>NC_138775.1:982500-1662500 GCF_965119305.1 Pelophylax lessonae
AGGAGAAGGTTCCAGTACAAGCTAAGTTGTCGGCTAGCTTTGTATGGGGGAGGCTGGAATATTTGATATCTATGTTCAAGACTGAAGGAAGCCGTATACTGACAGAAGGCCACAAGCACAGTGTGGGTCGCGGTTCCGTTACACCTTCCTCCCGTATTCCTGTTATCGATCGCCATGGATCCCTCGCTGCCTTCCTCCTGTATTTCTCCAAGACTTCTATCACTAAACCCTGTGGGGGGGGGGTAAAATGCGTCGAAGGTTTGGCCTGGCTGTTAGGTTCGTTGCTGTTCAGCGTTCGAGAAATCTCCATCATTTTATTCTTCAGGTTTTTCAGAAATCGATCGTGTTTTCGTGGTTTCAACGAATCTTCAGGCCGAAGGAAAAAAATTGCTGTGGTAGACAAATGGTTAAAATCACAAAAAAAAACTAAATTGCAGGAAAAGAAAAACACTTCAAGAAGAAAAGGAATGGCGGTAACGCGTCGGGCGGCGTGACGTTTCTGAGCGCCCCTCCCCCGCTGTGCTTCTTCTCCGTAGATGTTAAGGACCATTCGAAGCGAGCGGCCTTTTATTTAATGCGCACAGCGAGTTAAACGGAACGGCGGTGGAAGCTTTGACAGACAATCGGCCACTTAAGAATTATAATGCGTCAAGGTCGGCTCCCGGCACCCACGCGGTGAGGCCGCCGCACCGCCATCCCGATTCATCCACTTAATGCTTTTAGTACATAAGAATCTGAATGGGAATCCGAGCCGCCTGACCTTCCTTTATGCGTTTTACTTGTTTCTGGAGTGCTGACACTTTTCTGCAGCGTTTGGAGGAGCTTACACTCTAATGCCTCCGCCGCAGCCACACCCACCACAGGCCACACCCACCGCTCACATAATGGTGGCACTGGAAGAAGATCTAGGCTTGCAGAAAAATCCATTCATTGTGTAATGTCATCTCATCCCGGGACCCCGGCGCTGCAAGGCCCCGCCCCTCACTGCACTAATACCCTGAAATGGGGTGAAAATAGAGGAATGGGATTTTTAGGGGAGTAATTGTGGAAGTCGGCGGTCATCGGCCCACCGGGCAATTGTTGGGTTGTGAGGAGTTTTGTACAAAGGCTATTTTTTTGGACATTTAGGGCTCATTCACACCGGGGGGGGGGGGGGGGGCAGGGGCACATTTTCTAACAACAGAGAGCAGAAGGGGGGAGGGGGCACAACAGAGGGCAAAGGGGGGCACAACAGAGAATGAAAGGGGGGAGCGGGGGAACAGCAGAGAATGAAAAGGGGGAGAAGGGGGCACAACAGAGAGCGTAGGGGGGGAAGGGACACAGAGAGTGGAGGAGGAGGCGGGGCACAACTGAGAGCGGAGGGGGGGAGGTGGGGGCACAACAGGGATTGGAGAGGGGAGGCGGGGGCACAAGACAGAGCAGAGGGGAGGAGGCGGGGGGCACAACAGAGGGTGGAGGGGTGGACGTGGGGGCACAGCAGAGAGCGGAGGGGCAGAGGTGGGGGAACAACAGAGAGCGGAGGGGGGAGGTCGGGGCACAGAAGAGAGCAGAGGGGAGGAGGCAGGGGCACAACAGTGTGCCGGCGATGAGGGCACAGCAGAGAGTGGAGGGGGGAAGGCGGGGCACAACAGAGAGCAGAGGGAAGGAGGTGGGGGAACAACAGAGAGTGGATGGGGGAGGCAGGGGCACATCAGAGAGTGGATGGGGGAGACGGGGTCCCAGCAGAGAGCAGAGGGGGGAGGCGGGGGCACAACAGAGAGTGGATGGGGAGGCAGGGGCACAGCAGGAAACAGAGGGAGGCAGGGGCAAATCAAAGAGTGGAGAGGGGGAGACGGGGGCCCAGCAGAGAGCGGAGGGGGGAGGCGGGGCACAACACAGAGCGGAGGGGGGAGGCAAGGGCACAACAGAGAGCAGAGGGTAGGAGGTGGGGGGACAACAGAAAGTGGAGGGGAGGAGGCGGGGGCACATCAGAGAATGGAGAGGGGGAGGCGGGGGCCCAGCAGAGAGTGGAGGGAGGCGGGGGCACAACAGGGAGTAAAGGGGGGAGACGGGGGCACAACAGAGAGCAGAGGGGAGGAAACAGGGGCACAGCAGAGAGCGGAGGGGAGGAGGCGGGGGCACAACATAGAGCAGAGAGGCAGAGGCGGGGGCACAACATAGAGTGGAGAGGTGGAGGGGGGGGCACAGCAGAAAGTGGAGGGGGGTAGGTGGGGAACAGCAGAGAGTGGATGGGGTGGGGGGGCGGGGGCACAGCAGAAAGCAGAGGGGAGGAGGCGGGGGCACTACAGAGAGCGGAGGGGGTAGGTGGGGGCACATCAGAGAGCGGAGGGGGGTAGGTGGGGGCACATCAGAGAGCATTGGGGGGTAGGTGGGGGCACATCAGAGAGCAGAGGGGGGTAGGTGGGGGCACATCAGAGAGCGGAGGGGGTAGGTGGGGGCACATCAGAGAGCAGAGGGGAGGAGGCGGGGGCACAACAGAGAGCGGAGGGGGTAGGTGGGTGCACATCAGAGAGCGGAGGGGGGTAGGCGGGGGAACATCAGAGAGCAGAGGTGGGTAGGCGGGGGCACAACAAAGAGCGGAGGGGGTAGGTGGGGGCACATCAGAGAGTGGAGAGGGGTAGGTGGGGAACAGCAGAGAGTGGATGGGGTGGGGGGCGGGGGCACAGCAGAGAGCAGAGGGGAGGAGGCGGGGGCACAACAGAGAGCGGAGGGGGTAGGTGGGGGCACATCAGAGAGCAGAGGGGGGTAGGTGGGGGCACATCAGAGAGCAGAGGTGGGTAGGTGGGGGCACATCAGAGAGCGGGGGGTAGGTGGGGGCACATCAGGTCTGGACGAAGGGAATGAGCTACATAACTTTTTAAGTTAACAATCAGGTGATTGGTTGCTAGGATACATGGTGCCCCCCCTCGTGTTGGGGGTATGTGGCCTGGTAGGAATTGGGGAGAATGGGGGGAGGGGGGCACATGCTTGTCATCCTCATTTCCTGTCCTGTCAGAGAGCATGCTCAGATGGGGGGTTGGTATGGATTTTTTTGGGTGGGGGAATCAGGAAACAGTCAAAGTTTTCTTTATAAAGTAAGTTTAGGAAAGTTTAAAAAAAATAAAATAAAAAGTATTTCCGCACATTATGAAATGCGGGTCATACATGTTCATTGACATGCGTTCAGCTCACACATTGCGGTGTGAATGGACAGTAAAGCTCGAGGAGTGAACGGGACCGCGGGGGGATCCAGAGATTCTATTAATCAGAGGATTTCTCCTGGCAGCGCGCCGTCCCCGGCCGTCATCTCCCGGGACGTCCTCAGCGCCCAGCCAGACACTGCGAATCCTATTAATCATTGTTGATGGACAGAGCGATGGTCTCCAGGAAGGTAATTACATTCTCTCCAGTTACAGCACCGTATATATTCTTCCCATGACTTCATTAATTGATTGGAGCGAAACGCGTGTCACAGCGCCAGGAAAACTCCCCAGAACTTTGCTGCAGTGAAGAACTCCAAACCGCAACTTCCATCTCATTCACTGATAATGTTCACCGAACGTTTACTAAATTCTCCCAATATAATCAATCCACATTATAGAGAATTATTATTACAATCTCCGATCAATGCGCGTTGGAAGATTTGTCACATTTGTAGAACAGATTTCCCCCCATAGGGCGAGAATTACCCCAAAATCTCCAAACCCAATTCTACACAGGAAAACCCAAACCTCATCAATGCTACATTGTTACATTGAAGTTTATTTCACACTCGAGGCAGTTACAGAATTAATGAAGATCTGTACAATAAAAGAATGAAATGCAGCTAATGGGAGTTCCTGAATCTGTCTGGATGTTGGCCTCCTGGAATCTCCGGCACACCGGCACCAAGGTGAGGAAATGATCCGTCTCACCTGGACTGAACATGTGTTCCCATAAATCTGGAATGTTCTTCTGCCTGCTGAGGAAAAACAATCGCACGTCTCCATGCTTCAGTACTGAGAGTCACCGAGGCCTTACTGATAAACATGGGATTATGGTTAGGGTTAGCAGTAGGTTTGGAGTTAGGGTTAGCAGTTGGGCTGGAATTAGGGTTAGCAGTAGGGTTAAGGTTAGAATCAGGTTTGGATTTAGGGTTAGCAGTAGGGTTAGGGTTAGAAGTAGAGATAGGGTTAGCAGTTGGGCTGGAATTAGGGTTAGCAGTAGAGTTAAGGTTATAAGCAGAATTGGATTTAGGGTTAGCAGTAGGGTTAGGGTTAGAATTAGGGTTAGCAGTAGGGTTAGGGTTAGAAGTAGGGTTAGCAGTTGGGCTAGATTTAGGGTTAGCAGTAGGGTTAGGGTTAGCAGTAGAGTTAAGGTTATAAACAGAATTGGATTTAGGGTTAGCAGTAGGGTTAAGGTTAGAAGTAGTGTTAGCAGTAGGGTTGGAGTTAGGGTTAGCAGTAGGTTTGGAGTTAGGGTTAGCAGTAGGGTTAGGGTTAGCAGTAGGGTTGGAGTTAGGGTTAGCAGTTCGGCTGGATTTAGGGTTAGCAGTAGGGTTAGGGTTAGCAGTAGGGTTGGAGTTAGGATAAGCAGTAGGGTTAGGGTTAGCAATAGGGTTAGGGTTAGCGGTAGGGTTAGCAGTAGGGTTAGGGTTAACAGTAGGGTCAGGGTTAGCAGTACGGTTGGAGTTAGGGATAGCAGTAGGGTTAGGGTTAGCAGTAGGGTTAGGGTTAGTGGTAGGGTTAGGGTTAGCAGTAGGGTCAGGGTTAGCAGTAGGGTCAGGGTTAGCAGTACGGTTGGAGTTAGGGTTAGTGGTAGGGTTAGCAGTAGTGTCAGAGTTAGCAGTAGGGTTGGAGTTAGGGTTAGCAGTAGGGTTAGGGGTTAGGGTTAGCAGTAGGGTTAGGATTAGCAGTAGGTTTGGAGTTAGGGTTAGCAGTAGGGTTGGAGTTAGGGATAGCAGTAAGGTTATGGTTAGCAGTAGGGTTAGGGTTAGCAGTAGGGTTGGAGTTAGGGTTTGCAGTTGGGCTGGATTTAGGGTAAGCAGTAGGGTTAAGGTTAGAATCGGGTTTGGATTTAGGGTTAGCAGTAGGGTTTGGGTTAGAAGTAGGGTTAGGGTTAGCAGTTGGGCTGGATTTAGGATTAGCAGTAGGGTTAGGGTTAGCAGTAGAGTTAAGGTTATAAGCAGAATTGAATTTAGGGTTAGCAGTAGGGTTAAGGTTAGAAGTAGGGTTAGCAGTAGGGTTAGGGTTAGCAGTAGGGTTAGGGTTAGCAGTAGGGTTGGAGTTAGGGTTAGCAGTAGGGTTAGGGTTAGCAGTAGGGTTGGAGTTAGGGTTAGCAGTAGGGTTAGGGTTAGCAGTAGGGTCAGGGTTAGCAGTAGGGTTAAGGTTAGAATTAGGGTTGGATTTAGGGTTAGCAGTAGGGTTAGGGTTAGAAGTAGGTTTAGGGTTAGCAGTAGAGTTAGGTTAGACAGGGCTATGTTATATACTGGGGGGCGTATTCACTCCTGATTGGCCTCTGGACCCCATAGTCACTCCAATCACGTTCCTAGCAGACTCCTGCCCCCTCATTGGCTTTTACTGACGTTTCTGGGCCAATCACGGGCTTTTAAAGCCCACTTCCTGTCCCATTGCATTTTGGGCGGTTCTGGTGACCGAATTCCAAACTTTTACCGCAAAAAGTTCGGAATTCGGGCGAATTTCGAACACCCAATGTTCGGGTCGAACCGATGGTTGACCCGAACCGTTCAATCATCCCTAGTTGGCAGTAGTGTTAAGGTTAGCAGTGGGTTTAGAGTTAGGGTTAGCAGTAGGGTTAGCAGTAGGGTCAGAGTTAGCAGTGGGGTCAGAGTTAGCAGTGGGGTCAGAGTTAGGGTTAGCAGTAGGGTCAGAGTTAGAAGTAGGGTTATTAGTAGGGTTAGTAGTAGGGTCAGAGTTAGCAGTAGAGTTAGCAGTAGGGTTAGTAGTAGGGTTAGCAGTAGGGTCAGAGTTAGCAGTAGGGTTATTAGTAGGGTTAGTAGTAGGGTCAGAGTTAGCAGTAGAGTTAGCAGTAGGGTTAGTAGTAGGGTTAGCAGTAGGGTCAGAGTTAGCAGTAGGGTCAGAGTTAGCAGTAAGGTTACTAGTAGGGTTAGCATTAGCAGAGGGTTGGAGTGAGCATTCCTAATATTCCCCATTATGTTCCCAGCTGACACAAAAGCCAAGGAGAGTTGAATGTTCATCCTGTCCATCAGTCATTGACAAATCCGGTTCTTCAATAGAAAATCTGCTCTCATTATCGGATTTATTTATAATACATCCAACGTTACATTGTTACATTTTAATTTGCTAAAAGTTCAAGGCAGTCAAAAACTGAATGCAGTTACAGTATTTGTTAATTAAGAACATATAATATGGGCAGCTATTATAGGTATCTGAATGTGTCTGGATATTAGCCTCCTGTAATCTCCTGCACAGCACCACTCAGACAGTCTTAAGCAGTCAGGAGGAGGAGACAGAAAAATGAGCACCTCAATATGCTCCTGCTGCCTTTTCACTGTCCAATCAGCAGGCTGGGGTGTGTCCTTGAACATAATTGTGTTGTCTTGCATGGTGCCTGGACCAAACATTTTGCTAAAGAGATATAGAAATCCTTTTGTATCTGAAATGTTCCCTCATGTCAGCTGTGTATTTAGCGGCTCGCTTAGAATTTAACTATAAATAACATACTTGCTGAATAAATTAAAACTTTTTTTGTCCCTTCCTACAACAATAGCAATAACACCGGTTTGTAGATTGGAGTTCCCAGAATCCTCCTCCCCCTGCTCCTGTAAGTGACTCAATGAACGAAGTCCCCATATGGGTAGAGTGTTGGCTGTGAAGTGGCATCCCTGGCATTGTCCAATGATTTACTGATCTGTTAGCTTCACTCTGAAGGTTGATATGATCTTCTGTGAACGCCAAGATGGAGTCCTCGCTCTCAGCACACACGGCCATTGTTGCTCACCTTCTCTCCAATCAGCAGCTGTCTTTTCCTTCCACAAAGTCACATGACTGCATGAGCTCATTTCCTGCTTCTCTCCATTTCCTGCCACCTTCGCTTCCTGTTTAGTCAGCCCTTTCAGACTAGCTAGACAAGTTCATTAGCATTTCATTAGAGGAAGCCCAGCTACTGACTGAAACTCGCTCGAAAATTAACCCTTTAACTTCAAATTATATTTCATATTTGGCATTAAAAAAAATCACTAGAAATGTCCAGAGCAACACTCCCCCTGAACCCCTAAAAGATAAATCTTTGTAAATGTAAGTATCTTTGGCCTGGGCTGGTGAAATCACAGGTCCTCTTTACTCTCCTCTCACTCCCGAGGTGGGCAGATCCTAATTTCTACAGAGACTGGCACTACGCCTCTGCAGCATTCTCCTAATACCAGAGCAGGGGGCGGAGCCTTGACACATTGGGTTTGGATTGTGGTGGGGGGGGGGCAGCCTTGGATAGGAGGTGAGTTTAGCAGCTGTTGTTTTTATTTTTGTTTTTTTGCTGCTGGTGGATGAATATTTTTGTTTGTGAGATTGGTCATTAACATCGAGATTTCACCAAACACTTCCAGAAAACTGGGATTTCATTAAAATTGATCAATTTTTACCATCCCGGAGTTCTCCTTTAATTAGAGGAATATTCTGTCTCTGTGTGCCTAAGGATCATCTTTTCCGGCTGCAATTATTTCCCAGTCCGGCTTCGTGATTTGTCCTCCAAGATATTTATTTGTCTGTCCTAAATATCAGCAGGACCCCGAGGCATTGTCACAATCAATAGTCCCTAATTCTGGCAGAAATAATTATTGGCTGGTAATGGAAGTTTTCATTATGTCAACAAAGAGGCATTAAAGTATTTTATCCGGAACTCGGTGACAGGCAGTGGGACTTCATCGTCTTATTAATATAACCCCTCTGTATATAAATCATGAGCGTATCTAAATCCTGGAACAGAGATGTCAGTTATTGCAGCTTCCTGTCCTTAGATGCTTTGGCTGCATTTGTTTTCTATTTTCAGGCTTTTTTCTTTGTTTTCACCTGGTGATCCTGCCAGTAACACACTGCCTGTCCTGGGGTGACTGCGCTTGTAGGTGGGGTACAGCGGGGTGCAGCGACAATAAGTCGCACAGTCAGGTGCAGTGAAGAACTTGTATTGAAATTGTACAGCAACAGACAAACAAACCAGATAGGAAGGCTGCCCAATCGGGTGCCCTCACGGTTTCCAGTAATGTGAAGAGAGCGGGTATCAGACAAATGCGGCCTGGCCATCTCGTGCCCAAGTGCGAAGAAATCCAAAGAGTTGCAGCCCTACACTTTCCCTCCTCATCAGAAGCCTTTCCCTTACTGCTGGCACTATCCCTAACAAGCGGGGAATCTGTCCCTACTCTACCAGCTCGCAAAATGCGCACCACACCTGGGAGTTAGGGCCTTAAATATGCCCTGCCTGACCCAAAATGGCTGCCAGAGCCACATGTGGAGGCAGCATCCAATAGGATAGCTTCCCCCATAACCCAGCCCAGGAAACCATAGAGGAAGCTTGTTCCTCTTGAATTCCTCTCCACCTGCAGTGGAGAAAGTAGACTGCACCTGCCTACATGCTCAATCACAGTCTGTCTATAGAGGAGCACCATTGTCTTCCTATGAGAGGACTACAGCAGCACCTCCCCTCGTCGCCGCACCATAAATTAGAGGGGAGGGGCTTTGTAGATCTCACAGATACATGGAAACAATGTTTCCACCTTATCTAAGGACTGGTAAGCTGGAACATTTGACATTTCAGTTTTGGGTGTAGATACACTTTATTGATGAGTGGAAGGTCCTATACAGGAGACTGAGAAGGTGTGAAGGTGACGGTGTTTGGTCATTAATGAAAGTGGGAGAGACTCGTTCCAAGCTGGATAAGAGAGGTCCATGTCCGCTAAGTTTGATGGTGCCGGGTGAAACCGGTGTGTGGATGCTACGACCTTCTCACGTGCCAGCTCCGCCCGGTGCTCAGACCTCAAGGCTGCCGACACCTCCAACGCACTAGAGTAAGGAAAGGGATGGTCGGCACTCTGGATGGCATCAGAAAATGGTATTCTTTTATTGAAAAGACATGACTAAGGACTAATGTCTGGAATGGAAAGGCTGCTTTTCATGTCTTTTCAATAAAGGAATCCTGAGTGCCGACCATCCCTTTCCTTACTCTGGATGGTGGTTGGTGTTCTCCAGTGCCAAGGAGCTGGGTCCAAGCATTGGAGAGGGTAAAGCATTGCAGGGTGTGCTCCCCTGAAGAGTGACATGGTCTATTTACTCTGGTTGTCCCACGTAGAACTGTCTGTCCAGAGCCTGCAAAGACTCTCTATACAGATATCTCACATTTATAACGTTTGCTGCAGTGTAGCTGGTTTTGTTTTTTCCTGATAAAGAGGTCAAGATGGCGCTGAGCCGTCCAAGCGTGCGCCTTGTCCCTCGCTGTGACTTCATTATTTTTCTTCACACACAGATGGCCTTCAATCCGGCAACCTCATCAAGGAACACTGCCGGCGGTTGGCTCTTCGTCTCCAGTCATCTCCTCTATTTATGAAGATCTGCAGACGACTCTTCTCTTCGTTGTCTCCATATTCTGCAATCGGTGAAAAGAACCGACAAATCCGACAATCTGGAGTAAATCATTAAGTTCATCACAAACCTGAGCAATTTACTACCAGATGAAGCTGACGGCTCGGCGGTTGGTTATACATTGTGAAAAAGCCAGCGGCATCCCGGCTGACATCATTGGCCAAATATCTGGTGATGATCATATCTGGCCATTCACCACAGTCGGGGCCCTGGTGCTGTCTACATCTCCAGCAGAGCCGGGTGACTGACAGTTGTGGGAGGGTCTGGTAGGAGAGGATAGTCATGCATGGGGCATCGTGTTTGGTGGGTGGGAATCTTGTTCATCATGACTGACAGTTGCCTATGTTAGGTCAGTAAAGTCATTCCAGCCGCTTATATACAGAGCGGAAAATAATGGTTTGAACGCCTGCAGATTGTGTAAGTTTGCCCACTTACAAAGAAATGGCGGGTGTATAATTTTTATCATAGGTGTATTTTATATGATAGACACAGAATATCAACCAAAAATGATACAGATGTTATAAATGGAGTTGCAGTTTAGAGAGTAAAATAAGTATTTGATCCCCAACCAACCAACAATAACTCCGCCTCCCACAGACCGGCTACAGTAGGCGCTCATGTGGTACACAGATTAGTCCTGTCAGTGTAAGAAGACAACTCGTTATGTGTATAAATGTCCACAGAATCTCTTTCCTCCAATCACAGCTCACCATCATGGGAAGACCAAAGAGCTGTCAGAGGAGGTCAGGGAGAAGATTGGAGACCGGCACAAGGCTGGGATGGCTACAAGACCATCAGCAAGAAGCTTGGTGAGAAGGAGACAACTGTAGGAGCGATTATTCACAAATGGAAGAAATACAAAATAACCATCAATGGCCCTCAGTCTGGAGCTCCATGCAAGATTTCTCCTCATGGGGTGAGGATGGTCATGAGAAAAGTGAGGATCCGCCCAGAACTACATGGGAGGAGCTTGTGAATGATCTCAAGGCAGTTGGGACCGCAGTCACCAAACAAATGATTGGTAACACAATACACCGCCATAGATTGATATCCTGCAGCGCCCGTGGGGTCCCCCTCCAGAAGGCACATGTACAGCCCGTCTAAAGTTTGCCAATGAACATCTAAATGATTCAGAGAAAGATTGGGAGAAAGTGCTGTGGTCAGATGAGACCAAAATTCAGCTCTTTGGCAATAACTCAACTCGTGTTTGGAGAAAGAAAAATGCTGACTATGACCCTAAGAACATCATCCCTACAGTCACCATCCCTACAGTCCCCATCCCTACAGTCACCCTCCCTACAGTCACTTTCCCTACAGTCACCATCCCTACAGTCACCTTCCCTACAGTCACCATCCCTACAGTCACCGTCCCTACAGTCACCATCCCTACAGTCACCGTCCCTACAGTCACCGTTCCTACAGTCACCATCCCTACAGTCACCATCCCTACAGTCACCGTCCCTACAGTCACCTTCCCTACAGTCACCGTCCCTACAGTCACCATCCCTACAGTCACCGTCCCTACAGTCACCATCCCTACAGTCACCATCCCTACAGTCACCATCCCTACAGTCACCGTCCCTACAGTCACCTTCCCTACAGTCACCTTCCCTACAGTCACCATCCCTACAGTCACCATCCCTAAAGTCACCCTCCCTACAGTCACTTTCCCTACAGTCACCATCCCTACAGTCACCTTCCCTACAGTCACCATCCCTACAGTCACCATCCCTACAGTCACCTTCCCTACAGTCACCATCCCTACAGTCACCGTCCCTACAGTCACCATCCCTACAGTCACCCTCCCTACAGTCACCTTCCCTACAGTCACCATCCCTACAGTCACCATCCCTACAATCACCATCCCTACAGTCACCACCCCTACAGCCACCATCCCTACAGTCACTGTCCCTACAGTCCCCGTCCCTACAGTCACCTTCCCTACAGTCACCTTCCCTACAGTCACCTTCCCTACAGTCACCGTCCCTACAGTCACCATTTCTACTGCCACCTTCCCTACAGTCACCATCCCTACAGTCACCATCCCTACAGTCAGGCACGGAGGTGGGAACATGATGCTTTGGGGATGTTTCTCTGATAAAGGTACAGGCTGACTTTGCCGCATTGAGGGGGGCCAATGGGCGGGGCCATGTATTGTAAAATCTTGGATGAGAACCTTCTTCCCTCAGCCAGAACACTGAAGATGGGTCATGGATGGGTCTTCCAGCATGACAATGACCCAAAACATATCACCAAGGGAACAAAGGAGAGGCTCAAGAAGAAGCACATTAAGGTCATGGGGTGGCCCAGCCAGTCTCCAGACCTTCATCCTATAGGAAATTTATGGAGGAGCTGAAACTTCGAGTTGCAAAGTGACAGCCAAGAAACCTTAAGGATTTAGAGAAGATCTGTAAAGAAGAGAGGACCAAAATCCCTCCTGAGATGTGTGCAAACCTGGGGGCCAACTACAAGAAACGTCTGACCTCTGTGCTTCCATCTACAAGAAACGTCTGACCTCTGTGCTTCCATCTACAAGAAACGTCTGACCTCTGTGCTTCCATCTACAAGAAACGTCTGACCTCTGTGCTTCCCAACTACAAGAAACGTCTGACCTCTGTGCTTCCCATCTACAAGAAACGTCTGACCTCTGTGCTTCCCATCTACAAGAAACGTCTGACCTCTGTGCTTCCAACTACAAGAAACGTCTGACCTCTGTGCTTCCAACTACAAGAAACGTCTGACCTCTGTGCTTCCAACTACAAGAAACGTCTGACCTCTGTGCTTCCATCTACAAGAAACGTCTGACCTCTGTGCTTCCCAACTACAAGAAACGTCTGACCTCTGTGCTTCCAACTACAAGAAACGTCTGACCTCTGTGCTTCCATCTACAAGAAACGTCTGACCTCTGTGCTTCCCAACTACAAGAAACGTCTGACCTCTGTGCTTCCCAACTACAAGAAACGTCTGACCTCTGTGCTTCCAACTACAAGAAACGTCTGACCTCTGTGCTTCCCATCTACAAGAAACGTCTGACCTCTGTGCTTCCATCTACAAGAAACGTCTGACCTCTGTGCTTCCATCTACAAGAAACGTCTGACCTCTGTGCTTCCCAACTACAAGAAACGTCTGACCTCTGTGCTTCCATCTACAAGAAACGTCTGACCTCTGTGCTTCCAACTACAAGAAACGTCTGACCTCTGTGCTTCCAACTACAAGAAACGTCTGACCTCTGTGCTTCCATCTACAAGAAACGTCTGACCTCTGTGCTTCCCAACTACAAGAAACGTCTGACCTCTGTGCTTCCAACTACAAGAAACGTCTGACCTCTGTGCTTCCAACTACAAGAAACGTCTGACCTCTGTGCTTCCCATCTACAAGAAACGTCTGACCTCTGTGCTTCCCAACTACAAGAAACGTCTGACCTCTGTGCTTCCATCTACAAGAAACGTCTGACCTCTGTGCTTCCATCTACAAGAAACGTCTGACCTCTGTGCTTCCATCTACAAGAAACGTCTGACCTCTGTGCTTCCATCTACAAGAAACGTCTGACCTCTGTGCTTCCAACTACAAGAAACGTCTGACCTCTGTGCTTCCAACTACAAGAAACGTCTGACCTCTGTGCTTCCATCTACAAGAAACGTCTGACCTCTGTGCTTCCCAACTACAAGAAACGTCTGACCTCTGTGCTTCCAACTACAAGAAACGTCTGACCTCTGTGCTTCCATCTACAAGAAACGTCTGACCTCTGTGCTTCCCATCTACAAGAAACGTCTGACCTCTGTGCTTCCCAACTACAAGAAACGTCTGACCTCTGTGCTTCCATCTACAAGAAACGTCTGACCTCTGTGCTTCCCAACTACAAGAAACGTCTGACCTCTGTGCTTCCATCTACAAGAAACGTCTGACCTCTGTGCTTCCATCTACAAGAAACGTCTGACCTCTGTGCTTCCATCTACAAGAAACGTCTGACCTCTGTGCTTCCATCTACAAGAAACGTCTGACCTCTGTGCTTCCAACTACAAGAAACGTCTGACCTCTGTGCTTCCAACTACAAGAAACGTCTGACCTCTGTGCTTCCATCTACAAGAAACGTCTGACCTCTGTGCTTCCCAACTACAAGAAACGTCTGACCTCTGTGCTTCCAACTACAAGAAACGTCTGACCTCTGTGCTTCCATCTACAAGAAACGTCTGACCTCTGTGCTTCCCATCTACAAGAAACGTCTGACCTCTGTGCTTCCATCTACAAGAAACGTCTGACCTCTGTGCTTCCCATCTACAAGAAACGTCTGACCTCTGTGCTTCCATCTACAAGAAACGTCTGACCTCTGTGCTTCCATCTACAAGAAACGTCTGACCTCTGTGCTTCCCATCTACAAGAAACGTCTGACCTCTGTGCTTCCATCTACAAGAAACGTCTGACCTCTGTGCTTCCCAACTACAAGAAACGTCTGACCTCTGTGCTTCCATCTACAAGAAACGTCTGACCTCTGTGCTTCCATCTACAAGAAACGTCTGACCTCTGTGCTTCCCAACTACAAGAAACGTCTGTCCTCTGTGCTTCCAACAAGGGTTTCTCCACCAACTACTAAGGGGATCAAATACTTATTTTACTCCATTTATAACATTTCTATCATGTGATTTTTCTGGATTTTTGGTTGATATTCTGTCTCTATCATATAAAATACACCTATGATAAAAATTATACACCCCCCATTTCTTTGTAAGTGGGCAAACTTACACAATCTGCAGGGGGTCAATTCATTATTCCCCCGCTGTGTGTTGCTAAAGGGAAGGGAATGCCTGGCCACAGCTGATTGGCTGGCACTGACAGCATTTCTGTCCCGTTCCTGGTTGAGGCCTGAGCTGACGGGAGGGCTTTCCCTTACACCTCCTGTCATGTTACTCCTGAAGGTGGTGACAGGATATAACAGGGCACGGAGTGGCACGGGTGCCTGGACAGAAGGTACTTGCAGCAGGTGCTAAGCAGGTTTGTGGACTGGCAGATGTGGGTACACGGCAACAGGTTCAAAACAGCATGGAGCCTGGTGAACAGGTAGGTGCAGATACCCAGCAGCAGGTAAAGGACAGCAGACAGAAACCAAGCTGGTGAGCAGGCGGATGCAGGACCTTGGGTGGTCAGGCAGTCAGAAGTCGGCCAAGTAGCAGAAGTACAGAATCCGATCCAGAGAAGAGTCAGGGCTAAGCCAGGGTCAATACCAGGCGAGCAGAGAAGGCAATGGAAAGGTAGGGAAAAGGCAGAGTCGGGTCACAAGTCGGGTCAGCAATAAGGTATCAGGAAGGAGCAGAGTCAAACAGGCTGGATATAAACAGGAACAAGCACAGGATTAGTTCACAGGCAGTAGAAGGTGACGACCATTCAGCAATCTTCTGGTCTATGGAGCCAGTTTAAATAGGCAAGAGGGCGCCAAGCAGTGGCGGCCCGTCCATTGGGGGCGCCGCCCCACCCCCATCCATGCATCAAGCGCCCTAATCTACATGCAGGGCGCCGGAGCATGGATTCCAATAGGGTTTTTTTCTTTTTTTGAAGCACATGATTAGAGCCAGAGGCACTAATAGGCTTCAAAAAAGGGTGGATTTGGGGGCAGAGAAATGCGCCCTGAGCCCACTCGGTTGTGTGACAATAGCGAATGAATATTCGCTATTATCACACTGATTCTCCTCCCAGCCAATCAGGAAGTGGGTCATGAGACCCTTTTCCTGATTGGCTAAAAAGAGAAGCGATTTTACTGGCCATTGGCCAGGAAGAGGGAGGAGACGCATGGCTGGAGGAGGTAAGAATGCTGGCTGTCCATCTGTCCCGCTGGGGGGGGTGGTGGATTTGCCTGCTGGCTAGCTGTCCATCCCACTGGGGGGGGGGGGGGGGGGGTGGTGGATATGCCTGCCTGCCTGCCTGCCAGCCGCCCATTCCGCTGGGGGGGGGTGGTGGATTTACCGCCAGCCCAAATTATCATGCACCAGCCGCCACTGGCGCCAAGTATTCACGCACCCTCACGCTAATGCGCATGCGCACGTGCGCAGATACGTTGGTGAGTCAGGAATGTCTAGTTTTCACTCGAGAATTATTATACGCATGCGCGCGAGTCACGGAGACTCTAGTTGTCACTGGAGAATTCGAATTAGTGCACACCTTAGTGCAGGTCTTTTTGCATTGCTATGCATACGACGTCCCTGACAGTCCCTCTGGGTTTGACCAAACATGGATCTGGACCGAACCCAACTCATCCCTAGTCTGCACCAAATCTATTTTTGTTGTTTACCTGCGGTTACTGGTAGGGATGACTTTTTGTGTGTGTTACTCGCCGCCTTTTCCCCTTTGTGCTCCGTAATTGGATGAGTTTCGTCCTAACTTCAAGATGGAGTCTATCATTTCTGTCCACTGCACCCCGGGTCATCCACCTGCCCATTACAGGCTGACGTGGGGATATTAAAGCTGCTAAGATACAAATTCACTCGATGAGGCAAGATCAATGAGACAGAATTTGGAGTCAGTGTGCAGATTCTCACCGCAGTGAATTAACGCTGCTTAGGACGCGTTGCTCTCAAGGCGGAAATCAATAGCTTTTCAGAGAGGACGCCGAGCATGAGGCGGAAAGAGATGGAACTGGGCCCATTAGATTTTTCTTCCCCGGGGTAGTAAGAAATGAGCCTTACCCCCCCCCCCCTCCCAACCCCACTTCATCCCGGCACATTAACCTGACTAGAGCACAGAAATGTATTTCTTAGACAATATAGGAGATCAGGAGAAGAGTCAGGAGTTAGGGAGGAGGCTAGAATAGATAAGAGATTGGGAGACTTTTCAGGGACAGCTTTGTGTCTGTATTTATGGGAGGCAAATTTAGGGATTGGTTGAGAGGAGCGTAGGACACTGAACTGAAGGCAGTGGAGGGATTGGCAGAGAGGGGTCGAGGACACTGAACTGAAGGCAGTGGAGGGATTGGCAGAGAGGGGTCGAGGACACTGAACTGAAGGCAGTGGAGGGATTGGCAGAGAGGGGTCGAGGACACTGAACTGAAGGCAGTGGACGGATTGGCAGAGAGGGGTGGAGGACACTGAATGGAGGGCAGTGGAGGGATTGGCAGAGAGGGGTGGAGAACGCTGAATGTAGGTCAGTGGAGGGATTGGCAGACAGAGGTGGAGAATGCTTAATGGAGGTCAGTGGAGGGATTGGAAGAGTGGGGGGGGGGGGTGGAGGACACTGAATAGAAGTCAGTGGAGGGAATGGAAAAGAGGGGTGGAGGACACTGAATGGAGGCCAGTGGATGGATTGGTTGAGAGGGGTGGAGGACACTGAGTGGTTGGTAAGTAGATGAGTCTGGCAGCAACATTCATGATAGATTGATGGGTTAATGTGTAGCAGTTGGCCAATGAGAAGTAATAGTTACAATCTTAAAGACAGATTAGTGACTGGAATGGTAGAAGCTGATTGACAAAATGCAAATATGGTACAAATATTCACAAAAGGGCAGAGATATACAGTACTGTATACCTAGGAACTACAGGCCAGTCAGCCTGACATCAATAGTATGTAAACTACGGGAGGGGATGATAAGGGACCATATTCAAGAATTGTCAGAGGAAAATAGTATAATTAGTAGTAACCAGCATGGATTTATTAAGGATTGTTTTTACCAGACCAACCTTTTAACATCCTATGAGGAGAGGATTTGTACTTTGGATAGAGGAAGGCCTCTGGATGTGGTGTATTTGGACCAAAGCATTTGATACAGTTCCCCACAAATTAATTTACAAATTGAGGTCTGTTGGCATTGACTCTAGGCCTGAATGGAAGACGGGTTACAGGGGGCGTGTCCACAGCTTTTTTGATAAATAGCGTATCTTCAGAATGGTCTAGAGATGTGAGCGGCGTGTCCAGGGCTCTGTTGGGACCAATTCTGTTTTATGACTGTTCATAAATAACTTTGAGTTTGGAATAAATAGTTCAATCTCATTGTTTGTTGATGATACAAAACTACGCAGGGAGATAACTTCACAGCAGGATACACAGGTAGAAATTTTAGATGAGGACCTCAATAAAATAGCGGGGGGGGGGGGGGCGAACTGCATGGGAAATTTAGATTACCATTTGGAAATGTAAAGTAATGCACCTGGGGGCAAAACATCTGGATGAAAGTTACTCCCCTGGGGGTGAGAAGAACCTCTGGGGGAATCAAGAATGGTAAATGATCCGGGGGTCCTAGAAGACGACAGGCTCAGCAATAGCATGCAAAACCAAGCCGCAGCAAGCAAAGCCAACAGACTATAAATAATAGATAAGATAAAACTATAATTCTATGGGGGGGGGGGGGGGCAGAGATAAAACTATAATTGCACCACTTTAGAAAACTCTGTTCTGACCACATCTGGAGTATGCTGTCCAGTTCTGGGCACCGGTCCTCAGGAAGGATGTGCTGGAACTGGAGAGAGTCCAGAGAAGGGCAACAAAAATAATTAGGGGAATGGAGGACAGAGCATTGAACTTATTCTCTCTGGAGAAGAGACTCGGAGAGGAGATATGATAGCGATGTACAAATATCTCAATGGTGTTTCCAGCGTAGGGTGGAAACTATTCAGTCTCAGGTTGCCTAAGAGTATGTATAGTTCATATTCCTATCGCACACCTTCCTGGTTTGTAGGCTCGTGTATGTTGGGTGCTGAAGCGATCACCAGTTGGCAACTGGATTCGTTACAAGTAAATACATACGATGTGATCGTAACTTGAATAAAAGTTTTGGACTGCTTTTGCAAGATCCTTGGTGTGCTGGCAAATATGTATTTACTAGGTTGCCTAAGAGGACACGGTGGGGGCACACAATGAAGTTGGATGAGAAGCGGTGTAACCTTAAACTGTGTAGGGCAGCTGACAATAAATGGCGGGCTGCACACGGACTGAGCGACACTCCTATCCAGACCGTCACACCACCAGTGTATTGCCACATTTTAGCAGTCATTGGTTGCTGGGATCGCGGGTGTCCCAGCAACCAGTGACATCACGTGTGTGCCCAGCCCTCTGCTGCTGACCGCAGCTCTCGTTTCCGGCTCTCACTTCCGGCCGAGCTGCGAGTTCAGGCATGATGTCACATGGGCACCGCCCTCTTTGCTGCTAGCCGCTCCCACTCCTGGCTGAATGTGGGCGGTGTGACGTCATGTGCGCGCATGTGATGGGCAGATTTTATGTTAGGAGGCATGCTGATAGGGAATGCCTGATGTAAGGTGGCACTGTGATAGGGACCTTTTGTTGCGCCCATCAGAGTGCCCCTTAACATAAAATATGCCCATCAGAGTGCCCCTAGGCACCCTGATGGGAACATTGTATGTTAAGGGGCACTCTGATGGGAACATTTTATGTTAAGGGGCCCTCTTATGGGCATATTTCATGTTAAGGAGCCCTCTGATGGGCACATTTTATGTTAAGGGACACTCTGATGGGCACATTTTATGTTAAGGGACACTCTGATGGGCACATTTTATGTTGGGGGGCCCTCTGATGGGCATATTTCATGTTAAGGGGCACTCTGATGGGCACATTTTATGTTAAGGGGGCACTCTGATGGGCATATTTCATGTTAAGGGGCCCTCTGATGGGCACATTTTATGTTAAGGGACACTCTGATGGGCACATTTTATGTTGGGGGGCACTCTGATGGGCACATTTCATGTTAAGGGGCCCTCTGATGGGAACATTTTATGTTAAGGGGGCACTCTGATGGGCATATTTCATGTTAAGGGGCACTCTGATGGGCACATTTTATGTTGGGGGGGCACTCTGATGGGAACATTTTATGTTAAGGGGGCACTCTGATGGGCATATTTCATGTTAAGGGGCCCTCTGATGGGAACATTTTATGTTAAGGGGGCACTCTGATGGGCATATTTCATGTTAAGGGGCCCTCTGATGGGAACATTTTATGTTAAGGGGGCACTCTGATGGGCATATTTCATGTTAAGGGGCACTCTGATGGGCACATTTTATGTTGGGGGGGGGCATACTGATGGGCACGACTACAATCGTAGCACAGACTTGGGATTTGGACCTCAGCCCACAGGAAAATTATAGTGACTGGACCATCTTGAATTTTTATTGAATACCCCTAGTGTAAGGGGTTCTTTACTGTGAGAGCGGTGAGAATGTGGAACTTCCTTCCACAGTTGGTGGTGTCAGTGGGGAGTGTTGATAATTTCAAAAAACTCTTAGATGGGCATCTTAGTGAACACAATATACAGGGATATAGGAATGATAGCGGCACACACAGAATGAAAGGGATGGACATCCTCACCATGTAACTATGTAACAATCACATTTTTGGAGGCTGTGCACACAGAAGGGACATTTGTAGGTGATATTCACAACGTTTATGATGTCATCCTTCTTCCATACAATATAATGTGTGGATGTGACACGTACGCACCAATGAATGAGCTCGTTCCGGATGTGGGGTCACCAAACGGCGCTCACCGATCCCTCCACCAAATTCCCGGCCTCCTGACAAATTGACATCTTCTGATTCACCTGAAGAAGACGATTGTATGTGACGGGCGATCCGCTGACGGCTGAACGGAGGCTTTCTGTAATTATGAATTAACGGCTCTTTAGCAAATGTTATTAGAATTCTTTAGTATTCCCCATGAATTATAAATGAATCAAATCATTTCTGTATTCCCACGAGTCGATTAACAACCATTCAAACTTTGCTGGCTCCATTATACTGTCTAATCTCCGGATTAAGGTAATAGCTGACGTGAGAGGGGTTCTTATTGTGTGCCTCAGTGCCTCACCTTGGAAGAGAGGGAACAAAGCTCTGCAATCAGAGGATAATTCCTTCCTTCCTTCCTTCCTTCCTTCCTTCCTTCTCCTTCCTTCCTTCCTTCCTTCCTTCCTTCCTTCCTTCCTTCCTTCCTTCTCCTTCCTTCCTTCCTTCCTTCCTTCCTTCCTTCCTTCCTTCCTTCCTTCCTTCCTTCCTTCTCCTTCCTTCCTTCCTTCCTTCTCCTTCCTTCCTTCCTTCCTTCCTTCCTTCCTTCCTTCCTTCCTTCCTTCCCTTTCCATCCTTCCTTCCCTCTCCATCCTTCCTTCCTTCCCTCTCCATCCTTCCTTCCTTCCTTCCCTTTCCATCCTTCCTTCCCTCTCCATCCTTCCTTCCTTCCCTTTCCATCCTTCCTTCCTTCCTTCCCTCTCCATCCTTCCTTCCTTCCGACAAGAGGATAATTCCTTCCTTCCCTCTCCATCCTTCCTTCCTTCCTTCCCTCTCCATCCTTCCTTCCTTCCTTCCTTCCGACAAGAGGATAATTCCTTCCTTCCTTCCCTCTCCTTCCTTCCTTCCTTCCTTCCTTCCTTCCTTCCTTCCTTCCTTCCTTCCTTCCTTCCTTCCTTCCTTCCTTCCTTCCTTCCTTCCTTCCTTCCTTCCCTCCTTCCTTCCTTCCCTCTCCATCCTTCCTTCCTTCCCTCTCCATCCTTCCTTCCTTCCCTCTCCATCCTTCCTTCCGGCAAGAGGATAATTCCTTCCTTCCTTCCTTCCTTCCTTCCTTCCTTCTCCTTCCTTCCTTCCTTCCTTCCTTCCTTCCTTCCTTCCTTCCTTCCTTCTCCTTCCTTCCTTCCTTCCTTCCTTCCTTCCTTCCTTCCTTCCTTCCTTCCTTCCTTCTCCTTCCTTCCTTCCTTCCTTCTCCTTCCTTCCTTCCTTCCTTCCTTCCTTCCTTCCTTCCTTCCTTCCTTCCTTCCCTTTCCATCCTTCCTTCCCTCTCCATCCTTCCTTCCTTCCCTCTCCATCCTTCCTTCCTTCCTTCCCTTTCCATCCTTCCTTCCCTCTCCATCCTTCCTTCCTTCCCTTTCCATCCTTCCTTCCTTCCTTCCCTCTCCATCCTTCCTTCCTTCCGACAAGAGGATAATTCCTTCCTTCCCTCTCCATCCTTCCTTCCTTCCTTCCCTCTCCATCCTTCCTTCCTTCCTTCCTTCCGACAAGAGGATAATTCCTTCCTTCCTTCCCTCTCCTTCCTTCCTTCCTTCCTTCCTTCCTTCCTTCCTTCCTTCCTTCCTTCCTTCCTTCCTTCCTTCCTTCCTTCCTTCCTTCCTTCCCTCCTTCCTTCCTTCCCTCTCCATCCTTCCTTCCTTCCCTCTCCATCCTTCCTTCCTTCCCTCTCCATCCTTCCTTCCGGCAAGAGGATAATTCCTTCCTTCCTTCCTTCCTTCCTTCCTTCCTTCCTTCCTTCCTTCCTTCCTTCCTTCCTTCCTTCTCCTTCCTTCCTTCCTTCTCCTTCCTTCCTTCCTTCCTTCCTTCCTTCCTTCCCTTTCCATCCTTCCTTCCCTCTCCATCCTTCCTTCCTTCCCTCCTTCCTTCCTTCCCTCTCCATCCTTCCTTCCTTCCTTCCCTTTCCATCCTTCCTTCCTTCCCTTTCCATCCTTCCTTCCTTCCTTCCCTCTCCATCCTTCCTTCCTTCCGACAAGAGGATAATTCCTTCCTTCCTTCCTTCCCTCTCCATCCTTCCTTCCTTCCTTCCCTCTCCATCCTTCCTTCCTTCCTTCCTTCCTTCCTTCCGACAAGAGGATAATTCCTTCCTTCCTTCCCTCCTTCCTTCCCTCTCCATCCTTCCTTCCTTCCTTCCTTCCTTCCTTCCTTCCTTCCTTCCTTCCTTCCTTCCTTCCTTCCTTCCTTCCTTCCTTCCTTCCCTCTCCATCCTTCCTTCCTTCCTTCCTTCCTTCCGACAAGAGGATAATTCCTTCCTTCCTTCGCTCCTTCCTTCCCTCTCCATCCTTCCTTCCTTCCCTCTCCATCCTTCCTTCCTTCCGGCAAGAGGATAATTCCTTCCTTCCCTCTCCATCCTTCCTTCCCTTCCTCTCCACCCTTCCTTCCTTCCCTCCCTGTCCATCCTTCCCTCCCTCCCTCTCCATCTTTCCTTCCTTCCTTCCTTTCCTCTCCATCCTTCCTTCCCTCCCTCTCCATCCTTCCTTCCTTCCCTCCCTCTCCATCCTTCCTTCCTTCCGACAAGAGGATAATTTCTTCCTTCCTTCCCTCTCCATCCTTCCTTCCTTCCTTCCGACAAGAGGATAATTCCTGGTCTGACTTCCCCGCCAATAATGTCTGCAGAGGGTGCCGAGTCGGCGTCAGCTCCCAGGTACAAGTGAGGTGTATGGAGACATTCCATGGGACTAATACTCTCTCCAAATCTCTATTCAATTATGAGACACAATATCTATCTATCCTTCCTTCCTTCCCGCCTTCTATCCCTCCTTCCTTCCTTCCATCCTTCCTTCCTTCTTTTGCTTCTTCTATCCCTCCTTCCTTCCTTCCTTCCTTCCTGCCTTCTATCCTTCCTTCCTTCCTTCCTTCCTTCCTTCCTTCCTTCCTTCCCTCCTTCCTTCCTACTATCCTTCCCTTTATCCTTCCTTCCTTCCCTCCTTCTATCCTTCCTTCCTACCTTCCTTCCTTCCATCCTTCCTTCCTTCTATCCCTCCTTCCTTCCCTCCTTCCTTCGTAGTCAGTCTGGAGAAGAAGGTGGTGAGGCGGCTCAGTTCAGACACCACAGCTGGAAAAATGCCAAAACGATGAAGCAGAAGAGTATAATTATTTATTACTGCACAAGATAAACACAAACATCCAATTATCTTCATCACTGCATCGTTTTATTGCAGTCTGTCTGCCTGTCTGTATAACTGTCCATCTATCCATCCATCCATCCATCCGTCCATCCATTCATCCATCTTCTATATATATCCCACTATTTATCTATGTTCTTTCTATCATAGATTATATATTTAGACTCCCTTCAATTATTGCCATTAGCCGACCACCACATGGACTATCCTCCCTTCCATCCATCATGAATGTTGCTGCCAGACTCATCTACCTTACCAACAGCTCATTGTCCTCCACCCCTCTCTGCCAATCAGCCACTGGTCTCCATTCAGTGTCCTCCACCCCACTCTGCCAATCCCTCCACTGGCCTCCAATCAGTGTCCTCCACCCCTCTCTACCAATCCCTGCACTGGCCTCCATTCAGTGTCCTCCACCCCTCTCTACCAATCCCTCCACTGACCTCCATTCAGTGTCCTCCACCCCTCTCTACCAATCCCTCCACTGACCTCCATTCAATGTCCTCCACCCCACTCTGCCAATCCCCCCACTGGCCTCCATTCAGTGTCCTCCACCCCTCTCTGCCAATCCCTCCACTGGCCTTCATTCAGTGTCCTCCACCCCTCTCTGCCAATCCCCCCACTGGTCTCCATTCAGTGTCCTCCACCCCTCTCTATCAATCCCTGCACTGGCCTCCATTCAGTGTCCTCCACCCCTCTCTGCCAATCCCTCCACTGGCCTCCAATCAGTGTCCTCCACCCCTCTCTACCAATCCCTGCACTGGCCTCCATTCAGTGTCCTCCACCCCTCTCTACCAATCCTCCACTGGCCTCCATTCAGTGTCCTCCACCCCTCTCTGCCAATCCCTCCACTGGCCTCCATTCAGTGTTCTCCACCCCTCTCTGCCAATCCCTCCACTGGCCTCCATTCAGTGTCCTCCACCCCTCTCTATCAATCCCTCCACTGGTCTCCATTCAGTGTCCTCCACCCCCTCTGACAATAACTTTACTGGATTCCACTCACTTAATGCATATAATTTAAAATACTAACAACTTACAAAGGCAACCAAAACTCTGCCCCCCGGCTACATCACCAAACTCATCTCAAAATATCACCCACACTGTCCTGTTCGCTACTCCCAAGCCCTCCTGCTTTCTAGATTCCTCATCACCTCCTCCAATACTTACATCCAAGACTTCTCCAGAGCCTCTCCCATCCTCTGGAACTCTCTACCCCAATCTGTCTGCCTATCTCCTATTCAGAGAGGCCTATTATGACTCTGACTATAAAACTCAACTTTTACTTTCTCCATCACCTCTCTACTCTCTCCTCCCCTTCTCTCCTCTCTTCTCCCCTTCCTCTCTCCTCTCCTTTTTCCTCTCCTTTCTGTTCTCCTCTTCTCACTCTTTCTCTTCTTCTCTCTCATCTCTTCTTCTTTCACTCCTATCTCTCTCTCTCCCTTTCTCTTCCTCGCCTCTCCTCTCTTGTCTCCTCTTCTCCCTCCTCTCCTCCTTCATCTCCTCTTCTCTCTCCTCTTCTCTCTGTGATAGACTCACTCGGAATCAAGGCTTTTGGAGGGGACTGCAGGCTAGCCTCTTGCCTACTGACTATGGGCCCTGGCTTTTAAGGCAACACTGCTCTTTGTGAGGATTATGCTGGGGGGACCCTTGCAGTAATGTTGCTTTGGATTCAAGTTCATGTCTCCCCAAGACACATAAACTCTAGGACTTTAGGCTCAGGGTCCCTGTTAGGGCCTAGCTGCCCATTACCCGTACGGACTGCTCCACACAGTCAGACTCATAGCAGATTGTAATATCATCAGCTTAACCACCTGTCTTCCACACATTGGTAATTGTGCCAATTAACTCACCTATTGTCTTCTAAGGGATGTGTTTATACTTGTGATAATGTGTATTGTTCTTTGTGAGCTTGATGCCGGCAGTCTGACCTGTAGTGAGATCCTGATTAATTGATGCATTGTCTAGGTGTGCATTTCCATTCACCGATTGTTTTTGTCTGATGGCTAATTTGATAAGCTCTTGGAGGATCCTCTATGATGGGATTTGCCATGAATCAGCTGTACCTCGTTATCTAACTATTGTGTGATGTTTTGGGTAAATATCTGGGTTATTGTTCATGTGGTTGTTGTTTAGCTATGGTAGTTATTTTCTGTGTGCAGTTTGTATTATTAGGGTAATATGATCCGGGGGGGAGGGGGATGTCCTCCTGTGTGATATATATTCTGTGTGAGTTTGTGCAATAAACGTTCCAGTTTTATACACGCTATTTGTCGGCTGGTCTTGTATATTGTGGCTAAAATATCCGATATCCATGTTCAGACTGGGAGGAAGCGATATACTGACGGAAGCACCTAAGTGGAGTGTGGGTTGGTTCTGTCACATTGGTGGCAAGCGGCGGATGCTTCCTGCAGTCTGGGACATCCAAACCTCCAATGGGATCCAAGGTCCGGATAGCAGAAGAGGAGAGGTACAGATATCAGCCGCCATGGAAGAGGAATTCGGAAGGAGGTTGTGAGAGATGCGGATACAGCACAGGGGACCGGTGTCAGAGAAGGTCCTGCTGGGATGGCATGATTCAAACCGCTGGGAACTCTGGAAGGAAACGCTATCCTGTGAGCAGCGACATCAGGGAAAAATCCTCCCCTCCTTCCAGGAAAGGTACTGGTCCCAGTTCGAAGTGTGAATGGTATTTTGGAGGAAACAACTGCACAAGGAATGAAAAGCTGAGTTAAGCAGGTTGGTCCAGGGAGGGATGCGGTTGGACTTGAGCTACAGAGCTCCCTATTGAGATGTAACCCAAATGTTCCCATGTACAGCGGACGACATCCCAATGGAAGACTTTGGCTATGGCGGCCTGGGGCTGTTATTAGAGAGGTTTCTGAGGACCCCGACTTTGGGAATGATCTGGAGTGGCATTTGGAGGAAATCTGGGAATACAGAGAACAGATGCTGAATGTATTAACTCTTGGACAATTTTCTATGATGGGATTAGCCATGAGTCAGCTGTAAATCGTTATCTAAACCATTGTGTGAAATTTTGGGTAAATATCTGGGTTATTGTTCATGTGGTTGTTGTTTAGCTATGGTAATTATATTATGTGTGCAGTTTGTATTGCTAAGGTGACATGGTCAGGAGGGGGGTGTCCTCCTGTGGGGTAAATATTCTGTGTGAGTTTGTTCAATAAAGTGTTCCAGATCTCATACAAGCTAAGTTGTCAGCTAGTCTTGTATATTGCAGCTATAATATCTGATATCTATATTCAGACTGGAGGAGGTCTTATACTAATGGAAGCACTCAAGCACAGTGTGGGACGGTTCCGTCACACTCTCCTTTCTTCCTCTCACCTCCTCTCTCCTCTCCTCCCCTCCCCTCTCCTCTCTCTCCTCTCCTCTTCTCTATCCTCTCCCCTTCTATCTCTCCTTCTATCTCCATCTCCTCTCCCTTTCCCCCTCTCTCCTTCTCTCTTCTCCTCTCCCCTCCTCTCCTCTCCTCTCCTCTCCTCTCCTCTCCTCTCCTCTCCATCTCTTCTCCCCTTCCTCTCTTTTCTGCTCTCCTCTTCTCTTTCTTTCTCTTCTCCTCTCTCATCTCTTCTTCTTCTTCCTCTCCTCTCTCTCTCCCACTGCTCTTCTCTTCCTCTTCTCACTCGTCTGCTCTTCTCTCGCCTCTCTTGTCTCCTCTCCTCTCCTCTTTTGTCTCCTCTCCTCTTCCTCTCCTTCCCCTCTCCTCTCAACTCCTCTCCCTCTCCCTCTTCCTCCTCTCCTCTGCCTCTCCTTCCCCTCTCCTCTCCTCTCCTCTCCTCTCCCTCTCCCTCTCCTCTCCTCTCCTCTCCTCTCCTCTCCTCTCCTCTCCTCTCCCTCTCCTTCCCCTCTCCTCTCCTCTTTTGTCTCCTCTCCTCTCCCTCTCCCTCCCCTCTCCTCTCCCTCTCCTCTCCTCTCCTCTCACCTCCTGCAGTCCCGATAATAATTGCTTTTTATGAGGGATGTTTCTGTGTATCAAGCGGAGATTTCTTCACTCTATTTACATAATTTCTGTAATAGAAATCCGGCATCCTTCCCTCCACATGGCTCCGGCACCGGTGGCTGCGGCTGGCGTGGTTTGGATCTCCTCGCTGCGTTTGGCGCATTGTCTTCCATGTGATGTTGTATTGTGAGGTATTACAAACCTTCTCCCCTCTGAGACACACCGAGGTGTCATCCTGGTGACTCAGCCTGGCAAATAAGGTCAGGATGTGGGCGGATGGTGGGCGTGTGCCGGATTGCCATATTTAATTGTGAGAAAATGTCATTTCTATTCTTCTGCTGAACATCAGAGGAGACCAAGTGTGCAAAGCAAGCAATCCGGTATTTTCTGGGAGTTTTCACGTGACTTTTCTAGGTGTGACGGCCACCCGAGTAGAAATACAAATCTCACCGCCAGAGATGTCCTTTTCCCCCCAGTAGTGAGTTATGATGGAGTAACTCTGGTCTCCATAGCAATAATAAGTAGACTTTCCCAATAGTGATAATCCAAAGCAGGGATAGTAGTGATATGGGAGGTATAGTAGTGATAAAGGAGGTATAGTAGTGATAAAGGAGGTATAGTAGTGATATAAGAGGTATAGTAGTGATATAGGAGGTATGGTAGTGATATAGGAGGTATAGTAGTGATATAGGAGTGATAGTAGTGATATAGGAGGTATGGTAGTGATATAGCAGGTATGGTAGTGATATAGAAGGGATAGTAGTGATATAGAAGGTATAGTAGTGATATAGGAGGTATGGTAGTGATATAGGAGGTATAGTAGTGATATAGCAGGTATGGTAGTGATATAGGAGGTATGGTAGTGATATAGGAGGTATGGTAGTGATATAGGAGGTATAGTAGTGATATAGCAGGGATAGTAGTGATATAGGAGGGATAGTAGTGATATAGGAGGTATGGTAGTAATAAAGGAGGTATAGTAGTGATATAGGAGGTATGGTAGTGATATAGGAGGTATAGTAGTGATATAGGAGGTATAGTAGTGATAAAGGAGGTATAGTAGTGATATAGGAGGTATAGTAGTGATAAAGGAGGTATAGTAGTGATATAGGAGGTATGGTAGTGATACAGGAGGTATAGTGGTGATATAGGAGGTATGGTAGTGATATAGCTGGAATAGTAGTGATAAAGCAGGTATGGTAGTGATATAGGAGGTATAGTAGTGATATAGCAGGGATAGTAGTGATATAGGAGGTATAGTAGTGATATAGGAGGTATGGTAGGGATATAGCAGGTATGGTAGTGATATAGCAGGTATAGTAGTGATATAGAAGGGATATTAGCGATATAGGAGGTATAGTAGTGATATAGCAATGATAGTAGTGATATAGGAGGTATGGTAGTAATATAGGAGGTATGGTAGTGATATAGAAGGGATAGTAGTGATATAGGAGGTATAGTAGTGATACAGGAGGTATAGTAGTGATAAAGGAGGTATAGTTTCCCCCACAGACATTAGTGGAGACTGAAAGTTGGGGGTGAACTCTTTATTGGACAAGAAACAGACTTTTATACACTTGAGAAGTATGTCAGTCACTACATGAAGAATGAGCCGAATATTTACCCCAAACATCACACAATGGTGAGATAACGAGGTACAGTAGTGATATAAGAGGTATAGTAGTGATATAGGAGGTATGGTAGTGATATAGGAGGTATAGTAGTGATATAGGAGGTATGGTAGTGATATAGGAGGTATGGTAGTGATTTAGGAGGTATAGTAGTGATATAGGAGGTATGGTAGTGATATAGGAGGTATGGTAGTGAATAGGAGGTATAGTAGCGATATAGGAGGTATAGTAGTGATATAGGAGGGATAGTAGTGATATAGGAGGTATAGTAGTGATATAGGAGGTATAGTAGTGATATAGGAGGTATGGTAGTGATATAGGAGGTATGGTAGTGAATAGGAGGTATAGTAGCGATATAGGAGGTATAGTAGCGATATAGGAGGGATAGTAGTGATATAGGAGGTATAGTAGTGATATAGGAGGTATAGTAGTGATATAGGAGGTATAGTAGTGATATAGGAGGTATGGTAGTGATTTAGGAGGTATGGTAGTGAATAGGAGGTATGGTAGTGATATAGGAGGTACGGCTTAATCCCATCATAGAGGATCCTACAAGAGTTTAGTCAAATTATCCATCAGACAGAAGCCATAGATGAGTAAATCAGCACAATTACCAATATGTGGAAGTCAGGTGGTTGAGGCGGTGATGATATTCTCATCTGCCATGAGTATGACTGTGTGGAGAAGTCCTTATAGACAAAGTGCCATCCAGGCGTCCAGCATGGCCACCGGGCTCAGCATCCCAGAGTCTGAGGGTCTTGGGGAGCCATGGACTCGAATCCAAAGTAACATTTCTCCAAGGGCCCCACATATAGAGTCTGTCTTCACTCCCAGTGATGGTTCTGTCACAGTTTTATTAAAATGTTATTAATAATGAGCGCCGAGCGAGGAGGAGATCACTGGGATATGGGGGTTCACTCCCCCCAGGAAAGGACCCATTACCAACTCGCATAAGAGTGGAGAGATCCCCCCAAACAGGAACGTCACCTTGGAGAACGCCTACAACCAAATGCCGATCACCCAATAAGATCCAATAGAGAGTCTCACTTCTGATATTACAGTGGAGGGTTGGCCATGACATTTGGAGGATTAAAAAATTCCCCCGATGACCGAATCAGAATCCAAATTAGATTATCAAAGTCTTTATGGAGAAAGGGACCCCAGTGTGGTCCAAAGGTTACTTCCAGCTCTCTTTCTGCTCCCTGAGTACCCTCAGCTTGGCTTCCAGTCCAACCAGATCCCTCTTTCCTCAGCTTGACTGCCAGACCTACCATTTCCCCCTACGCCACACACCCTGTACCCCGATGTACATACCGTGCACCCCGTACCCCGATGTACATACTGCACACCCCGTACCCCGATGTACATACTGCACACCCCGTACCCCGATGTACATACCGCACCCCATACCCCTATGTACATAGCATACACCCCGTACCCCAATGTACATACCGCACTCTCCATACCCTGATGTACATACCACACACCTCATACCCCGATGTACATACCGCACACCCCGTACCCCGATGTACATACCGTACACCCCGTACCCCGATGTACATACCGTGCACCCCATACCCCTATGTACATAGCATACACCCCGTACCCCAATGTACATACCGCACACCCTGTACCCCGATGTACATACCGCACACCCCGTACCCCAATGTACATACCGCACACCCCGTACCCCGATGTACATACCGCACACCCCGTACCCCGATGTACATACCGTGCACCCCATACCCCTATGTACATAGCATACACCCCGTACCCCAATGTACATACCGCACTCTCCATACCCTGATGTACTTACCACACACCTCGTACCCCGATGAACATACCGCACACCCCGTACCCCGATGTACATACCACACACCCCGTACCCCCATGTACATACCGCACACCCCATATCCCTATGTACATACCGTGCACCCCATACCCGGATGTACATACCGCACACCCCGTACCCCCATGTACATACCGCACACCCCGTACCCCGATGTACATACCGCACACCCCATACCCCTATGTACATACCGTGCACCCCATACCCCGATGTACATACCGCACACCCCGTACCCCCATGTACATACCGCACACCCCATACCCCTATGTACATACCGTGCACCCCGTACCCCAATGTACATACCGCACACCCCATACCCCTATGTACATACCGTGCACCCCATACCCCTATGTACATACCGCACACCCCATACCCCTATGTACATACCGTGCACCCCGTACCCCAATGTACATACCGCACACCCCGTACCCCGATGTACATACCGCACACCCCATACCCCTATGTACATACCGTGCACCCCATACCCCGATGTACATACCGTGCACCCCGTACCCCGATGTACATACCACACCCCATACCCCGATGTACATACCGCACACCCCGTACCCCGATGTACATACCACACACCCCGTACCCCCATGTACATACCGCACACCCCATATCCCTATGTACATACCGTGCACCCCATACCCCGATGTACATACCGCACACCCCGTACCCCCATGTACATACCGCACACCCCGTACCCCCATGTACATACCGCACACCCCATATCCCTATGTACATACCGTGCACCCCATACCCGGATGTACATACCGCACACCCGTACCCGCATGTACATACCGCACACCCCGTACCCCCATCTACATACCGCACACCCCATACCCCTATGTACATACCGTGCACCCCATACCCCGATGTACATACCACACACCCCGTACCCCCATGTACATACTGCACACCCCATACCCCTATGTACATACCGTGCACCCCGTACCCCAATGTACATACCGCACACCCCATACCCCTATGTACATACCGTGCACCCCATACCCCTATGTACATACCGCACACCCCATACCCCTAAGTACATACCGTGCACCCCGTACCCCAATGTACATACCGCACACCCCGTACCCCGATGTACATACCGCACACCCCATACCCCTATGTACATACCGTGCACCCCATACCCCGATGTACATACCGTGCACCCCGTACCCCGATGTACATACCACACCCCATACCCCGATGTACATACCGCACACCCCGTACCCCGATGTACATACCACACACCCCGTACCCCCATGTACATACCGCACACCCCATATCCCTATGTACATACCGTGCACCCCATACCCCGATGTACATACCGCACACCCCGTACCCCCATGTACATACCGCACACCCCGTACCCCCATGTACATACCGCACACCCCATACCCCGATGAACTTACCGTACACCCCGCACCCCGATGTACATACCACACACCCCGCACCTCGATGTACATACCACACACCCCGCACCCTGCTTTTATTTGGGGCCACAGCTTGGACAGTCTGCAGAACACAATGAAAGTCTTCACCATTTTCCTCACTAAAGCGAATCTCACAAAGCGCGGTTTTATCGTTGAACATTCCGGAACTCGGGGGAAATCATGGGGAAAATATAAACAGCAGATTGTAACATTATCTCCCCCCCTCCCCCGCCCTGTGCGGAGTAATCGTTAGAGTAATATTCTGTAATGCGTATTGCGGATAATATAATAATCGTAACTCATATGTATGTTTCCTGTGCACACCGTTCATACATGAGAGATTCCCGCTGCCTCCCCGGCGGCTTCATACAAACTCCTTCATCCATCAGAGCGCCACTTGAGTACCTACAGACACATGTAATCCGCCGTGTACTATGGGAGCCGATGCAACAGCTTGTCCTATAGGCTCCCCTGTGCCCGCATGCAGAATTCTGATTTATTGCTCAGACTAAAGAGACGTAACCATAAAGAAATACAGGAGCGCCAAAATCAACCTTCAGAAATAAACCTCCTCATTTATTACAGCACCCCCCCCCCATCATCTGAATCTCACAGGAACTTTATTATCATTATAGCGGCATCAATGGGGAGCCACACCGGCCGCCATCTTTTCCAATGGTCCTTACCGCTTGTTCCCATAATTCCCTGCCAGGTTGGTCTCCGCACTTACCTGGTAGACATTTAATACTCAGTAATCACTCTCTATATGTAAAGTGTGTATGTTTCTTTAAGGGGAGGGGGCTATGAGAAGATGCGCCCCCTATGATGTTAGCGATGGTCTGGTTATATTGTCGGGGTACACAGACAGGGAACGCACCGGAAGTGCTGGAACCCTGGGAATATCCCATTAGTAATATCCAATAGTGTTCCGGTGGGGTTTATACAGAGTGGCGGAATTCCCCTTCCCACACTTTCCTTGCTTTGTCATCTCATTGAATGCGGCTGAGACTGACCCCCCCCCCCCACCCCCCATTCATGGTCCAGATACAGATTTATTCCAAAGTAAAATCAGGTGAAGATGATACAAGTTCTGCCTCCAGCAGGATATTAATGAAGTTGTTTGCCTGCAATATCAGATTTGACCACAAGATGGAGCTGGTGGTAAATTTACTGTTTTTGCAAAATCTAGAAACTGTTCACCTTTAACAAAAGTTCCCGTTATCCTTCAGTCTAAGGTGAAGAAACAGGTGCATCCTGGGAACTCGGGCTCCATCTTAGCAACTGAAAGAAGGAACCTATCAGAGCACATGTTGGACTAAAACTAACTTGCATCCCCCTAAGCGCAGCATCGCCGGTGAAAATTACTTATCGCCATCTACTGTCTATCTTATTTATTGTATTTCTGTATATTTCATATCCTAAATAAATGTATGTTTCTGTATTTGCTTTTTCTTGATAGTTTCACCCCACCATGTTTTATTAAAAAACCTTCAAGATTACAGCCAGTCTGGCTTATTACAGAATGGGGGGGGGGGGGGGGGGTTTGTTGCAGGTCTGTCTGCACACAGGAGAACGTATAGCGGGGACAGAACAATACCAGAAAGCCGACTCTCACCCCCTTCATCAGGGTCTAAAAAAAGGAAACAATGTATACAGACTGGATGAGATCAGAGATACAAAGATACAATGGGGGGGGGGGTTACTAAAGGCAAATAGACTGAGCACTCTGCAAGTGCAGTTCCTCCAGAGCTCAGTAAATGAGGCAAAGCTTTGTTGTGAAAAGAACAGCCAATCAGACGGCTAAACAGCAAAGCAAAAACACATGATTGGATGATGGAAGTCAGCAGAACTTCCCCTCATTTACTAATCTCTGGAGGAACTGCACTTGTAGAGCACTCAGTCTATTTGCCTTTAGTAACCGCCCCCCCCCCCCCCCCCCCTATTATATACTGCAACTGGAGAGTGCAAGTACTGGGGTAGCTGTGCATGGGAGCCAATCAGCTTCTTCAATTAAAGGAAGTAAAGTCTTGAAAAAAAATGTTATTTTTGTTTACTTGCAAATTAAATGCATAATGTACTAATATGCTATATATACCATATCTGACAAATGTAAGTACACCCCTCACATTCTTTTCATGTGACAACACTGAAGAAATGAGACTTTGCTACAATGTAAAGTAGTGAGTGTACAGCTTGTATAACAGTGTAAATTTACTGTCCCCTCAAAATAACTCAACACACAGCCATTAATGTCTAAACCGCTGGCAACAAAAGTCAGTACACCCCTAAGTGACAATGTCCAAATTGGGCCCAATTACCCATTTTCCCTCCCTGGTGTCATGTGACTCGTTAGTGTTACAAGGTCTCAGGTGTGAATGGGGAGCAGGTGTGTTATATTTGGTGTTATCGCTCTCACTCTCTCATACTGGTCACAGGAAGTTCAACATGGCACCTCATGGCAAAGAACTCTCTGAGGATCTGAAAAAAAGAATTGTTGCTCTACATAAAGATGGCCTAGGCTATAAGAAGATTGCCAAGACCCTGAAACTGAGCTGCAGCACGGTGGCCAAAACCATACAGCGGTTTAACAGGACAGGTTCAACTCAGAACAGGCCTCACCATGGTCGACCAAAAAAGTGTACACTGTGCACGTGCTCAGCATCATATCCAGAGGTTGTCTTTGGGAAATAGACGTATGAGTGCTGCCAGCATTGCTGCAGAGGTTGAAGGGGTGGGGGAGGGGTCAGCCTTTCAGTGCTCAGACCATACGCCGCACACTGCATCAAATTGGTCTGCATGGCTACATTGATATAATGATACAATGTATACAGACTGGATGGGATTGGAGATATAATGATACAATATATACAGAGTGGATGGGATTGGAGATATAATGATACAATGTATACAGACTGGATGGGATTGGAGATATAATGATACAATGTATACAGACTGGATGGGATTGGAGATATAATGATACAATATATACAGAGTGGATGGGATTGGAGATATAATGATACAATGTGTACAGAGTGGATGGGATTGGAAATATAATGATACAATGTATACAGACTGGATGGGATTGGAGATATAATGATACAATGTGTACAGAGTGGATGGGATTGGAGATATAATGATAGAATGTATACAGAGTGGATGGGATTGGAGATATAATGATACAATATATACAGAGTGGATGGGATTGGAGATATAATGATACAATGTGTACAGAGTGGATGGGATTGGAGATATAATGATAGAATGTATACAGAGTGGATGGGATTGGAGATATAATGATACAATGTATACAGACTGGATGGGATTGGAGATATAATGATACAATGTATACAGACTGGATGGGATTGGAGATATAATGATACAATATATACAGAGTGGATGGGATTGGAGATATAATGATACAATGTATACAGACTGGCCGTACTCAGAACATTCACCGTTACCGACATTCACCGTTACCGACATTCACCGGCATTAGATTACAAAATGACCAATGAGCTTGGACGACCCATAACGGACATTGTGACCACAGAACCTCTTCATATGATTAGTTCAGAACTTCCATGACCCGTCTGGAGTTCGGTGAAGAAACGTCCTTCTGTCTCCTCCATGTAATCCGCACATTCCGGAACCATCCGTCTTCCACATTCATTCTTCTGGAGCTCTAAAACTCTTTATAGTTTATTTTCTCTCTGCAGCTTCCAATCTTTATTTAAATATCTGCTTTGCCATATGGAGATGTAACACTCGGGAATATTTACCGGCTTTGAGGGAAGCAGACTAGAAAATGTTCCCTTTACTTCACAAACCAATCCGTATGTGCAAAATCTGACTTTCCTTTCTCAGGAAGGACTCAGAGACACATGGACCATAAAGGACCTCACTTCATCTCTTTAACCCCTTACTGCCAGTGGGAACCGGCCTATAAACTGAGGCATAATGCTGAAGGCTGGTAGGAGGGGCTTATGTTCATCTGATCACTGTGATTGGCTGCACAGTGGTGATGTAATCAGCTCCCCATTCCCAATAGTTGACCACAAGCTGAAAGGAACGGTTCCGGAACTGCAGATGGAGGACATCTGAGAACAAGACCCAGATATGCAGAAACTTGGCATTGGGGCCCATCCGGCATACCTGACCCCACAAATGGCCACAGAGGCAATATGCCCCAACAAAGAAAGGAATTTGGGGACTTTAAATGTGCCACACAGAGAATATACAAAAATGAATCGCTATCGCATAATTTTGAGTGAAGGGATGGGGCCTGAAGAGTAAATATAGGAAGGTTCCACCCATAAAATATTTGGAAACAAATTCCTACTACAGACACCCTCTAAAATCTTGTAGAAAGTCTTTCCAGAAGAGTGAAGGTTGTTATAGCGACCAAGGGATCAACTCCATATCAATGGCATTGATAGGGGGGCAACTCCATATTAATGACCACAGATGGAAGGGAGGAAGTCCTTATTGGTGGCCATGGTTTTGGAATGGGTTGTATAAGAAGTTCAGGTAGGTGTGATGGTCAGAGGTGTCTACAAACTTTTGGCTTTATAGAGTATTTCTCCCATAACAGATTTCCTGTAATTCAATCTTCTTTATGGCGGAGCTCCTCCACATTTATTCTTTGGCTGAAGTTCAGGATGAGGTTATTGCTCGGAGTACAATCGTTGTCCGCTTTCCAGAGATGAAGTCAGGATCTGAATGATCTCCGGAAATGTTGTTTGTTCAGAACTCATGGAATATTCGGCGGAGTCTCTCACACGGCGGCGGAGTATAGGTCCCCGTAGATGGCTCCATCACCATGGAGGGATTGTTCCCGTCTATGGGGAGAGGTAATGATCCTGCGGTGATTGCAGACATTGCGGAGTCTTCCTGCATCTGATATCTCTGATTGATGGAATGCATTTTGGTCTTTATTGGTTTATTTGGTGCATGTGAAATTGCCAATATCCAGCGCACACAAATCTGCTCTGATGAGATTCTGCTTAGCACGATACATTTGTTTAACGATCTCAGAAGTAATAAGAATGTTGATTCTTCCCGGGATCAGCAAATGGAGGAGCAGATGTGGAGAGGACGAGTGAATCTTCAGTACAGAGGGGAGAAATAAAGAGGGAGAGTAATGGGGGGGGGGGTGAAGGGAGGCAGTCTGAGAAGAGGGGATGAAAGTACAAAAAGAGAAACAGGTAGAGAGAAGGACAGAGAGACCCCAAATATAGACAGACTCTGAGCCTGTACAGACTGAGCGCCCACAGACAGACCCTGAGCCTGTACAGACTGAGAGCCCACAGACAGACAGACTCTGAGCCTGTACAGACTGAGCGCCACAGACAGACAGACTCTGAGCCTGTACAGACTGAGCGCCCACAGACAGACAGACTCTGAGCCTGTACAGACTGAGCGCCCACAGACAGACAGACCCTGAGCCTGTACAGACTGAGCGCCAACAGACAGACAGACCCTGAGCCTGTACAGACTGAGCGCCCACAGACAGACAGACCCTGAGCCTGTACAGACTGAGCGCCCACAGACAGACAGACCCTGAGCCTGTACAGACTGAGCGCCACAGACAGACAGACTCTGAGCCTGTACAGACTGAGCACCCACAGACAGACAGACCCTGAGCCTGTACAGACTGAGCACCCACAGACAGACAGACTCTGAGCCTGTACAGACTGAGCGCCCACAGACAGACAGACCCTGAGCCTGTACAGACTGAGCACCCACAGACAGACAGACCCTGAGCCTGTACAGACTGAGCGCCCAAAGACAGACAGACCCTGAGCCTGTACAGACTGAGCGCCCACAGACAGACAGACCCTGAGCCTGTACAGACTGAGCGCCCAAAGACAGACAGACCCTGAGCCTGTACAGACTGAGCGCCCACAGACAGACAGACCCTGAGCCTGTAAAGACTGAGCGCCCAAAGACAGACAGACCCTGAGCCTGTACAGACTGAGCGCCCACAGACAGACAGACCCTGAGCCTGTACAGACTGAGCGCCCACAGACAGACAGACCCTGAGCCTGTACAGACTGAGCGCCCACAGACAGACAGACTCTGAGCCTGTACAGACTGAGCGCCAACAGACAGACAGACCCTGAGCCTGTACAGACTGAGCGCCCACAGACAGACAGACCCTGAGCCTGTACAGACTGAGCGCCCACAGACAGACAGACTCTGAGCCTGTACAGACTGAGCGCCCACAGACAGACAGACTCTGAGCCTGTACAGACTGAGCGCCACAGACAGACAGACTCTGAGCCTGTACAGACTGAGCGCCCACAGACAGACAGACTCTGAGCCTGTACAGACTGAGCGCCCACAGACAGACAGACCCTGAGCCTGTACAGACTGAGCGCCCACAGACAGACAGACCCTGAGCCTGTACAGACTGAGCGCCCACAGACAGACAGACTCTGAGCCTGTACAGACTGAGCGCCCACAGACAGACAGACTCTGAGCCTGTACAGACTGAGCGCCACAGACAGACAGACTCTGAGCCTGTACAGACTGAGCGCCCACAGACAGACAGACTCTGAGCCTGTACAGACTGAGCGCCCACAGACAGACAGACCCTGAGCCTGTACAGACTGAGCGCCCACAGACAGACAGACTCTGAGCCTGTACAGACTGAGCGCCCACAGCCTGGAAATCCAATCAGGACGGCACAGACAGTCCTACAAGCCCAGGGAGAGAAGACTGTGCCAGCAATGTGACCAGGGGTTCCTGGAGAATGAGGACCACTTCCTGCTACAATGTGACCAGGGAAGTCCTGGAGGATGAGGACCACTTCCTGCTACAATGTGACCAGGGGGTCCTGGAGGAGGAGGACCACTTCCTGCGACAATGTGACCAGGGACCAGGGGGTCCTGGAGGAGGAGGACCACTTCCTGCGACAATGTGACCAGGGACCAGGGGGTCCTGGAGGAGGAGGACCACTTCCTGCTACAATGTGACCAGGGGATCCGGGAGGATGAAGACCAGTTCCTGCGACAATGTGACCAGGGGGTCCTGGAGGAGGAGGACCACTTCCTGCTACAATGTGACCAGGGGTTCCTGGAGGATGAGGACCACTTCCTGCTACAATGTGACCAGGGAAGTCCTGGAGGGTAAGGACAACTTCCTGCTACAATGTGACCAGGGGGTCCTGGAGGAGGAGGACCACTTCCTGCTACAATGTGACCAGGGGATCCGGGAGGATGAAGACCAGTTCCTGCGACAATGTGACCAGGGGGTCCTGGAGAAGGAGGACCACTTCCTGCTACAATGTGATCAGGGAGTCCTACAGGACCACAAGTACTCATCAGTGAGAGGCACTCACCTGCAGAGACTCTCCACTCTAATCCTGGACTTCACTTCTATAGAAGAGAAGAGGAAACCTAAAGTGTTACTAAACCAAGGACTCTGCATTCACTATACCTGATCTCCCCAGCACTCTGCATTCACTATATCTGATCTCCCCAGGACTCTGCATTCACTATATCTGATCTCCCCAGGACTCTGCATTCACTATATCTGATCTCCCCAGGACTCTGCATTCACTATATCTGATCTTCCCAGGACTCTGCATTCACTATATCTGATCTCCCCAGGACTCTGCATTCACTATATCCGATCTCCCCAGGACTCTGCATTCACTATATCTGATCCCCCCAGGACTCTGCATTCACTATATCTGATCTCCCCAGGACTCTGCATTCACTATATCTGATCCCCCCAGGACTCTGCATTCACTATATCTGATCCCCCCAGGACTCTGCATTCACTATATCTGATCTCCCCAGGACTCTGCATTCTCTATATCTGATCTCCCCAGGACTCTGCATTCACTATATCTGATCTTCCCAGGACTCTGCATTCACTATATCCGATCTCCCCAGGACTCTGCATTCACTATATCTGATCCCCCCAGGACTCTGCATTCACTATATCTGATCTACCCAGGACTCTGCATTCACAATATCTGATCCCCCCAGGACTCTGCATTCACTATATCTGATCTCCCCCGGACTCTGCATTCACTATATCTGATCTCCCCAGCACTCTGCATTCACTATATCTGATCTCCCCAGGACTCTGCATTCACTATATCTGATCTCCCCAGGACTCTGCATTCACTATATCTGATCTCCCCAGCACTCTGCATTCACTATATCTGATCCCCCCAGGACTCTGCATTCACTATATCTGATCTCCCCAGGACTCTGCATTCACTATATCTGATCTCCCCAGCACTCTGCATTCACTATATCTGATCCCCCCAGGACTCTGAATTCACTATATCTGATCTCCCCAGGACTCTGCATTCACTATATCTAATCTCCCAGGACTCTGCATTCACTATATCTGATCTCCCCAGCACTCTGCATTCACTATATCTGATCTCCCCAGGACTCTGCATTCACTATATCTAATCTCCCAGGACTCTGCATTCACTATATCTGATCTCCCCAGGACTCTGCATTCATTATATCTGATCCCCCCCAGGACTCTGCATTCACTATATCTGATCTCCCCAGGACTCTGCATTCACTATATCTGATCTCCCCAGCACTCTGCATTCACTATATCTGATCTCCCCAGGACTCTGAATTCACTATATCTGATCCCCCCAGCACTCTGCATTCACTATATCTGATCCCCCCAGCACTCTGCATTCACTATATCTGATCCCCCCAGCACTCTGCATTCACTATATCTGATCTCCCCAAGACTCTGCATTCACTGTATCTGATCTCCCCTGGACTCTGCATTCACTATATCTGATCCCCCCAGCACTCTGCATTCACTATATCTGATCTCCCCAGGACTCTGCATTCACTATATCTGATCTCCCCAGGACTCTGCATTCACTATATCTGATCTCCCCAGCACTCTGCATTCACTATATCTGATCTCCCCAGGACTCTGAATTCACTATATCTGATCCCCCCAGCACTCTGCATTCACTATATCTGATCCCCCCAGCACTCTGCATTCACTATATCTGATCTCCCCAAGACTCTGCATTCACTATATCTGATCTCCCCAGGACTCTGCATTCACTATATCTGATCTCCCCATGTCGTGGAAATTTATAGGGCTTGGAGCATAGAAACCCGCTTCAGTGCGCTCAAAATTTATATGCACCAAACACTATTAATAGCTTGCACTGAAAAGTACAATTGTACCGCTCTTTTGTATAACAGTTTTCCAAGCGCTCGGCGACAAAAAAGGAACAGACACGCTGGGTCATTTTGATGCCATCTGCCAGGTCTCTCTCTTGGTATGTATGTGTGTGTATGCATGTGTGTGGGTAAGATCAAGTGTTTGTGTGTAAGAGTTTCTGTGTGTGTGTGGGTAGGATCAAGTGTTTGTGTGTAAGAGTTTCTGTGTGTCTGCATGGATGAATGGCTGTGTGAGCCTGTGTCTGTGTGTCTGTGTGTCTGTGTGTCTGTGTGTTAGTGTGTGTGCCTTCCTGTGTCTTCTGTGTCCCTCTCAGGGCAGGGCTTGGTTTATTTACAGCAAGTGAACAAAAGGGAGTTACAGGGAGTGGCTTCACAACCACCAATCACAGAACATGTATACATTCAAAAAGTACAATGGGCAGTGCTTATGTAGAAACACAGCCATGTGCAGAGATGAGCAGAAATGGCTGCCATCTTATGGACCTGTCTGTGTTCATCCATAAACATTACCTGTTAGTGGATCTAATCAAACGTGATTCATATATAAAGCATATTTGATAGTGACCATTGTATTTGTTCCAGTTGATGAGGCTTTATCTGCATAAGATAATATCAGCAGTCCTTCAGTCACACAGATCAAATTTAACTAAAAGGTGCCATCTTTTAATCTTGGTAAAATGATAAGAATTTCCATATCACAAACATATCTCCGCAGTACGGGGCCCCGGATGGCGGGTATAAATCTGTGCAAAGGACTCTCTTTGCTACTAGTATTGTGCCATCTCATCCAATGGAAGGTTTTCACTAACAAGTCTTTCCTACAATGACAGTTAAAGCGATAATCACAGTGAAAAGCGATTATCTGTAAAACCGACACTGGGAGACATAATGACTATTTAACTAAAGAAATGTCCACAACCAAAATTTCCACAACACCCCAGCACTCTGCATTCACTATGCCTGATCTCCCCTGGACTCTGCATTCGTTATATCTAATCTCCCCAGGGCTCTGCATTCACTATATCTGATCTCCCCTGATTCTTCCCCTTTGCTCTGCAAAGATCCCTCCTCTTCCCCTTTCCTTTGCATAGATCACTACTCTTCTCCTTTCCTCTGCAGAGATCCCTTCTCTCCCCCTTACCTCTGCAGAGATCCCTCCTCTTCCCCTTTCCTCTGCAGAGATCCCTTCTCTCCCCATTACCTCTGCAGAGATCCCTCTTCTTCCCCTTTGCTCTGAAGAGATCCTCCCTCTTCCCCTTTCCTCTGCAGAGATCCCTCCTCTTCCCCTCTCCTCTGCAGAGATCCCTCCTCTTCCCTTTCCTCTGCAGAGATGCCTCCTCTTCCCCTTTCCTCTGCAGAGATCCCTCCTCTTCCCTTTCCTCTGCAGAGATCCCTCCTCTTTCCTCTGCAGAGATCCCTCCTCTTCCCCTCTCCTCTGCAGAGATCCCTCCTCTTTCCTCTGCAGAGATCCCTCCTCTTCCCCTCTCCTCTGCAGAGATCCCTCCTCTTTCCTCTGCAGAGATCCCTCCTCCTCCTCTCTCCTCTGCAGAGATCCCTCATCTTCCCCTTTCCTCTGCAGAGATCCATCCTCTTCCCCTTTCCTCTGCAGAGATCCATCCTCTTCCCCTTTCCTCTGCAGAGATCCCTCCTCTTCCCCTCTCCTCTGCAGAGATCCTTCCTCTTCCCCTTTCCTCTGCAGAGATCCCTCCTCTTCCCCTTTCCTCTGCAGAGATCCCTTCTCTTCCCCTTTCCTCTGCAGAGATCCCTCCTCTTCCCCTCTCCTCTGCAGAGATCCCTCCTCTCCTCTTCCCTTTCCTCTGCAGAGATCCCTCCTCTTCCCCTCTCCTCTGCAGAGATCCCTCTGCTTCCCCTTTCCTCTGCAGAGATCCCTCCTCTTCCCCTTTCCTCTGCAGAGATCCTTCCTCTTCCCCTTTGCTCTGCAGAGATCCCTCCTCTTCCCCTTTGCTCTGCAGAGATCCCTCCTCTTCCCCTTTCCTCTGCAGAGATCCCTCCTCTTCCCTTTCCTCTGCAGAGATCCACCCTCTTCCCCTTTCCTCTGCAGAGATCCCTCCTCTTCCCCTTTCCTCTGCGCTGTTCACATCATCTTCTCTTCATGGCTGAAGCAGGGGGCGGAGCTGGGAACACCTGGGATACATGAAGCTCAATAATCCCAGAAGCCAGAATCTGACCCAATCTTCCTGATCAGATTTTGATTCCTGGCACTTGAGATTCGGAGGTGAAGATGAGGCAAAATCTACGAATCCATCATCGGGGGAAGGGTTAATCACTGTCATGTTTTTTTGTGACATTTCATTTATTATGAAAAACCGCTTTTGTAAACATGTGAATATCGGTGATCATCAAAACTTTTCCAACAATCCTTCGGATGAAGAGAGAGGGAGAGAGACGGGGAGAGACGGGGAGAGCTGTCAGATTTAGATAAACTTCAAGACTTGAAGACAAAGAGAAGCAGCGTGGGTGACAACGCTTTGTCAGAAATAGAAGAGTTGGAAATAAAGCCGATTGTACTTCATTATTCATCGATAGTTTGTCATTTCCCAAGAAAACTTCGGCTGAATATCTAACAGAAAACATTTATTTTTCAATAATCTCCACTTTTCACCTACAGAGTTTGATGGAAGTAGTCCTTGGCTCTATCCCGGTCCCGGAGACCATGATTTCTGAGACCACAATAACGTTACCACCCCGTCCCAACATGGTCAAGTACCGGGTGCCGGTTGTAAACTTCTAACATTTGTAGCCCTCTTTGGTTGGGGGGGGTTTATGAGAATTGTCCCTTCCCAAACAGGATATTGCTTTAAACCTGGAGGTAAATAGGAGGACCCGAACCTTCACTAAGCGGAACAGCTGGATTGGTTATAAAGCTGGCAGTGCCTCCACCCTGGATGGGATCCCCACCCAGGACGAGACCCCCACCCAGGATAAGGCCTCCACTCAGGACAGGACCCTAACCCAGGACAAGGCCTCCACCAAGGATAAGGCCTCCACCCAGCACGGGACCCCAACCCAGGACAAGGTCTCCTCCCAGGATCGGACCCTCACCCAGGAAAAGGCCTCAACCCAGGATGGGACCCCCACTCAGGACAAGACCTCCACCAAGAACGAGGCCTAGAACCAGGATGGGACCCCCACTCAGGACAAGACCTCCACCAAGAACGAGGCCTAGAACCAGGATGGGACCCCCACTCAGGACAAGACCTCCACCAAGAACGAGGCCTACAAGCAGGATGGGACTCCCACCCAGGACGAGACCCCCACCCAGGATAAGGCCTCCACCTAGGATAGGATCCCCACCCAGGATAAGGCCTCCACTCAGGACAGGACCCTAACCCAGGACAAGGCCTCCACCAAGGATAAGGTCTCCACCCAGGATGGGACCCTAACCCAGGAAAAAGCCTCGACCCAGGATGGGACCCCCATCCAGGACAAGACCTCCACCCAAAACGAGGCCTCCACCCAGGATGGAACTCCCACCCGTGGACAAGGCCTCCATTCAGGATGGGACCCCCACCCAGGAGGCAACCCCCACCCAGCAAAGGACCACCACCAAGGACAGGGATCCCACCTAGGAAAAGGCCTCCATCCAGGACAGGATCCCAAGCCAGGATGAGACCCCCCACCCAGGACAGTGCCATTACCCAGGACAGTGTGCCCACCAAGGACAGTTCCGCCACCCAGGACAGTGCCATCATCCAGGACAGTGCTGTCATCCAGGACAGTGCTGTCACCCAGGACAGTGCCCCCACCCAGGACAGTGCCCCCAACCAGGACAAGGCTCCCACCAAGGACAGGGCCACAACCCAGGACAGTGCCCCCACCCAGGACAGTGCTGTCACCCAGGACAGTTCCATCACCCAGGACAGTGCAGTCACCCAGGACAGTGCAGTCACCCAGGGCAGTGCCGTCACCCAGGACAGTGCCTCCACCCAAGACAGTTCCGTCACCCAGGGCAGTGCCATCACCCAGGACAGTGCCCCCACCAAGGACAGGGTCCCAACCCAGGACAGTGTGCCCACGCAGGACAGTTCCGTCACCCAGGACAGTGCCATCACCCAGGACAGTGCCCCCACCCAGGACAAGGCTCCCACCAAGGACAGGGCCCACACCCAGGACAGTGCCATCACCCAGGACAAGGCTCCCACCAAGGACAGGGCCCCAACCCAGGACAGTGCCATCACCCAGGACAGTGCCCCCACTCAGGACAGTTCCATCACCCAGGACAGTGCTGTCACCCAGGACAGTGCCATCACCCAGGACAGTGCCATCACCCAGGACAGTGCCGTCACCCAGGACAGTGCCGTCACCCAGGACAGTGCCATCACCCAGGACAGTGCCGTCACCCAGGACAGTTCCATCACCCAGGACAGTTCCATCACCCAGGACAGTGCCATCACCCAGGACAGTGCCGTCATCAGACTTGTATAAAGTACTCGAAATTTCTACTTGAGTAAAAGTACAAGTGCTCGATCAAAAAGTGACTTGAGTAGAAGTGGAAGTGCTCGCAGAAAAAGTTACTTAAGTAGAAGTACTAAAGTATTCAACATTTTTTTTACTTAAGTATTGCAAGTAGTTTTTTCAAAAAAATTGCTACTTAAGTACTAAAAGTAAAAAGTACCAGTAGTTTTGAAAAAAAAATTCTACTCAAGTACTGAAAGTAGAAGTACAAGTACTGTGTTATGTAGTTATTAAAGAAAGAAGTCAAAAGTTTGAACATCATATTGTTTTTTATTATTTCAAATGATTTATTCAAATGATTAACCTGTGTTTTTTAGCAGTTTCTTGATGCACTTTAAGCGCTGTAGCACCATTTATTTGTTTGTTTCATATTTTCTTTTTATTGGAAAGATTTGGTATAGCAGCTTTTATTATACACAGCCTTTATTTTCCTATGCGCTGATTTACAAATGACATTATACACATTTTTTTGAGCTTTATGCAACCTGCCATCTACTGTTCTGGCAGTGGTAATTTTTTTAAAAGTAACGAGTAACTATGCAGCACAAAAAAAAAATACTTGAGTAGAAGTATCGAAATCATCGAAAAAATGTAGTGAAGTAAAAGTAGAAGTAGGAGAAAAAAATTCTACTCTAGGAAAGTACAGATACCGCATTTTGGTACTTAAGTACAGTACTTAAGTAGTTCTACTTCGTTACTATACATCTCTGGCCGTCATCCAGGACAGTTCCATCACCCACTGTGCATAATTAATATTCGCCTACTTATATAGAGAGAAGTACAGGAAATTAAAAAAGGAATTTCAAACTTAAGGCAGAGTTGGAATAATTCTCCCATTCAGCTGCACTACTTCTGCGTAACATTTACGGGCAGCCCGATTAATGGGCACTTCCAGGGACAATATAAATTACCCGGGACAGGCTCCTATTCGCTGGGACTGTCCCTGCAAAAACAGGACAGTTGGCAAGTATGATACGGGGGGTTAGGGGTATATACAGGAGGGATATAAATGGGGGGTTATATACAGGAGGGGGTATATACAGAAGCATCTCATACAATTACAATATCATCAAAAAGTTAATTTATTTCAGTAATTCAATTCAGAAAGATAATCTCCTATATTTTCTATCGATGTTACACAGAGTGAGAGATTTCCAGCATTTGATGATTATGGCTTCCAGCGAGTGACACCCCAAAATTCACCATCTCCGAAAATGAGAATATTACATAAGACCAATAAAAGGATTTATAATAGAGAAATGTTGTCTTAGTGAGAAGTCTGTCCATGTACAGTATAGGAGGAGAAGTCTGTCCATGTACAGTATAGGAGAAGTCTGTCCATGTACAGTATAGGATGAGAAGTCTGTCCATGTACAGTATAGGATGAGAAGTCTGTCCATGTACAGTATAGGGGGAGAAGTCTGTCCATGTACAGTATAGGAGGAGAAGTCTGTCCATGTACAGTATAGGAGGAGAAGTCTGTCCATGTACAGTATAGGGGGAGAAGTCTGTCCATGTACAGTATAGGATGAGAAGTCTGTCCATGTACAGTATAGGATGAGAAGTCTGTCCATGTACAGTATAGGGGGGAGAAGTCTGTCCATGTACAGTATAGGATGAGAAGTCTGTCCATGTACAGTATAGGAGGAGAAGTCTGTCCATGTACAGTATAGGAGGAGAAGTCTGTCCATGTACAGTATAGGAGAAGTCTGTCCATGTACAGTATAGGATGAGAAGTCTGTCCATGTACAGTATAGGATGAGAAGTCTGTCCATGTACAGTATAGGAGGAGAAGTCTGTCCATGTACAGTATAGGAGGAGAAGTCTGTCCATGTACAGTATAGGAGAAGTCTGTCCATGTACAGTATAGGAGGAGGAGTCTGTCCATGTACAGTATAGGGGGAGAAGTCTGTCCATGTACAGTATAGGAGGAGAAGTCTGTCCATGTACAGTATAGGAGAAGTCTGTCCATGTACAGTATAGGGGGAGAAGTCTGTCCATGTACAGTATAGGAGAAGTCTGTCCATGTACAGTATAGGAGGAGAAGTCTGTCCATGTACAGTATAGGATGGGAAGTCTGTCCATGTACAGTATAGGAGAAGTCTGTCCATGTACAGTATAGGGGGAGAATTCTGTCCATGTACAGTATAGGAGGAGAAGTCTGTCCATGTACAGTATAGGAGGAGAAGTCTGTCCATGTACAGTATAGGATGAGAAGTCTGTCCATGTACAGTATAGGAGAAGTCTGTCCATGTACAGTATAGGAGGAGAAGTCTGTCCATGTACAGTATAGGAGGAGAAGTCTGTCCATGTACAGTATAGGAGAAGTCTGTCCATGTACAGTATAGGAGGAGAAGTCTGTCCATGTACAGTATAGGAGGAGAAGTCTGTCCATGTACAGTATAGGGGGAGAAGTCTGTCCATGTACAGTATAGGAGGAGAAGTCTGTCCATGTACAGTATAGGAGGAGAAGTCTGTCCATGTACAGTACAGGAGGAGAAGTCTGTCCATGTACAGTATAGGAGGAGAAGTCTGTCCATGTACAGTATAGGAGGAGAAGTCTGTCCATGTACAGTATAGGAGAAGTCTGTCCATGTACAGTACAGGAGGAGAAGTCTGTCCATGTACAGTATAGGAGGAGAAGTCTGTCCATGTACAGTATAGGATGAGAAGTCTGTCCATGTACAGTATAGGAGGAGAAGTCTGTCCATGTACAGTATAGGAGGAGAAGTCTGTCCATGTACAGTATAGGGGGAGAAGTCTGTCCATGTACAGTATAGGAGGAGAAGTCTGTCCATGTACAGTATAGGAGAAGTCTGTCCATGTACAGTATAGGAGGAGAAGTCTGTCCATGTACAGTATAGGGGGAGAAGTCTGTCCATGTACAGTATAGGGGGAGAAGTCTGTCCATGTACAGTATAGGAGGAGAAGTCTGTCCATGTACAGTATAGGAGAAGTCTGTCCATGTACAGTATAGGAGGAGAAGTCTGTCCATGTACAGTATAGGAGGAGAAGTCTGTCCATGTACAGTATAGGAGAAGTCTGTCCATGTACAGTATAGGAGAAGTCTGTCCATGTACAGTATAGGGGGAGAAGTCTGTCCATGTACAGTATAGGAGGAGAAGTCTGTCCATGTATAGTATAGGATGAGAAGTCTGTCCATGTACAGTATAGGGGGAGAAGTCTGTCCATGTACAGTATAGGATGAGAAGTCTGTCCATGTACAGTATAGGAGGAGAAGTCTGTCCATGTACAGTATAGGAGGAGAAGTCTGTCCATGTACAGTATAGGAGAAGTCTGTCCATGTACAGTATAGGAGAAGTCTGTCCATGTACAGTATAGGAGAAGTCTGTCCATGTACAGTATAGGATGAGAAGTCTGTCCATGTACAGTATAGGAGGAGAAGTCTGTCCATGTACAGTATAGGATGAGAAGTCTGTCCATGTACAGTATAGGAGGAGAAGTCTGTCCATGTACAGTATAGGAGAAGTCTGTCCATGTACAGTATAGGAGGAGAAGTCTGTCCATGTACAGTATAGGAGAAGTCTGTCCATGTACAGTATAGGGGGAGAAGTCTGTCCATGTACAGTATAGGAGGAGAAGTCTGTCCATGTACAGTATAGGAGGAGAAGTCTGTCCATGTACAGTATAGGAGGAGAAGTCTGTCCATGTACAGTATAGGAGAAGTCTGTCCATGTACAGTATAGGAGGAGAAGTCTGTCCATGTACAGTATAGGAGAAGTCTGTCCATGTACAGTATAGGAGGAGAAGTCTGTCCATGTACAGTATAGGAGGAGAAGTCTGTCCATGTACAGTATAGGAGAAGTCTGTCCATGTACAGTATAGGAGAAGTCTGTCCATGTACAGTATAGGAGGAGAAGTCTGTCCATGTACAGTATAGGAGGAGAAGTCTGTCCATGTACAGTATAGGGGGAGAAGTCTGTCCATGTACAGTATAGGAGAAGTCTGTCCATGTACAGTATAGGAGAAGTCTGTCCATGTACAGTATAGGAGGAGAAGTCTGTCCATGTACAGTATAGGAGGAGAAGTCTGTCCATGTACAGTATAGGAGGAGAAGTCTGTCCATGTACAGTATAGGAGGAGAAGTCTGTCCATGTACAGTATAGGGGGAGAAGTCTGTCCATGTACAGTATAGGAGAAGTCTGTCCATGTACAGTATAGGAGAAGTCTGTCCATGTACAGTATAGGAGGAGAAGTCTGTCCATGTACAGTATAGGAGGAGAAGTCTGTCCATGTACAGTATAGGAGGAGAAGTCTGTCCATGTACAGTATAGGAGGAGAAGTCTGTCCATGTACAGTATAGGGGGAGAAGTCTGTCCATGTACAGTATAGGAGAAGTCTGTCCATGTACAGTATAGGGGGAGGAGTCTGTCCATGTACAGTATAGGAGGAGAAGTCTATCCATGTACAGTATAGGAGGAGAAGTCTGTCCATGTACAGTATAGGAGAAGTCTGTCCATGTACAGTATAGGAGGAGAAGTCTGTCCATGTACAGTATAGGAGGAGAAGTCTGTCCATGTACAGTATAGGAGGAGAAGTCTGTCCATGTACAGTATAGGGGGAGAAGTCTGTCCATGTACAGTATAGGAGAAGTCTGTCCATGTACAGTATAGGGGGAGGAGTCTGTCCATGTACAGTATAGGAGGAGAAGTCTGTCCATGTACAGTATAGGAGAAGTCTGTCCATGTACAGTATAGGAGGAGAAGTCTGTCCATGTACAGTATAGGGGGAGAAGTCTGTCCATGTACAGTATAGGGGGAGAAGTCTGTCCATGTACAGTATAGGGGGAGAAGTCTGTCCATGTACAGTATAGGAGAAGTCTGTCCATGTACAGTATAGGAGAAGTCTGTCCATGTACAGTATAGGAGGAGAAGTCTGTCCATGTACAGTATAGGGGGAGAAGTCTGTCCATGTACAGTATAGGGGGAGAAGTCTGTCCATGTACAGTATAGGGGGAGAAGTCTGTCCATGTACAGTATAGGAGGAGAAGTCTGTCCATGTACAGTATAGGGGGAGAAAACTATCCATGTACAGTATAGGAGAAGTCTATCCATGTACAGTATAGGATGAGAAGTCTGTCCATGTACAGTATAGGGGGAGAAGTCTGTCCATGTACAGTATAGGATGCACTCAATACTTGGTCGGGGCTCCTTTTTCATGAATTACTGCATCAATGCAGCGTGGCATGAAGGCGTGGCATAGAGGCGTGGCATGGAGGCGATCAGCCTGTGGCACTGCTGAGGTGTTATGGAAGCCCAGGTTGCTTTGATAGCGGCCTTCAGCTCCTCTGCATTGTTGGGTCTGGTGTCTCTCATCTTCCTCTTCACAATCCCCCACAGATTCTCTATGGGGTTTAGGTCAGGCCAGTTTGCTGGGCAATCAAGCACAGTGATCCCATGATCATGTGACCAGGTATTGGTAGATTTGGCAGTGTGGGCGGTGCCAAGTCCTGCTGGAAAATGAAATCCGCATCTCCATAAAGCTGGTCAGCAGAGGGAAGCATGAAGAGCTCTAGAATTTCCTGCTAGAGGGCTGCGCTGACTTTGGTGGACCGACACCAGCAGATGACACCCCAAATCATCACTGACTGTGGAAACTTCACACTGGACCTCATGCAGCTTGGATTCTGTGCCTCTTCACTCCTCCTCCAGACTCTGTGCCTCTCCGCTCCTCCTCCAGACTCTGTGCCTCTCCACTCCTCCTCCAGACTCTGGGACCTTCATTTACAAATTAAATGCAAAATTTTCCACATTTAGTGATGATTTGGGGGGCCGTGTCATCTGCTGGTGTTGGTCCACCAAAGTCAGCTCCGCCCTCTAGCAGGAAATTCTGGAGCTCTTCATGCTTCCCTCCCCAGCAACTCCCTGGACAAGACATGTGGCAGAGACTCTCTCTCTATACTTCCTCCTTCCGGGTTTTAAACCCAACCATCAGGGGCAGGATGTGATGTAGATAATTATACAGAAATCTGTGATATCACCAACTAACAGCAGAGGGCAGTAAATCCACAAACAAAGCACATCCTTCTATAGCGTGTATTTGCCTCAATCCAGAGTGTCATTTCTGCCCTCTCATTCCTCTGCTATCTGAATGGATCACTTCTAATAGTCTATGCTAGATTATATTCTTTCTATGTTATTCTATTCTATTTTTTTTTCTATTCTACTCTATTCTATTCTCTTTTATTCTTTTCTATTGTATTCAAATGTATTCTATATGAAATTCGAATTTCAGAAGATGGTTATATTCTATTCTATTCTATTCTATTCTATTCTAGGGTGAGTGTAAGTGTGGGATGGATGTGTGGGGTGACTGTGAGGTTAGTGTGGGGTGAGAGTGGGATGGAGGTGGGGGTGAGTGTGAACCTATTTGCAGTCACTTCCTGTCTCCATACACTACAGTGATGGCTAACTGGCACTGCTCAGGGCGGGTTTCCTGATGGTGACACCAGAGGGCCATTTCTGTGTCATGTGTGGTCTCCATGAGATGACCGTTTGACGGTGTAACAATGTAGAGAATGAAACAATCCAATCCTCAGATCAGTCCAGGAAGTAGATGATAACCCTGCATGGTGACCCTGGAAGGTGATCCTTGATAGTGACATGAATGGTGACCCTGGAAATTGACATGGATGGTAACTCTGGAAGGTGACATAAATAGCGACCCTGAATGGTGACCCTGGAAGGTAACTCTGGATGGTGACCCTGTAAGATGACCCTGGATGGTGACCCTGGGAGGTGACCCCGGATGGTTACCCTGTAAGGTGACCCTTTATAGTGACATTGGAAGGTGACTCTGGATGGTGACATTGGAAAGTGACCTTAAAAGGTAATCCTGAAAGATGACACTGGAAGGTAACTCTGGATAGTGTCCCTGGAAGGTGACCCTGGAATGTAACCCTGGAAGTTGACCCTGGATAGTGACATGGATGGTGACCCTGGATGATGACATGGACCTTCCATATCACCATCTAGGGTTACCATCCTTGCACTGAATGGTGACATGGATGGTGACCCTGGATGGTTATATAGAAAGTGACCCTGGATGGTGACATGGATGGTGACCCTGGAAGGTGACATGGATGGTGACATGGATGGTGACCCTGGAAGGTGACATGGATAGTGACATGGATGGTGACACTGGAAGGTGACATGGATGGTGACCCTGGAAGGTAACATGGATGGTGACACTGGATGGTGACCCTGGAAGGTGACATGGATGGTGACATGGATGGTGACCCTGGAAGGTGACATGGATGGTGAAATGGATGGTGACCCTGGAAGGTGACATGGATGGTGAAATGGATGGTGACCCTTGAAGGTAACAAGGATGGTGACATGGATGGTGACCCTGGAAGGTGACATGGATGGTGACCCTGGAAGGTGACATGGATGGTGAAATGGATGGTGATGCTGGAAGGTAACAAGGAGGGTGACATGGATGGTGACCCTGGAAGGTGACATGGATGGTGACATGGATGGTGACCCTGGAAGGTAACATGGATGGTGACATGGATGGTGACCCTGGAAGGTGACATGGATGGTGACATGGATGGTGACCCTGGAAGGTGACCCTGGAAGGTGACATGGATGGTGACATGGATGGTGACCCTGGAAGGTAACATGGATGGTGACACTGGATGGTGACCCTGGAAGGTAACATGGATGGTGACACTGGATGGTGACCCTGGAAGGTGACATGGATGGTGACATGGATGGTGACCCTGGAAGGTGACCCTGGAAGGTGACATGGATGGTGACATGGATGGTGACCCTGGAAGGTGACATGGATGGTGACATGGATGGTGACCCTGGAAGGTGACCCTGGAAGGTGACATGGATGGTGACACTGGATGGTGACCCTGGAAGGTGACATGGATGGTGACCCTTGAAGGTAACAAGGATGGTGACATGGATGGTGACCCTGGAAGGTGACATGGATGGTGACCCTGGAAGGTGACATGGATGGTGAAATGGATGGTGATGCTGGAAGGTAACAAGGAGGGTGACATGGATGGTGACCCTGGAAGGTGACATGGATGGTGACATGGGTGGTGACCCTGGAAGGTAACATGGATGGTGACATGGATGGTGACCCTGGAAGGTGACATGGATGGTGACCCTGGAAGGTGACCCTGGAAGGTGACATGGATGGTGACATGGATGGTGACCCTGGAAGGTAACATGGATGGTGACACTGGATGGTGACCCTGGAAGGTGACATGGATGGTGACATGGATGGTGACCCTGGAAGGTGACCCTGGAAGGTGACATGGATGGTGACACTGGATGGTGACCCTGGAAGGTGACATGGATGGTGACATGGATGGTGACCCTGGAAGGTGACCCTGGAAGGTGACATGGATGGTGACATGGATGGTGACCCTGGAAGGTGACATGGATGGGGAAATGGATGGTGACCCTGGAAGGTGACATGGATGGTGACATGGATGGTGACCCTGGAAGGTGACATGGATGGGGAAATGGATGGTGACCCTGGAAGGTGACATGGATGGTGACATGGATGGTGACCCTGGAAGGTGACATGGATGGGGAAATGGATGGTGACCCTGGAAGGTGACATGGATGGTGACATGGATGGTGACCCTGGAAGGTGACATGGATGGGGAAATGGATGGTGACCCTGGAAGGTGACATGGATGGTGACATGGATGGTGACCCTGGAAGGTGACATGGATGGGGAAATGGATGGTGACCCTGGAAGGTGACATGGATAGCACTGTCCTGGAGAAGAGATCAGATGAAGGCATTGTCAGGGGGAGTCCTGTGATCTCGGAGAAACACCAGGAAGGGTGACATGGACACATTACTCGGCATGCATGGACTTTTATCTGCTTCTGGGTCCACCTTTGAAAGACTGAAGGTCCCCTTTGATGAATACATCACATTCTCCCCCCCGCTGCCTCCTCATGGCTGGCACTGCCCTTTACACACGGATCACTTCAGCCTACGAGTCAATATACAGGATTTGTCATTTCATTCTTTTTTTGCAGAGACCTTTCAATAAAAGGTTTTCCGGGTCTGAGGAGAAGGACGATGACTGCTTGGCTTTTCTCAATGGAACCGATCAATAGGATCCTTGGATCAAAAATCAGAGTCATTTAACGCAGCGCATCTCTCTAATTAGAGATAATATTTTCCTTAGAAAACAAGTCCAAGCCGCGTGGAGTATTGGCGGCGCGGAGCGGCCGAGTCCCCTCCAGAAGATGACCAATCTCGCCTCTAATTCCCTTGATGAATGTGCTGTCACTGCTTCTTCTCCAGCAGCAATCCGCATTCTCATTACTTTTTGGGTAAAGAAAGCAATTCTTGTTACCGGCGACCGGCAAATGGATTTGGACACAAGAAGAAAATGTTAGCAGTTCCCCCCGGCCGGAAAATAACGCCTCTCAGTAAATATGAACATTCCATGGATATGGAGGCTGGAATGGAACTTGGAGAAGCTTTGGATAAAGTGGAACATTTTACTGATAATGGCGGTCAGAATTAGCCTGGGGGGAGGGGGAAGGAACGAGGTCGTGTTTTAGGGTTTGATTAATTAAAAAATGGCAGAAAATGGCAAAATGTTTAATATTGAATGGGAATCCTTCAAACATGACCCATCAGACCTATCAATGGTCCCCGTTATCTTCAGAGCCTCTCAAACTGAACGTCTCAGAATAACTGAATCATCAAAACATGGCTGAAAGGGTGACACCCACAACGCCGAAAAAGGAACTTTGGAGATTTGAGGCAATGTGAGGATATTCTGGCTCTGGGACTGCCGGTGTACTGCCGAAAACTTCAACCTGCCGAAATCTCCAACCTGCCGAAAACTCCAACCTGCCGAAAACTCCAACCACGTTATTTCCGCTGAGTTTACACTGGGAATAATTGGAGATTTCGAGCACTTGGTGTTTTCACAAAACACCGGCAGCCTTTACACCCGAGTCCATGGTATAATTAGTGCAGATTCTTACTCCGCCCGGTAGTTCTCACTGCCTTGGAGGCGGCCATGTTTTTGGTTACTAGCAGACGGAGTAAGAATCTGCACTAATTATACCCCATGTACTCGGGTGTAAAGGCTGCCGGTGTTTTGTGAAAACACCAATTACTCGAAATCTCCAATTATTCCCAGTGTACACTCAGCGGAAATAACGTGGTTGGAGATTTCGTCAGGTTGGAGATTTCGGCAGGTTGGAGATTTTGGCAGGTTGGAGATTTCGGCAGGACACCGGGTTGAGCAAAACTGAAAAATTTCACTTCCCCAAAATTGTAGCAAAAGTTTGGAGTTTTTTTGTGTTTTAGCTTGATGGGGATAATGGGAAAGGAGAAGTGAGGGTGATTATTGGTGGTTTTTGAGGGTGCAATGGGCAGCAGATCCCTCATAAACTCTTTTGGACTTATTATTGTCATATTGTTATTGTGCCAAAAAATAACAAAGAAAACTGGTCCCTCGTCATCCTCATTAATTTACATTTCACAGAAAGAAACTATTCATTGAAACAAACGCAAGGCACTCTGCCTATGGCGGCAGTGCCAAGATAGCCACCCCTGGGGGTCAGTATGCAAGGGGGGGGCAGCCAATTACTGAAGCAACCGTCCTCTTCCCTAGCAGCCCCCCAGGTATGAGATGTACAGAGGCGTACTGTGAGAGGCGTACTGTGAGAGACGTACTGTGAGAGGTGTACTGTGAGAGGTGTACTGTGAGAGATGTACTGTGAGAGGCGTACTGTGAGAGGTGTACTGTGAGAGGTGTACTGTGAGAGGTGTACTGTGAGAGGTGTACTGTGAGAGGCGTACTGTGAGAGGTGTACTGTGAGAGGTGTACTGTGAGAGATGTACTGTGAGAGGTGTACTGTGAGAGGTGTACTGTGAGAGGTGTACTGTGAGAGGTGTACTGTGAGAGATGTACTGTGAGAGATGTACTGTGAGAGATGTACTGTGAGAGATGTACTGTGAGAGGTGTACTGTGAGAGGTGTACTGTGAGAGATGTACTGTGAGAGATGTACTGTGAGAGATGTACTGTGAGAGGTGTACTGTGAGAGGTGTACTGTGAGAGGTGTACTGTGAGAGATGTACTGTGAGAGGTGTACTGTGAGAGATGTACTGTGAGAGATGTACTGTGAGAGATGTACTGTGAGAGATGTACTGTGAGAGGTGTACTGTGAGAGGTGTACTGTGAGAGATGTACTGTGAGAGATGTACTGTGAGAGATGTACTGTGAGAGGTGTACTGTGAGAGATGTACTGTGAGAGATGTACTGTGAGAGGTGTACTGTGAGAGGTGTACTGTGAGAGATGTACTGTGAGAGATGTACTGTGAGAGATGTACTGTGAGAGATGTACTGTGAGAGGTGTACTGTGAGAGGTGTACTGTGAGAGGTGTACTGTGAGAGATGTACTGTGAGAGGTGTACTGTGAGAGATGTACTGTGAGAGATGTACTGTGAGAGATGTACTGTGAGAGATGTACTGTGAGAGGTGTACTGTGAGAGGTGTACTGTGAGAGATGTACTGTGAGAGATGTACTGTGAGAGATGTACTGTGAGAGGTGTACTGTGAGAGGTGTACTGTGAGAGGTGTACTGTGAGAGATGTACTGTGAGAGGTGTACTGTGAGAGGTGTACTGTGAGAGGTGTACAGTGAGAGGTGTACTGTGAGAGGTGTACTGTGAGAGATGTACTGTGAGAGGTGTACTGTGAGAGGTGTACGGTGAGAGGTGTACTGTGAGAGATGTACTGTGAGAGGTGTACTGTGAGAGGCGTACTGTGAGAGGTGTACTGTGAGAGATGTACTGTGAGAGGTGTACTGTGAGAGATGTACTGTGAGAGGTGTACTGTGAGAGGTGTACTGTGAGAGGTGTACTGTGAGAGGTGTACGGTGAGAGGTGTACTGTGAGAGATGTACTGTGAGAGGTGTACTGTGAGAGGCGTACTGTGAGAGGTGTACTGTGAGAGGTGTACTGTGAGAGGTGTACTGTGAGAGATGTACTGTGAGAGGTGTACTGTGAGAGATGTACTGTGAGAGATGTACTGTGAGAGGTGTACTGTGAGAGATGTACTGTGAGAGATGTACTGTGAGAAGTGTACTGTGAGAAGTGTACTGTGAGAGATGTACTGTGAGAGGTGTACTGTGAGAGATGTACTGTGAGAGATGTACTGTGAGAGATGTACTGTGAGAGGTGTACTGTGAGAGGTGTACTGTGAGAGGCGTACTGTGAGAGGTGTACTGTGAGAGATGTACTGTGAGAGATGTACTGTGAGAGGTGTACTGTGAGAGGTGTACTGTGAGAGGTGTACTGTGAGAGATGTACTGTGAGAGATGTACTGTGAGAGATGTACTGTGAGAGATGTACTGTGAGAGATGTACTGTGAGAGGTGTACTGTGAGAGATGTACTGTGAGAGGTGTACTGTGAGAGATGTACTGTGAGAGGTGTACTGTGAGAGGTGTACTGTGAGAGATGTACTGTGAGAGGTGTACTGTGAGAGGTGTACTGTGAGAGATGTACTGTGAGAGATGTACTGTGAGAGATGTACTGTGAGAGATGTACTGTGAGAGATGTACTGTGAGAGGTGTACTGTGAGAGATGTACTGTGAGAGGTGTACTGTGAGAGGTGTACTGTGAGAGATGTACTGTGAGAGGTGTACTGTGAGAGGTGTACTGTGAGAGATGTACTGTGAGAGATGTACTGTGAGAGGTGTACTGTGAGAGATGTACTGTGAGAGATGTACTGTGAGAGATGTACTGTGAGAGGTGTACTGTGAGAGGTGTACGGTGAGAGGTGTACTGTGAGAGATGTACTGTGAGAGGTGTACTGTGAGAGGCGTACTGTGAGAGGTGTACTGTGAGAGATGTACTGTGAGAGGTGTACTGTGAGAGGCGTACTGTGAGAGGTGTACTGTGAGAGGTGTACTGTGAGAGGTGTACGGTGAGAGGTGTACTGTGAGAGATGTACTGTGAGAGATGTACTGTGAGAGATGTACTGTGAGAGGTGTACTGTGAGAGATGTACTGTGAGAGGTGTACTGTGAGAGATGTACTGTGAGAGGTGTACTGTGAGAGGCATACTGTGAGAGGTGTACTGTGAGAGGTGTACTGTGAGAGGTGTACTGTGAGAGGTGTACAGTGAGAGGTGTACTGTGAGAGGTGTACTGTGAGAGATGTACTGTGAGAGATGTACTGTGAGAGGTGTACTGTGAGAGGTGTACTGTGAGAGGTGTACTGTGAGAGGTGTACTGTGAGAGGTGTACGGTGAGAGGTGTACTGTGAGAGATGTACTGTGAGAGATGTACTGTGAGAGATGTACTGTGAGAGGTGTACTGTGAGAGGTGTACTGTGAGAGATGTACTGTGAGAGATGTACTGTGAGAGGCGTACTGTGAGAGGCGTACTGTGAGAGGTGTACTGTGAGAGGCGTACTGTGAGAGATGTACTGTGAGAGGTGTACTGTGAGAGGTGTACTGTGAGAGGCGTACTGTGAGAGGTGTACTGTGAGAGATGTACGGTGAGAGGTGTACTGTGAGAGGCGTACTGTGAGAGATGTACTGTGAGAGATGTACTGTGAGAGGTGTACTGTGAGAGGTGTACTGTCAGAGGTGTACTGTGAGAGATGTACTGTGAGAGGTGTACAGTGAGAGGTGTACTGTGAGAGGTGTACTGTGAGAGATGTACTGTGAGAGGTGTACTGTGAGAGATGTACTGTGAGAGGTGTACTGTGAGAGGTGTACTGTGAGAGGTGTACTGTGAGAGGTGTACTGTCAGAGGTGTACTGTGAGAGATGTACTGTGAGAGGTGTACAGTGAGAGGTGTACTGTGAGAGATGTACTGTGAGAGATGTACTGTGAGAGATGTACTGTGAGAGATGTACTGTGAGAGGCGTACTGTGAGAGATGTACTGTGAGAGATGTACTGTGAGAGATGTACTGTGAGAGGCGTACTGTGAGAGATGTACTGTGAGAGATGTACTGTGAGAGATATACTGTGAGAGGTGTACTGTGAGAGGCGTACTGTGAGAGGCGTACTGTGAGAGATGTACTGTGAGAGATGTACTGTGAGAGGCGTACTGTGAGAGATGTACTGTGAGAGATGTACTGTGAGAGATGTACTGTGAGAGATGTACTGTGAGAGGTGTACTGTCAGAGGTGTACTGTGAGAGATGTACTGTGAGAGGCGTACTGTGAGAGATGTACTGTGAGAGATGTACTGTGAGAGATGTACTGTGAGAGGTGTACTGTGAGAGGTGTACTGTCAGAGGTGTACTGTGAGAGATGTACTGTGAGAGATGTACTGTGAGAGGTGTACTGTGAGAGGCGTACTGTGAGAGATGTACTGTGAGAGGTGTACTGTCAGAGGTGTACTGTGAGAGATGTACTGTGAGAGGTGTACAGTGAGAGGTGTACTGTGAGAGATGTACTGTGAGAGATGTACTGTGAGAGATGTACTGTGAGAGGTGTACTGTGAGAGGTGTACAGTGAGAGGTGTACTGTGAGAGATGTACTGTGAGAGGTGTACAGTGAGAGGTGTACTGTGAGAGATGTACTGTGAGAGATGTACTGTGAGAGATGTACTGTGAGAGGTGTACTGTGAGAGGCGTACTGTGAGAGGCGTACTGTGAGAGATGTACTGTGAGAGGTGTACTGTGAGAGATGTACTGTGAGAGATGTACTGTGAGAGATGTACTGTGAGAGATGTACTGTGAGAGGCGTACTGTGAGAGATGTACTGTGAGAGATGTACTGTGAGAGATGTACTGTGAGAGGTGTACTGTGAGAGATGTACTGTGAGAGGTGTACTGTGAGAGGTGTACTGTCAGAGGTGTACTGTGAGAGATGTACTGTGAGAGGTGTACTGTGAGAGGCGTACTGTGAGAGATGTACTGTGAGAGGTGTACTGTCAGAGGTGTACTGTGAGAGATGTACTGTGAGAGGTGTACAGTGAGAGGTGTACTGTGAGAGATGTACTGTGAGAGATGTACTGTGAGAGATGTACTGTGAGAGGTGTACTGTGAGAGGCGTACTGTGAGAGATGTACTGTGAGAGGTGTACTGTGAGAGATGTACTGTGAGAGATGTACTGTGAGAGATGTACTGTGAGAGATGTACTGTGAGAGGCGTACTGTGAGAGATGTACTGTGAGAGATGTACTGTGAGAGATGTACTGTGAGAGGTGTACTGTGAGAGATGTACTGTGAGAGATGTACTGTGAGAGGCGTACTGTGAGAGATGTACTGTGAGAGGTGTACTGTGAGAGATGTACTGTGAGAGATGTACTGTGAGAGATGTACTGTGAGAGATGTACTGTGAGAGATGTACTGTGAGAGGTGTACTGTGAGAGATGTACTGTGAGAGATGTACTGTGAGAGATGTACTGTGAGAGGCGTACTGTGAGAGATGTACTGTGAGAGATGTACTGTGAGAGATGTACTGTGAGAGATGTACTGTGAGAGATGTACTGTGAGAGATGTACTGTGAGAGGTGTACTGTGAGAGATGTACTGTGAGAGATGTACTGTGAGAGGCGTACTGTGAGAGGTGTACTGTGAGAGATGTACTGTGAGAGGCGTACTGTGAGAGGCGTACTGTGAGAGATGTACTGTGAGAGGTGTACTGTGAGAGGTGTACTGTGAGAGATGTACTGTGAGAGGCGTACTGTGAGAGGTGTACTGTGAGAGATGTACTGTGAGAGATGTACTGTGAGAGGCGTACTGTGAGAGATGTACTGTGAGAGGCGTACTGTGAGAGGTGTACTGTGAGAGATGTACTGTGAGAGATGTACTGTGAGAGATGTACTGTGAGAGATGTACTGTGAGAGATGTACTGTGAGAGGTGTACTGTGAGAGATGTACTGTGAGAGATGTACTGTGAGAGGTGTACTGTGAGAGATGTACTGTGAGAGGCGTACTGTGAGAGGTGTACTGTGAGAGGCGTACTGTGAGAGGTGTACTGTGAGAGACGTACTGTGAGAGATGTACTGTGAGAGGTGTACTGTGAGAGGTGTACTGTGAGAGATGTACTGTGAGAGGTGTACTGTGAGAGGTGTACTGTGAGAGGTGTACTGTGAGAGGTGTACTGTGAGAGGCGTACTGTGAGAGATGTACTGTGAGAGGTGTACTGTGAGAGGTGTACTGTGAGAGGTGTACTGTGAGAGGCGTACTGTGAGAGGCGTACTGTGAGAGGTGTACTGTGAGAGGCGTACTGTGAGAGGTGTACTGTGAGAGGCGTACTGTGAGAGATGTACTGTGAGAGGTGTACTGTGAGAGATGTACTGTGAGAGGTGTACTTTGAGAGGTGTACTGTGAGAGGTGTACTGTGAGAGGCGTACTGTGAGAGATGTACTGTGAGAGGTGTACTGTGAGAGATGTACTGTGAGAGATGTACTGTGAGAGGTGTACTGTGAGAGGTGTACTGTGAGAGATGTACTGTGAGAGGTGTACTGTGAGAGATGTACTGTGAGAGGTGTACTGTGAGAGGCGTACTGTGAGAGGTATACTGTGAGAGATATACTGTGAGAGGCGTACTGTGAGAGGCGTACTGTGAGAGATGTACTGTGAGAGATGTACTGTGAGAGATGTACTGTGAGAGGTGTACTGTGAGAGATGTACTGTGAGAGGTGTACTGTGAGAGATGTACTGTGAGAGGTGTACTGTGAGAGGTGTACTGTGAGAGATGTACTGTGAGAGGCGTACTGTGAGAGGTGTACTGTGAGAGATGTACTGTGAGAGATGTACTGTGAGAGGTGTACTGTGAGAGATGTACTGTGAGAGATGTACTGTGAGAGATGTACTGTGAGAGGCGTACTGTGAGAGGCGTACTGTGAGAGATGTACTGTGAGAGGCGTACTGTGAGAGGCGTACTGTGAGAGATGTACTGTGAGAGATGTACTGTGAGAGGCGTACTGTGAGAGGCGTACTGTGAGAGATGTACTGTGAGAGATGTACTGTGAGAGATGTACTGTGAGAGATGTACTGTGAGAGATGTACTGTGAGAGGTGTACTGTGAGAGATGTACTGTGAGAGATGTACTGTGAGAGGTGTACTGTGAGAGATGTACTGTGAGAGGCGTACTGTGAGAGGTGTACTGTGAGAGGCGTACTGTGAGAGGTGTACTGTGAGAGACGTACTGTGAGAGATGTACTGTGAGAGGTGTACTGTGAGAGGTGTACTGTGAGAGATGTACTGTGAGAGGTGTACTGTGAGAGGTGTACTGTGAGAGGTGTACTGTGAGAGGTGTACTGTGAGAGGCGTACTGTGAGAGATGTACTGTGAGAGGTGTACTGTGAGAGGTGTACTGTGAGAGGTGTACTGTGAGAGGCGTACTGTGAGAGGCGTACTGTGAGAGGTGTACTGTGAGAGGCGTACTGTGAGAGGTGTACTGTGAGAGGCGTACTGTGAGAGATGTACTGTGAGAGGTGTACTGTGAGAGATGTACTGTGAGAGGTGTACTTTGAGAGGTGTACTGTGAGAGGTGTACTGTGAGAGGCGTACTGTGAGAGATGTACTGTGAGAGATGTACTGTGAGAGATGTACTGTGAGAGGTGTACTGTGAGAGGTGTACTGTGAGAGATGTACTGTGAGAGGTGTACTGTGAGAGATGTACTGTGAGAGGTGTACTGTGAGAGGCGTACTGTGAGAGGTATACTGTGAGAGATATACTGTGAGAGGCGTACTGTGAGAGGCGTACTGTGAGAGATGTACTGTGAGAGATGTACTGTGAGAGATGTACTGTGAGAGGTGTACTGTGAGAGATGTACTGTGAGAGGTGTACTGTGAGAGATGTACTGTGAGAGGTGTACTGTGAGAGGTGTACTGTGAGAGATGTACTGTGAGAGGCGTACTGTGAGAGGTGTACTGTGAGAGATGTACTGTGAGAGATGTACTGTGAGAGGTGTACTGTGAGAGATGTACTGTGAGAGATGTACTGTGAGAGATGTACTGTGAGAGGCGTACTGTGAGAGGCGTACTGTGAGAGATGTACTGTGAGAGGCGTACTGTGAGAGGCGTACTGTGAGAGATGTACTGTGAGAGATGTACTGTGAGAGGCGTACTGTGAGAGGCGTACTGTGAGAGATGTACTGTGAGAGATGTACTGTGAGAGGTGTACTGTGAGAGGTGTACTGTGAGAGATGTACTGTGAGAGGTGTACTGTGAGAGGTGTACTGTGAGAGATGTACTGTGAGAGGTGTACTGTGAGAGATGTACTGTGAGAGATGTACTGTGAGAGGCGTACTGTGAGAGGCGTACTGTGAGAGATGTACTGTGAGAGATGTACTGTGAGAGGTGTACTGTGAGAGGTGTACTGTGAGAGGTGTACTGTGAGAGATGTACTGTGAGAGGTGTACTGTGAGAGGTGTACTGTGAGAGATGTACTGTGAGAGGTGTACTGTGAGAGGTGTACTGTGAGAGATGTACTGTGAGAGGTGTACTGTGAGAGATGTACTGTGAGAGGTGTACTGTGAGAGGTGTACTGTGAGAGGTGTACTGTGAGAGATGTACTGTGAGAGGTGTACTGTGAGAGGTGTACTGTGAGAGATGTACTGTGAGAGATGTACTGTGAGAGGTGTACTGTGAGAGGTGTACTGTCAGAGGTGTACTGTGAGAGATGTACTGTGAGAGGTGTACAGTGAGAGGTGTACTGTGAGAGATGTACTGTGAGAGATGTACTGTGAGAGATGTACTGTGAGAGATGTACTGTGAGAGGCGTACTGTGAGAGATGTACTGTGAGAGATGTACTGTGAGAGATGTACTGTGAGAGGCGTACTGTGAGAGATGTACTGTGAGAGATGTACTGTGAGAGATATACTGTGAGAGGTGTACTGTGAGAGGCGTACTGTGAGAGGCGTACTGTGAGAGATGTACTGTGAGAGATGTACTGTGAGAGGCGTACTGTGAGAGATGTACTGTGAGAGATGTACTGTGAGAGATGTACTGTGAGAGATGTACTGTGAGAGGTGTACTGTCAGAGGTGTACTGTGAGAGATGTACTGTGAGAGGCGTACTGTGAGAGATGTACTGTGAGAGATGTACTGTGAGAGATGTACTGTGAGAGGTGTACTGTGAGAGGTGTACTGTCAGAGGTGTACTGTGAGAGATGTACTGTGAGAGATGTACTGTGAGAGGTGTACTGTGAGAGGCGTACTGTGAGAGATGTACTGTGAGAGGTGTACTGTCAGAGGTGTACAGTGAGAGGTGTACTGTGAGAGATGTACTGTGAGAGATGTACTGTGAGAGATGTACTGTGAGAGGTGTACTGTGAGAGGTGTACAGTGAGAGGTGTACTGTGAGAGATGTACTGTGAGAGGTGTACAGTGAGAGGTGTACTGTGAGAGATGTACTGTGAGAGATGTACTGTGAGAGATGTACTGTGAGAGGTGTACTGTGAGAGGCGTACTGTGAGAGATGTACTGTGAGAGGTGTACTGTGAGAGATGTACTGTGAGAGATGTACTGTGAGAGATGTACTGTGAGAGATGTACTGTGAGAGGCGTACTGTGAGAGATGTACTGTGAGAGATGTACTGTGAGAGATGTACTGTGAGAGGTGTACTGTGAGAGATGTACTGTGAGAGGTGTACTGTGAGAGGTGTACTGTCAGAGGTGTACTGTGAGAGATGTACTGTGAGAGGTGTACTGTGAGAGGCGTACTGTGAGAGATGTACTGTGAGAGGTGTACTGTCAGAGGTGTACTGTGAGAGATGTACTGTGAGAGGTGTACAGTGAGAGGTGTACTGTGAGAGATGTACTGTGAGAGATGTACTGTGAGAGATGTACTGTGAGAGGTGTACTGTGAGAGGCGTACTGTGAGAGATGTACTGTGAGAGGTGTACTGTGAGAGATGTACTGTGAGAGATGTACTGTGAGAGATGTACTGTGAGAGATGTACTGTGAGAGGCGTACTGTGAGAGATGTACTGTGAGAGATGTACTGTGAGAGATGTACTGTGAGAGGTGTACTGTGAGAGATGTACTGTGAGAGATGTACTGTGAGAGGCGTACTGTGAGAGATGTACTGTGAGAGGTGTACTGTGAGAGATGTACTGTGAGAGATGTACTGTGAGAGATGTACTGTGAGAGATGTACTGTGAGAGGTGTACTGTGAGAGATGTACTGTGAGAGATGTACTGTGAGAGATGTACTGTGAGAGGCGTACTGTGAGAGATGTACTGTGAGAGATGTACTGTGAGAGATGTACTGTGAGAGATGTACTGTGAGAGATGTACTGTGAGAGATGTACTGTGAGAGGTGTACTGTGAGAGATGTACTGTGAGAGATGTACTGTGAGAGGCGTACTGTGAGAGGTGTACTGTGAGAGATGTACTGTGAGAGATGTACTGTGAGAGGCGTACTGTGAGAGGTGTACTGTGAGAGATGTACTGTGAGAGGCGTACTGTGAGAGGCGTACTGTGAGAGATGTACTGTGAGAGGTGTACTGTGAGAGGTGTACTGTGAGAGATGTACTGTGAGAGGCGTACTGTGAGAGGTGTACTGTGAGAGATGTACTGTGAGAGATGTACTGTGAGAGGCGTACTGTGAGAGATGTACTGTGAGAGGCGTACTGTGAGAGGTGTACTGTGAGAGATGTACTGTGAGAGATGTACTGTGAGAGATGTACTGTGAGAGATGTACTGTGAGAGATGTACTGTGAGAGGTGTACTGTGAGAGATGTACTGTGAGAGATGTACTGTGAGAGGTGTACTGTGAGAGATGTACTGTGAGAGGCGTACTGTGAGAGGTGTACTGTGAGAGGCGTACTGTGAGAGGTGTACTGTGAGAGACGTACTGTGAGAGATGTACTGTGAGAGGTGTACTGTGAGAGGTGTACTGTGAGAGATGTACTGTGAGAGGTGTACTGTGAGAGGTGTACTGTGAGAGGTGTACTGTGAGAGGTGTACTGTGAGAGGCGTACTGTGAGAGATGTACTGTGAGAGGTGTACTGTGAGAGGTGTACTGTGAGAGGTGTACTGTGAGAGGCGTACTGTGAGAGGCGTACTGTGAGAGGTGTACTGTGAGAGGCGTACTGTGAGAGGTGTACTGTGAGAGGCGTACTGTGAGAGATGTACTGTGAGAGGTGTACTGTGAGAGATGTACTGTGAGAGGTGTACTTTGAGAGGTGTACTGTGAGAGGTGTACTGTGAGAGGCGTACTGTGAGAGATGTACTGTGAGAGATGTACTGTGAGAGATGTACTGTGAGAGGTGTACTGTGAGAGGTGTACTGTGAGAGATGTACTGTGAGAGGTGTACTGTGAGAGATGTACTGTGAGAGGTGTACTGTGAGAGGCGTACTGTGAGAGGTGTACTGTGAGAGATGTACTGTGAGAGGCGTACTGTGAGAGGCGTACTGTGAGAGATGTACTGTGAGAGATGTACTGTGAGAGATGTACTGTGAGAGGTGTACTGTGAGAGATGTACTGTGAGAGGTGTACTGTGAGAGATGTACTGTGAGAGGTGTACTGTGAGAGGTGTACTGTGAGAGATGTACTGTGAGAGGCGTACTGTGAGAGGTGTACTGTGAGAGATGTACTGTGAGAGATGTACTGTGAGAGGTGTACTGTGAGAGATGTACTGTGAGAGATGTACTGTGAGAGATGTACTGTGAGAGGCGTACTGTGAGAGGCGTACTGTGAGAGATGTACTGTGAGAGGCGTACTGTGAGAGGCGTACTGTGAGAGATGTACTGTGAGAGATGTACTGTGAGAGGCGTACTGTGAGAGGCGTACTGTGAGAGATGTACTGTGAGAGATGTACTGTGAGAGGTGTACTGTGAGAGGTGTACTGTGAGAGATGTACTGTGAGAGGTGTACTGTGAGAGGTGTACTGTGAGAGATGTACTGTGAGAGGTGTACTGTGAGAGATGTACTGTGAGAGATGTACTGTGAGAGGCGTACTGTGAGAGGCGTACTGTGAGAGATGTACTGTGAGAGATGTACTGTGAGAGGTGTACTGTGAGAGGTGTACTGTGAGAGGTGTACTGTGAGAGATGTACTGTGAGAGGTGTACTGTGAGAGGTGTACTGTGAGAGATGTACTGTGAGAGGTGTACTGTGAGAGGTGTACTGTGAGAGATGTACTGTGAGAGGTGTACTGTGAGAGATGTACTGTGAGAGGTGTACTGTGAGAGGTGTACTGTGAGAGGTGTACTGTGAGAGATGTACTGTGAGAGGTGTACTGTGAGAGGTGTACTGTGAGAGATGTACTGTGAGAGATGTACTGTGAGAGGTGTACTGTGAGAGGTGTACTGTGAGAGATGTACTGTGAGAGATGTACTGTGAGAGGTGTACTGTGAGAGGTGTACTGTGAGAGGTGTACTGTGAGAGATGTACTGTGAGAGATGTACTGTGAGAGATGTACTGTGGAGGCTCAGAAGGGGAGCGTCGTGGCCTCGACCTGACAAGGACGGAAGAAGACAGTCCAGCAATGGAACTGGGCACCATTTATTGCCTGTGGGGTACAGAGGAACGACGACCGGTGGCCCCATCTGGTTAGTTTTGGACTGTCACAGCGTCAGGACGAAGTGATCCCCCGCCTTGATCAGATGCTTGAAAATAAAAGATTAAAAAATCTTCTCCAGTGATTTCCAGCTTCTACAGCGAAGGGATTGAATTCAAATTCAAGGAGTTCCGATCACTAAAATATTCTTTGGGCCGAGGTCGGATTGGCACATTATATGCTATGGGGCACTCTGATGTCCATCAGCATTGCTCTTACCATAAAATATGCCCATTAAAGCGCCCCCTACCATAAAATATGGGGCACGCTGATGGGCACAACAAAATGTGCCCACCATTCTGCACTTTATAAAATATTCCCATCAGCAATCCCCTTTAAAATGTGCCCCAGAGGAGGGGTATATACAGGGGGGGATATACACAGGGGAGGAGATATATACAGAGGGGAGGGGATATATACAGGGGGAGGGGATATATACAGGGGGGGATATATACAGGGGGGTATATACAGGGGGGATATATACAGAGGGGAGGGGATATATACAGGGGGAGGGGATATATACAGGGGGGGATATATACAGGGGGGAGGGGTATATACAGGGGAGGAGATATATACAGGGGGAGGGGTATATACAGGGGGGATATATACAGGGTGGAGGGGTATGTTTTTTTTCTCAACAAAAGTGGAGTTACGCTTTAACTTTTTTGTTTTTGTTTTCTTTGGTAATATTTTTACACATTTAACAAAGATTTAGGCTCCATTCACATCTGGGCGTTTTCAGCTCCAAAAACGCTCAAAAGAAACGCTTCCAAAACGCCCAACAAGTAAAACCCCATTCATTTAAATGGCCCCTGTTCACATCTGAGCGTTTTGCAAAACGCCTGTAGCTGAAAAAAGTACATGAGCTTCTTTTTGGGCTGATTACCAGCGTTTTTGATAGATGTCAATGAAAAATGCCTGAAAAATCGCGGTAAAATCGCGGTAAAAATTGCGGTAAAATCGCGGTAAAAAACGCTACGCTCAAGTGTGAATGCAGCCTTACACTTTTCCCCTGGAAAAAAATGCATTGAACCCCCCCCCCCCCCCCCCACACTTTATTTATTAGTAAATCGCTTGGCAATGGTTTGTAGCAGAATTGTAATTTTAGTGTCAGGAGAAATCACAGAATAAATCGCACACATTTTATCCTAACACTGCTGAAAAAAAGTAAAAAGTGTTTTGTTTCATTTTGTTGCTTTTTATTGTCTAAGTCTCGGTTCACACCGGTGCGATGCGGGAAACCTGCGAATCAGTGCCAGAATCGCACAGTGGTTCACAGTGAGATCTGCGACTCACTGGAGGTGTCAATACAAAGTTAATGACACCCCCAGATTGGAACTGTGAAATGGCGCAGGAAACGGATTGCTTAGCTGTGAACACCCAATGAGATCCGATTCCAATGCGAACCAAAAAAAGGGTTCTGCACCATTTTGGTGCGAATGCGATGCGATTTCAGCCATACAACATCACCCAGACATTGCATGTGATCTGCACAGCAATGCCCGGCATCGCACCGGTGTGAACCGGCACTGAGGATTGCAAAAAAAAAAAATAGAAATCGTTGTAGCGAGACAAAATGATGAAAAGAAAGCCGGGTTTATCTCTTGTATGACGGTGTGATCTTTAATAATCACAAAGTTATTGCTGAATAAATAGGTCCATAGCAGAAATGTAGGGATTGGTCAGCTCCATGGGGGGAGGGGCAGGTGTGAGAAAGGAAGGGGTTAAGGAGAGGAACTCTCAGTATTTATCCTAAAAAGCAAGTCAGGAAACCTCTCAAGTATCTATAATCAATAATCAATGGGAACTCAATAAATCTGCCTGCAATGTATCCCGTCTCTCCTTCCGGCCCCATTCACATCCGGCATTGCAGGATCTCAGGCAGAATCGCAGAGATTCCGCCCACAATCCCAAATCGCACTGTAATGGCGGCAAAAATGCACCCCGCATGCACAGGTGCCGTTCACTTCCAATGGCAGCTAAACATGGCGAAGTTGCAAACCACAATGTGCAAAGCTTGCCATCCAAAAAGGGAGTTTTGATCCGTATACAGTGCGGGGAAATAATGATTGGCTCCCCTGCAGATTGGGTAAGTTTGCCCACTTACATAGAAATGGCGGGTGTATAATTTTTATCATCGGTGTATTTTATATGATAGAGACAGAATATCAACCAAAAATCCAGGAAAATCACACATGATACAAATGTTATAAATGGAGATGAATTCTGCGCTCTACCAGAAAATCCTGAAGGAGAATGTCCGCCCATCACTCCCTGACCTCACTTGGGTTACATAGCAGCAGAATGATCCGAAACCCAACAGAAAGTCCCCCTCTGAATGGCTCAAAGAAAAACAAAATGAAGGTTTGGGAGTGGCCTAGTCAAAGTCCGGACTTAAATCCCATTGAGATGCTGTGGCCTGACCTTACAGAGGCCGTTCATGCTGGAAAACCCTCCAGTGTAGCTGAATGACCACAATTCTGCAAAGAAGAAAATTTCCTCCGCAGCGATGTGACTCATTGCCAGTTTTCACAAACGCTGGATTGCAGTTGTTGCCGCCAAGGGAGGAGCAACCAGTTATTAGGTTTAGGGGGGCAATTACTTTTTCGCATAGGGCCAGGAAGGTCTTTTTTCCTTTAACCACTTCAGCCCCAGAAGGTTTTACCCCCCCCCTTAATGGCCAGGCCATTTTGGGATTCGGCACTGCGTTACTTTAACGGACAATTGCGCGGTCGTGCGACGATGTACCCAAATGAAACCGATGTCCTTTTTTCTCCCACAAACAGAGATTTCTTTTGGTGGTATTTGATTACCTCTGCGATTTTTATTTTTTGCTATAAACAAAAAAAGAGCGATAATTCTGGAAAAACAAAACAAAAAAAAAAAACAATATTTTTTCTATATAACATTCCCAATAAAAAAAAATTAAAAAATCAAATTTTTCATCGTTTTCTGCTCCATATTTTTGGTAAAAAAAAATCCCAATAAGCGTAAATTAATTGGTTTGTGCAAAAGTTATCGCGTCTCCAAACTAGGCGAACAATTTATGTCATTTTTATTTATTTATTATTTTTTTTAACTAGTAATGGCGGCGATCTGCGATTTTTTGCGGGACTGCGACATTGCGGCGGACAGATCGGACCCCTAGCTGACATTTTTTATACTTTTGTGGGGACCAGTGACATCACTACAGTAATCAGTGCTAAAAATATGCACTGTCACTGTACTAATGACACTGGCAGGGAAGGGGTTAACTCAGGGGCGATCAAGGGGGTTAAGTGTATGCCTAGGGGGTGTTTTCTTACTGTGAGCGGGATGGGCTTATGGAATCAACACAGAGATCTGTATTCCTAAATAGGAGGAGCTCTGTGCTGATTCCTGAGAGAACAATGGATGGCTGTGTTTATGACAGCAGACCGCCGTTCTCTCTCCACGGGGAGCGATTGCGGGTGCCGGCCCCGTAAGTCAGCTTGGCCGTACAGGTATGGCGGTTCGCGCAGCCGAGCCAGCCTGCCGCAGTGTATCTGTGGCGGGCAGTCGGCAGGTAGCTAATAAATGAAATCACCATTTAAAAAGGACATTTTGTATTTCCTCGGGTGATCTTTGTGTAATAATAATATTGTTTGATGATCGGAATCATTTAGGTGTGAAAATTATGCAAAAAAAAAATAAAATCCGGAAGGGGGCAAATACTTTTTCAAAGCCCTGTGTATATATATATATATATATATATATATACTGTAGATATGGCAGTCATATGTTCTCAGGGCACAGCCCTGTGTATATATAGATATTGTGACAGGAAGTCAGGTAAATCTGTGGGTGTTGTCACAGACGAGAAATTCATTTCTGCCTTGTTTAGACAATTCACCAATTACTATCAGGTGCCAGGTGCAGAGGTAGCCAGAAAGGTGTAAGGACGTTGGAAAGCTTCAGCTATTCAGAATGAGGCAATTAAGGCCTCTATAAGTTATCCAGAGGATGACTCCTGATTGCTGCATCCTGAGGCTTTGTGCGTTAAGGAGAGCAGTGAGCTGAGAGACTTCTGAAGGTGAGGTGTTGACTTTTTCTGTGTGAAAAGAAAACAAATAGACTATCGGTCTTCTGCTGTATGACCAGCAGTGTCTGCCCAGCAGTAGGTTGGGACAGACTCCATAGGTAGGTTCCTGTGTTGTGAAGGTAGACGCCCCAAGTGGCCAGGGTTTATTTTATGTTTGTTTGATTTATGCTGTTTGGATGCTTGCACTTGTTTCCAGCAAATTGGAAGAATAAACCATAGACCGTTGTTTTCAACCACTCCTCGGCTGTCTCTCTGTGTAGCGAACCGACCCAGGGGGTCACCCACACCCGCTACCGAGCTAACCCCTTACAATATATATATATACTGTAGATAGGGCAGTCACATGTTCTCCAGGCACAGCCCTGTATATATATATATATATATATATATATATATATACTGTAGGTAGGGCAGTCACATGTTCTCCAGGCACAGCCCTGTATATATATATATATATATATATATATATATATATATACTGTAGGTAGGGAAGTCATATGTTCTCCAGGCACAGCCCTGTATATATATATATATATACTGTAGGTAGGGAAGTCATATGTTCTCCAGGCACAGTCCTGTATATATATATACTGTAGATAGGGCAGTCACATGTTCTCCAGGCACAGCCCTGTATATATATATATATACTGTACATATGGCAGTCACATGTTCTCCAGGCACAGCCCTGTATATATATATATATATATACTGTACATATGGCAGTCACATGTTCTCCAGGCACAGTCCTGTATATATATATATATATATATATATACTGTACATATGGCAGTCACATGTTCTCCAGGCACAGCCCTGTATATATATATATACTGTAGATAGGGCAGTCACATGTTCTCCAGGCACAGCCCTGTATATATATATATATATATATATATACTGTAGATAGGGCAGTCACATGTTCTCCAGGCACAGCCCTGTATATATATATATATATATATATATATATATATATATATACTGTAGATAGGGCAGTCACATGTTCTCCAGGCACAGCCCTGTATATATATATATATATATATATATATATATATATATATATATATATATATATATATATATATACTGTAGGCAGGGCCGCTGATAGGGCAGTACAACCAGCCCTGTTGTACCGGGCCCGGGCTCCATCAGCTCTACAAGGGGCCCGGGCAGCATCACAGTAAATTTCTGCATGTTCAAAAAAAATCGTTTTTTCTAAACCTTTTCCTAATTTGTAATTTTTTGGGGGTGTAATTACATTTTCCTGGTCCCTATAATGACAGCAGAAGGGCCCAGGAAGTGAGTGCAGTGGCGGGACTTTTTTCCCATTTTCGGGGCGCATGTATACATAGGATTTAGTTCCATTTTGATTTGCTGCAATATAGTCCTGGCTGCTGCTGTCCACTGCCTTGCCTGGCGGAGGGATACAATAATTCTCTGCTCAGCCCCGCCTCCCCTTACTCAAGTGCAGAGTGTGATCATGTACGGAGGCAGATTGCTCAGCAGCTGACAGGGAACAGCAGGAGGACAGCGTGGCTGGATTGGACACAGTGAGTGAAGAGCAGAGGATAGAGTCCTCACTGTGTCCTATGATCTCAGCATGAAAATCACACAGGCTACAGGTGCCCTGTCACAGTGTCACATGAATGCTGGGGATGCTGACTTTAAGCTATGGCTGTAGTGAGTGTTACTGCATAACAAAGTCAGCATCCCCAGCATCCATATGACACTGTGACAGGGCACCTGTAGCCTGTGTGATTTTCATGCTGCTGATTATAGGACACAGTGAGATGCTACTTTAAACTTGTGTTTGGGGGACAGTAAACATGCACAGTCAAACCACTCCCCTTTAACCTCTTCCCGCCCATTGATGTATCAGTGTTCTGTCAGAATAGCGCTACCTATCAGATTCTGCTAGCAGAAGTGGCATTCGGAAAGAACAACTTACTGCGCATGCACCATGTGTTCCAACATGGCTGCTATGCGTTCCAATAGGTTTCCTAATGTGACAGAACACCAAGCAGCAGCGGACATCTTCTTACACCCACGCAAGTCTGGAGTTTTACATTTATTTTAGCAGTAAACTCACCTTATATACTGAAATAGACTATTTCACCGCAGCCGAGTGGAACAGTCTATTTCACTATATAATCAGTTTGTCGCTGAGCAGTGCGGGGTGTACCAAGGTGGCCGTCACCACATTGGCCGCAGGTTTCTCGCTATATTTACTAGAATACAATAATAATACAAATGTAATACTGTGATTTATTCTATAAGGTCAGTTTACTGATAAAATAAATGTAAAATTGAAGACTTGCGTGGGTGTAAGAAGATGTCCGCCGCTGCTTCGTGTCATTAGGAAAGCTATTGGTATGCATAGCAGCCATGTTGGAATGCATGCCGCATGCGCAGTAAGTTGTTCTAGTCTGTATATTACTTCCGGTAGCAGAATCTGATAGGTAGCGCTATTCTGACAGAACACTGGCATGTCCCTGGATTGGAAGGGTGATATCTTGGTCATCCCTGCATCATAATAGCCCCAGCAACTTTGCACAAAGTAACATAAATAAAATAAAATGTAAAACCTTTTTAAAGCCCCCATTCCCCCTTGTTCATGAGTAATTGCAAACATGCATGTTGGTCCCGCACATATACGTAAACGGTGACAAACCTGCATTTTGTTTTGAGGCGGGGCCAGGGATGGGGTTGAAGGGGGCCCCATCAGGTAGGCTGTACGGGGCCCCATCATTCCTAACAGCAGCCCTGACTGTAGGTAGGGCAGTCACATGTTCTCCAGGCACAGCCCTGTATATATATATATACTGTAGATAGGGCAGTCACATGTTCTCCAGGCACAGCCCTGTATATATATATATATACTGTACATATGGCAGTCACATGTTCTCCAGGCACAGCCCTGTATATATATATATATATACTGTACATATGGCAGTCACATGTTCTCCAGGCACAGCCGTTGTCCCCATGTAGCTCCGCTCCTCTCTCGGATTCGAGTTGAAGAGTTGAATTGGCGTCTCCGCGTCTTTGCAGCTCTAATCCTTTTCCTGGCCGGTATTTCGGGGATGCGGTGGCACTGATGGGCGCTCGGAGGGAACATTCTGTCTTCTCTTGGAAAGATCCGATTGGCAGGGAGAGTTCCGCGCTCCACAAGGACTTTCAGATCCTTCACCACCATTGACTCGCCCAAGATTTTACCATTCAATGTCCTTCTGGGTGTTCAAACTTAGCAAACTTGTGAGCGAGGGGTTAATCGTCTCTAATTCTTCATTCCCCCTTTCTGTATCAAAGAAGCCGCCACCCCCCCCCCCTTTTCAGGGGTTTCCTTGGTAACGGATTAAATGGCTGATTTGCTAATAACTACATTTCACTTATTCTGTTCCCCGGCTGGAAAAAAACTCAAGTTGGAAACTTCGGAGCTGCCAGGAAACCTCGGCGCCCATTTCACCGCGCAGAGAGCTGAGCCTGGCCCAGCGAATGAGAAATGAGCAATATGGCGCTTTACTTTGTGTCTGTAACACGGTACGGCGAGTCCTTGCGGTTCATCACAACATATTTTGACACGAGGTTCACATGTTGTTCTTGTCAGGAGACCATCTGTGTCCCAGAATCCTCCAGGTCTTGTTTGGTATCGTATGGCGCCGACGCCTACTCCTGTCAGCGCGCTCCGGCTTGGAAGCTTTATCGAGCTGCTAGAAAAACCTTGGTGGGAAGAAACAGCCGGTGCCAGAAAACCTGACCTGTTCCAGCAGGACTGTGCGGGCCACAAGCTTTGTTCTTCTGAAGCTGCAAGCCCAGAAAAAGTACACAGGAGAACCAATCAGAGAAGGAGGAGCCACTGATGACTTGTGTTGTATGGTGCATGTTCCACCCATATACATGTTCCAGGGCCTCCTCCATCACTAGCCTGGGAGAGCCATGTACGAGATGAGGTGTCCTCTACCCATATACATGTTCCAGGGCCTCCTCCATCACTAGCCTGGGAGAGCCATATACGAGATGAGGTGTCCTCTATCCATATACATGTTCCAGGGCCTCCTTCATTACTAGCCTGGGAGACCCATGTACGAGATGAGGTGTCCTCTACCCATATACATGTTCCAGGGCCTCCTCCATCACTAGCCTGGGAGAGCCATATACGAGATGAGGTGTCCTCTATCCATATACATGTTCCAGGGCCTCCTTCATTACTAGCCTGGGAGACCCATGTACGAGATGAGGTGTCCTCTACCCATATACATGTTCCAGGGCCTCCTCCATCACTAGCATGGGAGAGCCATGTACGAGATGAGGTGTCCTCCACCCATATACATGTTCCAGGGCCTCCTCCATTACTAGCCTGGGAGAGCCATGTACGAGATGAGGTGTCCTCCACCCATATACATGTTCCAGGGCCTCCTCCATTACTAGCCTGGGAGAGCCATGTACGAGATGAGGTGTCCTCCACCCATATACATGTTCCAGGGCCTCCTCCATTACTAGCATGGGAGAGCCATGTACGAGATGAGGTGTCCTCCACCCATATACATGTTCCAGGGCCTCCTCCATCACTAGCCTGGGAGAGCCAAGTACAAGATGAGGTGTCCTCCACCCATATACATGTTCCAGGGCCTCCTCCATTACTAGCCTGGGAGAGCCATGTATGAGATGAGGTGTCCTCTACCCATATACATGTTCCAGGGCCTCCTCCATTACTAGCCTGGGAGAGCCATGTACGAGATGAGGTGTCCTCTACCCATATCCATGTTCCAGGGCCTCCTCCATCACTAGCCTGGGAGAGCCATGTAGGAGATGAGGTGTCCTCCACCCATATACATGTTCCAGGGCCTCCTCCATCACTAGCCTGGGAGAGCCATGTACGAGATGAGGTGTCCTCTACCCATATACATGTTCCAGGGCCTCCTTCATCACTAGCCTGGGAGAGCCATGTACGGGATGGTGTCCTCTACCCATATACATGTTCCAGGGCCTCCTCCATCACTAGCCTGGGAGAGCCATGTATGAGATGAGGTGTCCTCCATCCATATCCACGTTCCAGGGCCTCCTCCATCACTAGCCTGGGAGAGCCATGTACGAGATGAGGTGTCCTCCATCCATATCCATGTTCCAGGACCTCCTCCATCACTAGCCTGGGAGAGCCATGTACGAGATGAGATGGCTCTCCCAGGCTAGTGATGGAGGAGGCCCTGGAACATGTATATGGGTGGAGGACATCTCATCTCGTACATGGCTCTCCCAGGCTAGTGATGGAGGAGGTCCTGGAACATGGATATGGATGGAGGACACCTCATCTCGTACATGGGTCTCCCAGGCTAGTAATGAAGGAGGCCCTGGAACATGTATATGGGTAGAGGACACCTCATCTCGTACATGGCTCTCCCAGGCTAGTGATGGAGGAGGCCCTGGAACGTGGATATGGGTGGAGGACACCATCCATCACTAGCCTGGGAGAGCCATGTACGAGATGAGGTGTCCTCTACCCATATACATGTTCCAGGGCCTCCTACAGCACTAGCCTTTATGTATGAGGGAGAAACATGGCTCTGTCATCCTGCGGGGGGAGACATGGCTCTATCATCCCATAGGGGGAGACACGGCTCTGTTATCCTGCGGGGGGAGACACGGCTCTGTCAGCCTGCAGGGGGAGACATGGCTCTATCATCCTGAAGGGGGAGACACGGCTCTGTTATCCTGCGGGGGGAGACATGGCTCTGTCATCCTGTAGGGGGAGACACAGCTCTGTTATCCTGTAGGGGGAGACACGGCTCTGTCATCCTGTAGGGGGAGACACGGCTCTGTTTTCCTGCAGGGGGAGACACGGCTCTGTCATCCTGTAGGGGGAGACACGGCTCTGTCATCCTGTAGGGGGAGACACGGCTCTGTTATCCTGCAGAGGGAGACACGGCTCTGTTATCCTGCAGGGGGAGACACGGCTCTGTTATCCTGCAGGGGGAGACACGGCTCTGTTATCCTGCAGGGGGAGACACGGCTCTGTCATCCTGCAGGGGGAGACACGGCTCTGTCATCCTGCAGGTGGAGACACGGCTCTGTCATTCTGTAGGGGGAGACACGGCTCTGTCATCCTGTGGGGGGGGGGGGGGAGACACGGCTCTGTCATCCTGCAGGGGGAGACATGGGTCTGTCATCCTGCAGGGGGAGACACGGCTCTGTCATCCTGTGGGGGGAGACACGGCTCTGTCATCCTGCGGGGGGGGCACGGCTCTGTCATCCTGCAGGGGGAGACACGGCTCTATCATCCTGCAGGGGGAGACACGGCTCTATCATCCTGTAGGGGGAGACACGGTTCTGTTATCCTGCAGGGGGAGACACAGCTCTGTCATCCTGTAGGGGGAGACACGGCTCTGTTATCCTGCAGGGGGAGACACGGCTCTGTCATCCTTCAGGGGGAGACACGGCTCTGTCACCCTGCGGGGGGAGACACGGCTCTGTCATCCTGCAGGGGGGAGACACGGCTCTTTCATCCTGCGGGGGGAGACACGGCTCTTTCATTTTGCGGGGGGAGACACGGCTCTGTCATCCTGCGGGGGGAGACACGGCTCTGTCATCCTGCAGGGGGAGACACGGCTCTGTCATCCTGTGGGGGGAGACACGGCTCTGTCATCCTGCAGGGAGAGTCACGGCTCTGTCATTCTGCAGGGGGACACACGGCTCTGTCATCCTGCAGGGAGAGTCACGGCTCTGTCATTCTGCAGGGGGACACACGGCTCTGTCATCCTGCAGGGGGAGACATGGCTCTGTCATCCTGCAGGGAGAGTCACGGCTCTGTCATTCTGCAGGGGGACACACGGCTCTGTCATCCTGCAGGGGGAGACATGGCTCTGTCATCCTGCAGGGGGAGACATGGCTCTGTCATCCTGCAGGGGGAGACATGGCTCTGTCATCCTGCAGGGGGAGACACGGCTCTGTCATCCTGCGGGGGGAGACACGGCTCTGTCATCCTGCGGGGGGAGACACGGCTCTGTCATCCTGCGGGGGGAGACACGGCTCTGTCATCCTGCGGGGGGAGACACGGCTCTTTCATCCTGCGGGGGGAGACACGGCTCTGTCATCCTGCAGAGGGACACATGGCTCTGTCATCCTGTGGGGGGAGACACGGCTCTGTCATCCTGCGGGGGGAGATACGGATCTGTTATCCTGCGGGGGGAGATACGGATCTGTTATCCTGCGGGGGGAGACACGGCTCTGTCATCCTGCAGGGGGAGACATGGCTCTGTCATCCTGCAGGGGGAGACACGGCTCTGTCATCCTGCGGGGGGAGACACGGCTCTGTCATCCTGCGGGGGGAGACACGGCTCTGTCATCCTGCGGGGGGAGACACGGCTCTGTCATCCTGCGGGGGGAGACACGGATCTGTCATCCTGCAGAGGGACACATGGCTCTGTCATCCTGTGGGGGGAGACACGGCTCTGTCATCCTGCGGGGGGAGATACGGATCTGTTATCCTGCGGGGGGAGACACGGCTCTGTCATCCTGCAGGGGGAGACACGGCTCTGTCATCCTGCAGGGGGAGACACGGCTCTGTCATCCTGCGGGGGGAGACACGGCTCTGTCATCCTGCGGGGGGAGACACGGCTCTTTCATCCTGCGGGGGGAGACACGGATCTGTCATCCTGCAGAGGGACACATGGCTCTGTCATCCTGTGGGGGGAGACACGGCTCTGTCATCCTGCGGGGGGAGATACGGATCTGTTATCCTGCTGGGGGAGACACGGCTCTGTCATCCTGCAGGGGGAGACACGGCTCTGTCATCCTGCAGGGGGAGACACGGCTCTGTCATCCTGCAGGGGGAGACATGGCTCTGTCATCCTGCAGGGGGAGACACGGCTCTGTTATCCTGCGGGGGGGGGGGGGGGGCGTGTGTCCTCATAGAGGGGAATGCCACAGGCGGGATTTGGATCGGCTCCCCATTGGCTGACCCTGAAATTGCTGGTCCCAGAAGAAGACTTGGAGATTTCGGTATGTACAGAGGAGAGTGACAGAGAGGTGACCTCATCAGTCTGCTGCTTCTCCTTTCACTGTCCAATCACAGGCTGGGGGAGGGACAAGACCTGTAAGAGTCACTAAGAGAAAACTCAGGTCTGTAAGACAGAGCAGTGTAAATCTCAGGACTGGATGGACAGAGTGTTCAGTGGCTCCGAGGTTTCCTGGCGGTGTTGAGTCTGTAGAAGTTTCTTTCCTTCCGTAGTTTGGACAGGTAGCGGCGATCATCCATCTTGAAGTCGATCTTCCAGCTCCCGGTGACAACATTTGATGAATGGCTCTTCCTCCATTCACCAGAATCTTCCCCCGAAAACTTAATTAAAGCTAAACTCAGAAAAGGGCACGGCGGCGTGGCGCTGCGCGGGCGTCTAATGAGCCTGCTGGGCCCCTATAGTGATCTCACAGCGTGACATCGCCTGCGCTAATCTTCCTCATTAATATTCACCCAAACTTTCTAATTCTGCAGAGAACATGGAAGGTGCCAGACCCCCCATTCCCCCCCCACCATATTCCCCCCCCCCCCTCCGTCTGACAGCAGAGCTCGCTGCTTGTTATTGAGAACGATGAAAAACGCAGAACGTCCGAAAGAGTGTGAGAATGTAAGATTATCCCTGGAATAGGTGTCCCCATTGGAAGATTTCCTCTCATTTCCTCTTCTGGGGACAACACTAAAATCTTGGATCTGGATCCGGTGACAACCATGTGATAGAGGGGTGAATCTAACCAATGGGGACACAGACTACAATAAAAAGTTGTCAGAGGCTTAACTCCGCCCATGGTTCACATTTCATCCAACCGCTTTCTGGGTTGGTCCCAACCGGATCCTACCTCCGAATACACAGTGACCACCCATTATTCTCACTTTAGGGGTAGGCCCCTCCCACAACCCACCTTTAATTACGCAGGGATTGCCCATTTGCTGCTCCGATCCCTGCAATTATTGCCGTGCAAATAAGATTAAGGCTGTGATCCCAGGACACGGCCCGGGACAGAGGAGCAGACTGAGTGACTCTCCCTGCAAATCTGCATGTATGTACTCCTATTCTCCACCAGGGGGCATGTGTCAGTATGACAACCCAGGAGCACGATTGGAAGGCAAGGATAAAGCGTTGTCACCCTATACAGGAAGTGCCTGATTAAGGACCTTCATGGCAGGATCATGCGGGAGTAATGAACTGAATGAGCTGCAGATTGTTTTAAAAATTACTTTTGAAATTACAATAACTCTGAGATTATAGTGATCGAGTTACATCTATATTATTATCCTCATCACAATTATTATTATTTATTTATTATTATGATTATTATTATTATTATTATTACTATGATTTATTATTATCCTCATAACAATTATTATTTATTATTATTATTATTATTATTATTATTATTATTATTTTTATCACAATTATTATTATGTATTGTTATTTATTATTATTATCCTCATCACAATTATTATTTATTATTATTACAATTATTATTATTATTATTATTGTTATTATTATCATCCTCATCATAATTATTATGTATTACTAATATTGTTATAATGATGTATTATTATTTATTATTATTATTATTATTATTATTATTATTATTCTCCTCACAATTATTATTTATTATTATTACAATTATTATTATTGTTATAACTATGTATTATTATTATTATTATTATCATACTCATCACAATTATTATTTATTTATTACTATTGTAACAATTCTTCTTCTTATTATTATTATTATTATTCTCCTCACAATTATTATTTATTATTATTACAATTATTATTATTGTTATAACTATGTATTATTATTATTATTATTATTATTATTATTATCATACTCATCACAATTATTATTTATTTATTACTATTGTAACAATTCTTATTCTTATTATTATTATTATCATTTGTTACTATTGTTACAATTATTAATATTAATTATTATCATCATCATCACAATTGTTATTATAATTATTACAATTATAATTATTATTATCTTATTATTTATTATTGTTACAATGATTACTATGATTATTATTATTATTATCATTATTATTATTAATTCATATCATCATAATCCCTTTTATTACTATTATTTATTTATTAATGTAACAATTATTATTAATTATTATTATCATTATTTATTATTTGTTATTATTGTTACAATTATTATTATTCTATAAAACGCGTTGCCCGGGTAGAATTTTATTCATCGGGTATTTCCATCAAGCTACAAATTTCCGGTGTAATCGTTTCACTCCACATAGAGAATAAAGAAAAGCGGGAAACGCAGCGCCCGACCCGTCACCTTCTCCTCCGTCACCTTCACCTCCATCACCTTCTCCTCCGCCACCTTCTCTGTCACCTTCACCTCCGTCACCTTCACCTCTATCACCTTCTCCTCCGCCACCTTCTCCGTCACCTTCACCTCCATCACCTTCTCCCCCGTCACCGTCTCCTCCGCCACCTTCTCCTCCGTAACCTCCACCTCCATCACCTTCTCCTCCGCCACCTTCTCTGTCACCTTCACCTCAATCACCTTCTCCTCCGCCACCTTCTCCGTCACCTTCACCTCCGTCACCTTCTCCTCCGCCACCTTCTCCCTCGCCACCTTCACCTCCGTCACCTTCTCCTCCGCCACCTTCTCCTTCTTCACCCTCACCTCCGTCACCTTCTCCTCCGTCACCTCCATCACCTTCTCCTCCTTCACCTTCACCTCCGTCACCTTCTCCTCAGTCACCTTCTCCTCCGCCACCTTCTCCGTCACCTTCACCTCCGTCACCTTCTCCTCCGTTACCTTCTCCTCCGCCACCTTCACCTCCGCCACCTTCTCCTCTGCCACCTTCTCCTCCTTCACCATCTCCTCCTTCACCTTCACCTCCGTCACCTTCTCCTCAGTCACCTTCTCCTCCGCCACCTTCTCCGTCACCTTCACCTCCGTCACCTTCACCTCCGTCAGCTTCTCCTCCGTTACCTTCTCCTCCGCCACCTTCACCTCCGCCACCTTCTCCTCTGCCATCTTCTCCTTCTTCACCATAACCTCCGTCACCTTCTCCTCCGTCACCTTCTCCTCCACCACCTTCTCCTCCTTCACCTTCTCCTCCTTCACCTTCTCCTCCCTCACCTTCTCCTCAGTCACCTTCTCCTCCGTCACCTTCACCTTCGTCACCTTCTCCTCCGCCACCTTCTCCTCCGCCACCTTCTCCTCCGCCACCTTCTCCTCCGTCACCTTCTCCTCCGTCACCTTCTCCTCCGCCCACCTTCTCCTTCTTCACCTTCTCCTCCGTCACCTTCTCCTCCGCCACCTTCTCCATCACCTTCTCCTCTGTCACCTTCACCTCCGTCACCTTCTCCTCCGCCACCTTCTCCTCCTTCACCTTATCCTCCTTCACCTTCTCCTCCGTCACCTTCTCCTCCGTCACCTTCTATTCAGTCACCTTCTCCTCCATCACCTTCTCCTCCGCCACCTTCTCCTCCGCCACCTTCTCCTCCGCCACCTTCTCCTCCGTCACCTTCTCCTCCGCCACCTTCTCCATCACCTTCTCCTCTGTCACCTTCACCTCCGTCACCTTCTCCTCCGCCACCTTCTCCTCCTTCACCCTCTCCTCCGCCACCTTCTCCATCACCTTCACCTCTGTCACCTTCACCTCTGTCACCTTCCCCTCTGTCACCTTCTCCTCCGTCACCTTCTCCTCCGCCACCTTATCCTCCGTCACCTTCACCTCCATCACCTTCTCCTCCGCCACCTTCTCTGTCACCTTCACCTCCGTCACCTTCTCCTCCGTCACCTTCACCTCCGTCACCTTCCCCTCCATCACCTTCACCTCCGTCACCTTCACCTCCGTCACCTTCTCCTCTGTCACCTTCACCTCCGTCACCTTCTCCTCCGCCACCTTCTCCGTCACCTTCACCTCCGTCACCTTCTGCTCCGTCACCTTTACCTCCGTCACCTTCTCCTCCGTCACCTTCTCCTCCGTCACCTTCTCCGTCACCTTCACCTCCGTCACCTTCTGCTCCGTCACCTTTACCTCCGTCACCTTCTCCTCCGTCACCTTCTCCTCCGTCACCTTCTGCTCCGCCACCTTCTCCCCCGTCACCTTCTCCTCCGTCAACTTCTCCTCCATCATCTCTCCTCCGCCACCTTCTCCTCCTACACCTTCTCCTCCATCACCTTCTCTTCTGTCACCTTCACCTCCGTCACCTTCTCCTCCGTCACCTTCTCCACCATCACCTTCTCCTCCGTCACCTTCTCCTCCGTCACCTTCTCTTCCGTCACCTTCTCCTCCGCCACCTTCTCCTCCGTCACCTTCTCCTTCATCACCTTCTCCTCCGTCACCTTCTCTGTCACCTTCTCCTCCGTCACCTTCTCCTCCTCCACCTTCTCCTCCGTCACCTTCTCTGTCACCTTCTCCTCCGTCACCTTCTCCTCAGTCACCTTCTCCTCCGTCACCTTCTCCTCCTCCACCTTCTCCTCCGTCACCTTCTCCTCCGTCACCTTCTCCTCCGTCACCTTCTCCTCCGTCATCTCTCCTCCGCCACCTTCTCCTCCTATACCTTCTCCTCCGTCACCTTCTCTTCTGTCACCTTCACCTCCGTCACCTTCTCCTCAGTCACCTTCTCCTCCGTCACCTTCTCCACCGTCACCTTCTCCTCCGTCACCTTCTCCTCCGTCACCTTCTCCTCTGTCACATTCACATCCGTCACCTTCTCCTCCGTCACCTTCACCTCCGTCACCTTCTCCTCCGCCACCTTCTCCGTCACCTTCACCTCCGTCACCTTCTGCTCCGTCACCTTTACCTCCGTCACCTTCTTCTTCGTCACCTTCTCCTCCGTCACCTTCTCCTCCGTCACCTTCTCCTCCGTCATCTCTCCTCCGTCACCTTCACCTCCGTCACCTTCTCCTCAGTCACCTTCTCCTCCGTCACCTTCACCTCCGTCACCTTCTCCTCAGTCACCTTCTCCTCCACCACCTTCTCCTCCTTCACCTTCTCCTTCTTCACCTTCTCCTCCGTCACCTTCTCCTCCGCCACCTTCTCCATCACCTTCTCCTCTGTCACCTTCACCTCCGTCACCTTCTCCTCCGCCACCTTCTCCTCCGTCACCTTCTCCTCCGCCCACCTTCTCCTTCTTCACCTTCTCCTCCGTCACCTTCTCCTCCGCCACCTTCTCCATCACCTTCTCCTCTGTCACCTTCACCTCCGTCACCTTCTCCTCCGCCACCTTCTCCTCCTTCACCTTATCCTCCTTTACCTTCTCCTCCGTCACCTTCTCCTCCGTCACCTTCTATTCAGTCACCTTCTCCTCCATCACCTTCTCCTCCGCCACCTTCTCCTCCGCCACCTTCTCCTCCGCCACCTTCTCCTCCGTCACCTTCTCCTCCGCCACCTTCTCCATCACCTTCTCCTCTGTCACCTTCACCTCCGTCACCTTCTCCTCCGCCACCTTCTCCTCCTTCACCCTCTCCTCCGCCACCTTCTCCATCACCTTCACCTCTGTCACCTTCCCCTCTGTCACCTTCTCCTCCGTCACCTTCTCCTCCGCCACCTTATCCTCCGTCACCTTCACCTCCATCACCTTCTCCTCCGCCACCTTCTCTGTCACCTTCACCTCCGTCACCTTCTCCTCCGTCACCTTCACCTCCGTCACCTTCCCCTCCATCACCTTCACCTCCGTCACCTTCACCTCCGTCACCTTCTCCTCTGTCACTTTCACCTCCGTCACTTTCTCCTCCGCCACCTTCTCCGTCACCTTCACCTCCGTCACCTTCTGCTCCGTCACCTTTACCTCCGTCACCTTCTCCTTCGTCACCTTCTCCTCCGTCACCTTCTCCTCCGTCACCTTCTGCTCCGCCACCTTCTCCCCCGTCACCTTCTCCTCCGTCACCTTCTCCTCCATCATCTCTCCTCCGCCACCTTCTCCTCCTACACCTTCTCCTCCATCACCTTCTCTTCTGTCACCTTCACCTCCGTCACCTTCTCCTCCGTCACCTTCTCCACCATCACCTTCTCCTCCGTCACCTTCTCCTCTGTCACCTTCTCTCCGTCACCTTCTCTTCCGTCACCTTCTCCTCCGCCACCTTCTCCTCCGTCACCTTCTCCTTCGTCACCTTCACCTCCGCCACCTTCTCCTCCGTCACCTTCTCTGTCACCTTCTCCTCCGTCACCTTCTCCTCCTCCACCTTCTCCTCCGTCACCTTCTCTGTCACCTTCTCCTCCGTCACCTTCTCCTCAGTCACCTTCTCCTCCGTCACCTTCTCCTCCTCCACCTTCTCCTCCGTCACCTTCTCCTCCGTCACCTTCTCCTCCGTCATCTCTCCTCCGCCACCTTCTCCTCCTACACCTTCTCCTCCGTCACCTTCTCTTCTGTCACCTTCACCTCCGTCACCTTCTCCTCAGTCACCTTCTCCTCCGTCACCTTCTCCACCGTCACCTTCTCCTCCGTCACCTTCTCCTCCGTCACCTTCTCCTCTGTCACATTCACATCCGTCACCTTCTCCTCCGTCACCTTCACCTCCGTCACCTTCTCCTCCGCCACCTTCTCCGTCACCTTCACCTCCGTCACCTTCTGCTCCGTCACCTTTACCTCCGTCACCTTCTTCTTCGTCACCTTCTCCTCCGTCACCTTCTCCTCCGTCACCTTCCCCTCCATCACCTTCACCTCCGTCACCTTCACCTCCGTCACCTTCTCCTCTGTCACCTTCACCTCCGTCACCTTCTCCTCCGCCACCTTCTCCGTCACCTTCTGCTCCGTCACCTTCTGCTCCGTCACCTTTACCTCCGTCACCTTCTCCTTCGTCACCTTCTCCTCCGTCACCTTCTGCTCCGCCACCTTCTCCCCCGCCACCTTCTCCTCCGTCACCTTCTCCTCCGTCATCTCTCCTCCGCCACCTTCTCCTCCTACACCTTCTCCTCCGTCACCTTCTCTTCTGTCACCTTCACCTCCGTCACCTTCTCCTCCGTCACCTTCTCCTCCGTCACCTTCTCCACCATCACCTTCTCCTCCGTCACCTTCTCCTCTGTCACCTTCTCCTCCGTCACCTTCTCTTCCGCCACCTTCTCCTCCGTCACCTTCTCCTCCGTCACCTTCTCCTCAGTCACCTTCTCCTCAGTCACCTTCTCCTCCGTCACCTTCTCCTCCTCCACCTTCTCCTCCGTCACCTTCTCCTCCGTCACCTTCTCCTCCGTCATCTCTCCTCCGCCACCTTCTCCTCCTACACCTTCTCCTCCGTCACCTTCTCCTCCGTCACCTTCTCCTCCGTCACCTTCTCCTCTGTCACCTTCTCCTCCTCCACCTTCTCCTCCATCACCTTCTCCTCCGTCACCTTCTCCTCTGTCACATTCACATTCGTCACCTTCTCCTCCGTCACCTTCACCTCCGTCACCTTCTTCTCAGTCACCTTCTCCTCCGTCACCTTCTCCTCCGTTACCTTCTCCTCCGCCACCTTCTCCTCCGTCATCTCTCCTCCGCCACCTTCTCCTCCGTCATCTCTCCTCCGCCACCTTCTCCTCCGTCATCTCTCCTCCGTCACCTTCTCTTCTGTCACCTTCACCTCCATCACCTTCTCCTCAGTCACCTTTTCCTCCGTCACCTTCTCCTCCGTCACCTTCTCCTCCGTCATCTCTCCTCCGCCACCTTCTCCTCCGTCACCTTCTCTTCTGTCACCTTCACCTCCGTCACCTTCTCCTCCGTCACCTTCTCCTCTGTCACCTTCTCCTCCTCCACCTTCTCCTCCGTCACCTTCTCCTCCGTCACCTTCTCCTCCGTCATCTCTCCTCCGCCACCTTCTCCTCCTACACCTTCTCCTCCTCCACCTTCTCCTCCTCCACCTTCTCCTCCTCCACCTTCTCCTCCGTCACCTTCTCCTCCTACACCGTCTCTTCCGTCCTCCTGGTGACCGCCGAAACATTACCCTCACCTCAATCTCCCCTCCCCCGGTGATCAGACTGTACATTGTAACTTTGTAGAAGGAGGAGGAGACATTTCCTCAGTCTCTCCTCCCCCATTGATCAGACTGTACATTGTAACTTTGTATCCAGTCACAAGGTGAGAGGCTGCAGCAGGGGCTGATCTGTGTCAGACATTTTTGAACACCGCCAAGAACTGCACAGGCATCGGGATTTACAGGATTTTGTCTCTGAGCCGCCATCTCAGTCCAGGAAGGAGAGGGTGACCCTGGATGATGCCTGAACAAATATGGTGCCGTCCTTCTGGGGAAAAAAGCAGAGGAAGGCATTGTGGGGGATGTTGGGACCCCGGAATCACATTGGATGTTTAGTTCATTGATTTGGTTTCTCTGGACTCTGATTTGGGGTCCCCGGTTTGGTAACTCCATCTGACAATGTAGCCCCCCCCCCCGCCCCCAACATTCAGCATTATAATCGGTGTTCTCAGCTCCTCTCTGACTCTATCCCGGATATCTGTCTCATCAAGTGCCCCCCACTAAGTTCCCCCTGAGGTGCCCCCACCAAGTACCCCCTGAGGTGCCCCCCGTGCCCCCCACCAAGTTCCCCCTAAGGGTGCCCCCCAAGGTGCCCCGACCAAGTGCCCCCCGAGGTGCCCCCACCAAGTACCGTCTGAGGTGCCCCCCCGCCACAAAGTACCAACTGAGGAAAAATATAAGAGAATTAAACTTGTACGGGAGACGTGAGATTCTCATTGGTGAACGCTGTATCGTTTATGGAGAATTTCCCCACCCCTTTTATAAATCCTCCTCCCACCTACCTATATCCATGTATAGGAAGTATATAGGCGCCCTCTGACCCCCAGCCGGCGGGGGAGGGGGTCTCATTAATCCTCTCTGTGTGTCGGGAGAATTCAGGAAAATGTAATCTGGAAGAATTCATTTATAACATTCCAAGTCTTAAATGTCATCCGTGATTAATCCGCTGTCACATCGCCCCCCTCCCCCCCCATCACCAGAGAGCTGCAAATTCCAAAACAGCCTGCAATCCTCACCAGACTGTCAGCTCTGCTGCCCACAAGAAGGTTTCTTCCCTCTTTTCTCTGATTTGTGGAAAGTAAATCCTGAGATGGAGATTTGTATGTGAGACCCCCCAGAGGAAACCGTCCAATCCCTGATAATATACGAATGATTTCCTACCGCATGATCCTCCCCCGCCCACTCCACAATCTCCTTCCCCCGCCCACTCCGCAATCTCCTTCCCCCGCCCACTCCGCAATCTCCTTCCCCTGCCCACTCTGCGATCCCCTTCCCCCACCCTGGAGGGGCAGAAAATAAAGTTCTGTATAGCAAATAAAACAACTACCTCTGCGCAAACCCCACCCCCGCCCACTCTGCATTCTTCTTCCCCCGCCCTTCTACCACTCTGAGTTCACTTCCCCACCCACTCTGTGATCTCCTTCTCCCGCCCTTCGCCCTCTCCCTGATCTTCTTCTCCCGCACTTCGCCCTCTCTCTGATCTTCTTCTCCCACACTTCGCCCTCTCCCTGATCTCCTTCTCCCTCACTTCGCCCTCTCTCTGATCTTCTTCTCCCACACTTCGCCCTCTCCCTGATCTCCTTCTCCCACACTTCGCCCTCTCCCTGATCTCCTTCTCCCTCACTTCGCCCTTTCCCTGATCTCCTTCACCCACACTTCACCCTCTCCCTGATCTCCTTCTCCCGCCCTTCGCCCTCTCCCTGATCTCCTTCTCCCTCACTTTGCCCTCTCCCTGATCTCCTTCTCCCGCCCTTCGCCCTTTCCCTGATCTCCTTCACCCACACTTCACCCTCTCCCTGATCTCCTTCTCCCGCACCTCACCCTCTCCCTGATCTCCTTCTCCCGCCCTTCGCCCTCTCCCTGTTCTCCTTCTCCCGCCCTTCGCCCTCTCCCTGATCTCCTTCTCTCGCCCTTCGCCCTCTCCCTGATCTCCTTCTCCCGCACTTCACCCTCTCCCTGATCTCCTTCTCCCGCCCTTCGCCCTCTCCCTGATCTCCTTCTCCCACACTTCGCCCTCTCCCTGATCTCCTTCTCCCACACTTCGCCCCCTCCCTGATCTCCTTCTCCCGCACTTTGCCCTCTCCCTGATCTCCTTCTCCTGCACTTCGCCCCCTCCTTGATCTCCTTATCCCACACTTCGCCCTCTCCCTGATCTCCTTCTCCCACACTTCGCCCTCTCCCTGATCTCCTTCTCCTGCACTTCGCTCTCTCCCTGATCTCCTTCTCCTGCACTTCGCTCTCTCCCTGATCTTCTTCTCCCACACTTAGCCCTCTCCCTGATCTCCTTCTCCCACACTTCGCCCTCTCTCTGATCTCCTTCTCCCTCACTTTGCCCTCTCCCTGATCTCCTTCTCCCGCCCTTCGCCCTCTCCCTGATCTCCTTCACCCACACTTCACCCTCTCCCTGATCTCCTTCTCCCGCCCTTCGCCCTCTCCCTGATCTCCTTCTCCCTCACTTTGCCCTCTCCCTGATCTCCTTCTCCCGCCCTTCGCCCTTTCCCTGATCTCCTTCACCCACACTTCACCCTCTCCCTGATCTCCTTCTCCCGCACTTCACCCTCTCCCTGATCTCCTTCTCCCGCACTTCACCCTCTCCCTGATCTCCTTCTCCCGCCCTTCGCCCTCTCCCTGTTCTCCTTCTCCCGCCCTTCGCCCTCTCCCTGATCTCCTTCTCTCGCCCTTCGCCCTCTCCCTGATCTCCTTCTCCCGCACTTCACCCTCTCCCTGATCTCCTTCTCCCGCCCTTCGCCCTCTCCCTGATCTCCTTCTCCCACACTTCGCCCTCTCCCTGATCTCCTTCTCCCACACTTCGCCCCCTCCCTGATCTCCTTCTCCCGCACTTTGCCCTCTCCCTGATCTCCTTCTCCTGCACTTCGCCCCCTCCTTGATCTCCTTATCCCACACTTCGCCCTCTCCCTGATCTCCTTCTCCCACACTTCGCCCTCTCCCTGATCTCCTTCTCCTGCACTTCGCTCTCTCCCTGATCTCCTTCTCCTGCACTTCGCTCTCTCCCTGATCTTCTTCTCCCACACTTAGCCCTCTCCCTGATCTCCTTCTCCCGCCCTTCGCCCTCTCCCTGATCTCCTTCTCCCTCACTTTGCTCTCTCCCTGATCTCCTTCTCCCACACTTTGCCTTCTCCCTGATCTCCTTCTCCCGCACTTTGCCCTCTCCCTGATCTCCTTCTCCCGCACTTTGCCCTCTCCCTGATCTCCTTCTCCCGCCCTTCACCCTCTCCCTGATCTCCTTCTCCCGCACTTCACCCTCTCCCTGATCTCCTTCTCCCGCACTTCACCCTCTCCCTGATCTCCTTCTCCCGCCCTTCGCCCTCTCCCTGATCTCCTTCTCCCACACTTCGCCCCCTCCCTGATCTCCTTCTCCCGCACTTTGCCCTCTCCCTGATCTCCTTCTCCTGCACTTCGCCCCCTCCTTGATCTCCTTATCCCACACTTCGCTCTCTCCCTGATCTCCTTCTCCCTCACTTTGCTCTCTCCCTGATCTCCTTCTCCCACACTTTGCCCTCTCCCTGATCTCCTTCTCCTGCACTTCGCCCCCTCCTTGATCTCCTTATCCCACACTTCGCTCTCTCCCTGATCTCCTTCTCCCTCACTTTGCTCTCTCCCTGATCTCCTTCTCCCACACTTTGCCCTCTCCCTGATCTCCTTCTCCTACACTTCGCCCACTCTGTGATCTCCTTCTCCCGCCCTTCGCCCTCTCCCTGATCTCCTTCTCCCACACTTCGCCCTCTCCCTGATCTCCTTCTCCCGCACTTTGCCCTCTCCCTGATCTCCTTCTCCCGCCCTTCGCCCTCTCCCTGATTTCCTTCTCCCGCACTTCGCCCTCTCCCTGATCTCCTTCTCCCGCACTTTGCCCTCTCCCTGATCTCCTTCTCCTGCACTTCGCTCTCTCCCTGATCTCCTTCTCCCTCACTTCGCCCTCTCTCTGATCTCCTTCTCCCTCACTTTGCTTTCTCCCTGATCTCCTTCTCCCACACTTTGCCCTCTCCCTGATCTCCTTCTCCTGCACTTCGCCCCCTCCTTGATCTCCTTATCCCACACTTCGCTCTCTCCCTGATCTCCTTCTCCTGCACTTCGCCCTCTCCCTGATCTCTTTGTCCCGCACTTCGCCCTCTCCCTGATCTCCTTCTCCCGCACTTCGCCCTCTCCCTGATCTCCTTCTTCTGCACTTCGCCCTCTCCCTGATCTCCTTCTCCCGCACTTCGCCCTCTCCCTGATCTCCTTCTCCCGCACTTCGCCCTCTCCCTGATCTCCTTCTCCTGCACTTCGCCCTCTCCCTGATCTTCTTCTCCCACACTTCGCCCTCTCCCTGATCTCCTTCTCCCGCACTTCGCCCTCTCCCTGATCTCCTTCTCCCGCCCTTCGCCCTCTCCCTGATCTTCTTCTCCCACCCTTCGCCCTCTCCCTGATCTCCTTCTCCCGCCCTTCGCCCTCTCCCTGATCTCCTTCTCCCACAATTCGCCCTCTCCCTGATCTCCTTCTCCCACAATTCGCCCTCTCCCTGATCTCCTTCTCCCTCACTTCGCCCTCTCCCTGATCTCCTTCTCCCTCACTTCGCCCTCTCCCTGATCTCCTTCTCCAGCACTTCGCCCTCTCCCTGATCTCCTTCTCCAGCACTTCGCCCTCTCCCTGATCTCCTTCTCCCACAATTCGCCCTCTCCCTGATCTCCTTCTCCCTCACTTCGCCCTCTCCCTGATCTCCTTCTCCCTCACTTCGCCCTCTCCCTGATCTCCTTCTCCCGCACTTCGCCCTCTCCCTGATCTCCTTCTCCCGCACTTCGCCCTCTCCCTGATCTCCTTCTCCTGCACTTCGCCCTCTCCCTGATCTTCTTCTCCCACACTTCGCCCTCTCCCTCATCTCCTTCTCCCGCACTTCGCCCTCTCCCTCATCTCCTTCTCCCGCACTTCGCCCTCTCCCTGATCTCCTTCTCCCGCCCTTCGCCCTCTCCCTGATCTTCTTCTCCCACCCTTCGCCCTCTCCCTGATCTCCTTCTCCCGCCCTTCGCCCTCTCCCTGATCTCCTTCTCCCACAATTCGCCCTCTCCCTGATCTCCTTCTCCCTCACTTCGCCCCCTCCTTGATCTCCTTATCCCTCACTTCGCCCTCTCCCTGATCTCCTTCTCCCGCACTTCGCCCTCTCCCTGATCTCCTTCTCCCGCCCTTCGCCCTCTCCCTGATCTTCTTCTCCCACCCTTCGCCCTCTCCCTGATCTCCTTCTCCCGCCCTTCGCCCTCTCCCTGATCTCCTTCTCCCACAATTCGCCCTCTCCCTGATCTCCTTCTCCCTCACTTCACCCTCTCCCTGATCTCCTTCTCCCTCACTTCGCCCTCTCCCTGATCTCCTTCTCCCTCACTTCGCCCTCTCCCTGATCTCCTTCTCCCGCACTTCGCCCTCTCCCTGATCTCCTTCTCCCGCACTTCGCCCTCTCCCTGATCTCCTTCTCCCGCACTTCGCCCTCTCCCTGATCTCCTTCTCCTGCACTTCGCCCTCTCCCTGATCTTCTTCTCCCACACTTCGCCCTCTCCCTCATCTCCTTCTCCCGCACTTCGCCCTCTCCCTGATCTCCTTCTCCCGCACTTCGCCCTCTCCCTGATCTCCTTCTCCCGCCCTTCGCCCTCTCCCTGATCTTCTTCTCCCACCCTTCGCCCTCTCCCTGATCTCCTTCTCCCGCCCTTCGCCCTCTCCCTGATCTCCTTCTCCCACAATTCGCCCTCTCCCTGATCTCCTTCTCCCTCACTTCGCCCTCTCCCTGATCTCCTTCTCCCACACTTCGCCCTCTCCCTGATCTCCTTCTCCTGCACTTCGCTCTCTCCCTGATCTCCTTCTCCCACAATTCGCACTCTCCCTGATCGCCTTCTCCCACACTTCGCCCTCTCCCTGATCTCCTTCTCCCACACTTCGCCCTCTCCCTGATCTCCTTCTCCCACACTTCGCCCTCTCCCTGATCGCCTTCTCCCACACTTCGCCCTCTCCCTGATCTCCTTCTCCCACACTTCGCCCTCTCCCTGATCTCCTTCTCCCGCACTTCACCCTCTCCCTGATCTCCTTCTCCCACACTTCGCCCTCTCCCTGATCTCCTTCTCCCACACTTCGCCCTCTCCCTGATCTCCTTCTCCCGCACTTCACCCTCTCCCTGACCAGAAAAGTGTCATTATGGATTGATTGAATTTCCCATTTGCTTTGTGTTTTGCTGCACTTCTATTCTCTTCTATTCTCTTCTATTCTATTCTCTCCTCTCCTCCAGGGTTAGACGTAGAATAGTAGATTGGGGTGTACGGATCTCCCTCATATTCTTCTCCCTCTGATTTATAAAGGACATTGAATTCCTATCAGAAGGAATTATATTGTGATGTGAGACAGCAGAGGGATGGGAGGAGCCAGGCAGATTTTAGGGTATATATTATATATACTCAGCTGCCTGTGCAGGATCTGCTATCGCTCCCTCTGCCAGTCCCTTGTGCCCAGCAGCCGCTTCCCTCCTCTGCCAGTCACCGGACGGCTGCCAACCTACTTTCTATCCGACCCGCCAGCCACAAATGACATCCATGCCAGTTCCTGTGCCAGGGAAAGCGCCTGCCAAGGGTTCTCCCGGAGGATTCCATCGCAGGAATACCTTCTCTATCACCTGCCATACCCACCGCCAGCCATCCCAGCATGCCGCACTGGGCCCCAATGGGCACGGAACATTCTGCAGTGCAGCACAGGGACATTAACCTTTTCCCTGCCAGGCCAATTCTGCCATTTCTCTCCTACATGTAAAAATCATCATTTTTTTTTTTGGCTAAAAAAATGACCCAGAACCCCCCAAATATTATAAATTATTTTAGCCCAGAGAACAAAAAAATGGTGATTGTTGCCATTTTTTATAACACTCGGTATTTGTGCGGCTTGTTTTTAAAAGAAATTTTTTTGGAAAAAATTTTAATGCACAAAACACCATAGATAACCCATTATGTAAAATGTAAAAGATGGCGTTACGGTGAGGAAATAAATGCTGAACGTGTCACGCTTTAGAGTTGCGCAAACCCATGAAATGGCGCAATACGGCGGTACTAAAAAAATCTCCATAAGTGATGCTTTTATAATTGTACGGATTACAGCTTAGAGTAACAGAGGAGGTCTAGTGCTGGAATTATTGTTCTCGCTCCAATGTTCATGGCGACACCTCACATGGGTGGTCCCAACCTCATTTACATATGTTGGCATGACCTACGCATGCGTTTTCTTCTACATGCGAGCACAAAGGGGCATTTAAAAAAAAAAATATAAATATAATGTTTACACCATATCACTTTTATTTCTATGACAAGAAATGGAAAACATCCCCTGTAATAGGAATAGGGATGACAGGTCCTCTTTATGGAGGGATCCCCTGTAATAGGAATAGGGATGACAGGTCCTCTTTATGGAGGGATCCCCTGTAATAGGAATAGGGATGACAGGTCCTCTTTATGGAGGGATCTCCTGTAATAGGAATAGGGATGACAGGTCCTCTTTATGGAGGGATCCCCTGTAATAGGAATAGGGATGACAGATCCTCTTTATGGAGGGATCCCCTGTAATAGGAATAGGGATGACAGATCCTCTTTATGGAGGGATCCCCTGTAATAGGAATAGGGATGACAGGTCCTCTTTATGGAGGGATCCCCTGTAATAGGAATAGGGATGACAGGTCCTCTTTATGGAGGGATCCCCTGTAATAGGAATAGGGATGACAGGTCCTCTTTATGGAGGGATCCCCTGTAATAGGAATAGGGATGACAGGTCCTCTTTATGGAGGGATCCCCTGTAATAGGAATAGGGATGACAGGTCCTCTTTATGGAGGGATCCCCTGTAATAGGAATAGGGATGACAGGTCCTCTTTATGGAGGGATCCCCTGTAATAGGAATAGGGATGACAGGTCCTCTTTATGGAGGGATCCCCTGTAATAGGAATAGGGATGACAGGTCCTCTTTATGGAGGGATCCCCTGTAATAGGAATAGGGATGACAGGTCCTCTTTATGGAGGGATCCCCTGTAATAGGAATAGGGATGAGAGGTCCTCTTTATGGAGCGATCCCCTGTAATAGGAATAGGGATGACAGATCCTCTTTATGGAGGGATCCCCTGTAATAGGAATAGGGATGACAGGTCCTCTTTATGGAGGGATCCCCTGTAATAGGAATAGGGATGACAGGTCCTCTTTATGGAGGGATCCCCTGTAATAGGAATAGGGATGACAGGTCCTCTTTATGGAGGGATCCCCTGTAATAGGAATAGGGATGACAGATCCTCTTTATGGAGAGATCCCCTGTAATAGGAATAGGGATGACAGATCCTCTTTATGGAGAGATCTGGGGTCTATAAGACCCCAAATCTCTCCTCTACCCTGCAAAGACTGAGATAAAAAAAACCCTCCATCTCTGCTTTCCAGGGTAAAAGATGGCGGCATTTATATCTGCCAGTACTGGAAGTAAGGGCATAGTGAGTCAGGAAGAACTTGGTCTGGTCACAAATAATTACCTATATTTAACCCCTCGAGGGCAACCTAACACATATATTTGCGCCCCCCCCCGGGACTGGACTTTTTTTTGTGGGGTCGCATATATGTGTATCTGTCTTTGTACTGGGAGCGTGCCACACAGAACCTGGGGTCCCAGTGGCCCTGGGCCACGTACTATCGATCAGGACCCAGAATTCCCAGTTCTGGGTCACCTGATCGCTTTGATAGCCTCTGATTGGCTATCAGAGTAATCAGTCACTGTAAAGCCCGCCCCCCTGTGTCTCTCTCTCTCTGTGGATGGAGAGATACGTTGTATCTTTCTCCTCGCTGAAAAGTACAAAACGCGTGTGTAAAAAATAATAATAAATAAATAGAACAAAAATAAAAACAAAAAATACCTAGATGAAGGTTTGGTCTAGGTCAGTGCCAGAGTAAGGCCCCCTTTCCCGCGAGCGGTGCGCCCAACGGAGTCCCTTCTGCTCAGCGGGGGATCGATCCGCTGATCCCCACTGAGCAGGCGGATGACAGCTCTGTCTCCACTCTGTGTGCAGAGATAGATCTGTCAGATCCCCGCTGTGCTCTATGGGGAGATCAGATGAGAACGGACCGCCTGTCCATACTCATCTGATCCGATCATCTGATCCGATCCTCCTGACGGATGGACTTTAGGGTTTCCATGTGTCCGGATTTCACAGGCACGATCGGATCGGATAGCAGCGGGTGTCAACGAAGATGTCTCCTCTGACACCTGCTGCCCCATAGGGATGCATGAAGGATCCGATCAGGTCTGCCTGAAAACTGACAGGTGGATCGGATCGTTCGTGTGAAAGGGGCCTTAGTGTTTGGGTCAAGTAGAGGTCAGAGGTCAAGGTCAGTAAATTTTGGGCAGGATTAGTGTCAGTATCGGTGCGCTTTAGTTGGGTCAAAAAAAGAAGAAAAATGCGCAGTATTGTTTGGGGGTGGTACTACGGGTACAAACAACAACTAACATACACAGATGGGGTAAAGCAGGAGAATTTATTTCACATTGTTCCTTGGTTGTAGGTTATGGGAATAACAGGAAATATACAGATACATTTTAGAAACATTTTTTTTTTTTTTTCACAATTTTGGCCAAGTTTTACTTTGATAAAAAAAAAAAAAAATCAGGAGATATCCGTTACTATTTACCACCAAAAAAAAAGCCCAATTTGTCCTGAAAAAAATAAATAAATAAAAAATATGGTATAATCCACCTGAATGCACACAGTAGGTGTGATGATATGTACAGTTTTACTAACAAATCTCGGAGCATCGATAGTTTAAAAAAACTAAGACCACAACATACAGGGGTATACAATGTACAACATACAGGGGTATACAATGTACAACATACAGGGGTATACAATGTACAACATACAGGGGTATACAATGTACAACATACAGGGGGGGTATACAATGTACAACATACAGAGTATACAATGTACAACATACAGAGTATACAATGTACAACATACAGGGGGGGTATACAATGTACAACATACAGGGGGTATACAATGTACAACATACAGGGGTATACAATGTACAACATACAGGGGTATACAATGTACAACATACAGGGGGTATACAATGTACAACATACAGGGGTATACAATGTACAACATACAGGGGGGGGTATACAATGTACAACATACAGGGGTATACAATGTACAACATACAGGGGGTATACAATGTACAACATACAGGGGTATACAATGTACAACATACAGGGGGGGTATACAATGTACAACATACAGAGTATATAATGTACAACATACAGGGGGGGTATACAATGTACAACATACAGGGGGTATACAATGTACAACATACAGGGGTATACAATGTACAACATACAGGGGTATACAATGTACAACATACAGGGGGGGTATACAATGTACAACATACAGAGTATACAATGTACAACATACAGGGGGGGTATACAATGTACAACATACAGAGTATACAATGTACAACATACAGGGGTATACAATGTACAACATACAGGGGTATACAATGTACAACATACAGGGGTATACAATGTACAACATACAGGGGTATACAATGTACAACATACAGGGGTATACAATGTACAACATACGGGGGGGTATACAATGTACAACATACAGGGGTATACAATGTACAACATACAGGGGGGGTATACAATGTACAACATACAGAGTATACAATGTACAACATACAGAGTATACAATGTACAACATACAGGGGGGGTATACAATGTACAACATACAGGGGGGGTATACAATGTACAACATACAGGGGGTATACAATGTACAACATACAGGGGTATACAATGTACAACATACAGGGGTATACAATGTACAACATACAGGGGGTATACAATGTACAACATACAGGGGTATACAATGTACAACATACAGGGGGGGTATACAATGTACAACATACAGGGGTATACAATGTACAACATACAGGGGGTATACAATGTACAACATACAGGGGTATACAATGTACAACATACAGGGGGGGTATACAATGTACAACATACAGAGTATATAATGTACAACATACAGGGGGGGTATACAATGTACAACATACAGGGGGTATACAATGTACAACATACAGGGGTATACAATGTACAACATACAGGGGTATACAATGTACAACATACAGGGGGGGTATACAATGTACAACATACAGAGTATACAATGTACAACATACAGGGGGGGTATACAATGTACAACATACAGAGTATACAATGTACAACATACAGGGGTATACAATGTACAACATACAGGGGTATACAATGTACAACATACAGGGGGGGTATACAATGTACAACATACAGGGGGGTATACAATGTACAACATACAGGGGGGGTATACAATGTACAACATACAGGGGTATACAATGTACAACATACAGGGGTATACAATGTACAACATACAGGGGGTATACAATGCACAACATACAGGGGTATACAATGTACAACATACAGGGGTATACAATGTACAACATACAGGGGGTGTACAATGTACAACATACAGGGGTATACAATGTACAACAAACAGGGGTATACAATGTACAACATACAGGGGTATAAAATGTACAACATACAGGGGGTATACAATGTAAAACATACAGGGATTATACAATGCACAACATACAGGGGGTATAGAATGTACAACATACAGGGGTATACAATGTATAACATACAGGGGGTATACAATGTACAACATACAGGGGTATACAATGTACAACATACAGGGGTATAAAATGTACAACATACAGGGGTATACAATGTACAACATACAGGGGGTATACAATGTACAACATACAGGGGGTATACAATGTACAACATACAGGGGGTATACAATGTACAACATACAGGGGGTATACAATGTACAACATACAGGGGGTATACAATGTACAACATACAGGGTTATACAATGTACAACATACAGGGGTATACAATGTACAACATACAGGGGTATACAATGTACAACATACAGGGGTATACAATGTACAACATACGGGGGGGTATACAATGTACAACATACAGGGGTATACAATGTACAACATACAGGGGGGGTATACAATGTACAACATACAGAGTATACAATGTACAACATACAGAGTATACAATGTACAACATACAGGGGGGGTATACAATGTACAACATACAGGGGGGGTATACAATGTACAACATACAGGGGGTATACAATGTACAACATACAGGGGTATACAATGTACAACATACAGGGGTATACAATGTACAACATACAGGGGGTATACAATGTACAACATACAGGGGTATACAATGTACAACATACAGGGGGGGTATACAATGTACAACATACAGGGGTATACAATGTACAACATACAGGGGGTATACAATGTACAACATACAGGGGTATACAATGTACAACATACAGGGGGGGTATACAATGTACAACATACAGAGTATATAATGTACAACATACAGGGGGGGTATACAATGTACAACATACAGGGGGTATACAATGTACAACATACAGGGGTATACAATGTACAACATACAGGGGTATACAATGTACAACATACAGGGGGGGTATACAATGTACAACATACAGAGTATACAATGTACAACATACAGGGGGGGTATACAATGTACAACATACAGAGTATACAATGTACAACATACAGGGGTATACAATGTACAACATACAGGGGTATACAATGTACAACATACAGGGGGGGTATACAATGTACAACATACAGGGGGGTATACAATGTACAACATACAGGGGGGGTATACAATGTACAACATACAGGGGTATACAATGTACAACATACAGGGGTATACAATGTACAACATACAGGGGGTATACAATGCACAACATACAGGGGTATACAATGTACAACATACAGGGGTATACAATGTACAACATACAGGGGGTGTACAATGTACAACATACAGGGGTATACAATGTACAACAAACAGGGGTATACAATGTACAACATACAGGGGTATAAAATGTACAACATACAGGGGGTATACAATGTAAAACATACAGGGATTATACAATGCACAACATACAGGGGGTATACAATGTACAACATACAGGGGTATACAATGTATAACATACAGGGGGTATACAATGTACAACATACAGGGGTATACAATGTACAACATACAGGGGTATAAAATGTACAACATACAGGGGTATACAATGTACAACATACAGGGGGTATACAATGTACAACATACAGGGGGTATACAATGTACAACATACAGGGGGTATACAATGTACAACATACAGGGGGTATACAATGTACAACATACAGGGGGTATACAATGTACAACATACAGGGTTATACAATGTACGGTTAACATTAAACAGACACATTATAGGCTGAACTGCATGGACTGATGTCTTTTTCAACCTTAAAAACTATGTAACTATGTCAAAGTTGCAATACTGTGCTTAGGCATTAGGATTTGTTTTACTATTAGGCATGGAGGGGTTAAAGCCTAATGAGAGTGTCAGACCGAAGAATGAAAAGTCTAAAGTCTTTTATTATTGGTGATCATTCTCAATCAGAAAAGGTTAAAAAAGCCAACACATTTCAGGGTCTCAGAGAGCCCCCCCCCCTTCCTCAGAGAGCTCCCCGTTCCTCAGAGAGCTTCCCCTTGCTTAGAGAGTGCCTCCTTCTTCAGAGAGCTCCCCCCTCCTCAGAGAGCTCCCCCTTCCTCAGAGAGCTCCCCCTTCCTCAGAGAGTGCCCCCTTCCTCAGAGAGCTTCCCCTTCCTCAGAGAGCACCCCCTTCCTCAGAGAGCTCCACCTTCCTCAGAGAGCTCCCCCTTCCTCAGAGAGCTCCCCCTTCCTCAGAGAGTGCCCCCTTCCTCAGAGAGCTCCCCCTTCCTCAGAGAGCACCCTCTTCCTCAGAGAGCTCCCCCTTCCTCAGAGAGCATCCCCTTCCTCAGAGAGCTCCCCCTTCCTCAGAGAGCACCCTCTTCCTCAGAGAGCTCCCCCTTCCTCAGAGAGCACCCTCTTCCTCAGAGAGCTCCTCCTTCCTCAGAGAGCGCCTCCTTCCTCAGAGAGCGCCTCCTTCCTCAGAGAGCACCCTCTTCCTCAGAGAGCACCCTCTTCCTCAGAGAGCTCCCCCTTCCTCAGAGAGCGCCTCCTTCCTCAGAGAGCTCCCCCTTCCTCAGAGAGCTCCCCCTTCCTCAGAGAGCACCCTCTTCCTCAGAGAGCTCCCCCTTCCTCAGAGAGCTTCCCCTTCCTCAGAGAGCACCCTCTTCCTCAGAGAGCTCCTCCTTCCTCAGAGAGCCCCCCCTTCCTCAGAGAGCGCCTCCTTCCTCAGAGAGCTCCCCCTTCCTCAGAGAGCTCCTCCTTTCTCAGAGAGCGCCCCCTTTCCTCAGAGAGCTCCCCCTTCCTCAGAGAGCTCACCCTTCCTTAGAGAGCTCCCCCTTCCTCAGAGAGCTCTCCATTCCTCAGAGAGCTCTCCATTCCTCAGAGAGCTCCCCCTTCCTCAGAGAGCTCCCCCTTCCTCAGAGGGCGCCCCCTTCCTCAGAGAGCGCCTCCTTCCTCAGAGAGCTCCCCGTTCCTCAGAGAGCACCCCATTCCTCAGAGAGCTCCCCCTTCCTCAGAGAGCCCCCCCTTCCTCAGAGAGCTCCCCGTTCCTCAGAGAGCTCCCCGTTCCTCAGAGAGCTCCCCCTTCCTCAGAGAGCTTCCCCTTCCTCAGAGAGCTCCCCCTTCCTCAGAGAGCGCCCCCTTTCCTCAGAGAGCTCCCTCTTCCTCAGAGAGCTCCCCCTTCCTCAGAGAGCTCCCCCTTCCTCAGAGAGCTTCCCCTTCCTCAGAGAGCTCCTCCTTCCTCAGAGAGCTCCCCCTTCCTCAGAGAGCGCCCCCTTTCCTCAGAGAGCTCCCTCTTCCTCAGAGAGCTCCCCCTTCCTCAGAGAGCTCCCCCTTCCTCAGAGAGCTTCCCCTTCCTCAGAGAGCTCGTCCTTCCTCAGAGAGCTCCCCCTTCCTCAGAGAGCTCCCCCTTCCTCAGAGAGCTCGTCCTTCCTCAGAGAGCTCCCCGTTCCTCAGAGAGCGCCTCCTTCCTCAGAGAGCTCCCCTTCCTCAGAGAGTGCCCCCTTCCTCAGAGAGCGCCCCCTTCCTCAGAGAGCACCCCCTTCCTCAGAGAGCCCCCCCCTTCCTCAGAGAGCTTCCCCTTCCTCAGAGAGCACCCCCTTCCTCAGAGAGCTCCCCTTCCTCAGAGAGTACCCCCTTCCTCAGAGAGCTCCCCCTTCCTCAGAGAGCTCCCCCTTCCTCAGAGACCTCCTCCTTCCTCAGAGAGCTCCTCTTTCCTCAGAGAGCTCCCCCTTCCTCAGAGAGCTCCTCCTTCCTCAGAGAGCTCCTCCTTCCTCAGAGAGCTCCCCCTTCCTCAGAGAGCCCCCCCTTCCTCAAAGAGCGCCCCCTTCCTCAGAGAGCCCCCCCCCCTTCCTCAGAGAGCCCCCTCTTCCTCAGAGAGCCCCCCCTTTCCTCAGAGAGCCCCTCCTTCCTCAGAGAGCTCTGATAATTTTGCACGCCCAATTTTTCAGTTTTTTATTTGTTAACAAAGTTCGAAATAGCCAATAAATTTCGTTCCACTTCATGATTGTGTCCCACTTGTTGTTGATTCTTCACAAAAAATTACAGTTTTATATCTTTATGTTTGAAGCCTGAAATGTGGCAAATGGTCGCAAAGTTCAAGGGGGCTGAATACTTTCGCAAGGCACTGTGTGTATATATATATATATATATATATATATATATATATATATATATATATATACACACTTTTGTCAGATACTGTATATAGGTGTGTATATATATATATATACACACCTATATACAGTATCTGACAAAAGTAAGTACACCCCTCCCATTCTATCTTTTCATGTGACAACACAGAAGAAATGAGACTTTGCTACAATGTAAAGTAGTGAGTGTACAGCTTGTATAACAGTGTAAATTTACTGTCCCCTCAAAATAACTCAACACACAGCCATTAATGTCCAAAACGCTGGCAACAAAAGTCAGTACACCCCTAAGTGACAACACACAGCCATTAATGTCTAAACCGCTGGCAACAAAGTCAGTACACCCCTAAGTGGCAATGTACAAATTGGGCCCAATTAGCCATTTTCCCTCCCCCGGTGTCATGTGACTCGTTAGTGTTACAAGGTCTCAGGTGTGAATGGGGGGCAGATGTGGTAAATTTGGTGTTATCGCTCTCACTCTCTCATACTGGTCACTGGAAGTTCAACATGGCACCTCATGGCAAAGAACTCTCTGAGGATCTGAAAAAAAGAATTGTTGCTCTACATAAAGATGGCCTAGGCTATAAGAAGATTGCCAAGACCCTGAAACTGAGCTGCAGCACGGTGGCCAAGACAATACAGCGGTTTACCAGGACAGGTTCCACTCAGAACAGGCCTCACCATGGTCCACCAAAGAAGTTGAGTGCCGTGCTCAGCGTCATATCCAGAGGTTGTCTTTGGGAAATAGACGTATGAGTGCTGCCAGCATTGCTGCAGAGGTTGAAGGGATGGGGGAGGGGTCAGCCTGTCAGTGCTCAGACCATACGCCGCACACTGCATCAAATTGGTCTGCATGGCTGTCATCCCAGAAGGAAGCCTCTTCTAAAGATGATGGACAAGAAAGCCTGCAAACAGTTTGCTGAAGACAAGCAGACTAAGGACATGGATTACTGGAACCATCTCCTGTGCTCTGATGAGACCAAGATAAACTTATTTGGTTCAGATGGTGTCAGGCGTGTGTGGGGGCAACCAGGAGAGGGGGGAGGGGTCTCATCCTGTAGGGGGGAGGTCTCATCCTGTAGGGGGGAGGGGTCTCATCCTGTAGGGGGGGATCTCATTCTGTAGGGGGGAGGTCATATCCTGTAGGGGGGTCTCATCCAGTAGGGGGAGTCTCATCCTGTAGGGGGGTCTCATCCTGTAGGGGGGTCTCATACTGTAGGGGGAGGGGTCTCATCCTGTAGGGGGGGTCTCATCCTGTAGGGGGGTCTCATCCTGTAGGGGAGGTCTCATCCTGTAGGGGGGAGGTCTCATCCTGTAGGGGGGTCTCATCCTGTAGAGGGGGTCTCATCCAGTAGGGAGGGCTCTCATCCTGTAGGGGAGGTCTCATCCTGTAGGGGGGGTCTCATCCTGTAGGGGGGGTCTCATCCAGTAGGGGGGGTCTCATCCTGTAGGGGGGTCTCATCCAGTAGGGGGGGTCTCATCCTGTAGGGGGGGTCTCATCCTGTAGGGGGAGGTCTCATCCTGTAGGGAGGGGGTCTCATCCTGTAGGGGGGGGTCTCATCCAGTAGGGGGGGTCTCATCCTGTAGGGGGGAGGTCTCATCCTGTAGGGGGGTCTTATTCTGTAGGGGGGGGTCTCATCCTGTAGGGGGGGTCTCATTCTGTAGGGGGAGGGGTCTCATCCTGTAGGAGGGGTCTCATCCTGTAGGGGGGAGGGGTCTCATTCTGTGTTTCTTTCTGGAAGATGATACAATGGTGGTCATTAGATAACCAGGACTGGTAATGCGTCCACAAATCTACCTCAACGCACATAGGAGACGGCTCAGACATTGATGGTGAATGGATTGGGGCGGATCAGACGTTGATGGTGAATGGATGGAAGCAGGTCAGACGTTGATGGTGAATGGATTAGGACAGGTCAGACGTTGATGGTGAATGGATTGGGGCAGCAGGTCAGACGTTGATGGTGAATGGATTGGGGCAGTTTAGACGTTGATGATGAATGGATGGCGGCGGCTCAGACGTTGATGGTGAATGGATTGCGGCAGGTCAGACTTTGATGGTGAATGGATGGTGGCAAGTCAGACGTTGATGGTGAATGGATTGTGGTGGATCAGAAGTTGATGGTGAATGGATGGCGGCAGGTCAGACGTTGATGGTGAATGGATGGTGGCAGGTCAGACGTTAATGGTGAATGGATTGGGGCAGGTCAGACGTTGATGGTGAATGGATTGTGGATCAGACGTTGATGGTGAATGGATTGTGGTGGATCAGAAGTTGATGGTGAATGGATGGCGGCAGGTCAGACGTTGATGGTGAATGGATTGTGGTGGATCAGTCATTGATGGTGAATGGATGGTGGCGGCTCAGACGTTGATGGTGAATGGATTGGGGTGGATCAGACGTTGATGGTGAATGGATTGCGACGCGCTTCGCTCGTTCTGGATCCATAATAAAAATTAAAAACTGAGATAAATATATTGATCCAGAGAATTGTACATCCCCCCTCCCCCCTCCCCTCTTCGGAGGGCCCATTCACTGCATTGTGGCCCCGGGGAGACGATATTCTTTATTGTCTCTATAGAACGTTCCGTCTAATTAGAAGCATTAAAAATATATTAGAAAGCCTGAAAACCGCCAATTTCTGTTTGTGATTAGGATGGAGGAACGCGTCGGAGGGAGCGGAATTACGGCACGCCATATGCTGAGGTCCCGATTGTGTCGCCTGCGTTTTGTTTTATGACATAATCCCCCGAAGAAATAAGATTTAAAAATCAATAAAGTGCAATTGGATTTATGAGATCATCTGACTCCCCCGGAGACGTGTAAGTCTGCGTAATGTGAGAGTCGGAGCGCGTCGCTTCCACGCCGTGTGATGTGTTCATCATTAGGGGGGTGCAGATTTATGGCGCTCCTCGGCCGCCCGTGATTGATGGCGGCTTCCGCTTTACACAAATAAAATTGTTTATTTAGACATTACAAAGAATCTCCCAATCCATCTGTCTCCAGACTTCCCTTTGCCTGCTAATCTTCACTGAGCGATGCGCTTCGTATGCCCAGCAACGCGCTTTGTACCCCGAGCGACGCGCTTCGTACGCCCAGCAACGTGCTTCAATTGGGAGGCCGACATTTAGTAAAATCCGCGAGGGGACACCAATATATATTAGTAGTATTAGACTGCACAACCAGGTATCCGGAGGCAGTCCCATTACGGAAAACAACCTCTAAGGCTATTGGCCGAGAGTTGTTCCATATGTTTTCACGCACTGGGCTACCCAAAGAGATCCTGACGGATCAGGGCACCCCGTTTATGTCAAAGGTGATGGCGGACCAGATTTCCAGATCAAACAGTTGCGATCGTCCGTCTATCTCCCGCAGACAGATGGCCTTGTTGAGAGGTTTAATAAGACCTTAAAATCCGTGCTAAAAAGAGTGGCCCAGAGGGACGGCAAAGATTGGGACTTGTTACTCCCGGCCTTGTTGTTTGCCATCCGGGAGGTTCCGCAGACCTCCACGGGTTTTTCGCCCTTTGAACGAATGTATGGGCGGAGACCCCGCGGATTGCTGGATATGGTGAAGGAAACGTGGGAAAGTGAATCCTCACCGCACAAAACTGTGGTGGAGAATATTTCCCAAATGAGAGAGAGGGAGGCACAAGTAATGCCGCTGGTAAAGGAACTCCTCCAAAAGGCACAGGATGCCCAGAGGAGGGGGTATAACCGGCCCGCCAGGATAAGACAGTTCCAGGTAGGAGACCGGGTAGCGGTGTTTATACCCGCAGTAGAAAGGAAATTCTTGGCCAGGTTTCAGGGTCCATTTGAGGTGGTGGAAAAGTTGGTGATGTGAATTATAGGGTACACCAACCTGGGAAGAGGAAACCCTACCAAATCTACCACCCATAGGTGTGCGCAGCCTATTGCATTAGGGTGTGCACCCCAAAGCTCAAACACATAAGTGTGTGTGCATGTGTATATATACTGACAGTGTCAGTCGGGCAGAGATTGGTGTCAGTAGGGCAGTGGATGGTGACTAGTTTTTTTCATGAATTTTTTAAAATTATTTTTTAGTTTTATTTATTTTTTTACAATATTTTTAGGGTCTAAACAGGGGGAATCTGCGCCACATAGGATGATTAGGGTGTGCCCAGGCACACCTGGCACACCCTGTGCACACGCCTATGCTACCAAGTGAATTTGCTGAAACCCTGGAGAGACCGAGATCCGGTATCCGCTGGGGTAGGGGTCACTGTAGAGGACCCTGCAGGAGTTGAGCTAGTGCATGTCGCTGCCACTCTGACTAATGCCTCGTACACACGCAACGATTATCGGCCGACCGATCGGCCGTCTTTTGTCCAGAGTTGTGTTTTGTTGGTTGGAATGTGCTTAGACTGCGTACAAATTTTTTCAGCCAACAAAAATCAACTTCAGAAGTGATGTCATGTGATGGTTTACTTTCCCTGTGTTCTTTCTTCTCTGAGCATGCCCAGTCTTGCTCATCAGATTTTTGTCTGCAGAAATCTGTACTGACTGACGGAAAATCGGCCGTTGTGGTGACGGCCAACAAAAATTTTATAGCCTGCACACCAGGATTTTTTCGGCCAAAAAGTCGGAATCGGTTGTCGAAAGCATCATACTAACAAGCCGAAAATCGGCCGATCGGATGTTGGACGAAAATTCCCTGCCAACCATCGATGCGTGTGTAAGAGGCATAAGTCCCAAAGCCAACAAGTGAGAGAATTCCTGCAGAGAAATAAAGGGAAGTTTTCAGGATTGCCAGGTTTAACCAACGTTTGAGCATGACATTGTTACAGAGCCCAATGTAAAAATCCGCTTAAAGCCCTATGGCATCCCAGAAGCGTATAGGAAGCCGTGTCTGAAGAGGTAAAAAGAATGCTGGAACTTGACGTCATTGAAGAATCGCAGAGTGAATGGTCAAGTCTTATCGTTCTGGTACCAAAACCCAACGGCACGCTGCGATTCTGCAATGACTTCAGAAAACTTAATGAAGTCTCAAAATTTGACGCCTATCCGATGCCCCGGATAGACGAATTAAATGAGAGGTTGGGTCCCGCCCGGTATATTACCACACTACACCTTACCAAAGGGTTGTGACAGTATTCACCGTCACTGGAATTTAAAGACAGATAAGTAATGGTTTGGATTGCTTCATAATTGCCAGCAATATCTCCATATAGAAATATAAAGATTTATTCCCATTTGCCATGAAATCTGTTCTTCCTAAATGCTGTGTATATTACATATCTTTCCATGTCAGACAGGTATTCCTTTTGTTGTGTATTGGGAGAGAATGTGGATTGCCCTGTCGCATTGTTAAGTGTTAATGACCTCCCATTGTTCTGTCTGACTGCCGTAAGAGAAACTTATAGGAATGTGGATTGGATGCTAAGGGGGAGGGGGGATTGTCCCACATTATATATTTTGTACACTGTATGAGAGTGTAAAACTCTGTTCTTATTGGATGGTGAATATTATGTTCAGTTTTCAACAAGGTCCATCTGGGTGGTAACCTTGTGGGTGAAAACTGTATATAAGTCTGTTTCTTGTTCAATAAAGTTGTTGGAGAGTTACTTCACCCTCACTCTAGAGTTCTGTCTCTTATTGGGGGAATCTGCTGCAGGGATTACTATGGTCCTCCATACTCCCTTAGATAATCACTAAGCTCTTGTAAGAGCTTGTGTAAGAGCTTGTTCGTGCTGCACTCTCTGGGGAAAGAGAGGTTCACCCACAGGAACCTGGAGCCTTGTCGTAGGTCCAGGGTGGGTAGGAGATTGCGAGACTCTAACCAAGCTGCGGCGGTTCGTGGGGTCTGAAGAGGTTACGGTGTCTGGTGGAGTGTTTGGAGCCCTCGGGAAGCACTAGGAGCGTCTGTCAACAGAGGTACCCGCTCAGGGGTGCCCTGTTTCGTTACAAGGGTATTTTCAGATTCCCCTCACCAAGGCTGCCAGGGAAAAAACAGCTTTTTCCACTCTAGAAGGCCACTGGCAATATAAAAGAATGCCGTTTGGTTTACACTCTGCCCCAGCCACGTTTCAAAGGTCTATGGACAAAACATTACGGCCCCATGGACGATACGCTTCGGTATATCTGGATGACATCGTCATTTTCAGCACTGATTGGGAGTCCCATCTATCTCGGGTCCAGGGTTTACTGTAAATCCAGAGAAGTCAGCTGTTGGGATGGAGGAAGCGAAGTACCTGGGGTACATTGTGGGGAGGGGACTAGTAAAGCCTCAGATGAATAAGGTAGAAGCCATCCAGAACTGGCCCCGCCCCCAACAAAAAAACAGATCAGGGCCTTTCTGGGCATAGCCGGTTACTATCGAAGGTTCGTCCCCAACTTTGCTACTATTGCGGCCCCATTGACGGACAAAAGGGAGGAAGTCTGTGATGATAGCGTGGAATGCAGAGGCCGAGGAAGATTTTCAGAGGCTTAAAACCGCCTTGTGTGAGCATCCAGTGCTAATAGCGGCGGATTTTTCCAAGGAGTTTGTAGTACAGACGATGCCTCGAATGCTGGACTGGGTGCTGTCTTGTCACAGGTGGTCAATGGGGAAGAGCACCCTGTAGTTTTCTCAGTAGGAAACTGACGGCGGCAGAGAGAAACTATGCTGTGGTGGAGCGGGAGTGTCTCGCCATCAATGGGCACTGGACTCTCTGCGCTACTTCCTGCTGGGTAGGAAGTTTCGCCTGGTGTCCGACCATGCCCCCCTGACCTGGAGACCAATGCCAGGGTGACGAGGTGGTTCCTGTCCCTCCAGGAATTCAACTTTATGGTAGAGCATCGGCCCGGGAGACAGCATCAGAATGCCGATGCGCAGGCCCAGGACCTCCACATCCAGCATCTTCACCTCCAAGATGGTCTGAGACCAGCCCAGGACCTTCACATCCAGCATCTTCACCTCCATGATGGTCTGAGACCAACCCAGGACCTTCACATCCAGCATCTTCACCTCCAAGATGGTCTGAGACCAGCCCAGGACCTCCACATCCAGCATCTTCACCTCCAAGATGGTCTGAGACCAGCCCAGGACCTTCACATCCAGCATCTTCACCTCCATGATGGTCTGAGACCAACCCAGGACCTTCACATCCAGCATCTTCACCTCCAAGATGGTCTGAGACCAGCCCAGGACCTCCACATCCAGCATCTTCACCTCCAAGATGGTCTGAGACCAGCCCAGGACCTTCACATCCAGCATCTTCACCTACATGATGGTCTGAGACCAACCCAGGACCTTCACATCCAGCATCTTCACCTCCAACATGGTCTGAGACCAGCCCAGGACCTCCACATCCAGCATCTTCACCTCCAAGATGGTCTGAGACCAACCCAGGACCTTCACATCCAGCATCTTCACCTCCAAGATGGTCTGAGACCAGCCCGGGACCTCCACATCCAGCATCTTCCCCTCCCAGATGGTCTGAGCCTTCTCATCCAACATCAGTGCCTGACCTCACAAATGCTCTTCTGGAAGAATGGTGAAACATTCAAGATGGTCTGAGACCAGCCCAGGACCTTCACATCCAGCATCTTCACCTCCAACATGGTCTGAGACCAGCCCAGGACCTCCACATCCAGCATCTTCACCTCCGAGATGGTCTGAGACCAGCCCGGGACCTCCACATCCAGCATCTTCACCTCCCAGATGGTCTGAGCCTTCTCATCCAACATCAGTGCCTGACCTCACAAATGCTCTTCTGGAAGAATGGTGAAACATTTCCATAGACACTCCTAAACCTTGTGGACGGCCTTCCCAGAAGAGTTGAAGCTGTTATAGGGGACAGTACACCTGTAGAGGTGGAGAGATATATTGTGAGGTGGGGGTAGGGAGTGGATAGAATGGTTTCTGGGGGTGAGCATTCTTTTCATTCACAAGATTCCAGTCCAGTAATCTGATGACAACCATCACAGGTATGTATATGTCTATTTCCAAATTATATACAGGGAAGGGCAATCCTCACTCTCCCAGGTCCCGGCCCCCCACCAACCTTGGGGGGAGGATTGGGGGGGGGGGAATGGAAGGATTGGGGGGGATCGAGGCGATCGGGAGGATTGGGGGGAGGATTGGGGGGATTGGAAGGATGGGGGGGATTGGGGGGGATTGGAAGGAACGGGGGGGATTGGGGGAGGATCAGGGGGGAATGGAAGGATTGGGGGGGAGGATCGTGGGAATTGGAAGGATTTGGGGGATGATCGGGAGGATTGGGGGGGATTGGAAGGATTGGGGGGGAGGATGGGGGGTAGGATTGGGGGTGAGGATCGGGGGGGATTGGGAGGATTGGGGGGGAGGATTGGGGGGATTGGAAGGATTGGGGGGAGGATTGGGAGGATTGGGGGGGATTGGGGGGAGGGATCAGGGGGGATTGGGAGGATTGGGGGGGAGGATGGGGGGGGGGGATTGGAAGGATTGGGGGGAGGATCGGGGGGGATTGGGGGGGATTGGAAGGATTGGGGGGGAGGATCGTGGGAATTGGAAGGATTGGGGGGGATTGGGAGGATATTGGGGGGGAGGGATCAGGGGGGATTGGGAGGATCGGGGGGGAGGATAGGGGGGGGTGGATTGGGGGGGATTGGAAGGATTGGGGGGGAGGATTGGGGGGGATTGGAAGGATTGGGTGGGATTGGGAGGATTTGGGGGAGGATTGGGGGGGGGGATTGGGGGGAGGGATCAGGGGGGATTGGGAGGATCGGGGGGGAGGATAGGGGGGGTGGATTGGGGGGGATTGGAAGGATTGGGGGGGATTGGAAGGATTGGGGGGGAGGATTGGGGGGGATTGGAAGGATTGGGTGGGATTGGGAGGATTTGGGGGAGGATTGGGGGGGGGATTGGGGGGATTGGGGGGAGGGATCAGGGGGGATTGGGAGGATCGGGGGGAGGATGGGGGGGTGGAGGATTGGGGGGGGATTGGGAGGATTGGGGGGGATCAGGGGGGAATGGCGATCGGGGGTCTGGAAAGGTGTATGAGAGGAACCCAGATGTGTAAACCCCCAGCAGGACTTTTCGGGGCCCCCTGTGAGACCCTCTGCTACAATATATAAATACGAGGATTGTTTAGGAATATTTTAGGACATAAAATACAAATCCTGCGGATCTCCTGCAGCCTCTTTCAGCCACTTCCCGTCTCCATACATTTCTCAGGGGGGGATTCCTGATGGTGACACCAGAGGACGGAGTCTGTGGGATGGAACGGCCACTTGTGGTCTCCATAGGAAGTCCATGTGATGGGGTGACAACGCAGGAGAACAATCAGGAGGCGGGGACAGAGCGTTGTCACCCGATAACAGGAAGTGCCTGAACATTGGACCTCCATGGCGGGATCACCGGGGATTATTTCAGTGAAAGCTGCAGATTTATAAATATTCGATGACATGAAGACGGGGAGATTTAGAAGATATTCTGGTGATTTCCAGCCGCAGTAAGTGCGGCATGCGCTGCGGGGGAGGAGGGGGGGAGATGTCTTGCACCCCTCCCCCGCAGCACTCGGCTGCGCTGTTGTACTTTCTGTAGATATTGGTTGTCAGGACGTGTGAGCAGAACCCCGGGGATGTTCAGCATGTTTTATTGTTTGCTCAGGCTCAGTTATATAAAATCAATGTATTTATTTAGCCGCAGTGCCGCTCGGCGCGTTCATCGCTCCCCGCGCTCCTCGCCGTGCGAGCGTTGGAGGCCGCAGAGATTGGAATGGATGTGTGGAGGGCATGAAATGAGGAGAGACCACGAGACCGGCCGAGCAGAGATAGGAACCGGTGTCAGCCCAAAGGAGCGGATTTATGAGCTCTGTGTGCGTCCATTGTACCTCCACATATCACCGTCATGGCGGCTGCTCTTCACCTCGGCGTCTCATTTACAGCGCTGAGCGGAGGGTCACACCGCCCCATTCCTATTATTAGTAGATAAATAAAGATGGCGATGGGAGCGCGGTGACACCTCAATAATGGAACTTTCACCCCAAAATCATCTTCTAGGTCTCTGGAATTACTGTCTGTATTTTATTACTGAAGTCTGCAGAGTCTCCCCCTAGTGGCCATCTGTGGGATTAGCATCCGTGCCTAAAGACTGCTAAATACAGCGAGGGGAAAAAGTATGTGACCCCCTGCTGATTTTGTAGGTTTGCCCACTGACAAAGAAATGGTCAGTCTGTAATTTTATTGGTTGGATTATTTTACCAATGAGAGACGGAATAACAAAAATATCCAGAAAAACGCATTTCAAAAAAGTTATAAATTGATTTGTATTTTAATGAGGGAAATAAGTATTTGATCCCCGACCAATGAGCAGATTTCTGGCTCCCAGGTGTCTTCTATACAGGTAATGAGCTGAGATTAGGAGAACTCTCTTAAGGCCCCTTTCACACAGGCGGACCCATAGGTGTGCGCAGCCTATTGCATTATATTAAATACACATGCATGTGTTTGCCTACATGTACATGGCCCCGATACATTACTCTCCCTGCTGGCAAAGAGAAATAGAGCAGAGCAGGTCCGAGGGAGATCTTTCCCATCTCCTCACTGGCAAACAGAGCGATAATGCTAATGTGCCCCAGGTGATTAGGGTGTGCCCAGGCACACCCGGCACACCCTGTGCGCACGCCTATGGGCGGACCTTTCAGATCCGCCTGTCCATTTTTTTGGCGGATCTGAATGGTCCCCCCCATGCATTCCTATGGGGCATCGGATGGCAGCAGAGACATGTCCGCTGACATCCGACCCAATCCAATCCGTCAAATCTGGACAGATGGAAACCCCTCACTGTAGCTGGCAGGGATGAGCTCACAGCAAACCTCGGCTGTTCAGATGAACCCAGACAGCAGGAGCCGCACCTCATGTATAATCGGGGTATCCCTACCGCCAGTATACATGGCACCTCATGTATAATCGGGGTATCCCTACCGCCTGTATACATGGCACCTCATGTATAATCGGGGTATCCCTACCGCCTGTATACATGGCACCTCATGTATAATCGGGGTATCCCTACCGCCTGTATACATGGCACCTCATGTATAATCGGGGTATCCCTACCGCCAGTATACATGGCACCTCATGTATAATCGGGGTATCCCTACCGCCTGTATACATGGCACCTCATGTATAATCGGGGTATCCCTACCGCCAGTATACATGGCACCTCATGTATAATCGGGGTATCCCTACCGCCTGTATACATGGCACCTCATGTATAATCGGGGTATCCCTACCGCCTGTATACATGGCACCTCATGTATAATCGGGGTATCCCTACCGCCAGTATACATGGCACCTCATGTATAATCGGGGTACCCCTACCGCCAGTATACATGGCACCTCATGTATAATCGGGGTATCCCTACCGCCAGTATACATGGCACCTCATGTATAATCGGGGTATCCCTACCGCCAGTATACTTGGCACCTCATGTATAATCGGGGTATCCCTACCGCCTGTATACATGGCACCTCATGTATAATCGGGGTATCCCTACCGCCTGTATACATGGCACCTCCTGTATAATCGGGGTATCCCTACCGCCTGTATACATGGCACCTCATGTATAATCGGGGTATCCCTACCGCCTGTATACATGGCACCTCCTGTATAATCGGGGTATCCCTACCGCCTGTATACATGGCACCTCATGTATAATCGGGGTATCCCTACCGCCTGTATACATGGCACCTCATGTATAATCGGGGTATCCCTACCGCCTGTATACATGGCACCTCATGTATAATCGGGGTATCCCTACCGCCTGTATACATGGCACCTCATGTATAATCGGGGTATCCCTACCGCCAGTATACATGGCACCTCATGTATAATCGGGGTATCCCTACCGCCTGTATACATGGCACCTCATGTATAATCGGGGTACCCCTACCGCCTGTATACATGGCACCTCATGTATAATCGGGGTACCCCTACCGCCAGTATACATGGCACCTCATGTATAATCGGGGTATCCCTACCGCCAGTATACTTGGCACCTCATGTATAATCGGGGTATCCCTACCGCCTGTATACATGGCACCTCATGTATAATCGGGGTATCCCTACCGCCTGTATACATGGCACCTCCTGTATAATCGGGGTATCCCTACCGCCTGTATACATGGCACCTCATGTATAATCGGGGTATCCCTACCGCCTGTATACATGGCACCTCCTGTATAATCGGGGTATCCCTACCGCCAGTATACATGGCACCTCATGTATAATCGGGGTATCCCTACCGCCAGTATACATGGCACCTCCCTGTTGTCATTGGCTGTTAGGGACGTTTGTAGGGTGCAACATGATCAGTGACATCACCAGCCCCATTCCCTGTCCATGTAAGCACACAGTGTGAGGGTTCCCCCATAATTCATACAAGACCCCTTCAGGCCTGGTATCAAATTTAAGGGGGGCCCCAAGCAAAAATCAAGGAAAAAGTGAAGTCCCCAGCCAAAAAAAGAATTGGGGAATGGGATGGGGGGAGACACAGTTTGCCCCTCCCCCAAGGCATAATAGGTCACATGCCCTCAATTTAGGGAGTACCTCCTTTATTTGTACTATGTACCACCTAATAATTCACATGGGGGGCAGTATCAGGGCCCACCCTTGTTTAAAGGGGGCATCCTAATTCTGATAAGGTGATGTCAGGGGCATCTAGTGCTCCTGCTCCTCATTCCAGCATCCTGGTTTTGGCTGTGGTATTCTCCTTGTCTGTCTGTCCACCTCCATTGATGTGATCACTCTCTGGGCGGAGACCAAACCTGATTTCAGCCAGCCAAGCCTGCAGTCCCATGCTTGTGATAGAGTGTAATATCTGATCAAGCCCCCTGTCTGTCTGTCTGCCCTGCTAGACTATTCTCTGAACTCTGCCTGCCCTTTGACTTTGGATTTTGACTCTGACTATTCTGAACCTTGCCTGTCTGCCAACCACAAGTACCTGTTTGCTTTGCTCAGTTTGCACCTGCCCTGGCATGGTGGCCAGGCACTATAGCATTGTGTATAAGTCCTGGGGGCAACCATGTACTGGTAGGCCTGCTTGCCTTATGGTAAAGGGGGCTGCTATAGGTGAAGAACACAGAGCCAGCTATAGTGCCTGACCACCTGCGTTAGGGGTAAGTATGACAGGCCCCTGGCATTAGACCCCCCACAACCACTGGGTCAGGGTTGTAGGGGAGGCGACCCATGCCCTCATTACATAGGGGACAAGGCATTGCCAAGGGGGTTCCCATTTCTTTTAATTTTCTATGATCCTTAGCTCCATCTAGTGGCGATAATGCTGTATTTTCTTGAAAACACCTCAATCAGGAAATGACTTCATTATGGCCACTAGATGGAGCTGAGGATCATAGGAAATAAACATATTAGAAAAAATGTGTAAATTATTTGCGATGGCTGCATGAAGGCTTAGACCCCTCACAGTAATATTTTATAACTATCCCCCGACCCCCACCCCCGGTGTCATTTATCTGGTGCTAATAAGAAATCATGTGACCTCTACTTCTTATGTAAATCTCCCAACCGCTCTACATTTCTATCGGATCCCACCAGTGAAAGGAATTTCTGCTTTTGTGTCCTCTTCCTGCTGCTGATTGGTCCATTCATCAGCCCCCCTGCGTCCACCTCCTCTCTGGAGCTGGGTATGAGCCAATGAGGTGACAGGTACAACCCACTGCTCCCTCATAGGTCCCGCTACAATGTCAGCACTGGAGACAAGGGATTCGCTTCATTCAACCTAATATTTAAAAATTCAATGAATACAAATGGAAAGTTCCGGCATCCAATCACTAGAAAATGTAAATGTCTTCCGTATCGGAATCCACGCAATTCGTATTTCCTGTAATTCAATCAATGACATTGATTTCTCCATTATTTCCATATCTGACAGATACAACATTTACAAATTCTCTGTATTTCATCATCAGAAAGGTTTGTTCTTCATGGGACGTCCCTGTGTGACATCACTGTCCTTAAAGGGGAGGGACTATCCTCCTATGAGGAGTTTTACTATCCACAATAGGCTGCTCACATCAATGGGGGTGTAGAATCTCAACCAATAAGACCTCAGCAACCCTTAAAGCAGGATGCCCATTGGGTCCCATCAGGTGAGTTACACCCCTACAGACGGCCTTCATTAGGGGGGGCCCTCCCCTCTACATGTGGTGGAAGTCAATGGAGAATTTTCCAAGTTTACGAGCCAATCAGGGTTACCATTGAATTTATTTTCTTACTGAAGAACTCAATTCACACATTTCTATCTGCCATCAGCGCGTTTCCGGTAATCTGATGTTCTGTGAACACTAAGCGCTGAGCCAATGGAATAAATCTCACAGGAATTTTCAGCCCCTCCCACTGGTAATCCCTTGCTTGTCCGAAAACCAAACAATATAAGACGGGATTCCCCTTTAAATTAGAATCTGACCCTGCTGAGGTGAGTCACCCAGTGTACAAGTGTGGCAGCTACTTACCTTCCTTATTCCAGCGGCTCATCTCTGAAGGCTGTGCTGAGTGGCAGAGCTGTGTAAATCTCAGAACTGGATGGACAGATTAAAAGCCCCCTTGTTTCATCTGTGTATGTAGATTTTTCTTTACATTCAAATTATTATTTTGGGGTCTATTTATACATCCTTTGAAAGAACATTCATTCTGTGTGAATGGGGCACAAAAAATGTTTTTATGTTATTTCCAGAAACAAGAGATTGGCCCGCGGGACTTTGAATGAGGTGGGTGCTAGTGGCTGGAGATACAATAAATGGCACAATAAATATGTAAAACAATGTATATTTTTATTGCATTGTATAAACAATTAATACGAATAATAGTAACATGTACATAACATAGCATAGCTCAATGGCCGTAATGACAATGTATACAACATGAACCATATTGAAACGTATATAGGCAAATATCCTGGTGTTGCCACTGAGTTTCAAAGGTAACCTGAATATGATATTGAAGTTCCATGATACTAGAGTCTGATACATAATGACCTGACGCGTTTCGGGAGCTACATCTCCCTTCTTCAGAGATCAATGTATTTGAGTATGACTACAAAAGAACAAAATGACAAAAGAATTGAAGTAAACGTTGGAGAATATATAAAATATTCAAGTAAGAAAATTCACAACAGGGATAATAATGATTGGGAAAGAGTATGAAATACTCACAGGCTAATGAACCTTGTTGGAAAAATGGATTCCCTATTCCCTATTCTCCCCTCCCCACACCTTCTTCTTTCTTGCACTTAGTTGACATTCTTCTTATCCTATTTTATATATCAGGATTTCCCATCCAATTCACTAACTTTCACTAACATTGATAGCAATATGCTACATTTATATTTTTTATATATACGACAGATCTGGATGGTTCATCTCTCCACTATTCTTTAGCCACCCACCTGCCATGGACCCCCTTCTCTGGCTGCTCCCCAAGGGACCCTTCAGCTCCCGGGTCAGACCACGGTCTGCTGTTTTCACACGGGAATCCATTTTTCCAACAAGGTTCATTAGCCTGTGAGTATTTCATACTCTTTCCCAATCATTATTATCCCTGTTGTGAATTTTCTTACTTGAATATTTTATATATTCTCCAACGTTTACTTCAATTCTTTTGTCATTTTGTTCTTTTGTAGTCATACTCAAATACATTGATCTCTGAAGAAGGGAGATGTAGCTCCCGAAACGCGTCAGGTCATTATGTATCAGACTCTAGTATCATGGAACTTCAATATCATATTCAGGTTACCTTTGAAACTCAGTGGCGACACCAGGATATTTGCCTATATACGTTTCAATATGGTTCATGTTGTATACATTGTCATTACGGCCATTGAGCTATGCTATGTTATGTACATGTTACTATTATTCGTATTAATTGTTTATACAATGCAATAAAAATATACATTGTTTTACATATTTATTGTGCCATTTATTGTATCTCCAGCCACTAGCACCCACCTCATTCAAAGTCCCGCGGGCCAATCTCTTGTTTCTATATATTTTGGGATGGAGGCGTGCTTGGGGGGAATCAGATCATTGCCCCTTTTTGTTTATGTTATTTCCAGCGCTGGACAAAGTTTTTCATTGATTTAAAACAAAAAGTACTTAATTTAGCAACTAGATGGTGCTATTATACAGAATTCCCATGATACTTAGCACCATCTAGTGGCCAACTGAAGTGTTTTTTTGTTTTGAAGCAATAAAAACATTCGCCCAGCACAGGAAATTGTCTGAGAGCATTCGTCTTTATGCCTCATTCTCAGAGAACGAATGAACAGGCCTGGGAATGGAGGAATTGCTGCGTCGATTTCCTTGTCTGGATTGCTGTCTGTGGTGCCGGAATTCGGTTCTTATCTTTTGCCTCTCCATGTTATTGCAGAATAATTATTCAAAGCTCGGTGAAGAGCCGGTGATGGGGCCAGCCGCCCCCCTCCCCCTCCATGGGTTACTCTTCATAGGACTGGCCCGGCTCTGATAGCGCTCTGTGTAATGGAGAGCGCAGGAGAGGACGCCGATCAATTCAGAAGGCGCCACACAGCCGTGATCTGCAAATCACACGACAGGCGGCAGATAAAACCCTCCAAATGATGTGACTGGAAGGCTGAGCAGCCTCCGAGGTATGTATATTGTGTGCCTCTGAGGTATGTCCATTGTGTGCCTCTGAGGTATGTACATTGTGTGCCTCTGAGGTATGTACATTGTGTGCCTCTGAGGTATGTACATTGTGTGCCTCTGAGGTATGTACATTGTGTGCCTCTGAGGTATGTACATTGTGTGCCTCTGAGGTATGTACATTGTGTGCCTCTGAGGTATGTATATTGTGTGCCTCTGAGGTATGTATATTGTGTGCCTCTGAGGTATGTACATTGTGTGCCTCTGAGGTATGTCCATTGTGTGCCTCTGAGGTATGTACATTGTGTGCCTCTGAGGTATGTACGTTGTGTGCCTCTGAGGTATGTACGTTGTGTGCCTCTGAGGTATGTACATTGTGTGCCTCTGAGGTATGTACGTTGTGTGCCTCTGAGGTATGTACATTGTGTGCCTCTGAGGTATGTACGTTGTGTGCCTCTGAGGTATGTACATTGTGTGCCTCTGAGGTATGTACATTGTGTGCCTCTGAGGTATGTACATTGTGTGCCTCTGAGGTATGTACATTGTGTGCCTCTGAGGTATGTACTAGGGATAGACCAATTTTTCAGGGCCGATAGCGATATTTTGTACATTTAAAGTTTTGAAAAATAAAGAAAATTTTTGACACAAATCTGATACTGAACATGTTAATTTTTGTTTAATGCTTAATGGCTGGCACCCTGTGGTAGGTGAGTGGCTGGCACAGGGGCTATGGCTGGCTGGTACAGGGCCTGTGGTTGGGTGTATGGCTGTGATACACTCCCACGAGACTAGTCCCGCCTCCAGACGAAGCTGTCCAAGGTGAGGGAGGCGGCCTAAGAAGGCAGAATGACGTCACAAAAATATTGGCAATATCGGCCAGATACCGATATATCGGGGGAAGTGCATATCAGCCCCCTATATCCGCCTTGCCGATAATCGGTCCATTCCTAGTATGTACATTGTGTGCCTCCGTCAGGTAGGTGACAAGGAGACTCCCAGTCAATTAGCAGAACATCTGTATGGGGGAAGGGAGGGGGAAGACTGGAAGAGCTTCTCATAGACCTGACAGAGGGATTGAAGGGTTCATTAATATACATCTGATATCAGAGCAGCTGGATGACAGCTCAACAGGAGATCCCAGAGTGAGTCTACCCCCCCCCCCCGAACAAGCCAATACCCCCCCCCCCAGAATGAGTCTACCCCCCCCCCAGCACGAGTCTACCCCCTCCCCCCAGCACGAGTCTACCCCCTCCCCCCCCCCCCAGGATGAGTCTATCAACCCACAATACATGTCTGCAGAGGAATACATACCACACATGGAAGGACTGAGCATGGAGGGATAAAGAAGGGGGGATAGCGAAGGAAGAAAGAGAATTATTGGAAAGAAGGGAAAGGTATGAAAAGAATGAAGGAAGGAAAAAAGGAAGAATGGGTGGTGAAGGAAGGATGGCTAAGGATGGAAGGAAGGAAGGGTGGATAGGTAGGGAGGGAAGAAAGGAAGGAAGAAAATGAAACATAGGAAAAGGAGGATAGGGAAGGAAGGAAGGATAGATAGATAGATAGATAGATAGATAGATAGATAGATAGATAGATAGATAGATAGATAGATAGATAGATAGATAGATAGATAGATAGATAGATAGATAGATAGATAGATAGATAGATAGATAGATAGATAGATAGATAGATAGATAGATAGAGATAGATAGATAGATAGATAGATAGATAGATAGATAGATAGATAGAGAAGGAAGGAATGAAGGAAGAATAAAAAGGGAAAAGGAGGGAGAATAGGGAAAGCCGGATATGGGGGAGATAAAGAAATGAATTATTGGGAAGAAAGGAAAGATGTATAGGAAATGAAGGAAGGAAAGAAAAATTGGGGGGAGGAAGGAAGGAGGGAAGGAAGGAATTATTGGAAAGGACGGAAAGATAGGGAAAGAATGAAGGAAGGAAAAAAGGACAGGTGGATAGGGAAGGAAAGAAGGAAGGAAGGATAGGAAAAGGAGAAGGGAAAGGAAAGCAGGCTAGGGAAGGAAAGATAGGGAGGGAAGGAATGAAGGAAGAATAGGGAAAGAAGGATAGGGGGATGGAAAGAAGGAGGGACGGAAGAAAAGATATGGGGAGAAGGAAGGAAGGAAGGAAAGGGGGATACAGATGGAAGGAGGAAAGGAATTATTAGAAAGAACGGTAAGATAGGGAAAGAAGGAAGGAAGGGTGGATAGGTAGGGAGGGAAGAAAGGAAAGAAGGGTGGATAGGTAGGGAGGGAAGGAAGGAAGGAAGGAAGGAAGGAAGGAAGGAAGGAAGGAAGGAAGGAAGGGTGGATAGGTAGGGAGGGAAGGAAGGAAGGGTGGATAGGTAGGGAGGGAAGGAAGGAAGGAAGGAAGGAAGGAAGGAAGGAAGGAAGGAAGGAAGGAAGGAAGGAAGGAAGGAAGGAAGGAAGGAAGGAAGGGTGGATAGGTAGGGAGGGAAGGAAGGAAGGAAGGAAGGGTGGATAGGTAGGGAGAAGGAAGGAAGGAAGGAAGGGTGGATAGGTAGGGAGGGAAGGAAGGGAAGGAAGGAAGGAAGGGTGGATAGGTAGGGAGGGAAGGAAGGAAGGTGGATAGGTAGGGAGGGAAGGAAGGAAGGAAGGAGGAAGGAAGGAAGGAAGGAAGGAAGGAAGGAAGGAAGGAAGGAGAAGGAAGAGGAGAAGGAAGGGTGGATAGGTAGGAGGACGAGGAAGGAAGGGGAGGCACTAGTCCTTTCTGAGAAAAGATAGGAGGAAAAAATATTGAAGAAAGTAATAGATGTAAAGGAGAAAGAGGAAGGAAGGAAGGAAGGAAGGAAGGAAGGAAGGAAGGAAGGAAGGAAGGAAGGAAGGAAGGATAGGAAGATACATTTGTTGCAGTTCAGTCTGTGTCTTTATTGTTTTTCCTTTCAAAGTTTTTCATCAGACTCCCAAGCCAAGCCTGGGACAGAATTCCTCTATTGGCCGCCATAGAGCTGTGATCATCGTCCAGCTGGAGCGAAGGTTTTGTCACCTCCTCCCCATACTCTGCCATGGTTTGCCCCGGGCCATGCATGGAAGAACTCCAGAATATTCCGCTCACACACAGTGACATCGAATGTTTCTGCCAGTTGCAGCGGTTCCTCTCTGGAGATGGTACGGCCAGAATGGTGAACTTGTCACCTTGTTTCCTCTCCAGCATTCACCTCCTTCTATATTCTGGAATTGTCCATAGTACAATGAATAGTAGGATTGCTCGGATTTCCATACACAGTCTTCTGTAATAGATGCACACTGTGATCAGGATTCTGTGCACTACATATTTTTTTTTTTCACTTCCAGGGAAATATCTTCAACATTTGAGAGAATCATGGATTAGGGAGTATAATGAGTCATTCATATTAAACACTCCCTTGAAGACATTGTAGTTTGATGACGAAACGCATAGGGAGGGACCTCTGGTGACCTCACTTCCGCTGTTTGGAACGCTTTCTGGAGGGCACAGTTGTGTTTTCTGGCGTGTACACGAGATCTCATTTTTAATATAAGTGCATTAACCTTGATCTTTGATATATTCAATGAACATTTTATGATATGAGAGGCTCCCCTCTTCCTTCCAGGATACGTCACTCATCCATAATGGCCACATGCGAATACGGAATTCTAAGGAGGAGCTTATTGAGTAGGATACCTCTTGGTTTTGACTTTCTGGTTTATTCAGGAAGTCTATTTATTCTAGGAAGTAAGGTGTGAGGATTCCATGGGGGGGGAAGTGCGCGCCGAGAGGATTCCCTGGGGGGGGGGAGGTCGCGGTATGAGAATTCCGTGGGGGGGGAGTGCGCAGTGTGAGGATTCCGTTGGAGGGAGTGCGCGGAATGAGGATTCCCTGGGGGGAAGTGCGCGGCGTGAGCATTCCATGGGGGGGAGGGCGCGGCGTGAGGATTCCATGGGGGGGAGTGCGTGGCGTGGGGATTCCGTGGGGGGGAAGTGCGGCGTGGGGATTGCGTTTGGGGGGAAGTGCGGCGTGGGGATTGCGTGGGGGGGGGGGCGGTGCAGTGTAGGGATTAGGGAGGAGTGGGGCATGGGGATTCTGGGGGGGAGGGGAGAGCGGTGTGGGGATTCGGGAGGAGTGTGGCGTGGGGATTCTGGGGGGGGTGGCATGAATATTTTGGAGGGGGGAGTGTGGCATGAGGATTCTGGGGGGGGGAGTGTTCTATGAGGATTCTGGGGGGGGGAGTATTCTATGAGGATTCTGGGGGGGGGGGGTTAGGATTAGCGGGAAATGCGGTCCTGGTCTAATGGGTGGCACAGAGCGCTATCCCCAATGCGACTTTATATGGATGACTTTTTATGTATTTCTTTTTTCAGTAGGAATGATGAATCGGTTTCATGTAGGCGGAGTTTTGCATGGATAATCGCTGTCATTAGAGGATCACGCTCGTTATTTTCAGACTTTGCACTGTATGTCCTGTGACATCAGATGTATCTTTATTGTTTCCTGCACACATTTCTTATTGTTGCCTAAGCTCGGCGTGGTGCGGATATTGAGTACTCATAACTGTGTGCAGCCCCCCCCCCCGAGCTCTCATCAGCTTATTAAGGGAAGGGGCGGGGACAGCGTTGACCACATTAGGGTGGTAAAGTCACTGCTATCCCCGCACATTTGCTTTCCTGGCGAGAATTTCAAGTGACAAGCGGTTTCTATGGATGTGGTGGGATAATTCCTTAGGAACCATTTACAGCAGGTAACAGTAATATATAGAAGTGGTCACAATACCGTGTGTATATATATATTGTAACGGAACCATGACCCACACTGTGCTTGTGGACTTCAGTCAGTATACGGCTTCCTCCCAGTCGTGAACATAGATATCAGATTTTCCAACCAACCCCCATACAAAGCTAGCGGACAACTTGGCTTGTACAACATTTGGAACCTTCTCCTTTTTTTGAACAGTCACACAGTTTATATACAGCATGGACATTCCCCTCCTGATTACCACACACAGGTCAGGGGTTGCCTGATTACATTATCATATGCTGTAAGCGTGAACTTTCTGGGTGGGAGGAGTGGAGGGCGGCGTCTACCGCATTAAAGTCCCCGTACGAGCGTAAGTCTCCACCTCTGAAGACGTCATACGCTCTGACGAAACGCGCGTCAGGTGGAACCCACGCCGTCAGCCCGGAAGTCACGTGGAAACCGCATTAAAGTCCCCGTACGAGCGTAAGTCTCCACCTCTGAAGACGTCATACGCTCTGACGAAACGCGCGTCAGGTGGAACCCACGCCGTCAGCCCGGAAGTCACGTGGAACGCAATCCGGTAGCTACCGCTCTCCACGCACAGACATCACAACAGCGGGCGCGGATATACTGAGTTTTATCTTTATTTTGCATCTGTTTGATCAATAACTTCAATAAAAACCTTTTAAACGGTACTGCACCATCTGGAGCTTTATATTCTTTTCCCTAACCGGACTTGGAGGACCTTATCTGCCCAGGAAGGGGATTTCGGTCTATGGGGAATACAGCCCAGCAGTTACCACTCCTTTGACCTGGAAGGTCACAAAGCGTTATCGGTTTCTCTGCCGTAAGGTGATTGAGACCCATCACTTCTGGTGAGTTCACATCTTATCCTTTCCTGAAGTCACTTCTCACGATTGTTTTTTTGGACCATTGGAGGATCCAACACTGAGCACTCAAGTGGATTATTCGTCCTTTTTATGGACGTTATTTGGCACATATATGCACTTTTATGACACTTTTGTTATTTATTAATATATTCAACACTGTGTGTTTATTTTATGAGTTTATATTTTACATAATTTATGGTAATAGCCTTTTTAACTACATTCCATCACCGATTTTATATTCTTATATGATCCTGATCCTACCAGCAAGCGCTATATAATCCCATTCACTTTGTTTTTTTTTTATAGAAATAGAATTAACCTGAACTAATTATCTAGCCATCTGGACAGAAACAATATGTGAGTTCATTAACAATTAACAACGGGACAGACGGGCTTAACAGAATCCACATCACATCTCAATACACAGACAATAGGGAGAGTCTGTCTCTGACATTGAAGTACAATACACATTATCATAAGTGTAAACACAGAATCTATTTGAGGTTATCCAAACCATATTCCCAGTGTCCATTAAGTACCTGTCTTTCAATCCCAGTGACAATGAGTACTGTTACATATATAATGGCTCCTACCAAGCAAGAGGTGGAACAGCCAAAGTTCAGTCTAAGATTGGACAGAACCGTTGGCTGACCCCTACTGACATGTACATCACATACAGACATACAACCTATATGGACCATGTAACAGATCAACTGCACCGTGACCGGGTACCTCCGTTGACGGATGCTCCTAGTGCTTCCTGAGGTCTCCAAGCCCTCCACCAGGCACCCTAACCACCTCAGACCCCACGAACCGCTGCAGCTTGGTTGGGGTCTCGCCATCCCCTACCCACCCTGGGTGAACCTCTCTTTCCTCAGAGAGGGCAGCAGGAACAGAATTAACCTAAACTAATTATGAAGCCATCTGGACAGAACAATGCAAGGTCATTAACATTTAACAATGGGACAGGCACAATCCACATTCCATTTCAATACAGAAACAATAGGGAAGTCTGCCAATGACAGTCTGTGAGTCTCTCTCACAGACAAGCACACGGAATACACATTATCTAGAAGTCAGACTTCATGGCACTGATCTATAACAGTCTAAGTCTCCCAGTGTAAAGTGGGAATAAATTTTCATATTTCTATATGAAGATATTACTGACAAATATTACTGTCCTATCTGAAGCAATTCAAACCATTAATTATCTGTTTTTCACTTCCAGTGATGGTGAATACTGTCACAGACCAATCAGCAGCCAACCGATGGAGCAGACACAGCAGGCTGACAATAGTTTCTAGGCAGAAGTTTAGCGTTGTCACTGAAACAGGAAGTGCTGCTACTGGCAGGATCTCCAGGTAAATTTCTATACAGTGAGATGATACAAAGTTGGGGTTCACAGACAGGTTACCAACCAACGAATTATTTTCCAGGTCTGGAAACATTTTGCTATAAATGATAGAAAGTCTTCCCAAAGATACAGTTCAGGATTTGTCTTGGTTTGGAGGCGTTGGTACTCTATACCCATGGAGCCGCCATTTCCCTGCATGGCAGATGTGGACTCTACCTGTGGATCTCTCGCCTTCATTTTGTCGTCGTGTTCTGGTAGGAGCAATATGAGACATCAACGTTCCAATGTTTTATGAAGGATTTGGCATCTTGACGAGTCAGCAGTCTTGGCTCTTCTTTGCATAAGATCGATACTTGTAATCAGGCGCATTTGTAAGCTGTAACTATGAAAAACGCAATCAATGGGAGAGAAGGCCGGCTCCATGGATGCGTTGGCATCAATAATTGCATTGTAAAATGGATCAGATTCAGGGTGAGGGGGCAGGGCAGAGGGCGCTGCCATTCGGGTTTAATGATATGTTTGATAGTCGGATTCAGAGGTCAGGTCAATCCTCAGAAATGAGTCCGATGGGAAGGAAAACATTCCAACGCTGCAAATAATAAAAAATCTGCTGTAATTAAAGAGCTAAGATCGCTTTATAAAGGAGAATTCCAACCGGACCATCATGGAAAATTCTCTTCTTCTACTGGGGACAGCGATGAATGCGGCTCCTCTACCCAACACCATGACAGTCTACTGCCTACCCCAAAACAGTACAAAAATACATGTGTGTCCAACACCACAGCAATACGAGACATCTTCTCTCAGCACCATGGACAGGAATACGAGACATCTTCTCTAAGCTCCAGGGACAGCAATACGAGACATCTTCTCTAAGCTCCATGGACAGCAATACGAGACATCTTCTCTCAGCACCATGGATAGCAATACGAGACATCTTCTCTAAGCTCCATGGACAGCAATACGAGACATCTTCTCTCAGCACCATGGACCACAATATGAGACATCTTCTCTCAGCACCATGGACCGCAATACGAGACATCTTCTCTCAGCACCATGGACAGCAATACGAGACATCTTCTCTCAGCACCATGGACAGCAATACGAGACATCTTCTCTCAGCACCATGGACCCCAATACGAGACATCTTCTCTCAGCACCATGGACAGCAATACGAGACATCTTCTCTCAGCACCATGGACCGCAATACGAGACATCTTCTCTCAGCTCCATGGACAGCAATACGAGACATCTTCTCTCAGCACCATGGACAGCAATACGAGACATCTTCTCTCAGCACCATGGACAGCAATACGAGACATCTCCTCTCAGCACCATGGACAGCAACATGAGACATCTTCTCTCAGCACCATGGACAGCAATAGGAGACATCTTCTCTCAGCACCACGGACCACAATACAAGACATCTTCTCTCAGCACCATGGACAGCAATACGAGACATCTTCTTTCAGCTCCATGGACAGCGATAGAAACATCTTCTCTCAGCACCATGGACAGGAATACGAGACATCTTCTCTCAGCACCATGGACAGCAATACGAGACATCTTCCCTCAGCACCATGGACAGCAATACGAGACATCTTCTCTCAGCTCCATGGACAGCAATACGAGACATCTTCTCTCAGCACCATGGACCCCAATACGAGACATCTTCTTTCAGCTCCATGGACAGCGATAGAAACATCTTCTCTCAGCACCATGGACAGCAATACGAGACATCTTCTCTCAGCACCATGGACAGCAATACGAGACATGTTCTCTCAGCTCCATGGACAGCAATACGAGACATCTTCTCTCAGCACCATGGACCCCAATACGAGACATCTTCTCTCAGCACCATGGACAGCAATACGAGACATCTTCTCTCAGCACCATGGACCGCAATACGAGACATGTTCTCTCAGCTCCATGGACAGCAATACGAGACATCTTCTCTCAGCACCATGGACAGCAATACGAGACATCTTCTCTCAGCACCATGGACAGCAATAGGAGACATCTTCTCTCAGCACCACGGACCACAATACAAGACATCTTCTCTCAGCACCATGGACAGCAATACGAGACATCTTCTCTCCGCACCATGGACCGCAATACGAGACATCTTCTCTCAGCACCATGGACAGCAATACGAGACATCTTCTCTCAGCACCATGGACAGCAATACGAGACATCTTCTCTAAGCTCCATGGACAGCAATACGAGACATCTTCTCTCAGCACCATGGACAGCAATACGAGACATCTTCTCTCCGCACCATGGACAGCAATACGAGACATCTTCTCTCAGCACCATGGACAGCAATACGAGACATCTTCTCTCAGCACCATGGACAGCAATACCATGCACAAGTCTGTCCAGTGTAGTGATCTAAAATTGAATTATTCCACACCAAGTTCACTAAATGGACACCTTATGTTCCTCATGCATGGAGAGCATGCCCCCCCTTATGTATTTATACATGGAGATCATATCCCCCCCTTATGTATTTATACATGGAGATCATATCCCCCCTTATGTATTTATACATGGAGCTCATATCCCCCCTTATGTATTTATATATGGAGATCATATCCCCCCCTTATGTATTTATACATGGAGATCATATCCCCCCTTATGTATTTATACATGGAGATCATATCCCCCCTTATGTATTTATACATGGAGCTCATATCCCCCCTTATGTATTTATATATGGAGATCATATCCCCCCCTTATGTATTTATACATGGTGATCATATCTCCCCTTATGTATTTATACATGGAGATCATATCCCCACTTATGTATTTATACATGGAGATCATATCCCCCCTTATGTATTTATACATGGAGATCATATCCCCCCCTTATGTATTTATACATGGTGATTACATATACCCCCTTATGTATTTATACACGGAGATCATATCCCCCCTTATATATTTATACATGGAGATCATATCCCCCCTTATTGCTGGATGTGGTGGATGTAGGGATGTGGGGATTCGCTGGATGTAGGGATTCGCTGGATGTAGGGGATGTAGGGATGTGGTGGATGTAGGGATGTGGTGGATGTAGGGATATAGGGGATGTGGTGGATATAGGGGATGTAGGGATTCGCTGGATGTAGGGATGTGGTGGATATAGGGGATGTGGTGGATATAGGGGATGTAGGGATTCGCTGGATGTAGGGATGTAGGGATGTGGTGGATGTAGGGATGTGGTTGATGTAGGGATATAGGGGATGTCGTGGATGTAGGGGATGTAGGGATGAAGGGATGTGCTGGATGTGCGGGATGTAGGGATGCGCTGGATGTAGGGATGTGCTGAGTTTGTGTTTCTGTGCTGCTTTCTGCATTGATATATCACTTTAGACCCAGTTTGGTCACTTGCTGACTTAGTAACATCCACAGGCAGCTTAACTCTTCAAAAAGACAGAGAAGTTGAATTCAGCAGAATTTTGTCAGATAAGTGCAGCACAGAAGATGTTTTTTTTTCCATTCTTTTGAAGTGTGAGAAGACGACTTTTCTAAACTCGGTCTCTGCAATGAGCTGATACTGACTGAGGATCCAGCTAAGACTGAACTAAACAGGAGGGGAGGACAGAGGGAGATACCAAAATCACACAAGCAAACCGCCACTAGATGTCAGCATACTACAGAACAATAATAACTGATGCAATTCAATGCAGCTCAGAGAAGCATGGAGCAGAAGACGGGTCCCGGGCGGTGATTCATACACGGGTTATCAGTCATCGAACGTCAGACGAGTGAACTGGTTCTGTGTTTCTCATGAAAAGGATGCGATTTCCAGTTTTCCTCATTTGTGAGGAAGCCGTTCCGCTATATTCCAGAACTGGGCCATCTCCTTGATCTGATTTCCCAGTCTCCCCGAATTCTTCTCAGTATTGCCCCCGGGGTGGTGTGGGAGTCACCCCTCCCCCCTCGTTCTCACATTGTGCCGCACACCTCCTTCCTATCAGTCACTGCGACTTTGCAGATATCAGCGTATGCAGAACAGGCTTGGGGGGAAATTAGTGCGACTTCCACGCTCTCAGTAATTATGTTTCTGCTGTATAGACTCTGAGGGTATGAATATTTATAAAAGCACATCAAAGCTTTTCTGCAAGATAAAGGCCAAGTCTGAAGAATGGAGCCGTGGCTGATCCCTCCCCAGCTGCTCGGGATGAGTCTTTGTCTTTCAGCAGAAGCCCTCTGAGACCTCCAGCTGGAGATGGGAAGGCTGGCTGCTGGATGACTAAGCCGGGATGGTAATACCGGCAAATCTCTATCGCTGTCTACAGCTTCATCCGGCAAAGGCCTTCCCAACCCAACCTGGAGAGGAGGCCAGAGAGAGAAGATTGTTCCCGCTCCCTGGGGTCAGGTATACAGGTTACAGGGTCATAGCGGATTACATGTAGAGGAAGTCAGAGAGAGAAGATTGTTCCCGCTCCCTGGGGTCAGGTATACAGGTTACAGGGTCATAGCGGATTACATGTAGAGGAGCCAGAGAGAGAAGATTGTTCCCGCTCCCTGGGGTCAGGTATACAGGTTACAGGGTCATAGCGGATTACATGTAGAGGAGCCAGAGAGAGAAGATTGTTCCCGCTCCCTGGGGTCAGGTATACAGGTTACAGGGTGTAACAGAACCACGACCCCACAACGTGTTTTCTGGCCTTCTGTCAGAATAGAGCTTCCTCCAGTCTGAACATTGGTATCAGATAATACAGCCGCCCCCCCATACAAAACTAGCTGGAACTTAGCTTGTATGAATCTGGAATCAACAACCTTTTTATAGACTTGAGAAGTATGTCAGTCACTACATGAAGAATGAGCCGAATATCTACCCAATCATCACACAATGGTTAGATAACGAGGTACAGCTGACTCATAGCTAATCCCATCTAGACAAGGTTATCATTCACATGCTAATTATCTCAGCGCACTTAAACCAGACTGGAGGACCAGACTGCCGGCAACAAAATGTCACATTATCAGAAGTGTAAACACAGAACCCCCAGTAGATAACAGGTGAGTAAATCAGCATATTCAATGAGGTGTGGAAGACAGGTGGGTGAGCTGATGATATTACCATCTGCTAGGAGTCTGACTGTGTGAAGCCTTATTGGCAATAGGCAGCTAGGCCTGGAGTCCCAGAGTCTTCATATATTCTCTGAGATATATTGGTGATAAATATTACTCTCCCATTTGAGTAATCCAAACCATATTCTGTGTCCATGAAGTCCGTCATTTTCTTGGCCACCCAGTGCCCCTAATAGACACAGACTGACTTACACATAGGAGGGGCCTAGGGAGCTAAGAGAGGGATTCCCCAACCTCTCTAAGGTAAGCTGGGTTCCATGGGCCCCCCAACCAAAGTGACTCCCATTACACAGGGCCATAGCGGATTACATGTAGAGGAAGCCAGAGAGAGATGATTGTTCCCGGTCCCTGGGGGCAGGTATACAGGTTACAGGGCCATAGCGGATTACATGGAGAGTCCCTCCTCCCATCCATAACATCTTTAACTTTTAGGCAGAAAGAGAAAATCTTTTCCTCTTCTCTTCTCTCCTTCCTCCCCTCTCCTTCTCCTCTATATCTTCCTTCCTCCACTCTCCTCTCCTGTCCTCTCCTCTCCTCTATGTCTTCCTTCCTTCCTTCCTTCCCCTCTCCTCTCCTCTATATGTTCGTTCCCTCTCCTCTCCTCTCCTCTCCTCTATATCTTCCTTCCTTCCTTCCTTCCTTCCTTCCTTCCTTCCTTCCTTCCTTCCTTCCTTCCTTCCATCCTTCCTTCCCCTCTCCTGTCCTCCCCTCTCCTCTATATCTTCCTTCCTTCCTTCCTTCCCCTCTCCTTCCTCCCCTCTCCCTCTCCTCTTATATATCTTCCTTCCTCCACTCTCCTCTCCCTCTCCTCTATATCTTCCTTCCCCTCCCCTCCTTCCTCCCCTCTCCTCCTTCCTCCCCTCTCCTCTCCTCCTTCCTCCTCCTCTCCTCTCCTCCCCTCTCCTCTCCTCTCCGCTCCTCTCCTCCTTCCTCCCCTCTCCTCTCCTCCTTCCTCCTCCTCTCCTCTCCTCCCCTCTCCTCTCCTCTCCGCTCCTTTCCTCCTTCCTCCCCTTTCCTCTCCTCACTGTGAGTGTCCCTGAGGAGGAGGATGACCTTGGTATGGGGTGGTGAGGAGAAGGATAACCTTGGTATGGGGTGGTGAGGAGAAGGATGACCTTGGTATGGGGTGGTGAGGAGAAGGATGACCTTGGTATGGGGTGGTGAGGAGAAGGATGACCTCGGTATGGGGTGGTGAGGAGGAGGATGACCTTGGTATGGGGTGGTGAGGAGAAGATGACCTCGGTATGGGGTGGTGAGGAGGAGGATGACCTTGGTATGGGGTGGTGAGGAGAAGGATGACCTTGGTATGGGGTGGTGAGGAGGAGGATGACCTCGGTATGGGGTGGTGAGGAGAAGGATGACCTCGGTATGGGGTGGTGAGGAGAAGGATGACCTTGGTATGGGGTGGTGAGGAGGAGGATGACCTCGGTATGGGGTGGTGAGGAGAAGGATGACCTCGGTATGGGGTGGTGAGGAGGAGGATGACCTCGGTATGGGGTGGTGAGGAGAAGGATGACCTCGGTATGGGGTGGTGAGGAGGAGGATAACCTCGGTATGGGGTGGTGAGGAGGAGGATGACCTTGGTATGGGGTGGTGAGGAGAAGATGACCTCGGTATGGGGTGGTGAGGAGGAGGATGATCTTGGTATGGGGTGGTGGATGGAGGGAAATGTCCTCCTGGGATGGGACTTTTATGTGTGGAGTGGGATTTGATGTTGGACTGCGGAGGCTCCATGGCCTGTGGCCAGCTGATGGCAGGTGAGGTGCGCAGCATTATCTCTCCATTCACAGGGACCCAACCAGAGGAATTTTCTGACCTGACCCCGCAGATTATTCTGAGCACGGCCGCCGAGCTTCTATTTGTCTCTCGGTAGGGAAGCGTTTAGAACACATTAGAGGAGATAAAAGCGGGGAGAGGAGGAAATGATGGCAAAGAGAGAGGAAGAAAGCAGCATGGAGCTCACATTTATAAATTGGCTTTAAAGAAAGAAATTCCCGCTCGGCTTTATTCTCCTAATAATCCCTTAATGAATAGAAGGCGGACGCTCGTCGCTCTGCGGCGCTCCATGGAAGGCGGGGAATCGCTCGCAGCTTTTCTGTTCGTAGATTAAGATGGCGGCCACGGGTCACAAAACAGGTGAGCCAAACCCGTAATCATGGCAGACGCCGCCAGCAGGGGGCGCAATCCTCATAAACCGCTTCGCCCTTTACTGGCAACTTAGTAAGGAAAACTTTACAGAAGTCATTTAAAGGAGAAGTACCGGGACAGGGACTGCAGACCGGACTCTGAAAATGCTACCTACCTGGCTGACTCACTGTGAATTCACTCACCTGAAACCAAATCTACTAATCCACATACTCCTTCTGGATCAGTGAATCAGGGCATGTTAAAGCCAGAGGATCAGCATGAGAGCCAGGCAGCTGGCATTTTCTGGGGGAGCAATGGCTGGACTATTTTCAGAGCTTGGATTGTGCATTGCAAGGAAAATAAACCAACAGGTAAGTATCAACTTACATTTCCCTGTACACTTAACCCCGCCTCCCTCCACTCCCCCCAACACTTAACCCCGCATCCCTCCACTCCCCCCAACACTTAACCCCGCCTCCCTCCACTCCCCCCAACACTTAACCCCACCTCCCTCCACTCCCCCAACACTTAACACCACCTCCCTCCACTCCCCCCAACACTTAACCCCGCCTCCCTCCACTCCCCCCAACACTTAACCCCGCCTCCCTCCACTCCCCCCAACACTTAACACCACCTCCCTCCACTCCTCCCAACACTTCACCCTGCCCCACTCCCACCACCACTCCCCTAACACTTTACCCCGCCTCCCTCCATTCCCCCCAACACTTCACCCTGCCCCGCCCCATCACCACCCCCCCAACACTTAATCCCACCTCCCTCCACTTCCCCCCCACACTTCACCTTGCCCCACCCCACTACTACTCCCCCAACACTTAAACCCACCTCCCTCCACTCCCCCCCAACACTTCACCCTGCCCCACCCCACCACCACTTCTCCAACACTTAATCCCACCTCCATAAATTCCCCCAACACTTCACCCTGCCCCGCCCCTATCATCACTCCCCCAACACTTCACCCCGCCTCCCTCCACTCCCCACAACACTTCACCCTGCCCCGCCCCACTACCATGCCCCCAAACATTTAACTCAGCCTCCCTCCACTCCCCCCAACACTTCACCCTGCCCCGCCCCCATCATCATTCCCGCAACACCTAACACCATCACCGCCACCACCACTCCCCCAACACTTAACCCCACCTCCCTCCACTCCCCCCAACACTTCACCACACCACCACTGTCCCAGGACTTAACCCCACCCCTACCACCACTCCCCCAACACTTAACCCCACCACCATTATCCCAACACTTCACTATCCCCACCCACCACCACCACTCCCCCCAACTTTTAACCCTGCCCCCACCACCACTCTCCCCAACACTAAATCCCACCCTCCCTCCACTTCCCCCTACACTTAACCCCACCCCCTACCACCACTCCCCCAACACTTACCCCACCACCACTCCCCCACACTAAACCCCCCCTCACAACCACCCCCAACACGTTACCCTGCCTCCTTCCACTCCCTTCAACACCTAACCCCACGACCACTCCCCAACACTTTACCCAATCACCACTTCTCCAACACTTAACCCCACCACCACTCCCCCAACACGTATCCCACCACCACTCCCCAACACTAAACATGACCCCCACAACCACACCCCAAACACTTAACCCCGCCTCCCTCCACTCCTCTCAACACTTAACCCCACCACCACTGTCCCAGCACTTACCCCACCACCACCACTCCCCCAACACCTAACCCCACCAACACTGTCCCACCAGTTAACCCCACAACCACTCCCCAAATACTTAAACCTGCTCCCACCACTCTCTTAACACTTAACCCTATCCCCATCACCACTCTCCACGACACCAAACCCTGCCTCCCACCATTCCCCTAACCTATAACCCTGCCCCCCACTAGTCTCCCCAACACTTGACCCTGCCACCCTCCACTCTTCTCAACACTTAACACCACCACCACCACTCTTCCAACACTTAACCCATATTGCAACCAGAAACTAGACGGGACTCGTTTAACTGCAAAACTGGAACTGTTTATTGAACAAGAACACAGGCTTTTATATACACAATCAGATGAGGCTGATCACATTATCATATGCAAACGCAACTGTACATAGAAATATAATAACACTCTAAATATTAGGGTAAATAAATAACTAGCCACCTGGACAATCAGGGCTCTCATTCCAGGTCAGACTGTCCGGCATCGAGCTCACAAAGTACAATACACATTATTACAAGTGTAAACTCATCCCCAATAGTTTGCTAGCAGACAATAGGTCAGTGGCGGCTGGTGCTCGGTAACTCGGAGGGGGGGGGGGGCAGCAAACCAATGTCCACCCCCCCCCCGGTTCGGCATCATAGATTAGGGGGCCGGACCCAGTGCACGGGAAGCCCCTGCAATAGGTGAGGTAATTAGCATAATTGACAAAACAGTGATCTCCCCCCTCCTCAGACTACAGCAGGAGACCTACCTACAATAATCACATTATGGCCGAGGACCCCAGACAGGGGACTTGTTGATTACATCAATATCTGCTATGAGTCCCACAGTGTGAAGCAGTCACTATTTCTAATGAGTCAGGTAGGGAACCCCCCCCCCAGGGCCTAGAGTCCCAGAGTCTTGGGGAGATGTGGACTTGAACCCAAAGCAGCATTACTTCAAGGGTCCCCCAGCATACACCCCACAAAGAGCAGTGTTCCCTCACAAGCCAGGGCCCATAGTCAGTAGGCAAGAGACCACCCTACAGTCCCCTCCAAAAGCCCCTGTCCTGGGTGAGTCTATCACACCTGGGGGGGGGGGGGGACTGAACTCTGCCTGTATTCTGTGGTGACTTCATTTCTGATATACCGGGGGGGGGGGGGACTGACCTCTGCCTGTATTCTGGGGTCCCTTCATTTCGTATATACCTGGGGGGGGGGACTGACCTCTGCCTGTATTCTGTGGTGACTTCATTTCTGATATACCTGGGGGGGGGGGGGGGACTGACCTCTGCCTGTATTCTGGGGTCCCTTCATTTCGTATATACCTGGGGGGGGGGGGGACTGACCTCTGCCTGTATTCTGTGGTGACTTCATTTCTGATATACCTGGGGGGGGGGACTGACCTCTGCCTGTATTCTGGGGTCCCTTCATTTCGTATATACCTGGGGGGGGGGGGGGACTGACCTCTGCCTGTATTCTGGGGTCCCTTCATTTCTGATATACCTGGGGGGGGGGGACTGACCTCTGCCTGTATTCTGTGGTCCCCTCATTTCTGACCTATCCGGTGATATTTTCGCACATTGCGCGGATTCGTTGACACTCTGTAAGGAGATTATAGAAGCTTCTGTCAGTAGAATGCCTCCTCAGCTGCTTGTGGTGAGAACCCTCCATGTATGATTGTGATGGAGCCGGCAGGGATTAGTCTGGATGACTCGGAATTAATGTCCCCCCCCCCCCCATCACCGCTCCGGAGTTTAGATGACTCTTATCAAGGAATATGAAAGTCCCCTCCACTCTCCAGTCTGAGAGTCTCCTGAAAACTCACTGCAGCCATCTCTATGGCACCAACAATGTGCACAGCGCTGTACACCGCCGCCAAGGACAGAGAGAGATAGGAAGATAGACAGAGATTCACTACATTACCAAAAGTATTGGGACGCCTCCTTTACACACACATGAACTTTAATGACCCCCCAGTCTTAGTCCGGAGGGTTCAATATTGAGTTGGCTCCGCCCTTTGCAGCTATAACAGCTTCAACTCTTCTGGGAAGGCCGTCCACAAGGTTTAGGAGTGTCTATGGGAATGTTTCACCATTCTTCCAGAAGGGCATTTGTGAGGTCAGGCACTGATGTTGGATGAGAAGGCCTGGCTCACAGTCTCCGCTCTAATTCATCCCAAAGGTGTTCTATCGGTCAGGACTCTGTGCAGGCAGTCAAGTTCCTCCATCCCAAACTCACTCATCCATGTCTCTATGGACCTTGCTTTGTGCACTGGTCCAATCATTTGGTGAAGGGGGGATTATGGTGTGGGGGAGGGGAGATTATGGTTTGGAGGGGGGGGATTATGGTTTGGAGGGGGGGGGTTAGGGTGTGGAGGGGGGATTGTGGTGTGGGGGTGTTTTTTCAGGGGTGGGGCTTGGCCCCTTAATTCCAGTGGAGGGAATTGGCATACCAAGATATTTTGGACAATTTCATGCTCCCAACTTTGTGGGAGGAGTTTGGGGATGGCCCCTCCCTGTTCCAACATGACTGCAGACCAGTGCACAAAGCAAGGTCCATAAAGACATGGATGAGAGTTTGGGGTGGAGGAACTTGACTGGCCTGCAGGAGGGGGAGGGGGTGTATAGTGTATATAGGGAGGGGGTGTATAGTGTATATAGGGAGGGGGGAGGGGTGTATAGTGTATATAGGGAGGGGGTGTATAGTGGTATATAGGGAGGGGGGGTGTATAGTGTATATAGGGAGGGGAGGTATAGTGTATATAGGGAGGGGGGAGGGGGTGTATAGTGTATATAGGGAGGGGGGAGGGAGGTGTATAGTGTATATAGGGAGGGGGGAGGGGGTGTATAGTGTATATAGGGAGGGGGGGGAGGGGGTGTATAGTGTATATAGGGAGGGGGGAGGGAGGTGTATAGTGTATATAGGGAGGGGGTGTATAGTGTATATAGGGAGGGGGTGTATAGTGTATATAGGGAGGGGGGAGGGGGTGTATAGTGTATATAGGGAGGGGGGAGGGGGTGTATAGTGTATATAGGGAGGGGGGAGGGAGGTGTATAGTGTATATAGGGAGGGGGGAGGGAGGTGTATAGTGTATATAGGGAGGGGGTGTATAGTGTATATAGGGAGGGGGGAGGGAGGTGTATAGTGTATATAGGGAGGGGGTGTATAGTGTATATAGGGAGGGGGGAGGGGGTGTATAGTGTATATAGGGAGGGGGGAGGGGTGTATAGTGTATATAGGGAGGGGGAGGGAGGTGTATAGTGTATATAGGGAGGGGGGTGTATAGTGTATATAGGGAGGGGGAGGGGTGTATAGTGCATTTAAGGGAGGGGGTGTATAGTGTATATAGGGAGGGGGTGTATAGTGTATATAGGGAGGGGGAGGGGTGTATAGTGCATTTAAGGGAGGGGGTGTATAGTGTATATAGGGAGGGGGTGTATAGTGAATATAGGGAGGGGGGTGTATAGTGTATATAGGGAGGGGGGAGGGGGGTGTATAGTGTATATAGGGAGGGGGTGTATAATGTATATAGGGAGGGGGGAGGGGGTGTATAGTGTATATAGGGAGGGAGGTGTATATAGGGAGGGGGGAGGGAGGTGTATATAGGGAGGGGGGTGTATAGTGTATATAGGGAGGGGGGAGGGAGGTGTATAGTGTATATAGGGAGGGGGTGTATAGTGTATATAGGGAGGGGTGTATAGTGTATATAGGGAGGGGGTGTATAGTGTATATAGGGAGGGGGTGTATAGTGTATATAGGGAGGGAGGTGTATATAGGGAGGGGGGAGGGAGGTGTATATAGGGAGGGGGAGGGGGGTGTATAGTGTATATAGGGAGGGGGTGTATAGTGTATATAGGGAGGGGGGAGGGAGGTGTATAGTGTATATAGGGAGGGGGGAGGGAGGTGTATAGTGTATATAGGGAGGGGGTGTATAGTGTATATAGGGAGGGGTGTACAGTGTATATAGAGAGGTGTCCCAATACTTTTGGTAGTGTAAATCGATAGATGGAATCTGGATGTTGGAGGAGAGGTCTGAGTTCCTCCTCCCGGAATCCTATAAATTGGGGGGTAAATCTTCTCTCCTGACATGTTTGCTCGGAGACGCCATGAAATCCTCATAAATTCCTCTCATCATCCAGGCGATATTTTCCCCGCTAAGCTCCTCGCGGTCACAAGTGGAGTCGGATTTTCTCCATTCGTATGCGGAAGATTTCTACGTGGCCTCTGACTCCAGAGAATTCATTCTATCCCGATGCCAGGAGTGACAACGCCGTGTGATATTTCACCGGTGACACCGGGTCATTAGAGTGAAACGCGTAGAGCGGATCCTGCGTCCTGTGACCATCGGAGTCCAGAGAGGTCAGAACATGTCAGTCCAGAAATCATTGCTTCGTTTTCAGTGGAAGTTGGAGGCTAAATCTGAACTGCAGGCATACAGCTAACTACATACCGGGGTTGATTTACCTTTATGTCCATCCGGTCCTGAGATTTATACAGATCTGTCACACAGCACAGCCCTGTCTGGCAGGGGAGGAGATCTGATTTTTCTCTGCTGCCTGGGATAGGACAGTGAAGGGAGAAGCAGAAGACTGATGAGTTCATTTCTCTGTCACTCTGCTCTCTCCTCCTATCAGCATGTCTCTTGTTAGCACATGAGCACTGCACCACAACCAGCTGCGGCCGTACCGCGCTCTGCGCTGTGTTCCCCGGTCTGCACATCGGCTGCGGCTGTACTGCACTCTGCGCTGCGTTCTCCGGTCTGCAAACCGGCTGTGGCCGTACCGCGCTCTGTGCTGTGTTCCCCGGTCTGCACACCGGCTGTGGCCGTACTGCGCTCTGCGCTGTGTTCCCCGGTTTGCAAACCAGCTGTGGCCGTACCGCGCTCTGCGCTGTGTTCCCCGGTTGGCACACCGGCTGTGGCCGTACCGCGCTCTGCGCTGTGTTCCCCGGTCTGCAGACCAGCTGTGGCCGTACTGCGCTCTGCGCTGTGTTCCCCGGTCTGCACACCGGCTGTGGCCGTACCGCGCTCTGCGCTGTGTTCCCCGGTCTGCAGACGAGCTGTGGCCGTACCGCGCTCCGTGCTGTGTTCCCCGGTTTGCAGACCAGCTGTGGCCGTACCGCGCTCCGTGCTGTGTTTCCCGGTTTGCAGACCAGCTGTGGCCATACTGCGCTCTGCGCTGTGTTCCCCGATCTGCACACCGGCTCTGGCTGTACCGCGCTCTGTGCTGTGTTCCCCGATCTGCACACCGGCTCTGGCTGTACCACGCTCTGCGCTGTGTTCCCCGGTTGGCACACCGGCTGCAGCTGTACCGCGCTCTGCGCTGTGTTCCCCGGTTGGCACACCGGCTGTGGCCGTACTGCACTCTGCGCTGTGTTCCCCGGTCTGCACACCGGCTGTGGCCGTACTGCACTCTGCGCTGTGTTCCCCGGTCTGCACACCGGCTGCGGCTGTACCACACTCTGCGCTGTGTTCCCCGGTTGGCACACCGGCTGCAGCTGTACCGCGCTCTGCACTGTGTTCCCCGGTTGGCACACCGGCTGCAGCTGTACCGCGCTGTGCGCTGTGTTCCCCGGTTGGCACACCGGCTGTGGCCGTACTGCACTCTGCGCTGTGTTCCCCGGTTGGCACACCGGCTGTGGCCGTACTGCACTCTGCGCTGTGTTCCCCGGTCTGCACACCGGCTGTGGCCGTACTGCACTCTGCGCTGTGTTCCCCGGTCTGCACACCGGCTGCGGCTGTACCACACTCTGCGCTGTGTTCCCCGGTTGGCACACCGGCTGCAGCTGTACCGCGCTCTGCACTGTGTTCCCCGGTTGGCACACCGGCTGCAGCTGTACCGCGCTGTGCGCTGTGTTCCCCGGTTGGCACACCGGCTGTGGCCGTACTGCACTCTGCGCTGTGTTCCCCGGTTGGCACACCGGCTGTGGCCGTACTGCACTCTGCGCTGTGTTCCCCGGTCTGCACACCGGCTGCGGCTGTACCACACTCTGCGCTGTGTTCCCCGGTTGGCACACCGGCTGCAGCTGTACCGCGCTCTGCACTGTGTTCCCCGGTTGGCACACCGGCTGCAGCTGTACCGCGCTGTGCGCTGTGTTCCCCGGTTGGCACACCGGCTGTGGCCGTACTGCGCTCTGTTCCCCGGTCGGCACACCGGCTCATAAATGTGCAATGTGACCCCCAAGGGACGTGGTATGTGAGCGGCTCAGGCTTTAGAAGGGCTGCAGGTCCTCGGTTCACTGCCGGGAGTGCTGGGTTAGGGGAGAGCTTGTCCCGGCTCTGGCCGTCGCTGTGTGCAGAATCTTCCTGTAGCCGCACGTCACAATAATCCCATTAGTCTTTAGGTGGTTGTCAACCTGAGCCTGGGCTCAAACCAGGCCACTTCCTAACGCGTTTCGCTCCCCCCCTCAGAGCTTAATCATGGCCTGATCCCCATGTGATTAAGCTCCGAGGGGCAAAGTGAAACGCGTTGGTTTGAGCCCAGGCTCAGGTTACTATACACCTAAAGACTAATGGGGTGGTTGTGATTTGCGGGTACAGGGAGATTCTCTTCTGCACAGAAATGCGCATTCCCACACCACAATGGAAGGCCTCGATGTGCCCGCCCCCGACTGCTCATTGGCTTTGTGTTTCTCCTAATTTTTTGTATTATAGAATATTGAATATATATTTGTTACTTTTATTTCGCGGTCTGTGGTCTGTTTTATGGTCGGTTCACATTAGAACTCACACGCTTTTCAGAACGCGCCGCACCAAATCGCACTGAAGTATCACACGATTTGGTGGCCAAAGCGCCCTTTGTGTGTGAGGTGCATTTGGGGCGATTTTAACAATTGACAATCACATACCTCTCGCAGGAGCAGCGCATCCAACTGTGGTGCGGGAAATGTGCAGAGAACGAGCATTTTCCCGCACCGTGTTTTGGTGTGAACAAGCACTTAACTTTTCTGTAATAAATAATTGAATATTTGGATGTTAGACGCCGTATTTGGCGCTCAGGAACGGATCCGGAATATTCTCCAATCTTCACCTGTAATAACCCCTAAAAATCACCCATATCTGCTTAAAGTGTCGCACGCTGTGTAACCTCCATTCTCCCTCCTATCCCTGTATGGGGATGACGGCTCCGTTATTAATATAATAAAAAGTCCCTTCTTTCCTATTGGATATCCAGTGGTCACATGATCCGGCTCTCTCCCAGCCTGTCTGCAGGGAAACATAAGCAGGAGGAGCTTCTTGTCCTCTACAGCCAGTCACATGTTCAAAATAAAAAAAACAGCCTTTGGGCTCTTTCACACGGTCCGCCTCCGTAGGACGATCGATTCCAGCTGAGCCGGCGGATGACAGCTCCGTCTCCGCTTGCAGAGCAGAGAGGGAGGTGTCTCAGCCCCCGCTGCTCTCTATGGGGGATCGGAGGAGAGCGGACCGCCTGTCCTTCTCATCCGATCCGATCCGATCACTGAACGGATGGAAAAATAGGGTTTCCATCCGTCCAGATTTCACGCACAGGATCGGATGCGGGTGGCAGCGGGTGGCAGCGGGTGGCAGCGGAGGTGTCTCCGCTGACACCCACTGCCCCATAGAGCTGCATGGAGGATCCGATCAGATCCGCCTAAAAAACTGACAGGAACCGGATCTGATCGGACCGCCCGTGTGAAAGAGCCCTTTGAAAAGCAGAGTAAAAATAAATAATTATTAATAATATTTGAAATCAAAGCTTTATTATTGTTTTTTTTTTGTAATAACATGGTGTGGGCGGAGTTCTGCCAGTCATAGACTGTGTCCCGCCCCTCCAGCGTGTGCCTTAGAATAAGAGGGAGGTGAAGCTCAATCTACATGTAATATCCTGCCCCCCCCCCCCCCCCAAAAAAAAATTGTCTTTAGCTGGTTAGTGGGCATGGAGGAGAGGGGGAGTGGCCTGTCATTGTGTATACACCCACATGTGTGACTCTATAGTCACATGGGATCCTCAGATGTGATGAGAAGGAATCGCTCAGCATAGAAAACTGAGCATGTGCAGAGCTGCCACCAGAGCTGCAAAATCCCCAACTGCAGTGAGGACATGGACAGAAGGGGGAGATAGAGAGCAGAAGGATCAACCAGGTGTCTTGCAGAACACAGAAGTGGAATCTCATAGTGATGAGTGAGAATGACCGGCATGGAGTCCTCCATTTATTCATCGTTTTTATGATGGAGGTTTCGTGACACTTTAATGTTGAAAATTGTGAAAGTGCGTTCTGATTTTTGCCATTATTTTGGGGAAATAAAAACTTTCCATTTTGTCTGGATGAATTGGGTGAAGGGACTCACTGGATGCCATCCCTGCCATTGTGTTTCTTCTTGGTGCTACATGTGTTCCTGTGCCTTTAAGAAGAGGTCCATCGATAGACGTGATCCAGGGGCGTTACTACAGGGGTGGCAATTGCAACCGGGCCCCATGCTCCAGGGGCCTGTGCGGCTCCCCTGTACACCTGGATAGGAGGGGGGGGGGGCAGCATATAGAGAAATCACTGTCCTCCTTTATCCTCCTGTAGCTGCATGGGGAAAATGGAGGAGATTGGTTCCTCTGTATGCTGCCCCCCCTCCCCCCGCCGCTCCTCCTATCCAGTTCACTTGTGTTCTGCTGTCTCTGGGCCCCTGTGTGCTCCCCCTACCCCCCCCCCCCCTACTGTGCTCCTTCCCCTCTCCTGCCGGCTGCTGCAGGGGGTGTGTCACAATAGAGAACCAGGAAGGAGTCGGTAAATATGTGATTTACCAGCTCCTCCCTTTTCTGAATGGACAGAGTCATAGTCAGTCACATTGTAAAAAAAAATAAAATAAAATAATAAAAAATAATACAATTAAAATACCAAAAAATAAAAACTACTGATGCTAGTGGGGGAACTTCCAGGATCGCAAAGGTCACACTTGGGACCGGGCCCTGGCATTCCACCACCGAGGGGAGGCCCCAAGACGGCAGGAAGGGGGCCCACTGCAGAACTTGTGAAAGGGCCCCGCAATGAGAGTAAAGGGCCCCAGGATGAGTGGGAAGAGCCCCAGGCTTGAAGGGAAGGGCCCTGGCCAGGGGTCTGGGGGCCCTTCATGGTTTCTTGCACCGGGGCCCTGAAGGTTCTAGTTACGCCTCTGACGTGCTCCTTCTATGGAGGCTCTGGAATTCTGAATTAGGGACGCAGTGTGTACAGAGGTCCCCTGGCGCGGACACCTTATCTGCAAATGTGTGCAAACTAAACCCCCCGGTTTTACCCTAAACTATTGCATGGACAGTTTGGTTGTTGGTTGAAGGTCTGACCTTCCACTTGTACCGTCCTTTCCCTTGTTCTTGAGGCCCGAGTCCAACATCCAGGACCTTCTGTCCTCTTCTCCTCTGGTAAAGTTTGGAAGTGCTGACTTTGCCTCCTATGGGGAAGACTTGTCTATGGAGATACGTCCAGGTATTACTTCTCAGATCTGAGGTCGGTAAATCCGATCCCATTTCAGATAAGGTCTTGTCAGTCGCTGCGTGTCACCACTGAACCAATCGGCGGGTGACCCTTAATACCCCAACACGCAGAATGGGAAAGGCGGGGGATTATTGGAGATCTGACGGCATGGTCTTTATCGGAGTCTTTTCATGTGGGAGATATTCTGTAAGTCTCCAGGTGCCCGCCGTCTTATCAGCACTCCCCAGACGCCGCGCTTCTCTGTTCTTTCCCCGCGAACAGGTGCGAGGTGCGAGGTGCTTGTCCATACAGCGGGGCTCCTGTTCTTCTCTCACAGGCATCGTTTTTTTCCACAAATTTCCCTTTGATCATCTTGTTAGGACAAATCTGAAGCAGCAGCTCACTCCCCTAAATCCTCCGTCAGCCGCTGGCAAATGGTAGAAAGTCTGCGGCGTGCGTCCGGAGGAAAGAGGAATTTACAAGTCACAAACACTCCGCCTAATCTTCTGGGCTTTAGATGAGAGCAAATACCTCCGGCTCTGGGATTTCCCGATAAGTTCATCCCAAGTCGTGTTCAGAACTTCCGATGCCCATGGAATCCATCCGAGGTTTAATTACCCAGCAGCCCGAGGGGCGGCTTTAACCCACGCCATCCTGAAACGGGTCTTCAAAGAGTTCCCCGATTTGTTACATAGTGAGGTTATAAAAGGACACAAATCCATCCGGCTCAACCAATAAAAAACAAAAACCAGTAAAGAAAACCCAACCATACAATCCCATATACACAATCCTATACCCACCCCAACCATACAATCCCATATACACAATCCTATACTCTCCCCAACCATACAATCCCATATACACAATCCTATACCCTCCCCAACCATACAATCCCATATACACAATCCTATACCCACCCCAACCATACAATCCCATATACACAATCCTATACCCTCCCCAACCATACAATCCCATATACACAATCCTATACCCTCCCCAACCATACAATCCCATATACACAATCCTATACCCTCCCCAACCATACAATCCCATATACACAATCCTATACCCTCCCCAACCATACAATCCCCTATACACCATCCTATACCCTCCCCAACCATACAATCCCATATACACAATCCTATACCCGCCCCAACCATACAATCCCCTATACACAATCCTATACCCTCCCCAACCATACAATCCCATATACACAATCCTATACCCTCCCCCACCATACAATCCCCTAAACACAATCCTATACCCTCCCCCAACCATACAATCCCATATACACAATCCTATACCCTCCCCAACCATACAATCCCATATACACAATCCTATACCCACCCCAACCATACAATCCCATATACACAATCCTATACCCACCCCAACCATACAATCCCATATACACAATCCTATACCCTCCCCCAACCATACAATCCCCTATACACCATCCTATACCCTCCCCAACCATACAATCCCATAAACACAATCCTATACCCTCCCCCAACCATACACTCCCATATACACAATCCTATACCCTCCCCAACCATACAATCCCATATACACAATCCTATTCCCGCCCCAACCATTCAATCCCATATACACAATCCTATACCCACCCCAACCATACAATCCCATATACACAATCCTATACCCTCCCCCAACCATACAATCCCATATACACAATCCTATACCCTCCCCAACCATACAATCCCATATACACAATCCTATACCCTCCCCCACCATACAATCCCCTAAACACAATCCTATACCCTCCCCCAACCATACAATCCCATATACACAATCCTATACCCTCCCCCAACCATACAATCCCCTATACACCATCCTATACCCTCCCCAACCATACAATCCCATATACACAATCCTATACCCTCCCCAACCATACAATCCCATATACACAATCTTATACCCTCCCCAACCATACAATCCCATATACACAATCCTATACCCACCCCAACCATACAATCCCATATACACAATCCTATACCCACCCCAACCATACAATCCCCTATACACAATCCTATACCCTCCCCAACCATACAATCCCATATACACAATCCTATACCCTCCCCAACCATACAATCCCCTATACACAATCCTATACCCTCCCCAACCATACAATCCCATATACACAATCCTATACCCACCCCAACCATACAATCCCCTATACACAATCCTATACCCTCCCCAACCATACAATCCCCTATACACAATCCTATACCCTCCCCAACCATACAATCCCATATACACAATCCTATACCATCCCCAACCATATAATCCCATATACACAATCCTATACCCACCCCAACCATACAATCCCATATACACAATCCTATACCCTCCCCAACCATACAATCCCATATACACAATCCTATACCCGCCCCAACCATACAATCCCATATACACAATCCTATACCCTCCCCCAACCATACAATCCCATATACACAATCCTATACCCACCCCAACCATACAATCCCATATACACAATCCTATACTCTCCCCAACCATACAATCCCATATACAACATCCTATACCCCCCAACCATACAATCCTATATACACAATCCTATACCCGCCCCAACCATACAATCCCATATACACAATCCTATACCCTCCCCAACCATACAATCCCCTATACACAATCCTATACCCACCCCAACCATACAATCCCATATACACAATCCTATACTCTCCCCAACCATACAATCCCATATACACAATCCTATACCCGCCCCAACCATACAATCCCATATACACAATCCTATACCCACCCCAACCATACAATCCCATATACACAATCCTATACTCTCCCCAACCATACAATCTTATATACAACATCCTATACCCCCCAACCATACAATCCCCTATACACAATCCTATACCCACCCCAACCATACAATCCCATATACACAATCCTATACTCTCCCCAACCATACAATCCCATATACACAATCCTATACCCGCCCCAACCATACAATCCCATATACACAATCCTATACCCACCCCAACCATACAATCCCATATACAAAATCATATACCCTCCCCAACCATACAATCCCCTATACACAATCCTATACCCTCCCCAACCATACAATCCCATATACACAATCCTATACCCTCCCCAACCATACAATCCCCTATACACAATCCTATACCCTCCCCAACCATACAATCCCATATACACAATCCTATACCCACCCCAACCATACAATCCCCTATACACAATCCTATACCCTCCCCAACCATACAATCCCCTATACACAATCCTATACCCTCCCCAACCATACAATCCCATATACACAATCCTATACCATCCCCAACCATATAATCCCATATACACAATCCTATACCCACCCCAACCATACAATCCCATATACACAATCCTATACCCTCCCCAACCATACAATCCCATATACACAATCCTATACCCGCCCCAACCATACAATCCCATATACACAATCCTATACCCTCCCCCAACCATACAATCCCATATACACAATCCTATACCCACCCCAACCATACAATCCCATATACACAATCCTATACTCTCCCCAACCATACAATCCCATATACAACATCCTATACCCCCCAACCATACAATCCTATATACACAATCCTATACCCGCCCCAACCATACAATCCCATATACACAATCCTATACCCTCCCCAACCATACAATCCCCTATACACAATCCTATACCCACCCCAACCATACAATCCCATATACACAATCCTATACTCTCCCCAACCATACAATCCCATATACACAATCCTATACCCGCCCCAACCATACAATCCCATATACACAATCCTATACCCACCCCAACCATACAATCCCATATACACAATCCTATACTCTCCCCAACCATACAATCCCATATACAACATCCTATACCCCCCAACCATACAATCCCCTATACACAATCCTATACCCACCCCAACCATACAATCCCATATACACAATCCTATACTCTCCCCAACCATACAATCCCATATACACAATCCTATACCCGCCCCAACCATACAATCCCATATACACAATCCTATACCCACCCCAACCATACAATCCCATATACAAAATCATATACCCTCCCCAACCATACAATCCCCTATACACAATCCTATACCCACCCCAACCATACAATCCCATATACACAATCCTATACCCTCCCCAACCATACAATCCCATATACACAATCCTATACCCTCCCCAACCATACAATCCCATATACACAATCCTATACCCGCCCCAACCATACAATCCCCTATACACAATCCTATACCCACCCCAACCATACAATCCCATATACACAATCCTATACTCTCCCCAACCATACAATCCCATATACACAATCCTATACCCGCCCCAACCATACAATCCCATATACACAATCCTATACCCACCCCAACCATACAATCCCATATACAAAATCATATACCCTCCCCAACCATACAATCCCCTATACACAATCCTATACCCACCCCAACCATACAATCCCATATACACAATCCTATACTCTCCCCAACCATACAATCCCATATACACAATCCTATACCCTCCCCAACCATACAATCCCATATACACAATCCTATACCCGCCCCAACCATACAATCCCATATACACAATCCTATACCCACCCCAACCATACAATCCCATATACACAATCATATACCCTCCCCAACCATACAATCCCCTATACACAATCCTATACCCACCCCAACCATACAATCCCATATACACAATCCTATACCCTCCCCAACCATACAATCCCATATACACAATCCTATACCCTCCCCAACCATACAATCCCATATACACAATCCTATACCCACCCCAACCATACAATACCATATACACAATCCTATACCCTCCCTAACCATACAATACTATATACACAATCCTATACCCGCCCCAACCATACAATCCCATATACACAATCCTATACCCTCCCCAACCATACAATCCCATATACACAATCCTATACCCTCCCCAACCATACAATCCCATATACACAATCCTATACCCTCCCCAACCATACAATCCCATATACACAATCCTATACCCTCCCCAACCCTACAATCCCCTATACACAATCCTATACCCTCCCCAACCATACAATCCCATATACACAATCCTATACCCACCCCAACCATACAATCACATATACACAATCCTATACCCACCCCAACCATACAATCCCATATACAAAATCCTATACCCTCCCCAACCATACAATCCCATATACACAATCCTATACCCACCCCAACCATACAATCCCATATACACAATCCTATACCCTCCCCAACCATACAATCCCATATACACAATCCTATACCCACCCCAACCATACAATCACATATACACAATCCTATACCCACCCCAACCATACAATCACATATACACAATCCTATACCCACCCCAACCATACAATCCCATATACACAATCCTATACCCGCCCCAACCATACAATCCCATATACACAATCCTATACCCGCCCCAACCATACAATCCCATATACACAATCCTATACCCGCCCCAACCATACAATCCCCTATACACAATCCTATACCCTCCCCAACCATACAATCCCATATACACAATCCTAAACCCGCCCCAACTATACAATCCCATATACACAATCCTATACCCACCCCAACCATACAATCCCATATACACAATCCTATACCCTCTCCAACCATACAATCCCATATACACAATCCTATACGTTCTCCAACCATACACTCCCATATACACAATCCTATACCCTCCCCAACCATACAATCCCATATACACAATCCTATATCCTCTCCAACCATACAATCCCCTATACACAATCCTATACCCTCCCCAACCATACAATCCCCTATACACAATCCTATACCCTCCCCAACCATACAATCCCATATACACAATCCTATACCGGCCCCAGCCATACAATCCCATATACACAATCCTATACCCCCCCCCCCAACCATACAATCCTGTATACACAATCCTATACCCCCAACCATACAATCCCGTATACACAATCCTATACCCTCCCCAACCATACAATCCCCTATACACAATCCTATACCCACCCCAACCATACAATCCCATATACACAATCCTATACCCACCCCAACCATACAATCCCATATACACAATCCTATACCCACCCCAACCATACAATCCCATATACACAATCCTATACCCTCTCCAACCATACAATCCCCTATACACAATCCTATACCCTCCCCAACCATACAATCCCATATACACAATCCTATACCCGCTCCAACCATACAATCCCCTATACACAATCCTATACCCTCCCCAACCATACAATCCCATATACAACATCCTATACCCTCCCCAACCATACAATCCCATATACACAATCCTATACCCACCCCAACCATACAATCCCATATACACAATCCTATACCCACCCCAACCATACAATCCCATATACACAATCCTATACCCACCCCAACCATACAATCCCATATACACAATCCTATACCCTCTCCAACCATACAATCCCATATACACAATCCTATACCCACCCCAACCATACAATCCCATATACACAATCCTATACCCTCTCCAACCATACAATCCCCTATACACAATCCTATACCCTCCCCAACCATACAATCCCATATACACAATCCTATACCCGCTCCAACCATACAATCCCCTATACACAATCCTATACCCTCCCCAACCATACAATCCCCTATACACAATCCTATACCCTCCCCAACCATACAATCCCATATACACAATCCTATACCCGCCCCAACTATACAATCCCATATACACAATCCTATACCCTCTCTAACCATACAATCCCATATACACAACCCTATACCCTCTCCAACCATACACTCCCATATACACAATCCTATACCCTCCCCAACCATACAATCCCATATACACAATCCTATACCCTCTCCAACCATACAATCCCCTATACACAATCCTATACCCTCCCCAACCATACAATCCCCTATACACAATCCTATACCCTCCCCAACCATACAATCCCATATACACAATCCTATACCCGCCACAGCCATACAATCCCATATGCACAATCCTATACCCCCCCAACCATACAATCCCGTATACACAATCCTATACCCTCCCCAACCATACAATCCCCTATACACAATCCTATACCCACCCCAACCATACAATCCCATATACACAATCCTATACCCACCCCAACCATACAATCCCGTATACACAATCCTATACCCCCCAACCATACAATCCCGTATACACAATCCTATACCCTCCCCAACCATACAATCCCCTATACACAATCCTATACCCACCCCAACCATACAATCCCATATACACAATCCTATACCCAGCCCAACCATACAATCCCATATACACAATCCTATACCCGCCCCAACTATACAATCCCATATACACAATCCTATACCCTCTCCAACCATACAATCCCATATACACAATCCTATACCCTCTCCAACCATACACTCCCATATACACAATCCTATACCCTCCCCAACCATACAATCCCATATACACAATCCTATACCCTCTCCAACCATACAATCCCCTATACACAATCCTATACCCTCCCCAACCATACAATCCCCTATACACAATCCTATACCCGCCCCAGCCATACAATCCCGTATACACAATCCTATACCCCCCAACCATACAATCCCGTATACACAATCCTATACCCCCCAACCATACAATCCCGTATACACAATCCTATACCCTCCCCAACCATACAATCCCCTATACACAATCCTATACCCACCCCAACCATACAATCCCATATACACAATCCTATACCCACCCCAACCATACAATCCCATATACACAATCCTATACCCTCCCCAACCATACAATCCCATATACACAATCCTATACCCTCCCCAATCATACAATCCCCTATACACAATCCTATACCCTCCCCAACCATACAATCCCATATACACAATCCTATACCCTGCCCAATCATACAATCCCATATATATACACAATCCTATACCCTCCCCAACCGTACAATCCCCTATACACAATCCTATACCCGCCCCAACCATACCATCCCATATACACAATCCTATACCCTCCCCAACCATACAATCCCACATACACAACCCTATACCCACCCCAACCATACAATCCCCTATACACAATCCTATACCCACCCCAACCATACAATCCCATATACACAATCCTATACCCACCCCAACCATACAATCCCATATACACAATCCTATACCCGCCCCAACTATACAATCCCATATACACAATCCTATACCCTCTCCAACCATACAATCCCATATACACAATCCTATACCCTCTCCAACCATACACTCCCATATACACAATCCTATACCCTCCCCAACCATACAATCCCATATACACAATCCTATACCCTCTCCAACCATACAATCCCCTATACACAATCCTATACCCTCCCCAACCATACAATCCCCTATACACAATCCTATACCCGCCCCAGCCATACAATCCCATATACACAATCCTATACCCCCCAACCATACAATCCCGTATACACAATCCTATACCCCCCAACCATACAATCCCGTATACACAATCCTATACCCTCCCCAACCATACAATCCCCTATACACAATCCTATACCCACCCCAACCATACAATCCCCTATACACAATCCTATACCCACCCCAACCATACAATCCCATATACACAATCCTATACCCTCCCCAACCATACAATCCCATATACACAATCCTATACCCTCCCCAATCATACAATCCCCTATACACAATCCTATACCCTCCCCAACCATACAATCCCATATACACAATCCTATACCCTGCCCAATCATACAATCCCATATATATACACAATCCTATACCCTCCCCAACCATACAATCCCCTATACACAATCCTATACCCGCCCCAACCATACCATCCCATATACACAATCCTATACCCTCCCCAACCATACAATCCCACATACACAACCCTATACCCACCCCAACCATACAATCCCCTATACACAATCCTATACCCACCCCAACCATACTTCCCAAGGTGATATCTGCTTTTCACCTCAACAAAGATATTGTCTTACCTTCGTTTTGTGCGAAACCCAAGCATCCCAAGGAATTTGCCTTACATTCCTTGAATGTGGTCCGGGTGGTCAGGGTCTACCTGTCTGCCACGGAGTCATTTAGGAAGTCTGATTCCCTTTGTGTCCTTCCTGAAGGACCTCAGAAGGGTTTGGCTGCGTCTGCGGCAATCATTTCTAAATGGATCAGACAGACGATTGTTCAGGCCTATTCCATGAAGGGTCAGGTTCCTCCTTTCCCTGTCAGGGCGCATTCTACCAGAGCTGTCAGTGCCTCTTGGGCGTTTCGCCATCAGGATTCTGTGGCTCAGGTGTGCAAAGCGGCGACCTGGTCACTGTGTAGACTTTCACAAAATTTTACAAACTTGATGTGATGGCGTCCTCGGATGCTTCCTTTGGTTTTGAGTGCGGCGGTTGTTTGAAGAGACGTGTTGTTACGTCTCTTTTCTGGGGTATTCTTTTGTTCTGGGTTGGCTCCTGTTGAGATTCTTTTGCCCTATTGGCTTGGGTTTTCTCTCTGGCCTGCTTGACACGTTGCCCTTTTCTGTAGTTGCATTTTCCCACCCCTCACACCTGCATTGCTTTGGGACGTCCCACTCATGAAGGCTGTAAGAGAGGCTGCGTCTGTCAGAGGACGTAAGAGAAAATAGAGTTTTTGTAAGAACTTACCGTAAAACTCTTTTCTCGGAGTCCTCCGACAGTCGCAGCCCCCGCCCCTCTGTTTTTTTCTTTGGGGTTGTTGCCTTCCGGTTTTGCTTGCTATAAAACTAGAGAACAGTGCTAACTGTGTCAGGGACGGCCCCCTAGAGGTGGGTCTAAGTGTGAAGTTTTTTTGTTAACCTTTCACTGCCTAGCTTACTCCTGCAGAGGGCGCCATTACCCACTCGTGAAGGTATACCGAATGGGCTGCGACTGTCAGAGGACTCAGAGAAAAGAGTTTTACGGTAAGTTCTTACAAAAACTCTATTATAATGTTTGGGGGTTCTGAGTAATTTCCTAGCAAAAAAAAATGTGATTTTTACATGTAGTGTCAGAATAGGCGCGGCAAGGAGAGGCTTAGAGGAGCGAAGTGTCAGAATAGGCGCGGGAAGGAGGGGCTTAGAAGAGCAAAGTGTCAGAATAGGCGCGGCAAGGAGAGGCTTAGAGGAGCGAAGTGTCAGAATAGGCGCAGGAAGGAGGGGCTTTGAGGAGCGAAGTGTCAGAATAGGCACGGGAAGGAGGGGCTTAGAAGAGCGAAGTGTCAGAATAGGCGCGGGAAGGAGGGGCTTAGAAGAGCGAAGTGTCAGAATAGGCGCGGGAAGGAGGGGCTTAGAAGAGCAAAGTGTCAGAATAGGCGCGGCAAGGAGAGGCTTAGAGGAGCGAAGTGTCAGAATAGGCGCAGGAAGGAGGGGCTTAGAGGAGCGAAGTGTCAGAATAGGCGCGGGAAGGAGGGGCTTAGAAGAGCGAAGTGTCAGAATAGGCGCGGGAAGGAGGGGCTTAGAGGAGCGCTGCGCGAATACCGCGGGACATAAAATATTGTAACAATCATTTTATTCTCTGGGGTCTCTGCTAAAATATATATATAATGTTTGGGGGGTTCTGAGTCATTTTCTAGCAAAGAATACTGATTTTAACTTGTAAGCAACAAATGTCAGAAAAACGCCTGGGCATGAAGGGGTTAATGGAAAACAAAACTGGTAAAAAGAGGAAATTCCAGCGTTTCCATGTAAATATAACGAACTTTATTTGGGGGGGGCGGGGTGTCCCTTTAAGCTCTGCTGGTTGGATGAGTCCTGGGACGGAGTTCATTTTAATGATTGCCTTGGCAGGCCTCCCCTCCCCCGCTGTCCTACATACAAATATGTCTTCTCAGCAGCTTCACATTTCCTCTCCACACTGCTAATTCTTATGTGGAAGTTTGTTCCATTCTTCGGACCCTCATCTCCAATCCCGGGATTGAGGATTGATCAGCCTGACATACAGAACACAATGGACGCAGGAAGACAAAAGACGCCTTTATGTTACGGCGATAACAAGCGCTGCCAGCGGTCGGAACGTCTCATTATCACCCGCAGGGAAGCCCTACGTGACCTCCTCCTCCTCGCTCCATCACCAAGCTGGGCTACCTAAGGTCATCTTCTGCTGGTTTCTCCTCCGGGGTCGCAGCTCGGCGCCCCTCTGGTTGTCACGGCTCGGTCACACATCAAATAAGTTGCCATGGTTCCCCAATCAATCTATTCCCATGACGATGAAGGGTAAAAAAAAAAAAAAAAAAAAACCTCAAAGGGGTCTGAATCAAAAAAGAAAGAAAAACCTTTAAAAAAGGCAGATTTCCACTTCCGAAGACGGCATGTAGGACCTGACTTCATCCATAGCAGAGGTCCTCAGGACCCACCAACAGACCAGATTACCCTGGGGAGATGCAGCCTAGAATACTGCAATCACTGAGCAGCAATGATATCACCTGGGATGTGTTTCAGATATCTTGAAAACCTGGCCTGGTAATGGGTAGGGATGATCGGTTTGGGTCGACCATCGGTTCGACCCGAACATTGGGTGTTCGAAATTCGGCCGAATTCTGAACTTTTTGCGGTAAAAGTTTGGAATTCGACCACCAGAACCGCCCAAAATGCAATGGGACAGGAACTGGGCTTTAAAAGCCCGTGATTGGCCCGGAAACATCAGTAAAATGTGATTTGAGTGACTACGGGGTCCAGAGGCCAATCAGGAGTGAATACGCCCCCCAGTATATAACATAGCCCCACCAAAATTCTAGCACTGTAATCCGGGGGCTGTGGAAGAGAGTGGAGGCATTTGTGTTTCTCCTGCTGCTTGTAAACCTCCAGTGCCATTTTGCAATTATTAGTGTGAGGAAAGGGATTTGCAGTGTAGTTTGGGTACTATATACCACTATAGTTAGATTCAAAAATCTAGTTTTTGTAGGGATAGCTTTAAGTGTCAGGGTGACCGTAGTGTAGTTTAGGGTGAACTGACTCTGCCATGTCAGGGTGACCCCACTATACAGATTCTGGGTTAGGGGTATACATATATACATATATATATATGTATATATCAAAAACGACAATTTTTAAGAACTTTTTTTTGCCTGATTCATAGTCCCTGGGACATGACCCAGAACCCTAGGCACTTTTTAGGGGCATTTATTGGGCTTTAGGGCTTCAAAATGGTGCTTTTTGATTCCAGAAGTTAATTCTGGCGTCTCATAATATACCCCAGTATACAAGTTCTACCTTATATCATTAAAAAGCCTTTGCCTAGGCTGAGATGATGACGACATCAGTCTGCTGCAGGTGGGAGGAGACATTTCCTCAGTCTCCCCTCCCCCAGTGATCAGCCTGCAACAATGCAACTTTGTAGAATCTCACAAGGTGACTGGTCAAATTGTGTCTTTATGGAGATACATGCCCATTATTATAGAATTGTCCCTCTTTGTGGTGTTCCTGTGGTAATTTGTGCCCAGGTCAGGCACCGATGGTGGATGAGAAGACCTGGCTCACACATGGGCACCAAAAAAAGACCTGACTCATCATCAGTGTTCCAAATCACCCCAAAGGTGATCAGTAGGGATGAGGTCAGGTGATCAGTAGGGGTGAGGTCAGGTGATCAGTAGGGGTGAGGTCAGGTGATCGGTAGGGGTGAGGTCAGGTGATCGGTAGGGGTGAGGTCAGGTGATCAGTAGAGATGAGGTCAGGTGATCAGTAGGGATGAGGTCAGGCGATCAGTAGGGATGAGGTCAGGTGATCAGTAGGGGATGAGGTCAGGTGATCAGTAGGGGATGAGGTCAGGTGATCGGTAGGGGTGAGGTCAGGCGATCGGTAGGGATGAGGTCAGGTGATCGGTAGGGATGAGGTCAGCTGATCGGTAGGGGTGAGGTCAGGTGATCAGTAGGGATGAGGTCAGGTGATCAGTAGGGGATGAGGTCAGGTGATCAGTAGGGGATGAGGTCAGGTGATCAGTAGGGGTGAGGTCAGGCGATCGGTAGGGGTGAGGTCAGGCGATCAGTAGGGATGAGGTCAGGTGATCGGTAGGGATAAGGTCAGGTGATCAGTAGGGATGAGGTCAGGTGATCAGTAGGGATGAGGTCAGGTGATCGGTAGGGATGAGGTCAGGTGATCGGCAGGGATGAGGTCAGGTGATCAGTAGGGATGAGGTCAGGGCTCTGACACTCTAATTACTCCACACCGAACTGGTCACACCATGTCTTTACGGAGTTTCCCTCCTCTCCTTTATGACCATTAATATGAAGTTTCCCATTTTGTGACTATGACTCCCCCCCCCCATTAATATAGACTCCTCTTCTTCCCCAATGGCCATTAATACAGAGTAGCCCCACTCCTTTATGTGGAGTTCCCCCCTTTGTGTCTATAACATCCTCCACTCTTCTGGGAAGGCTTTCTACAAGATTTTGGAGGGTGTCTGTCGGAATTTGTCCCATTTGTGCGGTCAGGTACTGTTGTTGGGTGAGAAGACCTGGATCACATGTTGGGCCTCACATTGGGCACCAAAAAAAAGACCTGGTTTGCATTCAAAGTTTTAATTCCCCCCAAAGGTGATCAGTAGGGATGAGGTCAGGGCTCTGTACAGGACACCCAAGGTCCTCCACATCATACTGGTCACAACATGTCTTTATGGAGCTTGCTTAGCACTCCGGGGGGGGGGGGGGGACCAGAGAAGTATCCTACCATGAATGCCAACATGTACTGTGATATACTGAAGCCGAGCATGATCCCCTCCCTTCAGAGACTGGGCCGCAGGGCAATATTCCAACATAACGACCCCAAACACCTCCAAGATGACCACTGCCTTGCTAAAGAAGCTGAGGGTAAAGGTGATGGACTGGCCAAGCGTCTCCAGACCTAAACCCTATTGAGCATCTGTGGGGATCCTCAAACAGAAGGTGGAGGAGGGGAAGGTCTCTAACATCCACCAGCTCTGTGATGTCATCATGGAGGAGGGGAAGAGGACTCCAGTGGCAACCTGTGCAGCTCTGGTGAACTCCATGCCCAAGAGGGTTAAGGCAGTGCTGGAAAATAATGGTGGCCACACAAAATATTGACACTTTGGGCCCAATTTGGAGATTGTCACTTAGGGGTGTACTCACTTTTGTTGCCAGTGGTTTAGACATTAATGGCTGTGTGTTGAGTTATTTTGAGGGGACAGTAAATTTACACTGTTATACAAGCTGTACACTCACTACTTTACATTGTAGCAAAGTCTCATTTCTTCAGTGTTGTCACATGAAAAGTTAGATGAGAGGGGTGTACTTACTTTTGTCAGATACTGTATATCTTTTCTCAGGGCAGTGGAGGTGACACCATCACTTGTATCACTTTATAATATTATTATTATTATACAGGATTTATATTATTATAATACAGGATGTTTATGGCACCAACAGTTTGCTTAGCGCTTTATAATATGAAGGCAGATAGAACAGTTACAATGCAATTTGGTAGAAGAGGAATCCGAGGGTCCCGCGCTCCGTTAGAGCTTACTATGGAGACTTTGTATAACTTTATATGACTTTGTATCTCTTTGTATCTCTTTGCATCTCTTTGCATCTCTTTGTATGGATAGTTTGAATTAGAATTCCTTTCTTTCCTGTTTGGCTCCTCGGATAAAGGAAGACGTTTTGGACTTTTTCTTGTTATAGGTTGGGAAGAACTCCATCATTTTATTGTTGGGTAGATCCGGCATGATGCGGCCTGTATGGCGGGGGTGGGGCGGGTTGGGTATTGTTGGATAGATCCGGTGTGATGCGGCCTGTATGGCGGGGGTGGGGCGGGGGTGGGGCGGGTTGGGTATTGTTGGGTAGATCCGGCATGATGCGGCCTGTATGGCAGAGGTGGGGCGAGTTGGGTATTGTTGGGTAGATCCGGTGTGATGCGACCTGTATGGCAGAGGTGGGGCGGGTTGGGTATTGTTGGATAGATCCGGTGTGATGCGACCTGTATGGCAGAGGTGGGGCGGGTTGGGTATTGTTGGGTAGATCCGGTGTGATGCGACCTGTATGGCAGAGGTGGGGCGGGTTGGGTATTGTTGGGTAGATGCGGTGTGATGCGGCCTGTATGGCGAAGGTGGGGCGGGTTGGGTATTGTTGGGTAGATGCGGTGTGATGCGGCCTGTATGGTGGAGGTGGGGCGGGTTGGGTATTGTTGAGTAGATCCGGCATGATGCGGCCTGTATGGCGGAGGTGGGGCGGGTTGGGTATTGTTGGGTAGATCCGGTGTGTTGCGGCCTGTATGGTGGAGGTGGGGCGGGTTGGGTATTGTTGGGTAGATGCGGTGTGATGCGGCCTGTATGGCGGAGGTGGGGTGGGTTGGGTATTGTTGGGTAGATGCGGCATGATGCGGCCTGTATGGCGGAGGTGGGGCGGGTTGGGTATTGTTGGATAGATCCGGTGTGATGCGACCTGTATGGCGGAGGTGGGGCGGGTTGGGTATTGTTGGATATATCCGGTGTGATGCGACCTGTATGGCGGAGGTGGGGCGGGTTGGGTATTGTTGGGTAGATCCGGTGTGATGCGGCCTGTATGGCGGAGGTGGGGCGGGTTGGGTATTGTTGGGTAGATCCGGTGTGTTGCGGCCTGTATGGCGGAGGTGGGGCGGGTTGGGTATTGTTGGGTAGATGCGGTGTGATGCGGCCTGTATGGCGGAGGTGGGGCGGGTTGGGTATTGTTGGGTAGATGCGGCGTGATGCGGCCTGTATGGCGGAGGTGGGGCGGGTTGGGTATTGTTGGGTAGATCCGGTGTGATGCGGCCTGTATGGCGGAGGTGGGGCGGGTTGGGTACTGTTGGGGTAGATGCGGTGTGATGCGGCCTGTATGGCGGAGGTGGGGCGGGTTGGGTATTGTTGGGTAGATCCGGTGTGTTGCGGCCTGTATGGCGAAGGTGGGGCGGGTTGGGTATTGTTGGGTAGATCCGGCGTGATGCGGCCTGTATGGCGGAGGTGGGGCGGGTTGGGTATTGTTGGGTAGATCCGGCGTGATGCGGCATGATGCGGCCTGTATGGCGGAGGTGGGGCGGGTTGGGTATTGTTGGGTAGATGCAGCGTGATGCGGCCTGTATGGCGGAGGTGGGGCGGGTTGGGTATTGTTGGATAGATCCGGTGTGATGCGGCCTGTATGGCGGAGGTGGGGCGGGTTGGGTATTGTTGGATAGATCCGGTGTGTTGCGGCCTGTATGGCGGAGGTGGGGCGGGATGGGTATTGTTGGATAGATCCGGTGTGTTGCGGCCTGTATGGCGGAGGTGGGGCGGGTTGGGTATTGTTGGGTAGATCCGGTGTGTTGCGGCCTGTATGGCGGAGGTGGGGCGGGTTGGGTATTGTTGGGTAGATCCGGTGTGTTGCGGCCTGTATGGCGAAGGTGGGGCGGGTTGGGTATTGTTGGGTAGATCCGGCGTGATGCGGCCTGTATGGCGGAGGTGGGGCGGGTTGGGTATTGTTGGGTAGATCCGGCGTGATGCGGCATGATGCGGCCTGTATGGCGGAGGTGGGGCGGGTTGGGTATTGTTGGATAGATCCGGTGTGATGCGACCTGTATGGCGGAGGTGGGGCGGGTTGGGTATTGTTGGATAGATCCGGTGTGTTGCGGCCTGTATGGCGGAGGTGGGGTGGGTTGGGTATTGTTGGGTAGATGCGGCGTGATGCGGCCTGTATGGCGGAGGTGGGGCGGGTTGTGTATTGTTGGATAGATCCGGTGTGTTGCGGCCTGTATGGCGAAGGTGGGGCGGGTTGGGTATTGTTGGGTAGATCCGGCGTGATGCGGCCTGTATGGCGGAGGTGGGGCGGGTTGGGTATTGTTGGGTAGATGCGGCGTGATGCGGCCTGTATGGCGGAGGTGGGGCGGGTTGGGTATTGTTGGGTAGATGCGGCGTGATGCGGCCTGTATGGCGGAGGTGGGGCGGGTTGGGTATTGTTGGATAGATCCGGTGTGTTGCGGCCTGTATGGCGGAGGTGGGGCGGGTTGGGTATTGTTGGGTAGATCCGGCGTGATGCGGCCTGTATGGCGGAGGTGGGGCGGGTTGGGTATTGTTGGGTAGATCCGGCGTGATGCGGCCTGTATGGCGGAGGTGGGGCGGGTTGGGTATTGTTGGATAGATCCGGTGTGATGCGGCCTGTATGGCGGAGGTGGGGCGGGTTGGGTATTGTTGGATAGATCCGGTGTGTTGCGGCCTGTATGGCGGAGGTGGGGCGGGTTGGGTATTGTTGGGTAGATGCGGCGTGATGCGGCCTGTATGGCGGAGGTGGGGCGGGTTGGGTATTGTTGGGTAGATGCGGCGTGATGCGGCCTGTATGGTGGAGGTGGGGCGGGTTGGGTATTGTTGGGTAGATCCGGCGTGATGCGGCCTGTATGGTGGAGGTAGGGGGGGGGGGGCGGGTTGGGCTGATACCAGAACGCGGCATGCGGTGATGCATCTTGTGCAGAAGACAAAGTCTGTGGGAAGGTTTGCCTCAGGACAACTACAAGTCATAAAAGATGGATGAATCTGCTGTGCAGAACCTCCAGCCTCAGCAAAGTTGAGGCAATAAATGATTAATGCCAGAAATCCCCAAATAGGTGTTAATTATACAAAATAACTTTATTCTAGATGCCATCTGTCCCGAACCGACTTTCCTTTGCCAAGATTTATCTGCCATCTTGACTCGTTTATTGCCTGGACCCCGGCGAATAACCTTTCGCTGGTTGCGGGACCCATCGCCACCCTCTGTGGCCCCTTCAGGCCTCAGTCTGTCGTTATAGAATTTTTCAGGAAGAGACCTTTCTGTGCCGGCCCATCCGTCATCGCCGTTCCCTTCGGCTGGAGAAGCCACTTTTTATTTTTGTCTTTTTTTCCCCTAAGCAGAATGAGAACGCCGGGTTCCTTTTCTGCTTGCTGAGCACTAATTAGATTGTAATAACCGGGACATCTAATCACACTTCTGGCCCTGCAAGGTACCGGTCAGGGACTAAAGAATCTGCTTGTTTTCAGCAATGTCCTGTGATAGGAGAGCCGAGTCCGGCTAAATTACAGGGAAAGGTTTAAAAACCCGATGGTAAAGAATTCGTATGGCTTCCGCATTTCATTTGTAAGCTCCATGGTTCCAAAAAATAAAATCTACTTTTTATGTTAGACAAATGTCTGGAAGTGGTCATCAGATCTAAGGATAAGGAAACTGATACATGGTTTAGTCTAGAGGTTCCGGGATAATGAGGAATACCGGATTCCTGGCTCCTGCAGGCTTCCCCCTTCCATGTGACTGGCCCAGCAGTGTTGCCACTCTAAGGTGCTCTCAGCCACAGTTGCATGCCTCCTCCAAACACCATGAAAGGTTAATAACACGAAGGGTTAATAACACTGTGCTATGTGCGATGAAGCTGAGGGACCACCCACCCTCTGGTCAGAAGAGAAGACTGGAGCCTGCCGGACCGAGGGATGGGGTAAGTGTGCAGACCCAGCCAGGACAGGGGCTTTTAGAGGTGAAGGTAGGGTGGCCTCTTGCCTACTGACTATGGGCCCTGACTTTTAAGGGAACTCTGCTCTTTGGAAGGTGTGTGCCTGGGGGACCATTGGAGTGGTCTTGTATGGATTCAAGTCCATATCTCCCCAAAACACACCGACTCTGGGACCTGGAGTTTCCATATAAATATTTGGGGTCTCAAACCAGCCATGACTGTAGATGTTAATGTAATCTGCTCAAACCAGTGGGGTCCCCTGCCATCAGGTGTTTATTGTAAGTAGGTCTCCCATAGTGTGCCTCCTAAGTGTCTTCCTCCCATTGGTAATTGGATCCCCTATTGTTTCTGTCTGTCATACTACTGTATGTGTTTATACTTGTAATAATGTGTATTGTACAGTACTTTGTATCCAGGGTTGTAGGTGGCGAATAGTCTGATCACCTAGACTGTGACTAGTTCAGTGATGGAGAACCTTGGCATCCCAGATGTTTTGGAACTATATTTCCCATTATACTCAGCTACACTGCAGAGTGCATGAGCATCATGGGAAATGTAGTTCCAAAACATCTGGGGTGACAAGGCTCACCATCACTGGTCTAGTTAATTAGCTCATGCTAATGATATCACCATCACTGGTCTAGTTAATTAGCTCATGCTAATGATATCACTGTCAGCTATTAGGTGCTAGATGAGGAGCGGTATATAGTCTATGTTGGTTGTTCTTTAGTTATAGTAATTATATTCCTGTAAACAGTTTCCTTTGCATACAATCTGATTTTGTGTGGAATAATAAATTCTCTGTGAGTTTTCAATAAGCAAGTGTTAATGTTTACCCCCCCCCCCCCCCCCAAGACATGACGTGACCAGTTTGATGTGGAGGAACTGGAGTGTCCTGCACAGAGCCCTGACCTCATCCCTACTGATCACCATTGGGATGAATTGGAATGCCATTGGTAAGCCAGGTCTTCTCATCCAACATCAATATCTGACCTCACAAATGGGACAAATTCCCACAGACACCCTCCAAATCTTGTGGAAATTTTTCCCAGAGGAGTGGAGGATGGTATAGACACAAAGGGAGGAACTCCACATAAATGGCCATGGAGGTGAGACAACTCTGTATTAAATTGGGGAAGGGGGGTTCTATATTCATGGTCAGGAATAAGATCCTTTTCTGTTCCAGAATTATTGTGCCTCCTTATGTACAAATCACTGATCCCCTGACCTCACCCCTACTGATCGCCTTGACTTCACCCCCTACTGATCGCCTGACCTCATCCCTACTGATTGCCTGACCTCACCCCTACTGATCACCTGACCTCACCCCTACTGATCACCTGACCTCATCCCTACCAATCACCTGACCTCATCCCTACTGATCACCTGACCTCATCCCTACTGATCACCTGACCTCATCTCTACCAATCACCACTTGGATGAATTGAAATGCTGACTGCAAACCAGTTTTTTTTTGGTGCCCAACGTATGAGCCAGGTCTTCTCATCCAATATTAGCACCAGACCTCATAAATGGGCAAAAACTCCTCCCAGAAGAGTGAAGGATTTTATAGACAGACAGGGAGGTAGGGATACAGTAAAAGGTTTCTGGGACTTTGCTGCTAATGAATCCAGGTTAGTAAAGATCTCACTGACTCTGGTTTGGTGGATCACAAAGAGAAATTCCCTCCACTGGGTACCCAGGAACATTCATAAAAATGAAAAAATACCAAAACAAATCAAATTGTTTTGAATTTTCTTTTTTTTTTAAACTCCTTTTTTTATTTATCCCCTAATTTATTTATTTATTTACCATTTTTTTTGGGATTTGTTTTGTAGCTCTGATGAAGGGGAAGCACTGACGCTGAAATGTGATGGCTCCTTTGTGTATCATTAAAGCTTTTTTAGTCTGGTGCTCCTTTTGTTACTTTAAGCTCATAGTCCCAAAGGGAGTCCAACTCCATATTAATGGCCATGGAAGGAGTGGGGCAACTCCATATTATTGGCCATGGGGGTAGGGGGGTAACTCCATATTTCCATGTTATTGGCCATGAAAGGAGGGGGGCAACTCCATATTTCCATATTATTGGCCATGAAAGGAGGGGGGCAACTCCACATTAATGGCCACATAGAAGGCAAATCCATATTAATGGCCATGAGGGGAGATGGCAAGTCTATATTAATGGCCTTGGGGGGCAACTCCATATTATTGGCCATGGGGGTAGGGGGGTAACTCCATATTTCCATGTTATTGGCCATGAAAGGAGGGGGGCAACTCCATATTTCCATATTATTGGCCATGAAAGGAGGGGGGCAACTCCATATTAATGGCCACGAGAAAGGCAAATCCATATTAATGGCCATGAGGGGAGGTGGCAAGTCTATATTAATGGCCATAAAGGTAGGGGGCAACTCCATATTTTCATATTATTGACCATGAGGGGAGGGGGCAACTCCACATTAATGGTAATGAGGGGAGGGGGCAACCCCATATTAATGGCCATGAGGAAAGCAAAACCATATTAATGACAATGAGGGGAGGTGGCAAGTCTATATTAATGGCCATAAAGGTAGGGGGCAACTCCATATTTTCATATTATTGACCATGAGGGGAGGGGGCAACTCCACATTAATGGTAATGAGGGGAGGGGGCAACCCCATATTAATGGCCATGAGGAAAGCAAAACCATATTAATGACAATGAGGGGAGGTGGCAAGTCTATATTAATGGCCATAAAGGTAGGGGGCAACTCCATATTTTCATATTATTGACCATGAAAGGAGGGGGGAAACTCCATATTATGTATAATTTTTTTGGTCTGGTGCTCCTTTTGTTTAAGCTCATAGTTCCAGAGGGAGTCCAACTCCATATTAATGCCCATGAGGGGAGGGGGGACGACCCCATATTAATAGCCACGAGGAAGGCAAATCCATATGAATGGCCATGAGGGGAGGGGGCAACTCCATATACATGGCCATAAGGGGAGGTGGCAAATTTATATTAATGGCCATAGAGGTAGGGGGCAACTCCATATTTCCATATTAATGGCCATGAAGGGAAGGGTCAACTCCATATTAATGGCCATGAAGGGAAGGGTCAACTCCATATTATTGGCCATGAAGGGAGGAGCCAACTCCATATTATTGGCCATGACGGGAGGAGCCAACTCTATATTATTGGCCATGACGGGAGGAGCCAACTCCATATTAGTGGCCATGAAGGGAGGGGTCAACTCCATATTATTGGCCATAAGGGGAACAGCGTGAGCCGGCCATCTTTGTCGGTCTCCTTCAGAAAATCACCCATGGGCTTTTACTGGCTCGCCTTTTGGGTAAGATGTAATTATAATTGGGGTTTTCTTATCTTACTTCATTCTTTGATATAAATTTATGACTTCTGTCCTTCCCTTTCTTTTTCTTGTTGGATTATTTTAGGGTAACTACAAAAACTTTGGGGCTCAGGAAATCAGACATACCGGTGTATACCGTACAATTGTCTGGCACTTTTTTTTTTCTGGGCTGCATTTTTTACACTCCAGGTAATATATATATTTATTTCCTTTTTGATCTTTCTTCTTTTTTGTCAGGCTTAGAGCTTCTATTACCATAATTCTATCTATGCCCTAACATTTATATTATATATACTACATCTCCTGAAGGATCTTCCCTATCCCTTGTTGAGGTCAGAGGAGAATGGGCAGACTGGTTCCAGATGATAGAAAGGTAACAGTAACTCAAATAACCACTCGTTACACCCAAGGTATGCAGAATACCACCTCTGAATGCAAAACACATCCAACCTTGAAGCAGATGGGCTACAGCAGCAGAAGACCACACCGGGTGCCACTCCTGTCAGCTAAGAACAGGAAACTGAGACTACAATTGGCACAGATCACCAACATTGGACAATAGAAGATTGGAAAAACGTTGCCTGGTCTGATGAGTCTGGATTTCAGCTGCGACATTCAGATGGGGGAGGGTCAGAATTTGGCACATGGATCCATCCTGCCTTCTATCACCGGTTCTGGCTGGTGGTGGTGTAATGGTGTGGGGGAGGGGGGGGGGTTTAATGGTTTGGGCTGGTGGTGGTGACGTAATGGTGTGGGGGGGGTAATGGTTCGGGCTAGTGGTGGTATAATGGGGAGGGGGAGGGGTAATGGTTTAGGCTGGTGGTATAATGGTGAGGGGGGGGGAATTGGTTCAGGCTGGTGGTGGTGGTGTAATGGTGTGGGGGAGGAGGAGGGGGGTGTTGCAGGAGAAGGGGAGGGGGATCTTGGCACACTTTGGGCCCCTTTAGTGGTATAAACCCCACCCCCTACCTGAGTATTGTTGCTGACCATGTCCATCCCTTTATGACTGCAGTGTCCCCATCTTCTGATGGCTCCTCCCATCTTCTGATGGCTCCTCCCAGCAGGATAATGCACCATGTCACAAAGCTCCAATCATCTCACCACTGGTTTCTTCACCATGACAATGAGGTCACTGTCCTCCAATGGCCTCCACGCTGCCCACATCTCATCCAATAGAGCACCTTTGGGATGTGGTGGAACGGGAGATTCGCATCATGGATGTGCAGCCAACAAATCTGCAGCAACTGTGTGATGCTATCATGTCACTATGGAGGAAAATCTCTGAGGAAAGTTTCCCGCACCTTGTTGTATCTATGCCACCAAGAATAAAGGAAAAAGGGGGGTCCAACCTGCTACTAGCAAGGTGTACCTAATAAAGTGGGCGGTGAGTGTATGGGGGGGGTATGAGGGTGAGGGTATGGGGGGAGGGAGTGTATGGGGGGGAGTGTATGGGGTGAGGGTATGGGGGGGGAGTGTATGAGGGGGGAAGGGTATATATATGTATTGCAGGAAAGATCTCAGAGAACCAACATATAACCCCCTGAAAAAGACTTACAAGTTGAAACGCGTCGGTGTTCCTTCATGCCATTGATGTAAGAATGTATGGTTCTAGGATTGTACACACAGAATATAATTCCATTCCTATGTGTTTCTATTATTTTTTTTTCTATGTTTGCTAAATTTTCCAGCTCTTTGGGGCTTTTTAATGTCTTAATAATAAAGTATTGTAATCTTTTTTATTTTACGCATTTTGTCTATTTATCTTATTATTTGGTACCTGAAAGTCCGAGCTCCTCCCCCTTTTACCCCTTGTGGTTTCTCTACTTTAGTATATATTGGGATGTACCGCCAAATATTTATTTGGGTATGTTGGGAGCATGTTGTATTAATGGCCATAAGGGGAGGGGGCAACTCCATATTACTGGCCATGGAGGGAGGGGGGGATAACTCCATATTAATGGCCATGGAGGGAGGGGATAGCTCCATATTAGTGGTCATGGAGGGAGGGGGGGTAACTCCACATTAATGGCCATGGAGGGAGGGGGGTAACTCCATATTAGTGGTCATGGAGGGAGGGGGGGGGGTAACTCCATATTAGTGGCCATGGAGGGAGGGGGGGATAACTCCATATTAATGGCCATGGAGGGAGGGGATAGCTCCATATTAGTGGTCATGGAGGGAGGGGGGTAACTCCATATTAGTGGTCATGGAGGAAGGGGGGGGGGGGATAACTCCATATTAATGGCCATGGAGGGAGGGGGGGGATAACTCCATATTAATGGCCATGGAGGGAGGGGGGGGGTAACTCCATATTAGCAGCCATGGAGGGGGGGGGGGTAACTCCATTTTAGTGGCCATGGAGGGGGGGGTAACTCCATATTAGTGGCCATGGAGGGAGGGGGGGGTAGCTCCATATTAATGGTCATGGAGGGAGGGGGTAGCTCCATATTAATGGTCATGGAGGGAGGGGGTAGCTCCATATTAATGGTCATGGAAGGAGGGGGGGTAGCTCCATATTAGTGGTTATAGTCCTGGAATGGGACGTCCATTAAGCTCACAGATGGTGAGGTGTTCACAAATCTTTATCCACCATGGTGTAGCTAAAGGGGACAGATCCCCCCCCCCCCCTCTCTCTGTAGCTTCTACTATCAGCATTCTGCTTTCTCCGCACTCTTCTTTTCTTTTTGCGTTCGTGTTTTTCTTTTCAAATTATTTCCTTTAAATTGTAACAAAATATGACAAACACTTCAACTGTGAAATTCATTCTTTTCAGCCGGAGCTCTGACTGAAGGACGCTGATGTGAAGTGACGCCATCCATTGATGGAAATTGGCGATGGGATCCGGTGAAGGACGGAGAACAAAGTGTTCTTTCTACTGCAACACGTCACTTACCAAAAAAAAGAAAAATTAATAAGAAAAAAAGAAAAGGAAATTGACGTTTTGTGTCGTTTGTTAACATTTATATTCATAAGTTGAAGAAATATTCAGAGACCTTTCTATAAACAGGAGTGCCGGGAACAGATTGTGCGACTCCGAGGAACGCAGAGAAAAGAGTCATTAGAAGTACCTGAGGGGCGAATTTATCAAAGATTCCCAGCAAAACATTTGCTGCACCTTCCTAATATTTACTGCAAGTTTCCTCCTCCTATTGGCCGTCTTTTATGATAAACAAATATGAAAGTTCAATCAAATTTGGTGTTTATCTGAACCAAGAACAGAAATGTCACCAGATGTGACGCTGCCTTCTCTTCCTTTATAGGCTTCATTTCCTTTCACTTCCAGTTCTAGGGTGACAACGCTCAGTCATTGTGACCCCCTGCACTCCTGGACCCCACTGCACTCCTGGGTCCCACTACACTCCTGAACCCCCTACATTCCTGCCCCCCCCTGCACTCCTGGGTCCCACTACACTCCTACACCCCCTACATTCCTGCCCCCCCCTGCACTCCTGGGTCCCCTGCACTCCTGAACCCCCTACATTCCTGCCCCCCCTGCACTCCTGGGTCCCCTGCACTCCTGTGCCTGCTGCAATTCTAGACCTCCTGCACCTCTGAACCCCCTACATTTATGGACCCCCTGCACTCCTGGACCCCACTGCACTCCTGGGTCCCACTACACTCCTGAACCCCCTACATTCCTGCCCCCCCTGCACTCCTGGGTCCCACTACACTCCTGAACCCCCTACATTCCTGCCCCCCCCTGCACTCCTGGGTCCCACTACACTCCTGAACCCCCTACATTCCTGCCCCCCCCCTGCACTCCTGGGTCCCACTACACTCCTGAACCCCCTACATTCCTGCCCCCCCCCTGCACTCCTGGGTCCCCTGCACTCCTGTGCCTGCTGCAATTCTAGACCTCCTGCACCTCTGAACCCCCTACATTTATGGATCCCCTGCACTCCTGTGTCTGTTGCACTTCTGGACCTCCAGCACTCCTGAGCCCCCTGCATTTATGGACCCCCTGCACTTTTGGAACCTCTTCACTCCTGGACCCCCTGCACTCCTGGGTCCCACTACACTCCTAGACCCCCTGCACTCCTGGGTCCCACTACACTCCTAGACCCCCTGCACTCCTGTGCCTGCTGCAATTCTAGAACTCCTGCACTTCTGAACCTCCTGCATTCATGGACCCCCTGCACTTCTGGACCCCCAGCGCTCCTGAGCCCCTGCATTTATGGACCCCCTGTACTCCTTGATCCCCTGCACTCCTGTGCCTGTTGCACTTTCGGACCCCCTGTACTTTTGGTACCCCTGCACTCCTGAACCTCCTGCATTCCTGTGCCTGCTGCACTTCTAGACCACCTGCACTCCCGGACCCCCTGCACTCTTGGGTCCCCCTGCACTCCTGTGCCTGCTGCAATTCTAGAACTCCTGCACTTCTGAATCCCCTGCATTCATGGACCCCCTGCACTCCTTCATCTCCTGCACTCCTGTGCCTGTTGCACTTCTGGATCCCTGCACTCATGAACCCCCTGTACTCCTGAGCCCCCTGCATTCCTACACCCCCTCCACTCCTGAGCCCCCTCCAATCCTGTGCCTGCTGCACTCCTGGGCCCCCCTGCATTCCTGAGCCCTCCGTGCTCCTGACCCCATAGCAGTCACATGGTCTGTAGTTGCACCGTTGATGATCTGCCAAGGCAGTGTATAAATGGTAATTGCAGGTTTATCCATGAGGTGTCTTTTCTTCTTCCTTCACTGACAAGCACACAAATACTATAAACATCTTCACAGATGGTGGAGCCAAACAATAACATTTCTGGGGGCCCCGCCGAAGGCTCCCCATACTGAGCATTCCACAGCACCCATTTTCTGTAACATTCTCCAGAATCTGGATTCCTCTGGTGATCCTCCTTGTTGCAGATGGTCAGTTGATGGGACCGCGCACTGAGAACTATCTGTATCTGAGGGCGAGGACTGATAACAGGAAACACTTGAAACCTTTGGAGAAATTAAATAAAAGTAAGCTGTGAGCTCTTCATGTAGATGGAGCTGTGCTAATAGGTTTGGCCTTGTCTACCCTTCACAAATGCATTTCCATTAGGTTAGCTTAGATTTGTGTCTGGGAAGCAGAAGATATCAATTTACTGTCAGACCCGTGAGAGCAGAATAGTTAGTAAAGTGCCACTTAGACTGAAGCCAGCAAAACCAGGTGCTGCTGTCTTCCCCTCCCTCTCCTGGGAGATCCGGAAATTAGTGTCCAAGTCATAGGCTTCGGCCTCCCCCTCCCCCCTTCCTTTCACCATTCTTCTATTTTATTTATCTGCACGGTGCTCACAAAGCTTGGAAGGAAACCCATGGCCTTGGCTTGGAGCGTGGACCAACCACAGGATACAGTTCACAGAGTCGGGGTACCCCAAAAACAGAATGCTGTATCTATGCAAAAAGGAACCACTGCTATCACGGCTATTCCCTGTCCGTTCCTTTGCCCCAACTGATGACGTTAGACATTTCCACCAATGGGGAGATGAAGGGAGCAGGAAAGAGCAAGACACACCCCAACCATAACAACCAGAACCATGAGACACCCACAATCTGTATATTATCTGTCTCCGAGGCTGCTTCTTGTGCCATGAGAAATGATCTAGTGTTCCATCAAAGATCTAGGAGCAACACCTGTGCGCGCTTAGAATTCTGTGACCACACTGTTACTGATGGCTTCAGGTCTTATACTAGTAATCCAGAACCAATAAGTAGGATTCTCCATCATGTGATGGACAAGGCAGCCAATTATGGTGTTCACAGAAGTTTCTTCCTAAGAAGGCCTCATGACTCTTTGTGCATTCACTCTAGACAGAGAAAGACGTACAAAAAGGTCACAATTTGATTTGCCTAATCTACCCAAATGTATTCACCATTACGCCATGAAATGTATCAAGCAGAGGTTGAATGTCATTGGAAGTGTGAATGTTTGGGTTCCTGGACAATCAACATTTGCCTTAGCACATTACATGGGGTGATTAGTGTGACCAGACTGTCCATCTTGGGTATAAATCCAGCAGTGTGTTCCTAGCAATCTTTAGAACTGAGGGAGCTGCTTAGATGAGTGTCTTCAATTACAGAACAAGCCCCGCTGTATTTGACTTACTGCTAATAGATATACCATGCCCTGGATCCATGAGACCAACTATTACTAGATACACCATGACCTGTATCCATGAGACCAACTACTACTAGATACACCATGACCTGGATCCATGAGACCAACTACTACTAGATACCCCATGACCTGTATCCATGAGACCAACTACTACTAGATACACCATGACCTGGATCCATGAGACCAACTATTACTAGATACACCATGACCTGGATCCATGAGACCAACTATTACTAGATACACCATGACCTGGATCCATGAGACCAACTACTACTAGATACACCATGACCTGGATCCATGAGACCAACTACTACTAGATATACAATGACCTGGATGCATGAGACCAACTACTACTAGATAAACCATGACCTGAATCAATGAGACCAAATACTACTAGATATACAATGGCTTGGATGCATGAGACCCCCTCCTACTAGATACACCATGACCTGGATCCATGAGGCCAACTACTACTAGATACACCATGACTTGGATCCATGAGGCCAACTACTACTAGATACACCATGACCTGGATCCATGAGACCAACTACTATTAGATACACCATGACCTGGATCCATGAGGCCAACTACTACTAGATACACCATGACCTGGATCTATGAGACCAACTACTACTAGACATACAATGACTAGGATACATGAAGACCTTCACAGATACTGCATATCGTCTGACATCCTGACGGCCCTGTGTGATATACATTTTATATTTTTATACATTTTATATTTTAGTGCAAATCCCATCCTTTGTTGGGTATAGTGGTGGAACCACCAGCTAATTATATTATTTGGAAACCAGATGGCAATATTTCTCTGCAGTCATGTTCTGTCTTCACTCTCTTTCCACCAATACCGTCAATTTCCCTCTCTCGCTGCTGGGCTCCCCAATGATTTTTTTTTACCTAATGAAGAATAAAGTGGAGAAGAGCCCAACCATGGTTCTTGGTGTTTCAGTAGCTGGCTGGTGGAAGGATTTGTGTAGGGCAGGGATTCCCAAACTACGGCCCTCCAGTTGTTCAGGAACTACAATTCCCATCATGCCTAGTCATGTCTGTGAATGTCAGAGTTTTACAATGCCTCATGGGATGTGTAGTTCTACAGCAGCTGCAGGGCCACCAGTTTGGGAATTCCTGGTGTAGGGGATATCTTGCCAGAAAACCAAAAGTTGGAATGCCCTGCGGGAGCACAGGAACATGGAGCTAAAATAGTTCATCCTGACCGTCTATATTATTTATAGAAAACCTCCAACAGGTTGACTCTGGCTGTCCCAAAAGTTTTGGAAAATAATGATCCACTTTTTTTTCTTTATCTGGGTATCAGCCAATCACAGAGATGATATCACTGATATCTACATATTGATTCCAAATGGTGGGAAGTTCTGTGACGGTCATGGGAACGCCATCCTGCCCATGCGCTGCTCTTTTCACACACCATGGTAAAATATATAATTAATATGAGATAAAACATCGAAGAGTGTGTAAAAAATACATAGAAAGGCATGGAGAAAAAAAACTGCTACTAGTCATTAAAATTCATTTTTCACATTTTTGACCGTTTGTAAACTCGTTTAATTAAAAAAAGCCGAGCGAAGAATTCATTAAAAACAATGTATCAAAAAAAAGATTAAATGTTCCTAAAAATAATGTGAAACATATGTAGAATGGGAATTGAGTTATAATCAAGGTAAAGCCGTATTAAACCCAAAAGCAAACTGTCAGGACCCCGGCTGCAGGGACCTCTTCTGCCCACATTCAGCCAATTTGTTATTTCTTTTTTTATTACATTTTTGAGGGACTGTTTTCTTGTATTTGCCCTAAAGACTATTCCTGGCCTGTTTGATTCTGAACATGTTCATTGGTAGAGCCAATCACATTGGCCTCTGTTCCATGTCCTTCAGTCTCAGAGACGGACAGTCTGTCACTGGTGGTCTCTTCCTATTGTCTGTGTATTGAGGTGTGATGTGGATTCCGTTAAGCCTGTCTGTCCCATTGTTAATTGTTAATGAACTCACATATTGTTTCTGTCCAGATGACTAGATAATTAGTTCAGGTTAATTCTATTTCTCTATACAATTTCATCTGCATGTGATAATGTAATCAGGCAACCCCTGACCTGGTGGGGTAATCTGATCAGGAGGGGGATGTCTTCCTGTAGGGTATATATTCGGTGTGAGTTTGTTCAATAATTGTTCCAGATCTCATACAATCTATTCTCGGCTAGACTTGTATATCGTGGCTACAATATCTGATGTCTTGACAAGTGACTGGGTGGGCTGAGGGACCTTGGATGGTGCTGGTACCAGGAAAGGGAAGCTTCTACGGCGGATATACTCTTCCTGAATATGGGGGTCCGTCACACAAACATGCTTATATTGCATCATACCAATTCTTAGATGTGACGGCTGCATTCGTTCTCCTATTTAGGCTTTCTTTATTTTATTTTCACCTGGTGATCTAGCCAGGAAGTCTGCTGTTTTTCAACAGAACAAGCTATGCAGCATAAGTAGCAGTTTAGATGGATGAGACAAACCAGTTACCACTGACAGAGGTGCTTACAATGATCAGTTTTGTGTATTTATGTAAGACCCAAAATGAACAAAACTGTTACTGTAACTGCTTATATAGTGTGGGGTGGAGTTTGGCTTCAATTTGTTAGTGTATCTAAATCTGCTAGTCCATCTAACACTCCCATCCCCCCAGACTGACAATGCTGTTGTCCAAAGGTGCTCCCTGTGCTCCTTCATCCAGAGTGGGGGCGCTGAAATACAGGAGGGGTGTTACTGGCCAGATCGCGAGGTGAAAACAGAGGGGGAAAATGGCTAAAAAAAGAAAACAATTGCAACCACCACATTGAATGATTGGTAAGCTGCAATGTACATTATATTGTCATAAGTATTGGGACGCCGACCTTCACACACACATGAACTTTAATGGCCCCCAGTCTTAGTCCGGAGGGTTCAATATTGAGTTGGCTCCGCCCTTTGCAGCTATAACAGCTTCAACTCTTCTGGGAAGGCCGTCTACAAGGTTTAGGAGTGTCTATGGGAATGTTTTACCGTTCTTCCAGAAGAGCATTTGTGAGGTCAGGTACTGATGTTGGATGAGAAGGTCTGGCTCGCAGTCTCTGTTCTAATTCATCCCAAAGGTGTTCTATGGGGTTGAGGTCAGGATTCTGTGCAGGCCAATCAGTTTCCTCCACCCCAAACTCCCTCATCCATGTCTTTAGGGATCTTGCTTTGGAAGGCAGCTGGCTGCAGCCCTTCTAGCCGCAGGTCTCCCATTACTGGAGAAGGATGGGCAGGGGGGTCTGTGTTAGGTCCCCTCTGTTCACACCCCTGCAGTCCCTCTAACAGGGGGTCTCCATCTCCTGGAAGGAGGGGGGTCTGTTTTGAGGTCCCCACTTATCACCCCACCCCCTGCAGCCCTACCTGGAGGTCACCTTCTCCTGGAGGGGAGTAGGCAGAGGGGATCTGTGTTGGGGTCCCTTCTAATCGCTCCCCTGCAGTCCTAATAACTGGGGGGTCTCCTTCTCCTGGAAGGGGGGGGTCTGTTTCGGGGTCCCCTCGAGTCACTCCCCTGCAGTCCATTTAGCTAGGAGTTACCTTTAACTGCAGGGGGAGGGGGTTTCTGTATTCCTGGAAGGGGGTCTCTCTATATTTGTCTGCAATCTAGGATATATGGAAGGGGTCTTTTTTAATTGCCCCTATGCACTCCTCCTGTTCAGGGGTCTCCTTCTTCTGAGGGGGTCAGTATTCCTTGATCACTCTCCTGCACTCCTTGGTGGTGGGGGATCTGTAAATAAAGAGGGGGTCAGAAGGGCTTATATAGACGTAGGCAGGTGTCAGTGGGTCTTATATAGAGGTAAGTAGGTGTCCAGAGGTCTTATATAGAAGTAAGCAGGTGTCAGGGGTCTGATATGGAGGTAGGTGTCTAGGGGTCTTATAGAGGGGTTAGGTAAGCATCTATAGGTCTGATATAGAAGTGGGTACCAGTAGGTCTTATATGGAGGTAGGTAAGTGTCAAGGGGTCTTATACAGAGGTAAGTGGGTGTCAGGGGGTCTTATATAGAGGTTGGTAAGTGACTGGTTGAAGGACTCAGTGGGATGGTCAGTGGGTGGATTTGGCGGGACGGCCAGTGGGGAATGTTGGTGATCAGGACTGGGGGGCCCAGGCCTAAAGCTTTATATGGGGCCCCAAACTTTCTGATGGCTGCCCTGCATGCAGCCGATTCAATACCCAGACGAGTCCCGAACCTTAAATCTGCCCCCCTCCCCCCCAACAAACTGCAAAGACAACGATGATTAGAAAAGATAATCAAAATCTTTAATTAATACATTCTCTGACAATATCACAGGGCAGTCTGGGGGAGGGGTGTCTCACGAGGTTGGCACGTAAGCAGAAAATACTCATTACAAACAGTAGAAAACATACATGCTTTTTTTTTTTTTGTCACATCTGAGTCCACGTCGTGGCCTTCACTGACCCAGCTCAGATGAGATCCCTCAGGGGCGGGCTTAAACGGTGGCTGCCTCAACCCACTTCCTGTCCGCGGAACCCCAACGGCCACGGGCAAATGAAGAGAAATCAAACACAAAGAGCAGAATCCTCCGACAGAAAAAAAGAAATAATGCAGAGAAAGAGAGAACATGCATTCGGAAACAGGAGACCGCCTGGCGCCAGCCAATCAAGTACCAGATCCTGCCAGCCAATGGCGCTCAGGAACAGTCTGCATTTAACACACAGTTTTTGGTCTTTTTTTTCTTGATAAAAAAAAAAACCTTGTTCAATAATGAATAAAGGAAGAAAAAACAACAAAGGGAAGGAGGAAAAGACGGGATGAAATGAGAAATAATGAGCAACAAAAAGAGACGAGGCCGAGCGGTCTGATGGGCGAATCGTACAGGAGATGCGTGTCAACATGGAAGCCAAGTGCTCGTTGATGGGGAGAGGAGGCATCGCATGGAAATGGACTCCCCGGGCGGTGAAAGAAAAGTGGGACATGAAAGGAAGAGGTGGGGGAGGGGGGAGGGGTTTCGTATGCAAAAAGTTCTCAGAAACTGTACAGAAAGATTTGAGTCTGATGGTCCCCAAAAAAAGATGGTGGGAGAGCCCTGGTAAACTCCCGCTCACAAACTCGCTTGACGCGGGGCTGGGCGCTCATCCTTTGGTCCTGGCTGAGCCGAGAACAGTTCAGATGGCTTGGATGAAGCAGCTATCCCCCAATCCTCAAGGGCCGTGCACCTTCATGTCCCAGTAAGCCCCTCTCCTCTCATGATTGGCCGCTGTAGGAGGGGCACGGGGTGGAGGGGGAGCAAGCCGCACCACACAACGCAAGAGTGAAAATGGAGCTGCTCCTACTGACGTTCATGAGCAGGCCGTCTAGATCACCAAGTTGTTGTAGCTGACGTATTTCTTCTTCGTTGCTGGACCTGGAGGGGGAGAAGAATCCAGAATTTAGAGGGACAATCATAACATGGCACAAAAAGTTCAAAAAGTTCTGACCCCCCCCCCCCCCCCCAGCGGGCCAACGTCCACTAATGAGTGTTCTGGCCAGACGGGGAAGATTCTCCATCCTGGAATCTAACATCTTCTACATTACAATGTCCGGGATTCCTCCTCTACTGACACCAATGACAATTATTACTAATAGTTACAGAACAAGAAGTTCCCATGATATGAAATAAAAGTCTTATCATCCTTTTCACTTGTTTTATTCTACTAATTTGTATTGGGGATGGGGGGGGGGGCCCTAAGAGGGGGGCACTGTCCCCTCACATGTCGTACAACATAGGGGAACGTTGTTTGGTTCTCTGACTTTGCTGCAGCTGAGATTCTCACTCACAGCAAAGAACAATCCAGCCCTGTGATGTGGAGGAGAAAGGGTGCTGGTCTACTGCACTCTGCGTCACTTACTCCTGACCCTGACCTCTGCCTGACTTACTCCTGACCCTGACCTCTGCCTGACTTACTCCTGACCCTGACCTCTGCCTGACTTACTCCTGACCCTGACCTCTGCCTGACTTACTACTGACTCCTGAACTCTGCCTTGTCTACTACCAACCTCTGTCTCACATACTCCTGACCCTCAACCCCTGTCTGACTTACTACTGACCCCTGAACTCTGCCTTACTTACTACTGACCCCTGAACTCTGCCTCATCTACTACTAACCTCTGCCTCACATACTCCTGACCCCTGACCTCTGTCAGACTTACTACTGACCCCTGAACTCTGCCTCATCTACTACTAACCTCTGCCACGCATACTCCTGACCCCTGACCTCTGCCTGACTTACTACTAACCCCTGAACTCTGCCTCATCTACTACTAACCTCTGCCTTGCATGCTCCTGACCCCTGAACTCTGCCTGACTTACTACTGACTCCTGAACTCTGCCTTGTCTACTATCAACCTCTGCCTTACATACTCCTGACCCCTGACCTCTGTCTGACTTACTACTGACCCCTGAACTCTGCCCGATTAAATACTGACCCCTGAACTCTGCCTCATCTACTACTAACCTCTGCCTCGCATACTCCTGACCCCTGACGTCTGCCTGTCTTACTACTGACCCCTGAACTCTGCCGCATCTACTACTAACCTCTGCCACGCATACTCCTGACCCCTGACCTCTGCCTGTCTTACTACTGACCCCTGAACTCTGCCGCATCTACTACTAACCTCTGCCTCGCATACTCCTGACCCCCGACCTCTGCCTGTCTTACTTACTGTAAATCAAAAATAATCAGCGCAAGCCCACATTAAACAGAAAAATTCTTGTGCACAAGGCTGCAAACAATCAGTGCCAAACACAAAAAAGTCACTATTTTCACTGAGGATTGTGACTATTAATATTATTGATTTTATAATCACGGCTCAGAAATTGATTTATCACTTTAGTATCACAGTTGATGGACTGATTTAGAGTTATTGTGATAACATTTTGTACACCAAACATATTTATTTATTTATTTATCTCCAATGAAAGACTTGGCGCAGCAATATTATGTCTTACTTACTGACCCCTGAACTCTGCCTCATCTACTACTAACCTCTGCCTCACATACTCCTGACCCCCGACCTCTGCCTGGCTTACTACTGACCCCTGAACACTGCCTCATCTACTACTAACCTCTGCCTCGCATACTCCTTACCCCTGACCTCTGCCGCATCTACTACTAACCTCTGCCTCGCATACTCCTGACCCCCGACCTCTGCCTGGCTTACTACTGACCCCTGAACACTGCCTCATCTACTACTAACCTCTGCCTCACATACTCCTGACCTCTGCCTCATCTACTACTAACCTCTGCCTCACATACTCCTGACCTCTGCCTCATCTACTACTAACCTTTGCCTCACATACTCCTGACTCCTGACCTCTCCCTGACTTACTACTTACCCCTGAACTTTTCCTCATCTACTGCTAACCTCTGCCTCACATACTCCTGACCCCTGACCTCTGCCTGACTTACTTCTGACCCCTGAACTCTGCCTCATCTATTACTTACCTCTGTGTCACTTACTCTTGACCCCCACCTGACTTACTCCTGATCCCTGACCTCTGCCTGACTTACTACTGACTCCGGAACCCTGCCTAATCTACTACTAACCTATTCCTTACTTATTCCTGACCCCTGACCTCTGCCTCATCTATTACTGACCTCTGTGTCACTTACTCCTGACCCCGGGCCTCTGCCCCATCTATTCCAGACCTCTGTGTCACTTACTCCTGAACTCTGCCTACCTACTACTGACCCCTGACCTCTGCCTGACTTACTTCTGACCTCTGCCTGACTTACTACTGACCCCTGACCTCTGCCTGACTTACTCCTGACCTCTGCCTGACTTACTACTGACCCCTGAACTCTGCCTGACTTACTACTGACCCCTGACCTCTGCCTGACTTACTCCTGACCTCTGCCTGACTTACTACTGACCCCTGAACTCTGCCTGACTTACTACTGACCCCTGAACTCTGCCTCATCTACTACTAACCTATGCCTTACTTACTCCCCACCCCTGAACTCTGCCTGATTTACTCCTGACCTCTGTGTCACTTAGTCCTGACCCCTGACCTCTACCTCACCTATTCCCAACCCTGACCTCTGCCTCATCTATTACTGACCTCTGTGTCACCTATTCCTGACCACTGAACTCTGCCTGACTTACTGCTGACCCCTGAACTCTGACTGACTTTCTCCTGACCCCTAAACTCTGCCTGACTTTCTCCTGACCCGGGAACTCTGCCTGACTTTCTCCTGACCCCTGAACTCTACCTGACTTTCTCCTGACCCCTGAACTCTACCTGACTTTCTCCTGACCCCTAAACTCTGCCTGACTTTGTCCTGACCCGTGAACTCTGCCTGACTTTCTCCTGACCCCTGAACTCTGCCTGACTTTCTCCTGACCCCTGAACTCTACCTGACCTTCTCCTGACCCCTGAACTCTACCTGACCTTCTCCTGACCCCTGAACTCTACCTGACTTTCTCCTGACCCCTGAACTCTACCTGACTTTCTCCTGACCCCTGAACTCTACCTGACTTTCTCCTGACCCCTGAACTCTGCCTGACTTTCTCCTGACCCGTGAACTCTGCCTGACTTTCTCCTGACCCCTGAACTCTGCCTGACTTTCTCCTGACCCCTGAACTCTACCTGACTTTCTCCGGACCCCTGAACTCTACCTGACTTTCTCCGGACCCCTGAACTCTACCTGACTTTCTCCGGACCCCTGAACTCTACCTGACTTTCTCCGGACCCCTGAACTCTACCTGACTTTCTCCTGACCCCTGAACTCTACCTGACTTTCTCCTGACCCCTGAACTCTGCCTGACTTTCTCCTGACCCGTGAACTCTGCCTGACTTTCTCCTGACCCCTGAACTCTGCCTGACTTTCTCCTGACCCCTGAACTCTACCTGACTTTCTCCTGACCCCTGAACTCTACCTGACTTTCTCCTGACCCCTGAACTCTACCTGACTTTCTCCTGACCCCTGAACTCTACCTGACTTTCTCCGGACCCCTGAACTCTACCTGACTTTCTCCGGACCCCTGAACTCTACCTCACTTCCCCCTGCACTCAGGGTTCCTTTAAGCTACGGCCAGTATTCAGCGCAATGAAAACCACACCCAATTTTTAGTAATGCGTGCTGCACACACCCCACTTCTCAGGCAGGAGAGCCCCACTTATGATTAGCTCACCGCTATCAGACCACACCTCTAAATTTAATTGATGCATTAATAATCCAATCATTATGAATTTTATATTCAAAGTTATTCTAATGAAGATATTTTCTCTATGATAGAACCCGGATCCCGTGTCTTGTCTGTTATATACAATCCACACTCTGATTGCTCTTCATGTAACATTGTATCATCAACTCCGATATCCTACAATCTGCTTCATTGAAGAGCTTTGGACAAGCAGGAATCGATGTGAGCCGCCATGATGGGACTGATAGATAAAGATGGAGAGAATCGTCTGTTGGCCTAGGCTCCGACCCCTCCCCCACCCAGCACAGTTTACATGGTGATGTGCCTAGGCCTCTGGTCCTGAGATCTCCACGGGGGGGTTGAACATCATTGTATCCAGGAGTGGTCAGAATTACTGCCTAATGATTTACCAATTCAAGATAGTTACTTATCAATAGCTTTACAAGTCTGAATAAATAAATCCCGGGGAAAGTCCCCAATTTACAGCAACAGGATCAGTAATCAGAGAAGCTCCGCCTTTAAGCAATAAAAAGTCATCCTTAAGCTCTAGACAGTGACTGTGCCTAGACAGAGATGATGTCATCATTCTTCTTCAGGCAGGAGGAGGGCAGGAGGAAGCATTTCCTCAGTCTCCCCTCCCCCAGTGATCAGACTGTACATTGTAACTTTTGTAGAAGGAGAATGAGGCATTTCCTCAGTCTCCCCTCCCCCAGTGATCAGACTGTACATTGTAACTTTGTAGAAGGCAGAGGAGTCATTTCCTCAGTCTCCCCTCCCCCAGTGATCAGACTGTACATTGTAACATTGTAGAAGGAGAATGAGGCATTTCCTCAGTCTCCCCTCCCCCAGTGATCAGACTGTACATTGTAACATTGTAGAAGGAGAATGAGGCATTTCCTCAGTCTCCCCTCCCCCAGTGATCAGACTGTACATTGTAACATTGTAGAAGGAGAATGAGGCATTTCCTCAGTCTCCCCTCCCCTAGTGATCAGGCTGTACATTGTAACATTGTAGAAGGAGAATGAGGCATTTCCTCAGTCTCTCCTCCCCCAGGGATGAGTCACAGAACAGGAAAAGATGTGGATCTGGAGCTCTGACTTCACTAGTTACATGCTTGCTCTGGGTCACTGACTCAGAGGCCACTGGAGAGGAGGACAGCCAGGCAATTTAGTATTTTCAGAAGTTGATCAGCCAGGAAAATTTCTGTTTTTTCTATAATTCCCACCCATGGTTTACAATGAACCACCATCTGTTGTTCACATCCTGGCGCACTGTAACATAAGAAGCTGTGTGATTGGCTTATCTGGTGCCGGTCACATGGCCTAAGACCAGACATTGATCTCAGGGGGAGAATCAGCGCTCAGGCAGAGGCACCAATCAGGGGAAAGACCCCATTTCTCTGGCATTTAGTCATGTGGTTGGCACATAGTGCTCTCCACACCTGGAGGTCAGAGATGGACGGGGATGGACGCCATGGTTTGTGACATTCCGGCGTTCGATGTAAGATTGAAAGATAGGATATTCGACTCAATTACATTATTCCGTCAACAACGTCTCTTGCCTTTGTTCTGATTGGCTCCCTGCCTCACCCCCCAGTTTATGTCCATGACCCGAGCTTGTGTTATGATGTGTTCTGGGATGTTAAAGCGCGTTGGTTATGAATGGCTCCCCGGTAATGCGTGGGAAAAGGTGGGTAATAGGTCGCGTGTTAACACCCTGGACCCCAGCGGAGACGTGTGAACCGAGCCTCGTCAGGAAATGAACACATTCCGCCCTCTTCCTCTCCCGATCTCCAGCACAGTAAAGGTTACGTTTGATGGCGGGTGTACGGTGCAGGCAGTAATAAAACCGAGGACATTAATGGCTCAGGACATAAATCCGACTCTAAGTTTGCGAGGCGGTGGAGGATTTGCAGACTTAACTCTTGTTCGTCATAAAACACTCCAAATTATAAAGGAAGTGCGTTCGGCCTGATCACCGCGAAGGAGAGAAGAATGGCAGCAGAGTCATGACAACGACCTTCATCGAAGTCACCTGAATGTAAAGGGGGCTAAACGAGGACCCCAACTCAGCCCAATGACGAGACAAACTACCCCCCACCCCCATGAGAGGCTCAACACCTCCAATTCTTATTATCCAGCATTGTGAACGATCGTTTCATTGACTAACCTGAATCATTTCTGCTGCTTACATGTACCACAGCCCCCCAAAAGAGGATGGGGGATCCCGGGAGAAGCTGAATGTGTAGAAAGTAACAGCACCACACCAATGGTCAGAGAGTCCAACATGGAAAGTGCACAAACTGCGGATGTTAGTATCTGATATTATATGTACAATGATTTTATTTCTGTCCCTGCCACAATGATGCCCAAAAGACATTCGTATTACGACCGGCTACAGATCCAGCTGATGCTGCTGTACATTGTTCTATTTCTGGGCTTGACTAACATATTGATACGGATATGTTATACATGTTTGGCTATGAAAGAATTGATGGATTTGTTTCTATGTGTAACACATATTTATTATATTTACCAGAATAGGATTTCCTTCCAAAGTGGTTTAGAGGAATCTACGCTTTATAGCAAAACGCGTCGACCAATGGAGCCGACCCAGTACATGATATACCCCCCTCTAGAAACTACACCTTAGATGTGTGAGCTAGGGAGGTGCTGTAGTAGGGCCTCATTCTACATTCATAGGTTTCCCTATTGATTTTATTCTGTCTTTGTTCTGTTTCTTTGGATGTTATACTAAACATCCTTTTTTATTACATGTCTAAAATAAAAAAAAGTGATACTTTTATGCTAAAAGTGTGTTGGTCTCATGCTTATGCCAGAAAAGTCCGCCTTTGGCAGAACGGGGTTCTGCAGATTTTTCTTATATGTACAAGTGTTACCAAAATCCTGCTGAATGGAAGGGGGGGATCAGGGTCCACCACTGTGGCCTTGTGCACCACCACTGGGGTTAGGGGCAGAATGACCTCAACATACAATTATTCTGAATAAAAGACTCCTTCTATGCTTAGATTGCCAGAAGGATGGCAAACTGTGCCGAGCTATTAAGGAGCCAGCAAATTAAGCAAAAAATCGTCATTGCCGGGCCAGATCAAGCAAGTTCCCAGGTGTGATCATAGCACCTGATGTAGATGACAAACATTCAACTGCAGATCTCAGCTGTATACCCTTTACTATATTACCACCCACTCAGCCTATGTGATTGGATGGAGGAGGGTGGTGTTATTGGATGGAAGGGGCTGGGTGTGATTGGAGGGAAGGAGTTGGGAGTGATTAGATGGAAGGGGTGTGATGTGATTGGATGGAAGGGGTTAGTTGTGATTAAATGGAAGAGGTTGGGTGTAATTTGATGGAAGGGGCTGGGTGTGATTGGATGGAAGGGGTTGGGTGTGATTGGATGGAAGGGGTTGGGTGTGATTGGATGGAAGGGGTTGGGTGTGATTGGATGGAAGGAGTTGGGTGTGAATAGATGAAAGGGGTTGGGTGTGTTTGGATGGAAGGGGTTGGGAGTGATTGGATGGAAGGAGTTGGGTGTGAATAGATGAAAGGGGTGTGATGTGATTGAATGGAAGGGGTTAGTTGTGATTGGATGAAAGGGGTTGGGTGTGTTTGGATGGAAGGAGTTGGGTGTGAATGGATGGAAGGGGTGTGATGTGATTGAATGGAAGGAGTTGGGTGTAAATGGATGGAAGGGGCTCGCTGTGATTGGATGGAAGGGGCTGGGTGTAATGAACACAAGTAGGAATCTGGTGACAAAAACTTTCCAACACTCATAGCCATACTGGGTGATGAATTATAAATCCAAAAGGTAAGAGTAATGCTGTGTGTGGAGACCTAACATGGATGCTTTACATCCAGCAGAACCAATCCCACCATAAAAAGACCCGATTTATTATGAACTCTTAATGATCTACAATAAATCTGAAGTGCGTGGAGTCTCTTGTCCAGGCTTTTGCAGAGTATTATAACTGTGTAGTGTAGAGTTGGATATGGGAGTTATGGGATATCAAACCTTCCAGACCTCTGAAGAACTGAAATACACACTTCTGTCTCAGAGACTATGTGAGGGCATTATACCGAGACTGGACCCCTATCTACACCAAGACTGGACGCCAATCTACTCCGACACAGGACCGTAATCTACTCCGGGACTGTACGCCTATTATTTTCAAGACTGGACATCTATCTGCTCAGAGATTGGTCCCCTATACTCTGAGACTGGATGCATATCTACTCTGACACAGGACCCCAATCTACTACGAGAATGGACGCCTATCTACTCCAAGACTGGACGCCCATCTACTCCAAGACAGAATGCCTATCTACTCCAAGACTGGATGCCTACCTACTGCAAGATTGGTCCCCTATGCACTCCAAGACTGGAGGCCTATCTACTCCCCAGAGCGGACGTCTATCTACTCCAAGACTGGATGCCTGTCTACTATGAGACTAGACACCGATTTATTCCCAGACTGGATGCCTATCTACTCCGAGATTGGACGCCTATCTACTCCGAGATTGGATGCCTATATACTCTGAGATTGAATGCCTATATACTCTGAGATTGGATGCCTATATACTCCGAGATTGGATGCCTATATACTCTGAGATTGAATGCCTATATACTCCGAGATTGGACGCCTATCTACTCTGAGATTGGACGCCTATCTACTCTGAGACTGGTTCCATATCTACTCCAAAGATTGATGCCTATCTACTCTGAAACTGGACGCCTATTTACATAAAGACTGGTTGCCTATCTACCCTGAGTCTATGCATTCATAGAGGAGCTTATGGCCATAATTACGCATGTAAACGCACTCATATGACTGTAAATGAACTCCATTGGGCATAATAAATGAACAATTTGTCAAAAAAAATGCTTTCACCCTGAATGCCATACGTGACATTAGAGTCATGTTTCCCCAAGTCCTGGCACCATATTTCAAGTGTATATTCATACGGCGGAGTGCATGGGACTTTCAAAGGGTTAATTGCATAGTCCTCCTATATTTCCCCCAGAGCCCCGCGTAGTCCCCTCATTTTCCCCTCGAGAGCCCTGTGTAGTCCCTTCATATTCCCCCCCAGAGCCCTGTGTAGTCCCCTCATTTTCCCCCCTAGAGCCCTGTGAAGTCCCCCATATTTCCCCCAGAGCCCTGTATAGTCCCCCCCCCCCCCCCATTGCCTGGAAAGGTTTCCTTCAGACAATGAGACAGACGGATGTTACAAGGATCGTTAAAGAGACGATGTGACAAAGTCTGGCCACGCGTGCGATGGATGCGACCGTCCAGCTGGCTGCAGACATGAGAGGGGTGAGGATGCGGCTACAATCGGTAAATAACAACATCCTATACACTCCGCCGGTCTATAGATCCTCTGAGAGGACAGATTGGGGGATGGGAGGACAAGGCGGCTTTATTGCCTTCCTGAGCCAGAACTAAATGTATTCCACCCCCGACCTTCCTCCCGCCAACAGCCGGAGAGATGGGAACCAATTGGACGATTGTTTTTTGCCGTGCAGTCGGCTGTGTCTCTGCATTTCACTGAATTCACCCTCTATAAATGTAAACATGAAGTCTAATCTGATTATATTTTACCTCCCCCCTTCTGTGTCAGGTGATAGAAAGGTGTCAGGTGTGGGTGTCAGGTGTGGGAAGGTGATGGGTGTGGGAAGGTGTCGGGTGTGGGAAGGTGTCGGGTGTGGGAAGGTGTCGGGTGTGGGAAGGTGCCGGGTGTGGGGAGGTGTCGGGTGTGGGGAGGTGTCAGGTGTGGGAAGGTGTCATGAGTGGGAAGGTGTCATGAGTGGGGAGGTGCCAGGTGTGGGAAGGTGTCAGGTGTGGGAAGGTGTCAGGTGTGGAAAGGTGTCAGGTGTGGGAAGGTGTCAGGTGTGGGAAGGTGTCAGGTGTGGGAAGGTGTCAGGTGTGGGAAAGTGTCAGGTGTGGAAAGGTGTCAGGTGGGGGAAGGTGTCAGGTGTGGGGAGGTGTCAGGTGTGGGAAAGTGTCAGGTGTGGGAAAGTGTCAGGTGTGGGAAGGTGTCATGAGTGGGAAGGTGTCGGGTGTAGAAAGGTGTCAGGTGCGCAAAGGTGTCGGGTGTGGGAAGGTGTCAGGTGTGGGAAGGTGTCGGGTGTGGGGAGGTGTCAGGTGTGGGAAAGTGTCAGGTGTGGGAAGGTGTCATGAGTGGGAAGGTGTCGGGTGTAGAAAGGTGTCAGGTGTGCAAAGGTGTCGGGTGTGGGAAGGTGTCAGGTGTGGGAAGGTGTCGGGTGTGGGGAGGTGTCAGGTGTGGGGAGGTGTCATGAGTGGGAAGGTGTCGGGTGTAGAAAGGTGTCAGGTGTGCAAAGGTGTCGGGTGTGGGAAGGTGTCATGAGTGGGAAGGTGTCGGGTGTAGAAAGGTGTCAGGTGTGCAAAGGTGTCGGGTGTGGGAAGTAGTGATGTCGTGAACCTAAAATTTGCCGTTCGCGAACGGCGAACGCGAACCTCCACAAATGTTCGCGAATCGGGCGAACCGCCATAGACTTCAACACACAGGGACTCTTTCTGGCCCCAATAGTGATGGAAAAGTTGTTTCAAGGGGACAAACACCTGGACTGTGGCATGCCGGAGGGGGATCCATGGCAAAACTCCCATGGAAAATTACGTAGTTGACGCAGTGTGTGAATACGATCAGGTATGATGTTGTATCGATCAGGTAGTGTAAGGGTTACGCCCACTTCACAGTGACAGACCAAACTCCCCGTTTAACGCACCGCAAGCAGACCAGAACCGACCAAAATGGGACAGGAACTGGGCTTTAAAGGTTAGGGTTATGGCTTAGGGTTTAACATTAAGGTTAGGGTCAGACCTAGGGCTAGGGTTTGAGTTAGGGTTAGAATTAGGGTTAGGGTTATTTTTAGTTCTTAGGGTTAGAGGGTTAGGGTTAGGGGTAGAATTTAGGGTTAGGGATTTAGGGTTAGGGTTAGATAGAGTTTGTTTTAAGGTTGGATAGGGTTTGGGGTTAGAGTTAAAGGTTAGAGTTTAGGGTTAGGGTTATGGCTTAGGGTTAACGTTAGGGTCAGGCCTAGAGCTAGGGTTAGAGTTAGGATTAGCATTAGGGTTAGGGCTATGGTTTCGGCTAGGGTTAGGGTTTTTTTTTGTGCTAGGTTTAGAGGGTTAGGGTTAGAATTAGGGCTAGGGTTAGGGTTAGGGTTAAGGTTAGACACTTAGGGTTAGAGCGTTAGGATTAGGGTTAGGTTTAGGGTTAGGGATAGATACTTACGGTTAGGGTTAGAGTTAGGGATAGGGTTAGATACATAGGGTTAGAGTGTTAGGATTAGGGTTAGGGTAAGGGTTAGAGGGTTAGGGTGTTACAGTTAGGTTTATGGTTATAGTTAGAGGGTTAGGGTTGGGGTTAGAGGGTTAGGGTTATAGTTTAGGGTTAGAGTTAGGGTTAAGGTTAGGGGTTAGTGGTTAGGATTAGGTGTTAAGGTTAGGGGTTAGTGGTTAGGGTTGGGTGAGGTTTGGGTTAGGGTTAGGGCTTGTCTAGGGCTAGGATTGGGGGTTAGGGTTAGATACATAGGGTTAGGGTTAGATACCTAGGGTTAGAGGGTTAGGGTTAGGGCTAGGGTTAGATATAGAGGGTTAGGGTTATATACATAGGGTTAGGGTTCGGATTTGATACATAGTATTAGGGTTACAGCTAGGGATGATCAAACTTTTGAAAAGTTTGGTTCGACCAGAACACCCGAACCTCCCAAAAGTTCGGCCCGGATTTCATTAAATCAATGGGACCCGAACTTCGGTAATCAAAAAACACAATTTTAAAGCCCTAAAACCCAATAAATGCCCCTAAAAAGTGCCTAGGGTTCTGGTCATGCCCCAGGGACTATCAATCACACAAAAATGTTCTTAAAAATTGTCATTTTTAATAGAGAGCCAATTATTGGAAGAATTAAAAAAAAAAAAAAAAAAATTATCTTCGGATATATTGTCTGGGGGGGGGGGGGGGGGGGGGTCTAAAAAGTGTACATGTGAAGTTTCAGCTCTGTAGCATGTCCAGAACCAGAAAAAAGATCATTTTTCAGTAAAGCAGGGATGGTGGGACCCTCCTTTTACACCTATGTGATCTTTTTTTTTCTGGTTCTGGACATGCTACAGAGCTGAAACTTAGGTACACTTTTTAGACCCCCCCCCCCCCCCCCCGACACTAATCCAAAAAAAGTCATGCCTGCCTCCAAAAATGCCTGATAAATATAAAGAAAATAAATAAATAAAAGCAGACTGATATACCAGCCCTAAAAAGGGCTTTTTGGGGTGCTGTCCTTACAGCAGGAGTGGACACAGAACACTGGCCTAGCTAATGATTTCCCTACTAATTCAGCAGCAGCTCTCTCCCTGCTCTCACTCTGCAGCTTCAGAATGATCTAAGATGGATGCTGCCCTTGCTTTTTTATAGGAGGTGGGAGGGTGTGGGAGGGAGGTATGCTGATTGGCTGGAATGTGCCTGCTGACTGTGAGGTACAGGGTCAAAGTTTGCCTCAATGATGAAGTATAGGGGGCGGACCGAACATCGCATATGTTCGCCTGCCGAGGCGAACGCGAACAAGCGAAGTTCGCAGGGAACTGTTCGGGACATCTCTAGTGGGAAGGTGTCAGGTGTGGGTGTCAGGTGTGGGAAGGTGTCAGGTGTGGGAAGGTGTCAGGTGTGGGAAGGTGTCAGGTGTAGAAAGGTGTCGGGTGATAGAAAGGTGTCAGGTGTGGGAAGGTGTCAGGTGATAGAAAGGTGTCAGGTGTAGAAAGGTGTCGGGTGATAGAAAGGTGTCAGGTGTGGGAAGGTGTCAGGTGATAGAAAGGTGTCAGGTGTAGAAAGGTGTCAGGTGTAGAAAGGTGTCAGGTGTGGGAAGGTGTCAGGTGTGGGAAGGTGTCAGGTGTGGGAAGGTGTCGGGTGATAGAAAGGTGTCAGGTGTGGGAAGGTGTCAGGTGTGGGAAGGTGTCGGGTGATAGAAAGGTGTCAGGTGTGGGAAGGTGTCAGGTGTAGAAAGGTGTCGGGTGATAGAAAGGTGTCAGGTGTGGGAAGGTGTCAGGTGTGGGAAGGTGTCAGGTGATAGAAAGGTGTCAGGTGTAGAAAGGTGTCGGGTGATAGAAAGGTGTCAGGTGTGGGAAGGTGTCAGGTGTGGGAAGGTGTCGGGTGATCTGTACACGGAATCCGTCTCCTCATTGCTGTTTATTTTCCCCCCGGAGGTGGACAGGGAAATCCTGGAAGGACAATAAATATGAAACGCGTCGGGCGAGCTGGGATGAGGACGGATTATGTATGCAGGATGGTAAGGGAAGGGGGCGGTGTCACCTCCGGGGCGGGACACTTTACCAGAAGTAGCACCAATCTTGTTCACCATACACATTGCAATTTACGGTGGGGACACCGATTCAGATTGGCAGCTTTTTCGGTTTATTTTTCAGTATTATTTTCTTGCTTCTATCAATCCCCTCAGGTAGCGCATTGGTCCTCGTTTTTATTAGTTTACCAGAAGTTAGATGTGGTCCCTGGTAGGGGATTGGACGGGAGGCGGATGGGCGGGGAGGATCATCCCGGGTCTAATCAATGACTCTCAGCATTCCTCGTTTGTCTGATTGCTAATTAATCTCCCGCTGGATGTTGGGGATTGTGGAGACTGCGGGGGAGGGACATTGGATCTGACTGCCGTGTGATTAACGTGCGATTCATTGCGGTGACCAATCCAAATCAAAGAACCAACAACGCACCTCAACGCCCCAAAAATCGCAGGTGCCGCAAAGTTTGTATCACAGCACAGAGTTAGATAAATTGTATGGACTCCTCCCCAATGTATGGACTCCTCCCCCTCACACCCCGACTCCAGAATATGACCATTTATATGAGGTGGCCTTCTTCTCATGGCCACCGATATGGAGTTCTGGCTACACCATCCTCCACTCTTCTGGAAGACTTTCTACAAGATTTAGGAGGGTGTCTGTGGAAATGTGTGTCCAATTGTGAGGTCAGGTACTGATGTTGGATGAGAAGACCTGGCTTGAATGTAAGGTCTCACGTTGGGTGCTAAAGAAAAGATCTGGCTCACCATTGGCTTTCATGTGTTTAGTCTAATTATTTTTGTAGCGGAGGACAATAGTCTCAGTGGCTGTCCCTGGGAGCCGTCATTCGGCATCTGCTGTGTATTATGAAGCTCCCCGTTCTCCGCTCAGCGCAGATGATGGAGAAAATGGAAAATAATTATTTCTGATAATGTGGCTTTTGTTTGGAACGCGGCCTTCCTTGTCTCTGGATGCCAATAATTAGCGGCGAGTGATTCACGTGTCAACAAAGGAAAGGGAAGAATATAATGAGACTGCGGCTTTCCAGGGATTTGGGTCTCTGTGCGATTATTAAACCTGCAGGGGACACCAATAGAATATTCTGTCACTGTGGATTTGTATGGAGATTACGGCTGCCACTTCTCCCCGTTTGCTGGACAGAGTCTCCACTTTCAGGGATCTGTCTCCAGCAGTGACGTGTTGGGGTGATGAAGCGCTCTCTGCGTTCCAGTCCCCGGGACTGAGAGAAGACAGAACTGTCAGGAAGAGTGATCCCTGCCTGACACTATGGCCTCAGCTCCCATACAGCCTGGGCCAACCGTTCTCACAGCTGGGGGATGGAGGGGTAGGTAGGTGGAGGTGTCTATGAGGACTTTCCAGGAAGAGTGATCTCCGCCTGACACTACAACTCCAGTACAGCCTAGACCAGTGATGGGGAACCTTGGCACCCCAGATGTTTTGGAACTACATTTCCTATGATGCTCAACTACATTGCAGAGTGCATGAGCATCATGGGAAATGTAGTTCCAAAACACCTGGGGTGCCAAGGTTCCCCATCACTGGCCTAGACCAACCTGGACCAACCTCAAGGTGCTTCTCTATGGTTCCGGGGTAGGTAGGTGTAGGCATCTATGAGGACTTCTCATCAGGGAATGAACCTGGTGAACGTTGCTCAGAGTGCTCCTTTATGGTTCCGGGGTAGGTAGGTGAAGACTTTCTATTTCTATCTATGATGACTTTCCATCGGGGAATCAACCTGGTGAACGTTGCTCGGAATGCTCCTCTATGGTTCCGGGGTAGGTAGGTGAAGGCGTCTATGATGACTTCTCATTGGGGAATGAACCTGGTGAACGTTGCTCGGGGTGCTCCTCTATGGTTCCGGGGTAGGTAGGTGAAGGCGTCTATGATGACTTCTCATTGGGGAATGAACCTGGTGAACGTTGCTCGGAATGCTCCTCTATGGTTCCGGGGTAGGTAGGTGAAGGTGTCTATGATGACTTCTCATTGGGGAATGAACCTGGTGAACGTTGCTCGGAGTGCTCCTCTATGGTTCCGGGGTAGGTAGGTGAAGGTGTCTATGATGACTTTCCATCGGGGAATGAACCTGGTGAACGTTGCTTGGAGTGCTCCTTTATGGTTCCGGGGTAGGTAGGTGAAGGTGTCTATGATGACTTCTCATTGGTGAATGAACCTGGTGAACGTTGCTCGGAGTGCTCCTTTATGGTTCGGGGGTAGGTAGGTGAAGGTGTCTATGATGACTTCTCATTGGGGAATGAACCTGGTGAACGTTGCTCGGAGTGCTCCTCTATGGAGGCACCTATGATGACATTGGGGAATGAATATGAATGAACACTGATGGGGAAGGTTTTTTCCCGCCTCTGCTGCATCTCCACCTCCCAGGACACCTCAAGCTGCCACACTGCACCACCCCCGCTCATGAGCAGCTGTCACCGTCATCGGAGACTTGGAACCGTCACCTCCCACCAGGAGATTCATCCATGCAGGTGGGACAGAAGTCCTTTCTGGAAACATCTGCCTGTCTAGAGGAGCTGGGACCTCAACCTGTCCCTTAAAGCAGAACTCCGGGCAGACAGAAGAGACACAGATGGACATTTTAGAATTCATGTACTTACCTGAGACTGATTTACCAAAATTATGGACCCAGATACGGAACACTAAGAACCCCGCCCACAGTACCCATTTTGGTCATTTCCTGAGTTTGGGTTCGGTCCAAATCCATGTTCTGCCAAACCTGGAAGGAAGATACCCAATCAGCTCCAACTAGGGAATTCCCATCTACACAAAGGGGTGGGGATTCTGGTGACATCATTGTCCTCATATGGTCACATGGCCTAAATACAAATCGGCTGGGTAAATCTATCGACTTTCCCCCTGTTTCAGTCTCTGGCTGTCTGAGGTCTATGGGCACCTTTAGAGCTGGGGACCCTGAGGTCCAAGTATTATATTCCAACAATGATCTATAGATATCATGTGACCTCTACATTTATCCAATCTCAGAGCTCAGGGAATTGCAGCAGACGATCCGATATTCCACGTTCTCTGGAGACTTTGTACAGAATTGTAGACGGCCTTTGGAGCAGAGCTCCGTGTGAGATTCCTGGAGTCGCCGGGACATCAGAGGATCTGAGCAGAGAAACGTCCCTCACAGGTCAGCACTAATCAGGACCCCGAATAGTAGACAACCTCTGGGGTCTTCATTGGATGAAGTTCCCAGCAGAGCCCCATGTGAGGGTCCTGGGACATCTGAGGGTCTGAGCAGAGATATGTCCCTCAAAGGTCAGCACTAATCAGGACCCCGAATAGTAGTAGACAACCTTTGGGGTCATCATTGGATGAAGTTCCCGGCAGAGCCCCATGTGAGGGTCCTGGAGACTCTGGGACATCAGAGGATCTGAGCAGAGATATGTCCCTCACAGGTCAACTCTAATCAGGACCCCGCATTGTAGACGACTTTTGGGGTCATCATTAAATAAAGTTCCTGGCAGAGCCCCATGTGAAGGTTTTGGATTTTCCGGGACATCTAAGGGTCTGAGCAGAGAAATGTCCCTCACAGGTCGATCCGCTTAGTCTAGGCCCCCCCCCCCTGGCTTAGTCTAGGGCCCCCCCTTGTCTCCCTTTGGAGCCCAGCTCTATATCCTCCATTGGCTGTAGCCATAGAAACATCTCATTTTATATTTACAGTGGGAATGCGCGGTTCGGGTCGCAGCAAACATACATCATTTATTTATATTTCTGCTCTCCCTCTTCCATGTCTCCGGTTGATGTTCGCCGTTTGATCTGCGCCGCGTTTACAGAGCGGCCAATGATCTGCCTGCGTCAAATCTCCACATGTGGTCGGCTTGAAAGGCCTTTGTTAGTCTTGTCAGCAAACATGGCTGCCTGGCACAGACGGCGACCTAATGATGTGACGGGGGGTAGGGTTGTCACCTCATCCCTTTATACCAGGACACAATAATTATTATTACACGGGATCTGAGGAGGCACCGAGTGTAATTACCACCTTATCACCCCAGAACCCGGGTAATTATTGTGTCCTGGTATAAAGGGATGAGGTGACAACCCTGCTGGGGGGGGGGGGGGGGGGTTAGGAATGCGAGATGTAAAGAGAGCAAACGGCTAAATACAAATTTGGGAGCACTTCTACCTACCATAGGAGTTGTATTTCTGTCAATCCAGTCTTGAGATTTACACAGCTCTGTCACACAGCACAGCCCTGCCTGGCAGGGGAAGAGACCTGACTTTTCTCTGCAGTAACACCCACGGGTCTTGTCCCTCCCCCAACCTGTGATTGGACAGTGAAAACAGAAGCTGCCACTTCAACAATGTTCCAGAAAGACCATTTACTGAAGTCCCAAAGGTCAGAGGTTAGGGGTTACGTTTAGGAGGTCAGGATTAGGGGTTATGTTTAGGGGGTTAGGGTTAGGGGTTAAATTTAGAGGGTTAGGGTTAGGACTGGGAAGTTAGGGGATAGGGTTAAAGGTTAGGTTTAGGGGGTCAGGGTTAGTGGTTAAGTTTAGGGGTCAGGGGTAGAGTTAGGGGTTACATTTAGGGGCTCAGGGTTAGGGTTGGGAAATTAGGGGATAGGGTTAGAGATTAGGTTTAGAAGGGGGGGGGGTCAGGGTTAGGGTTGGGAAGTTAAAGGTTAAGTTTTGGGGTCAAGGTAAGGGTTAAGTTTAGGGGGGTCAGGGGGTAAAGTTAGGGTTTAAGATTAGGGGTTCAGGGTTAGAGTTGGGAAGTTAGGGTTAGAGGTTAGGTTTAGGGGGGTCAGAGTTAGGGTTGGGGAAAATAAAGGTTAACTTTTGGGGGTCAGGGTTAGAGGTTAAGTTTAGGGGTCAGAAGTAGAGTTAGGGGTTATGTTTAGGGGCTCAGGGTTAGGGTTGGGAAGTTAAAGGTTAAGTTTAGGGGGTCAAGGTAAGAGTTAAGTTTAGGGGCTCAGGGTTAGAGATTGGGGGGTTAGGGGGCGGGGTTAGGGTTGGGAAGTTAAAGGTTACGTTTAGGGGTCAAGAGTTAGGGTTATGGTTTACGTTTAGGGGTCAGGGTTAGGAAGTTAGGGGATAAGTTTAGGGGTTAGAGGTCAGGTTCAAGGGGTTGGGAAGTTAGGGGGTTGGGTTAGGGTAGGAGGTTAGAGGTAAAGTTAGGGTTTGCGGTTAGCATTTGGGGTTAAAGGGGACCTCCACCCTCATGTTGCCCTCCCCCTCCCCTGCTTACAGTTGGACATCATTTTTCTAGGTGACGTTTGTGTCCCCATTTCTTTCCTAGGTGAGAATCCTATTTTCCCCACCCTTCTGCCACGAGGGGTGCGGGGGTCTGGAAAGCAGGGTGGGGGGGGGGGGTGAAAGAGTGCATCACCGTGCCTTACTAAAATATTATATTTCATTTCATAATATATTTCAGCTCATGCCCACTTTCCAATGGAATGTGGGCCCCTTGCAATTACATATTAACGAGCCATTTGACACACCTCATTCATACACCCTGGACATCAGACAGTTGGATATTTTGCATATAGACGACAAGACATTGACAGGTGTTGACATGTTAAACACCTTTTCATTCATTCATTTGGACACTTAACAAGTTAAGGCTTCGCATAGAGATTACTGACACCACCTAAACACATTTGACAATTGCTTACACATGACAGCGGAACACAGACGGATCGGCTCTCCCACAAAACTCAATCTCAGACACAAGACACCTCATATTGACACAGATGTATGGGGAAAGCAAAGCCCTTTCATGTATTGTTTCTGTGAGATATGTTCTATTGTTAAATTGACCTATGAATTGTAACCAGTTTAAAGCAGTTTTTGCCGCCCAAATATCCTTTAAATGTGTGAGCGAAACTTGAAATAAACAGATGTGTCTACACCTTGCTTAAGTGCTCTGTGTTATCGCACCTCCTGGCCAGAAGAGAGAGAATTCACTATACAGAGGGGTTAGCAACTGAAGGGCCGAATATCATCTTGTAAATTGCCTCCTGACGAGTTTTGAGCTAACAGGGGGCGGGGGTCCGAGAAGCAGGGTGGGGGGGGGTGCGGGGGTCTGGGAAGCAGGGTGGAGGGGTGCGGGGGTCTGGAAAGCAGGATGGGGGGGCGGGGGTCCAGGAAGCAGGGTGGAGGGGGACGGGGGGTCCAGGAAGCAGGGTGGAGGGGTGGGGGTCCGGGAAGCAGGGTGGGGGGTCCGGGAAGCAGGGTGGAGGGGTGCGGGTCCGGGAAGCAGGGTGGAGGGGTGCGGGGGTCCGGGAAGCAGGGTGGAGGGGTGCGGGGGTCCGGGAAGCAGGGTGGAGGGATGCGGGGGTCCGGGAAGCAGGGTGGAGGGATGGGGGTCTGGGAAGCAGGGTGGAGGGGTGCGGGGGTCCGGGAAGCAGGGTGGAGGGGTGCGGGGGTCCGGGAAGCAAGGTGGAGGGGTGCGGGGGTCCGGGAAGCAAGGTGGGGGGCGGGGGTCCGGGAAGCAGGGTGGGGGGGGTCCGGGAAGCAGGGTGGAGGGGTGGGGGTCCGGGAAGCAGGGTGGAGGGGCGGGGGTCCAGGAAGCAGGGTGGAGGGGTGGGGGTCCGGGAAGCAGGGTGGAGGGGTGCGGGGGTCCGGGAAGCAAGGTGGGGGGCGGGGGTCCGGGAAGCAGGGTGGAGGGATGGGGGTCCGGGAAGCAGGGTGGAGGGGTGGGGGTCCGGGAAGCAGGGTGGAGGGGTGCGGGGGTCCGGGAAGCAAGGTGGGGAGCGGGGGTCTGGGAAGCAGGGTGGAGGGGTGGGGGTCCGGGAAGCAGGGTGGAGGGGTGCGGGGGTCCGGGAAGCAGGGTGGAGGGGTGGGGGTCTGGGAAGCAGGGTGGGGGGGTCCGGGAAGCAGGGTGGAGGGGTGGGGGTCCAGGAAGCAGGGTGGAGGGGTGGGGGTCCAGGAAGCAGGGTGGAGGGGGACGGGGGGCCCGGGAAGCAGGGTGGAGGGGTGGGGGTCCGGTAGGCAGGGTGGAGGGGTTCGGGGGGTCCGGGAAGCAGGGTGGAGGGGAACGGGGGGTGCGGGAAGCAGGGTGGAGGGGTGGGGGTCCAGGAAGCAGGGTGGAGGGGGACGGGGGGTCCGGGAAGCAGGGTGGAGGGGTGGGGGTCCAGGAAGCAGGGTGGAGGGGTGGGGGTCCGGGAAGCAGGGTGGAGGGGGACGGGGGGTCCGGGAAGCAGGGTGGAGGGGGACGGGGTCTGGGGGGGTTGTAGATAAAGAATCCATCCATTGATGTGAATGGATGCAGCGTTCCACCCGGAGATCCGTTCTGGAAGCCTCTGGGTCTCATTCACACTGAGAGGTGAGCAGTCTTCCTCGGGGGTGATCTCTGTTTACCTGAAACAGCCAATCAGAAGCTGGGAACTGAAGGTCAGACTCCTCCCAGTTGGGTTCCTGTGGGGTTACAATGTAACAGATGGATGACTGGATGTGTAACCCCCAGCACTGGAATGGATGAGATCTCGGAGATTGGGGGGGGGGGGGTACAAGGACGTCTTCAGTCTGTATAAGTGGTGAAGTTGTGACGGTTCCCCTGATCCGGTCTCCTCCATCCTCCGACCCATGTGACCGCGTTCAGATGGAGGCGCCGATCACAGCTGGGGACGCCGAGTCTAATGGAGACTTAATGTGAAGTGATTGGTCCTCCCGCGGGGCCACAAGTCTTGTCTATGAAGCTGTCACCCTCCCCGATGTCATGTGGTGAGGTCAGCATGGCCGCCATCCTTCATTAGAGGCTCTGCTGAGCTCATCGCTTCATAAATCTGCAGACTGCGGGGATCCGATCCCTATTCCTGGAACTCAGAACTCTCTCAGAGTTCAGCCCGAATTTTACTGAATTTATTATTCTTTGTCTGAAATCCGAACTGCGGGATAATAAATCCATCGGTCATGTGACTTCTCCCAGATCTCTGCATCCAATGAGAGACTTCCTGGAATAAAGACCACCCACTGCTGCCCTCTCTCCTTGTGCAGGGGGACTGGTCAGGTCTCCTCCCCCTCCTGCAATGGGTGGAGCCTGCTGGGCCCTCCCACAGCTCTGTTCTCTCTCCTTGTGCAGGAGGACTGCTCGACGTCACCCCCTCCTGTAGTGGGTGGATCTTGATTAGCCCCTCCCACAGGCCTGCTCTCTTTCCTTGTTGCAGGGGGATTGGTCTGGTTTTCACAGGCTCCTGTAGTGGGTGGAGCCTGCTGGTCCCCTCCCACAGCTGTCCTCTCTCCTTGTGAAGGGGGACTGGTCTTGGCACCACCCCCTCCTGTAGTGGGTGAAGCCTCCTGGGCCCCTCCCACAACTCTGTTCTCTCTTCCTACTCAGGGTAACTGGTCTTGTCCCTGCCCCCTCCTGTAGGGGGTGGAGCCTGCTGTATCCCTCCCATAGCTCAACTCTTTCCTTGTGCAGGGTGACTGGTTTTGTCCCCACCCCTTTCTGTAGTGGGTGGAGCCTCCTGGGCCCTCCCACAGTTTTCCTTTCTCTCTCCTTGTGCAGAGGGACTGGTCTTGAACCGTGGGTGGAGCCTAGGGTGCCCCTCCCACAGGCCTGCTCTCTTTCCTTGTGCAGGGGGACTGGTCTTGACTCCACCCCTCCTGTAGTGGGTGGGGCCTGCTGGACCCCTCCCACAACTCTGCTCAGCTCGTGCACAGTCCAGTGATGATGTCACTGCTACTTACAGTGAGGAAATAAATATGTGCAGATTACATAGAAATGGCGGGAGTATAATTTTATCATCAGTGTATTTTATAGGATAGAGACAGAATATCAACCAAAAATGATACAAATGTTATAAATGGAGTTGCAGTTCAGGGAGTAAAATAAGTATTTGATCCCCTTAGTAGTCGGTGGAGAAAACCTTGTTTCTCCTTGTCCTCATTTCCATGTCCCTGCTTCCAGCCATCAGACCTGAGATCTCCCCCCCCCCCCCCCCCTCGGTGGGGCGTACCTGTTATGATGTCAGCGCGTCCCCTGAGCCGCCATCCAGAGGACGCCCCACCTGAGACTACACAGGAAGATGAAAGGGCGGATAACGGTTTTATGTGGCGCCTGGAGGCGGCGCCAGCGCTCAGCAGCAGATTATTACCGCCATCAGCTTCTAGGTTTGATGAGAATTTGTCTCCCGGAGGAGAGCGCACGGCGGCAGAGCACACGGAGGAGAGCGCGCGGCGGCAGAGCACACGGAGGAGAGCGCGCGGCGGGAGAGCACGCAGAGGAGAGCGCACGGCGGCAGAGCAGGCAGAGGAGAGCGCACGGCGGCAGAGCACATGGAGGAGAGCGCGGCGGCAGAGCACACGGAGGAGAGCGCGCGGCGGGAGAGCACGCAGAGGAGAGCGCGCGGCGGCAGAGCACACGGAGGAGAGAGCACGGCGGCAGAGCACGCAGAGGAGAGCGCACGGCGGCAGAGCACATGGAGGAGAGCACGCGTTGGCAGAGCACACAGAGGAGAGCGCGCGGCGGCAGAGCACGCAGAGGAGAGCGCACGGCGGCAGAGCACGCGGAGAGCGCGCAGCGGGAACAATCCGCCCTATATAGAATCTAGGACAGTGTGGGGTGGGATTCGCTCCGGGGTGACCTCACCGCGTCTATTTTTAGGGCTTCGCAGGGTTAACTCTTTGCTGTCCTTGTCTTAGAACGTTCCGGGGTTACTGGAACACCGAGGCGCAGCTCGGCGCTGCCGTTTGTCGGCGTGCTCTTGTCGCGTGTTCCGATAGGGCGGCGGGTCATCTATAGTTCATGTGGGGGAGGGGCGGGTTTTTGGGTCGTTACAACGATAGCAAAAAATGATTCTCTAATGCCACAAGCAGGACGAATCACACGGCGCCATGAACACCGGCGGGGGAGGGTCGGCAAAAAGAGGCGCTGGAGTCGCCGTTTACTAACCAACCAGCTGCAGGGTAACGCCCACGGCGGCCATGATAATACGGGTGCGTCCAATCTGTCCGGGAGGAACGGTCACTAAATGTGACATCACAGGACCGCAGCGCCAACAGCCAATCAGAGGACATTACAGAAGAAATCATCATCAGTGAAGAGATCTGATCGATCGATCGCTGGGAATGAAATGATTTATTAGATAATGAAACAAAATAAGAAAATCAGGAAAAGAAATCCTCCGGAAGATCAGAGAAGATTCCGAGTCCAACGACGGAACCCGCCGCCCAATCAATATATATATATTGATTATTAAGTCTGAATATATTGATTATCCAGTCACTAAACATTGATTATTGAGTCTATTTACATTGATTATTAAGTCTTTATATATTGATTATGGAGTCCATAAATATTGATTATCGAATAACTAAACTGATTATTGCATCTGGATATATTGATTATGGAGTTCCTATATATTGATTGAGTCTGAATATATTGATTATTTAGTCTGTTTATATTGATTATCAAGCCTTTATATATTGATTATTGAGTCACTAAACATTGATTATTGAGTCTGTATATATTGATTATTTAGTCTGTTTACATTGATTATCGAGTCCTTATATATTGATTAATAATAGATTGTGTAATATGGGGGACTAAGATCACCAGCGGCCATTTGTAAAAAAACAAACAGCTTTATTAATGTCTCGCCTCCAGGACTTCTCCAGAGCCTCTCCCATCCTCTGGAACTCCCTGCCCCAGTGTGTCCGGTCACCTCTCATGCCTTCTGCCTTTAGGTGATCCTTGAAAACTCACTTATTCAGGGAAGCCTTCCCCACCCCCACCTAAAAACTGTACTTGAGTCCCCTCCATCAGATCACTCCCCCGCAGCTATTACCTTTTGTACCACCTCCCCCTCCCTTTAGATTGTAAGCTCCATGAGCCGGGCTCTCCTATTCCTTTTGTATTGTAAATTGTACTGTCCCCCTTTTTATTGTAAAGTGCTGTGTAAACTGTCGGTGATAAATAAATCCTCTATAATAATAATAATAATTCCTCCATAGCAGGAAACAAACCGCTTCCTCCAGCAAAAATAAGTCCAATAATCCGTCCAATCAAAAGAAGAAACCACACAACCGGCTCACCGCCAAGCTGGAGGATTCGGGGTGCCAGGCAGGCCTGGGGGTTCAGCATTAGGTCTCCTTCACCCATCCTCACATTTGTGACCTCTCCATTCCGCTTCACTGAGACCAACGCTGGTTTCTCCTGCCTTTCATGCCTCCCCTGCCTGGGGGTCCCCCCCCCCCCCCCCAGAACCGAACCATAGTCCTGGTAGTCAGAAATTGGAGGTTCTTCCCACCCAAATCTCTTCCAACCCCTGAAATTCCGGGTCCTTCATATGGATTTATCAATCCAGAGAGAACTGGAAATCTGTCCAATCTTTCCAAACTCCTCCGGGACACCTCACCCCACATGGGCGAGAACCCCGAGAAATGTCCCCAAAACTGTCCCCCTAAAAGGACCCCAACTCAGTTATTGGGGAGATCTGCCGCCCCGGACACATTCCTGGGGACCTTCTCAATTTATTTCTGAGTCCCTATACATTGATTATTGAGTCTTGCATATATTGATCAAGTCCACTTACACTAATTATCGAGTCTCTACACGATCGTTATTGGGTCTATATACATCGATCAATGAGTCCTTTATACATTGATCATTGCGTCTGTATTGGATTCATATATATTGATTATTGAGTCTGTATGCTATAGTTATTGGATTCATATACTGTATATTGATTATTGGGTCTGTCTAAACTGCGTTACCGTTGTAAATGGTTCGTCATTGAAATAAACTCGTCCCTGGATATCATGGCGCGGTGTTCCAGTTCTAGGCTCCCCTATCTCCATCACAGGCCGAGGTGATGGTGGAAATCCTTTCCAAATGTCCCCCCCTTCCTGCCATATTATTGGATCTCCCTGCACCCCACTGTCCTCCGATCTCCCTGCACCCCACCATTCTCCCATCTCCCTGCACCCCACTGTCCTCCGATCTCCCTGCACCCCACCGTCCTCCGATCTCTCTGCACCCCACCATCCTCCGATCTCCCTGCACCCCACTGTTCTCCCATCACCCTGCACCCCACCGTTCTCCCATCTCCCTGCACCCCACTGTCCTCCGATCTCCCTGCACCCCACCATTCTCCCATCTCCCTTAACCCCACCGTCCTCAGATCTCCCTGCACCCCACCGTTCTCCAATCACCCTGCACCCCCCTGTCCTCCGATCTCCCTGAACCCCACCGTCCTCAGATCTCCCTGCACCCCACCATTCTCCCATCTCCCTGAACCCCACCGTCCTCCGATCTCCCTGCACCCCACCGTCCTCCGATCTCTCTGCACCCCACCGTCCTCAGATCTTCCTGCACCCCACTGTTCTCCCATCACCCTGCACCCCACCGTTCTCCAATCACCCTGCACCCCACCGTTCTCCAATCACCCTGCACCCCACTGTCCTCTGATCTCCCTGCACCCCACCATCCTCCGATCTCTCTGCACCCCACCGTCCTCAGATCTTCCTGCACCCCACCGTTCTCCAATCACCCTGCACCCCACTGTCCTCCGATCTCCCTGCACCCCACCATCCTCCGATCTCTCTGCACCCCACCGTCCTCAGATCTCCCTGCACCCCACTGTCCTCCGATCTCCCTGCACCCCACCATCCTCCAATCTCTCTGCACCCCACCGTCCTCAGATCTTCCTGCACCCCACCGTTCTCCAATCACCCTGCACCCCACTGATCTCCAATCACCCTGCACCCCACTGATCTCTCTGCACCCCACTGTCCTCCGATCTCCCTGCACCCCACTGTCCTCCGATCTCCCTGCACCCCACCGTTCTCCCATCTCCCTGAACCCCACCGTCCTCCGATCTCCCTGCACCCCACCATCCTCCGATCTCCCTGCACCCCCCTGTCCTCAGATCTTCCTGCACCCCACCGTTCTCCAATCACCCTGCACCCCCCTGTCCTCCAATCACCCTGCACCCCACTGATCTCCCTGCACCCCACTGTCCTCCGATCTCCCTGCACCCCCCTGTCCTCCCATCACCCTGCACCCCACTGTCCTCTGATCTCCCTGCACCCCACTGTCCTCTGATCTCCCTGCACCCCACTGTCCTCTGATCTCCCTGCACCCCACCGTTCTCCAATCACCCTGCACCCCACTGATCTCCCTGCACCCCCCTGTCCTCCCATCACCCTGCACCCCACTGTCCTCTGATCTCCCTGCACCCCACTGTCCTCTGATCTCCCTGCACCCCACCGTTCTCCAATCACCCTGCACCCCACTGATCTCCCTGCACCCCACTGTCCTCCGATCTCCCTGCACCCCACTGTTCTCTGATCTCCCTGCACCCCACCGTTCTCTGATGTCCCTGCACCCCACTGTTCTCCAATCACCCTGCACCCCCCTGTCCTCCAATCACCCTGCACCCCACTGTTCTCCGATCTCCCTGCACCCCCCTGTCCTCCGATCTCCCTGCACCCCCCGTCCTCCGATCTCCCTGCACCCCACCGTTCTCTGATCTCCCTGCACCCCCCTGTTCTCCATTCACCCTGCACCCCACTGTTCTCCGATCCGATGGACCCGCTCACCTCACTGAATCTGTTGCAGTGACACCACAGAGAATAACGTTGTCACTATGACGGAGTAATTGAATTTGGCACACGGCACCTGCAATGAATCACCTGGACTGTTCAGTGTAATATTGGTCTGCATGGGGTATGTTTTCCTGCATATCATACAGGAGGAGAACATGATATATAATATAAAGGATATAATAATCATTGTGGTGAGATTTCTATACACACTGCAGGTGTTGGAGGTGGGGGGAGGGGGGATTTCGGGCCCCGCACAGGGCCGGTTGGCATTGTGTGGCTCGGCTCACCCCGTTGCCTCGCTCGCCCTTCCTGCGCTCGCCTTTCAGGTCTCATTATGTAATTCCCTCACGCTGTCTGAGCCGTTCACATCACAGGAACTCCGACTGCAGACAATGTGACCAGCCGGGGCGCCGCGGCCCCCTCCGATCAGCGCTCAGCCCCCAGGGCCCCGCAACGTGGAGGACTCAGACCAGTCACAGTCTTTTCTGTACTCCGGTCACCCCCTCCCCCACCCGCTGTGCTTTTCATGTCCGTTTTATGTCTGGCGAGTGCAGCGCGGGCCCCGATACCGGCAGGGAGGCAATCTGACACACAACAAGCAAGCTCCCAGTGTTATACAGCAGACTGGAGGCAATTTATATTCTCAGTCACTGAGTATTCAGCTGTGGAAAACCAGGATTGATTATTGAGTCCCTATATATTGATTATTGAGTCCGTATATATTGATTATTGAGTCCATATATATTGATTATTGAGTCCCTATATATTGATTATTGAGTCCGTATACATTGATTATTGAGTCCATATACATTGATTATCGAGTCCCTATATATTGATTATTGAGTCCGTATATATTGATTATTGAGTCCCTATATATTGATTATTGAGTCCGTATACATTGATTATTGAGTCCGTATATATTGGTTATCGAGTCCGTATATATTGATTATGGAGTCCATATACATTGATTATGGAGTCCGTATATATTGATTATTGAGTCTGTATATATTGATTATTGAGTTCGTATATATTGATTATGGAGTCCCTATACATTGATTATTGAGTCCATATATATTGATTATTGAGTCCATATAAATTGGTTATCAAGTCCATATATATTGATTATGGAGTCCATATATATTGATTATTGAGTCCGTATACATTGATTATTGAGTCCGTATACATTGATTATGGAGTCCATATATATTGATTATTGGGGTTTATTCACAATAGCTGGAGAGTGCAAAATCAGTCTCATTTCTGCATGGAAACCAATCAGATTGATTAATGAAGTTTTGGGAATAAAAGCTGGAAGTTGATTGGTTTCCCTGCAGAAGTGAGAGAAGCTTTAGTGAATAAACTCTGATGAGTCTGTATATATTGATTCCCTTTTCATTGATTATATTGATTATTATTATTATACAGGATTTATATAGCGCCAACAGTTTGTGCAGCGCTTTACAAGGGAAGACAATAAAGTTACAATACAATTCAATACTTCTGCAACGCAGAGTCAAAGCTTCAGCAGATATAAAAGAGAGAAATGAAAGCGGTTCCGGAATCTTCCATTCATCATTGTGTGTGACCCGCCATCAGCCTCTGCCAGTCCCCCTACAGCAGAGCTCAGACTGGGGGAAGGGAAAACAGCACCGGGAGCCAATCAGCTCATTTACTGAAAAGAAGCATTCTGATTGAAGGAGAGAGCAGAGTGACAGAGAGGTGAGCTCATCAGTCTCTGCTGCTTCTCTTTCCACTGTCCAATCACAAGCTGGGGGAGGGACAAGTAAACTGTTAGTGTTACTGAACTTCATCAGAGTAAGATCGGGTCTCCTCCCCCACCAGACTGAGCACACCCTAATCACCCCTTGTGGTGCAGATTCCCCCTGTTTAGACCCCTGATATTTCAGCAAAGCTCCCTAACTGTGCTAACAAAAAAAATAAAATTGTAAAAAAGAATAAAAAATAACAATAAAACTACAGACACCGATCTCTACCCTACTGACACCATCAGTATATACACAGGGATATGTGTTTGAGCTTTGGGGTGCGCACCCTAATGTAATAGGCTGCACACATCTATGCCCGCAATGTCCATTTCTCTGTGATCTGATTGGTTTATTTGGAATATTTCTTACGCTGATTCCTACAACACATCGATCGTACGATTCCATCGTTCTATTCTCACCCTGAGGGCACCAAAAACATTTTATTCAATATCTTGTTTGGAAAAAGAAATAAAAGTTTGCACAGTGAAGGATCCTCGTATTCAGCGCTTTGCCCGGCCGCCGTCACTCGTGGCGTTCCTGCGGGCGCGGATGAAGGAGTTGGATGTGGCGGCGGATGGCGTTCCGTCCCGGGGATTAGGAAGGGATGACTGACCTCCGAAATCCATACTTTCTGCCCTCCGTTAATCTTCTCTACTGATAAGACGACAGAGCAAAGTCATGTGACCGCGTCCGCCTGAGCCCATCCCAGAGTCCGCCAGAAAGTGGAGCAACCAGAGAGGGCTGACACCCGCAGCAAGTCGTCTCTGGAGACATTCCACTCATATAATATAACTAATACCCCATATAAATCTGCCCCCCAATATACAATCCCTGCCCCCCAATATACAATCCCTGCCCCCCAGAATACAATCCCTGCCCCCAACATACAATTCCTGCCCCCCAAAAATACAATCCCTGCCCCCAACATACAATCCCTGCCCCCATAATACAATCCCTGCCCCCAACATACAATTCCTGACCCCAAAATACAATCCCTGCCCCCAATATACAATCCCTGCCCCCATAATACAATCCCTGCCCCCAACATACAATTCCTGACCCCAAAATACAATCCCTGCCCCCAACATACAATTCCTGACCCCAAAATACAATCCCTGCCCCCAAAATACAATCACTGCCCCCAGAATACAATCCCTGCCCCCAAAATACAATCACTGCCCCCAAAATACAATCCCTGCCCCCAAAATACAATCCCTGCCCCCAAAATACAATCACTGCCCCCAAAATACAATCCCTGCCCCCCCCCCAAAATACAATCCCGCCCCCAATATACAATCCCTGCCCCCCTAAAATACAATCCCTGCCCCCTAAAATACAATCCCTGCCCCCTAAAATACAATCCCTGACCCCCAAAATACAATTCCTGCCCCCCTAATACAATTCCTGACCCCAAAATACAATCCCTGCCCCCCAAAATACAATCCCTGCCCCCATAATACAATCCCTGCCCCCCTAAAATACAATTCCTGCCTCCCAATATAAAATCCCTGCGCCCCAGAATAAATTCCTGTCCCCATGTCATCTAATCTTCATCGGCCTCTTCTCTACCTTCAACCCTCTGATCCCCCCCACCCCCACCAACTCACTCACTGCTCAAGAGATCGCCAATCACTTGAAAGAAAAGATCGATGAAATACATGAGAGCACCCCCACTGTACAATCCCCCCCCACCCCCACTGTACAATCCCCATCTACCAGACTAGTCAGCATTTTCCTCTTCTGACCGCCAACTACTGAAGAGGTCACCAAACGTTACTCAGACACCTACCTAACCCATCCCCCCCCCTCCCCACTGCTGCACCCCAATCCTTCCCAACTACTCTCCTCCCCCCCTTCTTCTATCCTATCCTCCCCCACTCACATCTTCAATCCTTCCCTCTCTACTGCCCCTCCCCCCCTAAAGCATGCAAGGATCACCCCATAATCCTCCACCCCTCTCTGCCAATCCCTCACTTCCAATGATCCCACCATCGGTTCCCCCTGCTCTCACCACTCGCTGCTCCTGCTCCCCCTGATCCCACCACCTGCTCCCCCGATTCCCGCTCCCTCTGCTCCCATCATCAGGTCCCCATGCTCATACCCAACGCTCCTCCTGTTCCCACCACCCACCCCCCCCCCCCCCCTGCTCCTACCCTTCGCTCCCCCTGCTCCCTCCACTGGTTCCCCTGATCCCTCCCCCCCTGTGCTCCCAACATCGGTTCCCCCTGCTGTCACCACCCACTCCTCCTGCTCCCACCTTTCATTCCCCCTGCTCCCTCCACTGGTTCCCCATGCTCCCACTGTCTGCTCCCCCCCCCCCCGCTCCCCCCGCTCCCATTGCCCATACACACCTGGAACACTAGATACGATGTACACAGGCCAGGAATTGTTGGGTTCCCTTGGCATTCTGGGGGGGATACTCACTGTTTGGGTTGACATTCTCGCAGAGCTCTGTCTTGGCTTCCCCGTTGGGCCGGTCGCTGGGCTTGTGTGACAAACGCGATGACATTGTGGCCGCCGTCACCACCGCCTTAAAGCTGCGCTTGCGTTTCTGGACATTCAGCTCCGGGTGGAAGATGATGATGTACACCTTGGGCATGTAGAGCATCCCCAGAGCCACCGAGGCACTAAGATTCATGGAGATGGTGAGAGTGGTGGTCTGGATGTAGAGCTGCAACAGAAGGAAATCAAAGCATTAGAGAGTCCCAACGTTCAATATAAGCCACACCCCCAGACTATTCACATAATACTAGTAAGCCACACCCCCAGACTATTCACATACTACTAGTAAGCCACACCCCCAGACTATTCACATAATACTAGTAAGCCACACCCCCAGACTATTCACATACTACTAGTAAGCCACACCCCCAGACTATTCACATAATACTAGTATAAGGCTGGATGAATTTACAATGATTGTTAAAGGCCCCTTGGGGCCCCAGAATAATGACACGCTGATACCTGGGGCCCCAGAATAATGACACGCTGATACCTGGGGCCCCAGAATAATGACACGCTGATACCTGGGGCCCCAGAACAATGACACGCTGATACCGAGGGCCCCAGAATAAAGACAAACTGACACTTGGGGGCCCCAGAACAATGACACACTGACACTTGGGGGCCCCAGAACAATGACACACTGACACTTGGAAACCCCTCATTGATGACACACTGAAACTTGGGGGCCCTACGCTGATGATGCACTGACACTTGGGAGCCCAACATCGATGATATACTTACAATTGGTGGCCCCTCATTGAAGATCCACTGACACTTGGGGGCCCCTCATTGATGATATACTGACACTTTAGGGCCCCACATCGATGATATACTGACACTTGGGGGCCCCTCATTGATGATGCACTGACACTTGGGGGCCCCTCATTGATGATACACTGACACTTGAGGGCCCCTCATTGATGATGCACTGACACTTGAGGGCCCCTCATTGATGATGCACTGACACTTGAGGGCCCCTCATTGATGATACACTGACACTTGAGGGCCCCTCATTGATGATACACTGACACTTGGGGGCCCCTCATTGATGATACACTGACACTTGGGGGCCCCTCATTGATGATATACTGACACTTGAGGGCCCCTCATTGATGATACACTGACACTTGGGGGCCCCTCATTGATGATACACTGACACTTGGGGGCCCCTCATTGATGACGCACTGACACTTGGGGGCCCCTCATTGATTACGCACTGACACTTGGGGGCCCCTCATTGATTACGCACTGACACTTGGGGGCCCCTCATTGATTACGCACTGACACTTGGGGGCCCCTCATTGATTACGCACTGACACTTGGGGGCCCCTCATTGATCTGCATAGCTGTGATCCATACACACCGATCGTTCTCAGTATATCGGACGCAGAGCTGATACAGGAGAGAATTCTGAATGTGAAATGATAAAGTTGATTTGATGAAATCCATTCCCACCATCAGGGGAGTCCCCGTATTGTAGGACATTATTATCCTTCAGGATGACAGCTAATTATCTCTGTGACGTTCTTATGACAGACGTCCCCACATTGTCCGTCTATCGATCGGCTGTGCGGGGGGTCCTCCTCCGCCCCTTTAATGGGACGATCTGTCAATCAAAGTCATGCCATGAGATAATGATGGCGTTCAGCCGCCGAGGCGTCCTCGTTAATCAGTTATTAGGGAAGGATGAGGTTTGTTCTGTGATTGGCAGGTGGAGGAATGGCGCTCACATAAAACCCGCTAATGGATTCCTCCGAGCAAAGGCCAATCATCTCCTAATTTATTATATATGGTGAGGAGTAAATAATGAGCCCTTCCCCCCATCCATCCCAATCCACCCCCACGGGGAAACCTTTTATTCTCACATCAAATATTCAAATACTGGGGGAATCAGAACTCTGCACCCTGGCTTTCAGCTGCTGGAGGGAGAGACACAGATACAGTGCATCGTTCTGTAATTGTCCTCCCACTGCACTGATCCCCCTGCGTGTCCAAGCCCCCTACAGGAGGACTGGTGGTACCCCCCCTATCGGCAGCCCTGGTCCCCAGCAGGGGGATTTCCCCTCACTTCCTGTCCAGGGGATGGGTATCAAACAGAAGAGGATGACTTCAACTAACAGCATTGGACATCAATTAACCCAGAAGAAGACCGGTGCTGTATGGGGGGAGGGGGGTCAGCCCAGCCCCGCCCCGCCCAAGCATACTGTATATTCCGGCATTATCTTCTATATCTCCTTCTAATTGTAAATATCTGGTTACTTTTTCCTCCTTGGTGTCTCCTCTCGTCTTATAACAATAAAACATCAAACCTTAGAGGTGTGAATTGTCCAATGAATGTATTATAGATCTTCCCTGATGACGTCTCAATGACGAAATGCGTTGGATAGAAATAAATCGGGACATCATGGCAGCCCACACAATGGAAGTGGGTCAGTGCAGCGCGGAGCCACTCAGGACGGAAGCTGCTGGTTTGCTTTCTGGCACATTGGGAGTGAATATTTTATACAAAATGGAATTCCTTTCTCCGACTTCTATTGGGAATTATACAAGGGAGTGTATCTAAGACCTGAGACATCGAGAACTGAGCCTGAAGATAGTTACATAGTCCAAAGTCCATCCAGTCCAACCAATAAATAAAAAATAAATAAAAGAAAAAACTATACAGTCCTATATTTACAATCCTATACCCACCCAACCATACAATCCTATATACACAATCCTATACCCACCCCAACCATACAATCCCATATACACAATCCTATACCCACCCCAACCATACAATCCCATATACACAATCCTATACCCACCCCCAACCATACAATCCCATATACACAATCCTATACCCTTCCCCAACCATACAATCCCATATACACAATCCTATACCCTCCCCAGCCATACAATCCCATATACACAATCCTATACCCACCCCAACCATACAATCCCATATACACAATCCTATACCCTCCCCAACCATACAATCCCATATACACAATCCTATACCCTCCCCAACCATACACTCCCATATACACAATCCTACACCCTCCCCAACCATACACTCCCATATACACAATCCTATACCCACCCCAACCATACAATCCCATATACACAATCCTATACCCGCCCCAACCATACAATCCCATATACACAATCCTATACCCTCCCCAACCATACACTCCCATATACACAATCCTATACCCACCCCAACCATACAATCCCATATACACAATCCTATACCCTCCCCAACCATACAATCCCATATACACAATCCTACACCCTCCCCAACCATACAATCCCATATACACAATCCTATACCCTCCCCAACCATACACTCCAATATACACAATACTATACCCTCCCCAACCGTACACTCCCATATACACAATCCTATACCCTCCCCAACCATACACTCCCATATACACAATCCTATACCCTCCCCAACCATACAATCCCATATACACAATCCTATACCCTCCCCAACCATACACTCCCATATACACAATCCTATACCCACCCCAACCATACAATCCCATATACACAATCCTACACCCTCCCCAACCATACACTCCCATATACACAATCCTATACCCACCCCAACCATACAATCCCATATACACAATCCTACACCCTCCCCAACCATACAATCCCATATACACAATCCTATACCCTCCCCAACCATACAATCCCATATACACAATCCTATACCCTCCCCAACCATACACTCCCATATACACAATCCTATACCCACCCCAACCATACAATCCCATATACACAATCCTATACCCTCCCCAACCATACAATCCCCTATACACAATCCTATACCCTCCCCAACCATACAATCCCATATACACAATCCTATACCCTCCCCAACCATACACTCCCATATACACAATCCTATACCCACCCCAACCATACAATCCCATATACACAATCCTATACCCACCCCAACCATACAATCCCATATACACAATCCTATACCCTCCCCAACCATACACTCCCATATACACAATCCTACACCCTCCCCAACCATACAATCCCATATACACAATCCTATACCCTCCCCAACCATACACTCCCATATACACAATCCTATACCCTCCCCAACCGTACACTCCCATATACACAACCCTATACCCTCCCCAACCATACAATCCCATATACACAATCCTATACCCTCCCCAACCATACACTCCCATATACACAATCCTATACCCACCCCAACCATACAATCCCATATACACAATCCTACACCCTCCCCAACCATACACTCCCATATACACAATCCTATACCCACCCCAACCATACAATCCCATATACACAATCCTACACCCTCCCCAACCATACAATCCCATATACACAATCCTATACCCTCCCCAACCATACACTCCCATATACACAATCCTACACCCTCCCCAACCATACACTCCCATATACACAATCCTATACCCACCCCAACCATACAATCCCATATACACAATCCTACACCCTCCCCAACCATACAATCCCATATACACAATCCTATACCCTCCCCAACCATACAATCCCATATACACAATCCTATACCCTCCCCAACCATACACTCCCATATACACAATCCTATACCCACCCCAACCATACAATCCCATATACACAATCCTACACCCACCCCAACCATACAATCCCATATACACAATCCTACACCCTCCCCAACCATACAATCCCATATACACAATCCTATACCCTCCCCAACCATACAATCCCATATACACAATCCTACACCCTCCCCAACCATACAATCCCATATACACAATCCTATACCCGCAGTTGATCGGGAGGAAGGTGGAAACCCCAGTAAAGTATGATCCAATTTACTACAGCAGGGGAAAAGTTCCTTCCCGATCCCCCGAGAGGCGATCAGATATTCCTTGGATCAACTAAATCATATGATCCAATTTTGTGGGAATTAATAATACTTTTGACCTTTATATTAGAAGGTCCCACATTTTTGGTGGAAGGCGGTGGACTGTGACCCCAGAGAAGACATCTTCTGATTTATAGATGACTCATGATTGGGGGTTATGGATGTTACTGCCATAGTGGACACAGAATAGGATTTGAATATCACATATGGGGAACATAAAGTGTCCCCCCCTGGAGAATTCAGAGGCCCTCTGCCCTACACCAGTGATGACCCACCTTTACCTGGTCCTGAGGGACCACGACACACATGGAACCATTTATATTGGCTTAATTAAAGGCCTTGAATAAAGGCCTAAAAAATATGGTTAGACAAATACAACACAATGTCTAACCATTTACAGCACAACAACGCGACTGCCACAAGAAGATGAATCGTCTAGGAGCATCCCTGCCGACCCCTACTTCACTGGCCAGTGGGACCAGATAAACAGCAATGCTGTGCTGCAGACATTGGGGCCCTCATCCTTTGAGGTGGTGCTACAAACCTCATTGAGTTGGACTCTCTGATTTAAATGTAGAGGTATTTGTTAACCCTTCATTCTAAGGTATGGGGTCTCATTGTTGGTCCTTCCCTCTAAGGCTTGGTGTTGGGTCCCATTGCTGGTCCTTCACTCTAAGGTTTGGGGTCTCATTGTTGGTCCTTTACTCTAAGGCTTGGTATGGGGTCTCATTGTTACCCTTCACTCTGGTTTGTTGGGTCTCTTTGTTGGTCCTTCACTCTAAGGTTTGGGGCCCCATTGTTGGTCCTTCACTCTAAGCTTTGGTGTTGGGTCTCATTATTGGTCCTACACTCTAAGGTTTAGGGTCTCATTGTTGCTCCTTCTAAGATTTGTTGGGTCTCCTTGTTGGTCCTTTCCTCTATGGCTTGGTGTTGGGTCCCATTGTTGGTCCTTCACTTTAAGGTTTTGGGCCCCATTGTTGGTCCTTCACTCTAAGCTTTGGTGTTGGGTCTCATTGTTGGTCCTTCACTCTAAGGTTTGGGGTCTCATTGTTGGTCCTTTACTCTAAGGCTTGGTGTTGGGTCTCATTGTTAACCCTTCACTCTAAGGTTTGTTGGGTCTCTTTGTTGGACCTTCACTCTAAGGTTTGGGCCCCATTGTTGGTCCTTCCCTCTAAGCTTTGGTGTTGGGTCTCATTATTGGTCCTTCCCTCTAAGCTTTGGTTTTGGGTCTCTTTGTTGGTCCTTCACTCTAAGGTTTGGTGTTGGGTCTCATTGTTGGTCCTTCCCTCTAAGCTTTGGTTTTGGGTCTCTTTGTTGGTCCTTCACTCTAAGGTTTGGGCCCCATTGTTGGTCCTTCCCTCTAAGGTTTGGTGTTGGGTCTCATTGCTGGTCCTTCACTCTAAGGTTTGGGCCCCATTGTTGGTCCTTCACTCTAAGGTTTGGGGTCTCATTGTTGGTCCTTCACTCTAAGGTTTGATTTTGGGTCTCTTTGTTGGTCCTTCACTCTAAGGTTTGATTTTGGGTCTCTTTGTTGGCCGTATTGTAAGAATAGGCGGGAACGTGGTTTAGTTTGGGGAAATCTCCTTTTGGTTGGAGTCTGGCAGGCGGTATGAATAGCGGCTCTTATCACCTAAAGTTTATTTCTATGGAGTTCAGATATTTCTGGCGTTGTTGTAGATTTGGCGGCGTGGCATCTTCTGCGGAGCATTATTGTACGGAGCTCCCCTCCCGGGGTTGTGCGGAGACTCCGGTGTTGCTGAATTAAATACAACCTCTAAGCTCCTCTTATCTGCTCTCCACTGCAGAATGACTGAAGATTGATTTTATTTTCCGGCTCTTTCCTCCCGGATTGAACAGATATTTTGATAAAAGGATATAAAGTAAAATAAAGACCCTCCACCGGCTCCGGCACTTCCTGCGCTGGGAATGCTGACAGATTCTGGGACTATAAAGTTCCTTCCCCATTGTGTCAACCGAGGAGCCCAGAAATAGAACAATGCCCAGCGCTCTGCTCCTAGCACTGGTTGCTGTGGGATGCGCAGCGCTCTGCTCCTAGCACTGGTTGCTTTGGGATGCGCAGCGCTCTCCTCCTAGCACTGGTTGCTTTGGGATGCGCAGCGCTCTGCTCCTAGCACTGGTTGCTGTGGGCCGTGCAGCGCTCTGCTCCTAGTACTGCTTGTGGTGGAATGCCCAGCGCTCTGCTCCTAGCACTGGTTGCTGTGGGATGCCCAGCGCTCTGCTCCTAGCACTGGTTGCGGTGGAATGCCCAGCGCTCTGCTCCTAGCACTGCTTGCTGTGGGATGCGCAGCGCTCTGCTCCTAGCACTGGTTGCTTTGGGATGCGCAGCGCTCTCCTCCTAGCACTGGTTGCTGTGGGATGCGCAGCGCTCTGCTCCTAGCACTGGTTGCTGTGGGCCGTGCAGCGCTCTGCTCCTAGTACTGCTTGTGGTGGAATGCCCAGCGCTCTGCTCCTAGCACTGGTTGCTGTGGGATGCGCAGCGCTCTGCTCCTAGCACTGGTTGCGGTGGAATGCCCAGCGCTCTGCTCCTAGCACTGGTTGCTGTGGGCCGTGCAGCGCTCTGCTCCTAGCACTGGTTGCTGTGGGATGCGCAGCGCTCTGCTCCTAGCACTGGTTGCTTTGGGATGCCCAGCGCTCTGCTCCTAGCACTGGTTGCTGTGGGATGCGCAGGGCTCTGCTCCTAGCACTGGTTGCTGTGGGATGCGCATCGCTCTCCTCCTGGCACTGGTTGCTTTGGGATGCGCAGCGCTCTCCTCCTAGCACTGGTTGCTGTGGGATGCGCAGCGCTCTGCTCCTAGCACTGGTTGCTGTGGGATGTGCAGCGCTCTGCTCATAGCACTGGTTGCTGTGGGATGCGCAGCGCTCTGCTCCTAGCACTGGTTGCTGTGGGATGCGCAGCGCTCTGCTCCTAGCCCTGGTTGCTGTGGGATGCGCAGCGCTCTGCTCCTGGCACTGGTTGCTGTGGGATGCGCAGCGCTCTCCTCCTGGCACTGGTTGCTTTGTGATGCGCAGCGCTCTGCTCCTAGCACTGGTTGCTGTGGGATGCGCAGCACTCTGCTCCTAGCACTGGTTGATGTGGGATGCGCAGCGCTCTGCTCCTGGCACTGGTTGATGTGGGATGTGCAGCGCTCTGCTCCTAGCACTGGTTGCTGTGGGATGCGCAGCGCTCTGCTCCTAGCACTGGTTGCTGTGGGATGTGCAGCGCTCTGCTCCTAGCACTGGTTGCTGTGGGATGCGCAGCGCTCTGCTCCTAGCACTGGTTGCTGTGGGATGCGTAGCGCTCTGCTCCTAGCACTGGTTGCTGTGGGATGCGCAGCGCTCTGCTCCTAGCACTGGTTGCTGTGGGATGCGCAGCGCTCTGTTCCTGGCACTGGTTGCTGTGGGATGCGCAGCGCTCTGCTCCTAGCACTGGTTGCTGTGGGATGCGCAGCGCTCTGCTCCTGGCACTGGTTGCTGTGGGATGTGCAGCGCTCTGCTCCTAGCACTGGTTGCTGTGGGATGCCCAGCGCTCTGCTCCTAGCATTGGTTGCTGTGGGCCGCGCAGCGCTCTGCTCCTAGCACTGGTTGCTGTGGGATGCGCAGCGCTCTGCTCCTAGCACTGGTTGCTCTGGGATGCCCAGCGCTCTGCTCCTGGCACTGGTTGCTGTGGGATGCCCAGCGCTCTGCTCCTGGCACTGGTTGCTGTGGGATGCGCAGCGCTCTGCTCCTGGCACTGGTTGCTGTGGGATGCGCAGCGCTCTACTCCTAGCACTGGTTGCTGTGGGATGCGTATCGCTCTGCTCCTAGCACTGGTTGCTGTGGGATGCGCAGCGCTCTGCTCCTAGCACTGGTTGCTGTGGGATGCGCAGCGCTCTGCTCCTAGCACTGGTTGCTGTGGGATGCGCAGCGCTCTGCTCCTAGCACTGGTTGCTTTGGGATGCCCAGCGCTCTGCTCCTAGCACTGGTTGCTGTGGGATGCGCAGCGCTCTGCTCCTAGCACTGGTTGCTGTGGGATGCGCAGCACTCTGCTCCTAGCACTGGTTGCTGTGGGATGCGCAGCACTCTGCTCCTAGCACTGGTTGATGTGGGATGTGCAGCGCTCTGCTCCTGGCACTGGTTGATGTGGGATGTGCAGCGCTCTGCTCCTAGCACTGGTTGCTGTGGGATGTGCAGCGCTCTGCTCCTAGCACTGGTTGCTGTGGGATGCGCAGCGCTCTGCTCCTAGCACTGGTTGCTGTGGGATGCGCAGCGCTCTGCTCCTAGCACTGGTTGCTGTGGGATGCGCAGAGCTCTGTTCCTGGCACTGGTTGCTGTGGGATGCGCAGCGCTCTGCTCCTAGCACTGGTTGCTGTGGGATGCGCAGCGCTCTGCTCCTGGCACTGGTTGCTGTGGGATGTGCAGCGCTCTGCTCCTAGCACTGGTTGCTGTGGGATGCCCAGCGCTCTGCTCCTAGCATTGGTTGCTGTGGGCCGCACAGCGCTCTGCTCCTAGCACTGGTTGCTGTGGGATGCGCAGCGCTCTGCTCCTAGCACTGGTTGCTCTGGGATGCCCAGCGCTCTGCTCCTGGCACTGGTTGCTGTGGGATGCCCAGCGCTCTGCTCCTGGCACTGGTTGCTGTGGGATGCGCAGCGCTCTGCTCCTGGCACTGGTTGCTGTGGGATGCGCAGCGCTCTACTCCTAGCACTGGTTGCTGTGGGATGCGTATCGCTCTGCTCCTAGCACTGGTTGCTGTGGGATGCGCAGCGCTCTGCTCCTAGCACTGGTTGCTGTGGGATGCGCAGCGCTCTGCTCCTAGCACTGGTTGCTGTGGGATGCGCAGCGCTCTGCTCCTAGCACTGGTTGCTGTGGGATGCGCAGCGCTCTGCTCCTAGCACTGGTTGCTGTGGGATGCGCAGCGCTCTGCTCCTAGCACTGGTTGCTGTGGGATGCGCAGCGCTCTGCTCCTAGCACTGGTTGCTGTGGGATGCGCAGCGCTCTGCTCCTAGCACTGGTTGCTGTGGGATGTGCAGCGCTCTGCTCCTAGCACTGGTTGCTGAGGGATGCGCAGCGCTCTGCTCCTAGCACTGGTTGCTGTGGGATGCGCAGCGCTCTGCTCCTAGCCCTGGTTGCTGTGGGATGCGCAGCGCTCTGCTCCTGGCACTGGTTGCTGTGGGATGCGCAGCGCTCTCCTCCTGGCACTGGTTGCTTTGTGATGCGCAGCGCTCTGCTCCTAGCACTGGTTGCTGTGGGATGCGCAGCGCTCTGCTCCTAGCCCTGGTTGCTGTGGGATGCGCAGCGCTCTGCTCCTGGCACTGGTTGCTGTGGGATGCGCAGCGCTCTGCTCCTAGCACTGGTTGCTGTGGGATGCGCAGCGCTCTGCTCCTAGCACTGGTTGCTGTGGGATGTGCAGCGCTCTGCTCCTGGCACTGGTTGCTGTGGGATGCGCTGTGCTCTGCTCCTAGCACTGGTTGCTGTGGGATGCGCTGTGCTCTGCTCCTAGCACTGGTTGCTGTGGGATGCGTATCGCTCTGCTCCTAGCACTGGTTGATGTGGGATGTGCAGCGCTCTGCTCCTAGCACTGGTTGCTGTGGGATGTGCAGCGCTCTGCTCCTAGCACTGGTTGCTGTGGGATGTGCAGCGCTCTGCTCCTAGCATTGGTTGCTGTGGGATGTGCAGCGCTCTGCTCCTGGCACTGGTTGCTGTGGGATGCGCTGTGCTCTGCTCCTAGCACTGGTTGCTGTGGGATGCGCTGTGCTCTGCTCCTAGCACTGGTTGCTGTGGGATGCGCTGTGCTCTGCTCCTAGCACTGGTTGCTGTGGGATGCGCAGCGCTCTGCTCCTAGCACTGGTTGCTGTGGGATGTGCAGCGCTCTGCTCCTAGCACTGGTTGCTGTGGGATGCGCTGTGCTCTGCTCCTAGCACTGGTTGCTGTGGGATGCGCTGTGCTCTGCTCCTAGCACTGGTTGCTGTGGGATGCGCTGTGCTCTGCTCCTAGCACTGGTTGCTGTGGGATGCGTATCGCTCTGCTCCTAGCACTGGTTGATGTGGGATGTGCAGCGCTCTGCTCCTAGCACTGGTTGCTGTGGGATGTGCAGCGCTCTGCTCCTAGCATTGGTTGCTGTGGGATGTGCAGCGCTCTGCTCCTGGCACTGGTTGCTGTGGGATGCGCTGTGCTCTGCTCCTAGCACTGGTTGCTGTGGGATGCGCTGTGCTCTGCTCCTAGCACTGGTTGCTGTGGGATGCGCTGTGCTCTGCTCCTAGCACTGGTTGCTGTGGGATGCGCAGCGCTCTGCTCCTAGCACTGGTTGCTGTGGGATGTGCAGCGCTCTGCTCCTAGCACTGGTTGCTGTGGGATGCGCTGTGCTCTGCTCCTAGCACTGGTTGCTGTGGGATGCGCTGTGCTCTGCTCCTAGCACTGGTTGCTGTGGGATGCGCAGCGCTCTGCTCCTGGCACTGGTTGCTGTGGGATGCGCTGTGCTCTGCTCCTAGCACTGGTTGCTGTGGGATGCGCTGTGCTCTGCTCCTGGCACTGGTTGCTGTGGGATGCGCTGTGCTCTGCTCCTAGCACTGGTTGCTGTGGGATGCGCTGTGCTCTGCTCCTAGCACTGGTTGCTGTGGGATGCGCAGTGCTCTGCTCCTGGCACTGTTGAACCCGTGTTCCAATGTTCTTCCTGAATGCAGCTACAACACATGAACATGAACGGCGCGGCTCGGGGAGACGAGTTCTGGGAGCGTCCACACCCGGCTCTGATGTATAATTAATGTTAGGAAGATGTCGGTGTCGGGAGCCGGCGGTGCCGATGAGGAGACGACGTTTCTGGTTTTATTTACATGACAGAAATCTGCAGAACAAATTTCCAGACTGCAACATCCAATCATCAAAGAGGAACGGTCATAGAGAAGAGGAAGGGGGAGGAATAGGAAGGGGGGGGGGGATAAATAGGAAAGGGGGGAATGGGAAGCGGGGGGGGGAGAAATGGAAGGGGGGGGGGAAGGGGGCAGAAATGGGAAGGGGGGGAGGATTGGGAAGGCAGGGATGGGAGAGGGGGATAGGAAGGGGGAGGAATAGAGAGGGGGGGGGGAAATGGGAAGGGGGGGGAGAGGAATAGGAAGCGGGGGGGGGAATAAATAGGAAAGGGGGGGAATAGAAAGGGGGGAGAAACGGGAAGGGAGGGGAGAAACGGGAACAGGGCAGGAATGGAAAGGTGGGAAATAGGAAGAAGGGGGGAGAAATGAAAAGCGGAGAGCAATGGGAAGGGAGGAATAGGAAGAGGGGGAAAATGGGAAGGGGGGAGGGAGAGGGTGAGGAATAGAAAGGGGGGAGAATTGGAAAGGGGGGTGGTTGGGAGGAGGAATGGGAAGATGAGGGGGGAATAGGAAGGGGGAGAGAAATAGGAAGGGGGAATGGGAAGAGAGGGGGGGGAAATAGGAAGGGAGGAATGGAAAGGGGGGTATAGGAAGTGGGGGGGGGGAATGGGAAGGGGGGATGGGAAGGGGGGGGAAAGAAATAGGAAGGGGGGGAATGGGAAGAGAGGGATGGAAAGGGGGGTATAGGAAGTGGGGGGGGAATAGGAAGGGGGGATGGGAAGGGGGGATAGGAAGATGGTGAGGAATTGGGAAGGGGGGAGAATTGGGAAATCAATTGATTTTTATAGGAGGGGGAGGGGACAGAAGAAGTCTGGTGAGTTATTAAAGGGCGCTCAGCGGGGGAAGGGCTGTGAAAACTCAGTAATGGCGGCTGAGCTGACAGCGGTGATCTCTTCTACACCGCGACCCCAAAACCAAAGATGGAAAATCTCTGAATGTCGCCGCTCTGCGCATATTTGTCATAAAATATAAATCCTTCTCCTCCCCCGACTGAGCCAAATCCGCCTTCATTTGTATCATCCCCGCCCCCTCCCAGAGTGGGCGGGACTCACTGCTGCCAATCCAGAAAGCAGTGGGCAGGACTAGGTGTGGCCAGGGGCTGATTGACAAACTACAGGCTTATGAGTCATCAGTGATAATGCAGATAGCCACGCCCCCACAACATCTCCTCCTTCCACTGTACAGCAAGCAGGCACTGCCTACCTCCTGTAGTAGGAGGAGCCTGATGGGCCCCTCCCACAGCTCTGCTCTCTGCAAGGTTATGTACACTACAGTGCAGTGATGTCACAGCTACTTTATCAAGATAATGTCTGGGTTTGCAAAGCCATTTATTGCATACAAATCTGATTACTGGGGGAGGGGAGACTGAGGAAATGCTTCCTCTTCCTTCTACAAAGTTACAATGTACAGTCTGATCACTAGGGGAAGGGCTCCTCCCCTTCAGTCTTCCACAGGTGTAGCGGCTCCTCCCCCTTCAGTCTTGCACAGGTGTAGCGGCTCCTCCCCCTTCAGTCTTGCACAGGTGTAGCGGCTCCTCCCCCTTCAGTCTTGCACAGGTGTAGCAGCTCCTCCCCTTCAGTCTTGCACAGGTGTAGCGGCTCCTCCCCCTTCAGTCTTGCACAGGTGTAGCGGCTCCTCCCCCTTCAGTTTTGCACAGGTGTAGCGGCTCCTCCCCCTTCAGTCTTGTACAGGTGTAGCGGCTCCCCCCCTTCAGTTTTGCACAGGTGTAGCGGCTCCTCCCCCTTCAGTCTTGCACAGGTGTAGCAGCTCCTCCCCTTCAGTCTTGCACAGGTGTAGCGGCTCCTCCCCCTTCAGTCTTGCACAGGTGTAGCAGCTCCTCCCCCTTCAGTTTTGCACAGGTGTAGCGGCTCCTCCCCCTTCAGTCTTGCACAGGTGTAGCGGCTCCTCCCCCTTCAGTCTTGCACAGGTGTAGCAGCTCCTCCCCTTCAGTCTTGCACAGGTGTAGCGGCTCCTCCCCCTTCAGTCTTGCACAGGTGTAGCAGCTCCTCCCCCTTCAGTTTTGCACAGGTGTAGCGGCTCCTCCCTGTTCAGTTTTGCACAGGTGTAGCGGCTCCTCCCCCTTCAGTTTTGCACAGGTGTAGCGGCTCCTCCCCCTTCAGTCTTGCACAGGTGTAGCGGCTCCTCCCCCTTCAGTCTTGCACAGGTGTAGCGGCTCCCCCCCTTCTGTCTTGCACAGGTGTAGCAGCTCCTCCCCCTTCAGTCTTGCACAGGTGTAGCGGCTCCTCCCCCTTCAGTTTTGCACAGGTGTACCGGCTCCTCCCTGTTCAGTTTTGCACAGGTGTACCGGCTCCTCCCCCTTCAGTCTTGCACAGGTGTAGCGGCTCCTCCCCCTTCAGTCTTGCACAGGTGTAGCGGCTCCTCCCCCTTCAGTCTTGCACAGGTGTAGCGGCTCCCCCCCTTCAGTCTTGCACAGGTGTAGCAGCTCCTCCCCCTTCAGTCTTGCACAGGTGTAGCGGCTCCTCCCCCTTCAGTTTTGCACAGGTGTACCGGCTCCTCCCCCTTCAGTTTTGCACAGGTGTACCGGCTCCTCCCCCTTCAGTCTTGCACAGGTATAGCGGCTCCTCCCCCTTCAGTCTTGCACAGGTGTAGCGGCTCCTCCCCCTTCAGTCTTGCACAGGTGTAGCGGCTCCTCCCCTTCAGTCTTGCACAGGTGTAGCGGCTCCTCCCCTGGACTGAAATGGCTTCCTCTGATTTCACCGCACACTGCGAGCTTCTGCAAGCTGAATCCAGTCAGAGAGAGCCCCGCCTCCTTTGCTGGCTGGAGGACATCTAGCACTTGCCTCCCCAGCCTCACTGTCCCTGGCCCCGCCTCTTTTATTCATTGGATTTCAGTTCTGTCAATCATGGAGGCTCAGCATCACATGTGGGCATTACCTATGCAAATACAGCCTACCTAGGACCGCCCACTCCTTCAGGCTGGCACCCACCTATCAAGGCATTGTGATATTTGAATAACTCCTCCCACTGTTCACATCAGGACTGAGGGCTCTGTAGAGAGGTTTGGAGGCGGGGTGCTGGGATGTTTTCAGGAAGCTGTGTACAGGCTCCTCCCACCATCCATGATCTGCCTGCATTGCATAGAGAAGCACAGAGACCCAGTGATGATGTCACCGGGTATAAAATAAGGTGTGTACAGGCTCCTCCCACCAGCCATGATCTGCCTGCATTGCATAGAGAAGCACAGAGACCCAGTGATGATGTCACCGGGTATAAAATAAGGTGTGTACAGGCTCCTCCCACCAGCCATGATCTGCCTGCATTGCATAGAGAAGCACAGAGACCCAGTGATGATGTCACCGGGTATAAAATAAGGTGTGTACAGGCTCCTCCCACCAGCCATGATCTGCCTGCATTGCATAGAGAAGCACAGAGACCCAGTGATGATGTCACCGGGTATAAAATAAGGTGTGTACAGGCTCCTCCCACCAGCCATGATCTGCCTGCATTGCATAGAGAAGCACAGAGACCAAGTGATGATGTCACAGAGGCTAATATAAGCTATGGAATGAAAACACAAAGGATTCATTTCTAAATATTATATTAGTAAGTTGGTGACCGATCCTCGCACAAATATATTATCACCGCCATTTATAAATATATTCCTCCGACATTACTGCTGTATTTCCAGTCATATACTTCATATATCCATTATATACACCATCCCCCGCTGCTTCATACATTATTCCCCCCGAAATCTCCCGAACAAATCAAATCACACAAAGATTTATTATAAATTATTATTATTATTGTTATTATTATTATTATTATTATCATTGTTGTTGTTTGTTATTATTATTATTATTTTTTTGTATTATTGCTGTTGTTACTATTATTATTATTATTATTATTATTATTATTATTATTATTATTATTATTTCAGGTTATTGCAGGCCGTGTCTCTCCTGAGAGAAGTCAGCGTCGGGGGAATGATTCTCGGCGTCGTGCCGCGGCGTTGCCGTCTTGCGCTGTGAATTGTTGGATGGAGCGGGAGAGCGGGATTTGAGCGGTGACAAAGGAAGGCGCCCCGGGGACAGGAGTGATACAAATGACGGCAGTTATCCTCGGTTATGGAGACGGGTCAGGAGGAGATCTCCGCCAGGATGTCGGTTCAGAACCTCTCCCGCGCTCCGGAGCCACGAGCCGCCGTCTGGGCCAAAGGGGGCGTCGCCCTGGGAATGCAGCGCTGCGACGAGTGTCAGGAATGGCATTCAGAACTGAAAGATCTTTCTAGGCTTTTATTCTCCGGAATCCCGATTCTTATTATTTTATTTTATAGTCCATTTATCCTGCACTTTACAGGTTATATCGGATCTTCGCCCTCCGCGGAGGTTCCAGCCCCCGTCACCCCGCCCCGCCCAGGATCGGGCAGAAGATGACCAGGGGGTGGATTGTCGGTGTAATCTGGAGGGACGGAAATAATTGGAGGATTTAGGGACTGTGTGCTGCAAAGGCGCATGGCTAACCACAGGGCCAGGACAAGGGGTGGGCAGGAGGGGTAGCTGCCCTGGGTACTGTGCTATCATGTGAGGTGAAAGGGGGTGGGGGGGGGAGTGCCACAAGGAGATTGGGGGGAGAGGATTTGTGATAAAAGGGGGAATGTGCCAGGTGGCTGGGGGTAAAGTATTGTTCTAGTTAGATAGGGTCAATTTGGGGGGGGGGGTGCTAAGAATGGTGAATTAGGAGGATTTGGATTTGTGCTGGAAGGGGGGATGGGGGAAAGAAGATTCATGCTAGCAGGAGGGATTTGAGAGGAATTTGTGCTGGGAGGGGGGATTTGAAGTGGGGGGGGGGGCGTGTGCAATAGCAGGGGAAATTTTAGGGATAGAGGATTTGTGTTAGGAGAGGGGGTTTTTTTTTTAGGGGGGGCATTTTGGGGATGGTGGTGCAAATATGTGCTGAGAGGGGGATTTCAGCAGCGGGGCAAAATTAGTACTGGGAGAAGGAGGAAATTATGCTTAGGGGGTAAGCTTGCAGATAAGTGCTCAGTGTTTTTTTTTTTTGGGGGGGGAGGGGGGGCAGAGATTTGTGCTAGGAGGGGGGACTTCAGTAGGAGGGTGGATTAGTACTGGGAGGAGTGGGGGATTTATGCTTAGGGGGGTATGCTTGCAAATTAGTGCTCAGTGTTTTTTTGGGGGGGGCAGAGATTTGTGCTTGGAGGGGGGACTTCAGTAGGGGGGTGGATTAGTACTGGGAGGAGGGGAATTTATGCTTATGGGGTAAATTTAGTGCTTAGTGTTTTTTTTTTGGGGGGGGGGGGATTTTTTCTTACACATAATGCTCATTCATCTTGGGGGGGCAGAGATTTGTGCTTGGAGGGGGGATTTCAGTAGGGGGTGGATTAGTACATTAGTTCATCTTGGGGGGGGTACAGTTTGGCGTGTTGGCCCCTGGGGGCTCTAAATGACCTTGCCCCGGCACACCTCTGTCAGGTTTATATTAGGATCTGTGACCTCACTGGGGAGACTTCCCATCATTCCTTGTTTGATGAGATCCGGACAGAACAGGAAGTGAGAGGAAATCCCCCGGAAGGGGCAGAGGAGGCAGTCATTATATTATCAGGTTGGGGTTGGGTTAGATTATCTGTCAGGTTTTGATTGTTGGATGGATGCTGCGCATATTCACATCCATATAACCGCACCTGATCTATATATTTAATACAGACTCTGCATAAATTGTTTCATTTTCTCAAGCCCTGATGAAGGGAGTTACACCCCCGAAACACGTTGGCTCCATAAACGGTTATGGATTGGAGTAGTCTTGTATTTGGACTTGAATATCACGGTGCAGCGCTTCAATATTAGATTCACTCGTCTCTATCACAACCCCTGGTGATGGTGGAAACTTTTCAAAGTGTAGTAGCTGCTGGCACAGTATTGAGATTCTCTTTATCTACTCCCCTGCCAGGCTATTGGATGATAACAACATGAAATAAAGAAAAAGTTCCAATCGTCTCCCTCCCCAAGGATAGAAATATGGGCAACTCTTTGAAAATTCCGTGATTCAGGCTGCCATTGTTCTCCGTTCTTCACTACTTGGTGAGTCATTGACCCAGAATGAGCTCATCAAAGGAGTCCTCACTTTGCTCCAGGTAGGTGACCCACAGACTTATCCAATGAGCTGTGGGATAAAAACCTTCATCAGGAGAACCCAATGGTGCTGAGTGGTCCTCATCTGCTCACAATGGGAGATGGATGGGAATTTATATATATATATATATATATATATATATATATATATATACACAGTGGGTAGGGAAAGTATTCAGACCCCCTTAAATTTTTCACTCTTTGTTATATTGCAGCCATTTGCTAAAATCATTTAAGTTCATTCTTCTTCCTCATGAATGTACACATAGCACCCCATACTGACAGAAAAACACAGAATTGTTGACATTGTTGCAGATTTATTATGAAATATCACATGGTCCTAAGTATTCAGACCCTTTGCTCGGTATTTAGTAGAAGCCCCCTTTTGATCTAATACAGCCAGGAGTCTTTTTGGGAAAGATGCAACAAGTCTTTCACACCTGGATTTGGGGATCCTCTGCCATTCCTCCTTGCAGATCCTCTCCAGTTCTGTCAGGTTGGATGGTAAACGTTGGTGGACGGCCATTTTTAGGTCTCTCCAGAGATGCTCAATTGGGTTTAAGTCAGGGCTCTGGCTGGGCCATTCAAGAACAGTCACGGAGTTGTTGTGAAGCCACTCCTTCGTTATTTTAGCTGTGTGCTTAGGGTCATTGTCTTGTTGGAAGGTAAACCTTCGGCCCAGTCTGAGGTCCAGAGCACTCTGGAGAAGGCTTTTGTCCAGGATATCCCTGTACTTGGCCGCATTCATCTTTCCCTCGATTGCAACCAGTCGTCCTGTCCCTGCAGCTGAAAAACACCCCCACAGCATGATGCTGCCACCACCATGCTTCACTGTTGGGACTGTATTGGACAGGTGATGAGCAGTTCCTGGTTTTCTCCACACATACCGCTTAGAATTAAGGCCAAAAAGTTCCATTTTGGTCTCATCAGACCAGAGAATCTTATTTCTCACCATCTTGGAGTCCTTCGGGTGTTTTTTTAGCAAACTCCATGCGGGCTTTCATGTGTCTTACACTGAGGAGAGGCTTCCGTCGGGCCACTCTGCCATAAAGCCCCGACTGGTGGAGGGCTGCAGTGATTTTTGACTTTCTACAACTTTCTCCCATCTCCTGACTGCATCTCTGGAGCTCAGCCACAGTGATCTTTGGGTTCTTCTTTACCTCTCTCACCAAGGCTCTTCTCCCCCGATAGCTCAGTTTGGCCGGACGGCCAGCTCTAGGAAGGGTTCTGGTCGTCCCAAACGTCTTCCATTTGAGGATTATGGAGGCCACTGTGCTCTTAGGAACCTTAAGTGCAGCAGAAATCTTTTTGTAACCTTGGCCAGATCTGTGCCTTGCCACAATTCTGTCTCTGAGCTCTTCAGGCAGTTCCTTTGACCTCATGATTCTCATTTGCTCTGACATGCATTGTGATCTGGAAGGTCTTATATAGACAGGTGTGTGGCTTTCCTAATCAAGTCCAATCAGTATAATCAAACACAGCTGGACTCAAATGAAGGTGTAGAACCATCTCAAGGATGATCAGAAGAAATGGAAAGCACCTGAGTTAAATATATGAGTGTCACAGCAAAGGGTCTGAATACTTAGGACCATGTGATATTTCAGTTTTTCTTTTTTAATAAATCTGCAACAATGTCAACAATTCTGTGTTTTTCTGTCAGTATGGGGTGCTATGTGTACATTCATGAGGAAGAAGAATGGCTGCAATATAACAAAGAGTGAAAAATTTAAGGGGGTCTGAATACTTTCCGTACCCACTGTATATATATATATTTTTTTAAACAAAGACATTGGAAAAAATACACTTCACTGAATTTAAAAAATCGAAACAGTAAAGTTAGCCCAAATTTTTTGTATAATGTGAAAGATGATGTCACACTGAGTAAATCGATACCTAATATGTCACGGCTTAAAAGTGCGCACACCCGGGGAATGGCGACAAACATTGGTACTGAAAAATCTCCATAGGCGACACTTTAAAATGTTTTAATGGTTCCCAGTTTAGAGTTACAGAGGAGGTCGGGGGATGGAATTTTTCCTCTCACTCTGATGATCGCGGCGATACCTCACATGTGTGGTGCAAACAACGTTTACATTTGTTGGCGCGATTTACGTATGCGTTTTCTTTGGTGCGCGAGCATGGAGGGACGGGCGCTTTCAAAATGTTTATTTCCCATTTTATTTAATGTATTATTTTTAGCACATATATATATATATATATATATATATATATATATATATATATATATATATAGAAAAAAAATTATATATATATAATATATATGTGCGATCCATTTGCTGGGAGAAGGCTAGTCCAGGCAGCTCTCTGATCCCATCCCGCTAAGCAACAATTGGACTCCAGCTGCCCTGAATTAGGAGGCACTGTGGCCACCAGTCTTCTTTTCCCACCTCCTGGATGATATACATAATAAGGAGAAAAAACTCTCATCACTGAACACACGGCATTGTCTGGGTCGTAGCTCCTCCATTCCCTGTTTTTAAACCTGCAAGCTCCCTTGTATTTGTGAAAACCAACCATATAGGATGCCAGTATTATCCCTGACGAAGGGGTCATAAAAACCTCGAAACGCGTCGGATATCTGGTCCTGTTGATTGAGGTTCTGTTTTCATCATACACACAGTGTGCTTGCATTGCTTGTTTTTAATGCATATACCAACTATTGTTGTATATTTTTTTCTATGTGTATTCAATAAATATAAATCTTTTATACATATATGTTCTAATTTATACTATTGTGCCTATAAAGTCCCACCCCTAGGGGAATTTTTTTGTCAATATATATGATGACTGTTATTGCTGTGAGAAGGAACATTAATAATAGGGAGTGACAGGTCCTCTTTATGGAGGGATCGGGGGGGGGGGGGGGGGACTCCTCCGCACTTCAAAGTATTCAAAATGCTGAAATTGGCATTTGTGAATACTGTCACTTTTTTAACCACTTGCCGACCGCTCACATTGAGGGTACTGCGGCAAAGTTGCTCGATTTATTGCTGGACTCCTCCCCTTGTGGGCGGCGTGCACGTACCGCCGGAGGCTCGCTCCCGCTGTATTCAGTCACAGTGGGAGTCGGGCCAGGAGAGGAGAGGCGGTGATCACCGCTGCTCTTCCCCGATCATCGAGGATCCAGTGAGCAAATACCACCAAAAGAAAGTTCTGTTTCTGGGGGAAAAAAAGGACATAAATCTAATTTGGGTACAGCGTCGCACGACCGTGAAATTGTCCATTAAATTAACGCCTTGCAGAATCGCAAAATATGGCCTGGTCAGGAATGGGGTAAAATCTTCCGGTCTTAAAGCGGTTAAAAATACGCTCATTGAGAATTTTTTTGTCACAGACATGTAGCTAAATACATTTTGGCCAAAATATATGACAAAAATTGAATATATTGGATATTTTTTAACTGTCAAAGTAGAAAAATATTGTTATTTTTTCAAAATTGCAGCTCTTTTTTTATTAATAATTGCAAAAAGTAAAAATCGCAGAGGTGATCAAATACCACCAAAAGAAAGCTCTGTTTGTGGGAAAAAAAGGACGTAAATTTTGTTTGGGTACAGCGTTGCACCCCTGCGCAACTGTCAGTTAAATTCGCACAGTGCTGAGTTGCAAAAAGTGGCCTTGACGTAAAGCAGGAAAATCCTCCGGTGGTAAAGTGACGCCGCTTCCAGGTTACATGATTGGAGACCCGATGGAAGCCGAATCCGGCTTTGTCCAGACTAACCAGCCAGCGGATGTGCCGGGTGTGGGACGGGAGACCCAAGCGGAGCAGCGGAAGGCGGCTTAAGGGGGGCGGTCGACCTCTCACTTCTGTGATAACGGACGAGCGGCTGCTGACTTTTACCTCCAGATCTCACTTAACCTCCGCGCTTTCATTGAAGGGTAAGGAAGTAACATTCCCTACATGGCATTGACGGGACCCTTTAAACGGAACGCCTTTCCTGCGCAGCATTTCTCTCACGTATCGCCAGTTCAGCCGTTTTCTTCATGATCCGAATTTCTTTAAATCAGTTTCCATAGATTTATTATTTTCTATCTGCGTTTGGGACGTTGATCCCCGAACACAACGCATTGAAATTCCTCAAACCGAAAGCTCAGCAGTTTCAATGTAAATCAGCGGAACATTCCGGAACAAAGTCTTCAAACAGAAGTGAGTTGTGGGAAGTGAACACACCTGAAAGGCGGAATTCTTATCGCTGCGTTCCATTACACGCCACCTGACGCTACACGGGTAAACGCTCGGCTCTTTGATAACAGAAGTAATTAAACTTTGTTTGGTGATGAGAAAACAATTTTCTATGCTTCGCAATCCACTGGCCGGTCATCACAGGAGACTTTTTTTGGTTCCAGTTTTTTAATCAACTTCTAAATTAAAACAATGTTTCTTCACACGAGAATGGAAATTCTTCATAAAGATCTGGCATGGAAGGTTCCTTCCTACTAGTATCTGACCATGGAAGGCTCCTTCCCGGTGTCTGACCATGGAAGGCTCCTTCCTGGTGTCTGAGTGTGGATGCCTCCTTCCCGGTGTCTGATTGGCTCCTTCCCGGTGTCTGATCATGGAAGGCTCCTTCCCGGTGTCTGATTGGCTCCTTCCCAGTGTCTGATCATGGAAGGCTCCTTCCCGGTGTCTGATCATGGAAGGCTCCTTCCCGGTGTCTGATCATGGAAGGCTCCCTCCCGGTGTCTGATCGGCTCCTTCCCAGTGTCTGATCATGGAAGGCTCCTTCCCGGTGTCTGATCGGCTCCTTCCCGGTGTCTGATCATGGAAGGCTCCTTCCCGGTGTCTGATCATGGAAGGCTCCTTCCCGGTGTCTGATCATGGAAGGCTCCTTCCTGGTATCTGAGTGTGGATGCCTCCTTCCCGGTGTCTGATTGGCTCCTTCCCGGTGTCGGATCATGGAAGGCTTCTTCCTGGTGTCTGATCATGGAAGGCTCCTTCCCGGTGTCTGATCATGGAAGGCTCCTTCCCGGTGTCTGATCATGGAAGGCTCCTTCCTGGTATCTGAGTGTGGATGCCTCCTTCCCGGTGTTTGATTGGCTCCTTCCCGGTGTCTGATCATGGAAGGCTTCTTCCTGGTGTCTGATCATGGAAGGCTCCTTCCCGGTGTCTGATCATGGAAGGCTCCTTCCTGGTGTCTGAGTGTGGATTGGCTCCTTCCCGGTGTCTGATCATGGAAGGCTCCTTCCCGGTGCCTGATCATAGAAGGCTCCTTCCCGGTGTCTGATCATAGAAGACTCCTTCCCGGTGTCTGATCATAGAAGGCTCCTTCCCGGTGTCTGATCATAGAAGGCTCCTTCCCGGTGTCTGATCATGGAAGGCTCCTTCCTGGTGTCTGATCATAGAAGGCTCCTTCCCGGTGTCTGATCATAGAAGGCTCCTTCCCGGTGTCTGATCATAGAAGGCTCCTTCCCGGTGTCTGATCATAGAAGGCTCCCAGGAGGGATCGCTCGGGAGGATTGGAGGTGTCTCCCGGCGGAGGGATCTTTCGGGATGATGGGAGAATTTTTTTTTTTTTTTATGGGGAATTCTAGTAGAGATGATTGGGGGGTATTTATGCTAGGAGCTTCACCAAAGTATTGAGCAAAGGGTGTGAATACTTCTGTACATCTGCATGTAAACGCAGCGACACCTCCACCCCATCACATTCCATATAAAAGGAAAACGTCATTCGTTATTCCTGATATCTCCGGCGTCAGTAAACAGAACGATGAATGATTTTGGTTCAGGGAGAAGCGGCTCCCCAGACGGGGCGGCAAAATCCATAAATTTTATGTGTGCAATCAGAGTGATGAATGATTCTGACAGACGGACAGATGGATGCTCTCAGCCTATCGGATCAGACATATCCATTGATTAACGAGCCAATTATTAGATCGTTTAACCAATCAGCCGATCGATAGCACACAATAAATGCCAAAGCAAGAAGCTAAAACGTCTGCACACATTTATCCCCCGCTAATGTCAGCCGTCATTTATATTTCATCAGCAGGAAAAGATACCGATCCCGCCATCAATATTTATATCAGAGGATCAGAGGGGAGGAGCTTCACCCTGACATCCATCACCCTGACATCCATCACCCCACGACTATCACCCCACATCCATCACCCCACATCCATCACCCCACGACTATCACCCCACATCCATCACCCCACGACTATCACCCCACATCCATCACCCCACATCCATCACCCCACATCCATCACCCCACGACTATCACCCCAACATTCATCACCCCGACATTCATCACCCCGACATTCATCACCCCGACATCCATCACCCCGACATCCATCACCCCGACATCCATCACCCCACGACTATCACCCCACATCCATCACCCCACGACTATCACCCCAACATTCATCACCCCGACATCCATCACCCCACATCCATCACCCCACGACTATCACCCCGACATCCATCACCCCGACATTCATCACCCCGACATTCATCACCCCACGACTATCACCCCACATCCATCACCCCACGACTATCACCCCAACATTCATCACCCCGACATTCATCACCCTGACATCCATCACCCTGACATCCATCACCCCACGACTATCACCCCACATCCATCACCCCACATCCATCACCCCACGACTATCACCCCACATCCATCACCCCACGACTATCACCCCACATCCATCACCCCACATCCATCACCCCACATCCATCACCCCACGACTATCACCCCAACATTCATCACCCCGACATTCATCACCCCGACATTCATCACCCCGACATTCATCACCCCGACATCCATCACCCCGACATCCATCACCCCGACATCCATCACCCCACGACTATCACCCCACATCCATCACCCCACGACTATCACCCCAACATTCATCACCCCGACATCCATCACCCCACATCCATCACCCCACGACTATCACCCCGACATCCATCACCCCGACATTCATCACCCCGACATTCATCACCCCACGACTATCACCCCACATCCATCACCCCACGACTATCACCCCAACATTCATCACCCCGACATTCATCACCCTGACATTCATCACCCCGACATCCATCACCCCACGACTAATACCCCACATCCATCACCCCACGACTATCACCCCCAACATTCATCACCCCGACATCCATCACCCCACATCCATCACCCCACATCCATCACCCCGACATCCATCACCCCACGACTATCACCCCACATCCATCACCCCACGACTATCACCCCGACATCTATCACCCCGACATCACCCCACGACTATCACCCGACATATATCACCCCGACATCCATCACTCTGAGATCTATACACCGACATCCATCACCCCGACATCCATCACCCCGACATCCATCACCACGACATCCATCACCCCGACATCCATCACCCCGACATCCATCACCCCGCTCAGCCGCCACCTGCAGACACTGAAATCTCGTCCAAGAGCCGGACAGGAATCCGGCAATAACCAAACCGGGAATAAATCCGCACACAACATACAGGAAAGTTCCATCAATTATAGTCATCCTTCATCTCCGTCAGTGATTCCGCCTAGGCTGAGATGATGTCATAAGTCTGCTGTGGGCAGGAGGAAGCATTTCCTCAGTCTCCCCTCTCCCAGTGATCAGACTGTACATTGTAAATTTGTAGCATTGTAAGCCAGAGAATTCTGGCATTTTCGGGGGGATCTCCGGCATTCTCGGGGGGATCTCCGGCATTCTCGGGGGTGGGGGGGGGGAATCTCCGGCACTCTCTGGGGGGGAATCTCCGGCACTCTCTGGGGGGGAATCTCCGGCACTCTCTGGGGGGGAATCTCCGGCACTCTCGGGGTGATCTCCGGCATTCTCGGGGGGGGGGGGTCTCCGGCATTCTCTGGGGGGGGGGGGTCTCCGGCATTCTCTGGGTGATCTCCGGCATTCTCGGGGGGGGGGGGGGATCTCCGGCATTCTCTGGGGGGGGGGGGTCTCCGGCATTCTCGGGGTGATCTCCGGGATTCTGGGGGGGGGGGGGGGATCTCCGGCATTCTCTGGGGGGGGGGGGTCTCCGGCATTCTCTGGGTGATCTCCGGCATTCTCGGGGGGGGGGGGATCTCCGGCATTCTCTGGGGGGGGGGGGTCTCCGGCATTCTCTGGGGGGGGGGGTCTCCGGTGTTCTCAGGGTGATCCGGTATTATAATGATCTCGTTATGTGGATCAGAGATGATTATAGGTAATGTGGAGATGTGCGCTGAAGCTGACGCAATGATTGGCTGAGCAGATTATTGAAGGTTGGCGACTCGTAAATTGTTGTATTTTTCTGGCTCGCTCTCGGAGCGCGGTTTCTGTGGGAGGGCGGGGGTGGGGAGGCCGCGGGAAGGGCCCGGGGCCCATTTATGTAATTGCCATATTTAGCGGGATGTCATGATGGATGAATGATCAGAGAGCGGGATGGCGGTCATACATCACTGTACGAGGAGAGGACCGCGGGCTGCGACCGGCACACGGGGAAGTCATCCGAGAGGAACAAGCAGCGCCAATGGCCTGCGGAGGAGGCTACGTCCCTATGGGAGTCCCCCGGCATTATCTGCAAACTGCACCAACACAGGGCAGCCAATCACCTGCCGCCTTTTACTGTTCTGTCTGATCTAGGCAGAGAAAGGTGGATTCTGGTTGGCTGTCAGAGTACATTATAGAAGTCAGTATCGTCCTCCTAACCTCCAGAATGATAGAATGGGGGCCGATCGCTTCCAATAACTGATCAATAACTGGGATCCGGAAACAATTCTGTCTACAGCTGCATGATCGCCAAAAACCCCAATAAATCAAAAGATAAAAAATACTGAGAATCATCCAAAGAATGTCCGAAAATAAGAGACGGAGGCCCGGCTTTCCTGCTGAACCCCCAAATCAAAGACCCCCAAACTGCAACCATATGAAGTGCAATGCTCTATTATCAGCTAAGCCAAACCAACGATTGATGCCCCCCCTTCCAGCAATGCGACGTCTGCATGTGCCCCCCCACCAGCAATGCGATGTCTGCGACCACCCCCCTCCAGCAATGCGATGTCTGCGACCACCCCCCCCCCTCCAGCAATGCGATGTCTGCGACCACCCCCCTCCCCCCTCCACCAATGCAACGTCTGCATGCGCCCCCCTCCAGCAATGCGATGTCTGCGACCACCCCCTCCAGCAATGCAACTTCTGCATTCCCCCCCCCCCTCCAGCAATGCGATGTCTGCGACCACCCCCCTCCCCCTCCAGTAATGTGATGTCTGCAAGCGCCCCCCCCAGCAATATGATATCTGTGAGCGCTCCTGGCCCATTCCCCCAAGATCTCAGGAAATGCTCCTGTTCCTGACCCAACCCCCAGGATATCAGGAAAAGCTCTTGTTCCTGGCCCATCGTCCAGGATCTCAAGAAAAGCTCCTGGCCCATCCCCCGGGATCTCAGGAAGCGCTCCTGTTCCTGGCCCATCCCCCGGGCTCTCAGGAAACGCTCCTGTTCCTGGCCCCTCCCTCGGGATCTCAGGAAGCGCTCCTGTTCCTGGCCCATCCCCCGGGATCTCAGGAAACGCTCCTGTTCCTGGCCCATCCCCCGGGTTCTCAGGAAAAGCTCCTGTTCCTGGCTTATCCTCCAGAATCTCAGGAAATGTTCCTGGCCTATCCCCCGGGATCTCAGGAAACGCTCCTGTTCCTGGCCTATCCCCCAGGATCTCAAGAAACGTTCCTGTTCCTGGCCTATTCTTCAGGATCTCAGGAAATGTTCCAGGCCTATCCCCCGGGATCTCAGGAAATGTTCCTGGCCTATCGCCTGGGATCTCAGGAAATGTTCCTGGCCTATCGCCTGGGATGCACAGTGTGGTCAGGATTGTATTCTGAAAATAAATTCCTCCAATGAACAGGAAATCTGGGTTTCTGGGTAATAATTGGAGGAGGAAGGTCTGTCTGTTCGCTGACATTGGATGTGTGAATGCGGGATGGAAGGTCTCTGATGGCGGCACACATCTGTCTGAGGGCCGCACATGGGCCAACCTCGGCCCCTCCTCAGCACCTTGGACATCATGTCCTGAATTAGCGGAATGACTCGCGGCTCCAATTCTTCTGTCTCTTTATGTATTACAATCCGAGCCGACGGTTACCATGGAAACTGCCGGATTCCTGCACAAGGGAGACACCGTGCCGTTGTAAGACTTGAAATCGAGTCCGAGATGCGATATCACTATTTATCCTGAATATGGCGCCGGAGGACGGGAATACAACCCAACCACAGCCCTGCAACGCAGACACCCCCCTGCACCCCCCCTCCCCTAAAATCTCAGCTTCACACACAACAGAGAGGGATCTGTGCTACGCGTTTCATCCCTCTGCTAAAATCTGAACTCCAGCCCCCTTCATAGAGTTCATTCCTCTATCCTCCTCCCGCTCACAGCGCCAATTATTACACCTAACTCCGCCCCTCATGTTCAGTCTTCTATCCTCCCTCCGCCCCCCTCAGCTTCAGTCTTCTATCCTCCCTCCACCCCCTTCACCTTCAGTCTTCTATCCTCCCTCTGCCCCCTCACCTTCAGTCTTCTATCCTCCCTCCACCCCCCACCTACAGTCTTCTATCCTCCTTCTGCTCCCTCACCTTCAGTCTTCTATCCTCCCTCTGCGTCCTCACCTTCAGTCTTCTATCCTCCCTCCGCCCCCCTCACCTTCAGTCTTCTATCCTCCCTCCGCCCCCTCACCTTCAGTCTTCTATCCCCCCCCCCCAAATTTGGTCTTCTATCCTCACTCTGCCCCCTCACCTTCAGTCTTCTATCCTCCCTCTGCCCCCCTCAGCTTCAGTCTTCTATCCTCCCTCCGCCCCCTCACCTTCAGTCTTCTATCCTCCCTCTGCCCCCTCACCTTCAGTCTTCTATCCTCCCTCCACCCCCCACCTAAAGTCTTCTATCCTCATTCTGCTCCCTCACCTTCAGTCTTCTATCCTCCCTCTGCGTCCTCACCTTCAGTCTTCTATCCTCCCTCCGCCCCCCTCACCTTCAGTCTTCTATCCTCCCCCCCAAATTTGGTCTTCTATCCTCACTCCGCCCCCTTACCTTCAGTTTTCTATCCTCCCTCCATCCCCCTCAGTCTTCTATCCTCCCTCTTCCCCACTCAGCTTCAGTCTTCTAACCTCCATCGGCCCCCTCACCTTCAGTCTTCTATCCTCTCCCCCCAAATTTGATCTTCTATCCTCACTCCGCCCCCTCACCTTCAGTCTTCTATCCTCCCTCCGCCCCCCTCACCTTCAGTCTTCTATCCTCCCTCCGCCCCCCTCACCTTCAGTCTTCTATCCTCTCCCCCCAAATTTGATCTTCTATCCTCACTCCGCCCCCTCACCTTCAGTCTTCTATCCTCCCTCCGCCCCCCTCACCTTCAGTCTTCTATCCTCTCCCCCCAAATTCGGTCTTCTATCCTCACTCCGCCCCCCTCACCCTTAGTCTTCTATCCTCCCTCCACTCCCCTCACCTACAGTCTTCTATCCCCCCCCCAAATTTGGTCTTCTATCCTGACTCCGCCCCCTTACCTTCAGTTTTCTATCCTCCCTCCATCCCCCTCAGTCTTCTATTCTCCCTCTTCCCCACTCAGCTTCAGTCTTCTAACCTCCATCGGCCCCCTTCACCTTCAGTCTTCTATCCACCCTCCACCCCCCTCACCTTCAGCCTTATATCCTTCCCCCACCCCCCCCCTTCAGTCTTTATATCCTTCCTCCTCCCCCTTCAGTCTTACACAGGTGTAGCGGCTCCTCTCCTGGACTGGGAGGGGGTGGTGGAGGGAGGATAGAAGAATGAATGGGAGGGGGCGGAGTTAGGTGGAGAGCAGGGGTGGTGCGGTTGCGTCGGTGTACGCAGTCAGCGGTGAATTGTCACCCTTTCCCGGGTGTATAAATGGTTGGCGGTCACATGACGCCGTCTCATCCTCTGATCATGTCCCGCCTGTCCGCCGGTGGAGCAGAGGCGGGCGTTTGTTGGGGAACGGAGCGAATTGGGAGGAGGAAGTCAGCGACGCGTTCTGTCAGGATCTCATCTTCTTATTGTGTCTGATGAACGTTCCGCCTGTCACAGCAGCACTAATGTTTAATGAAGGCAATTAAATCTCAGCGGAAGGGGGGGGGGGAGGGGTGCGGCGTTGAGCGGTGGATCGGATTCGTATCACCCGTATTCCATGCTGGGAGAGATGGAGGAAACTCTGAAGAGAACCGGTCACCGGCAGATTTACATAAATATTAGAATATATCTCTCCACCCCTCCCCCTCCTTTATCGGAGTGACGTGTCGCTGGTTCTGGAATTATAAATTATTTACATTTTTATTGAATAAAATCCTCGTTTTCACTTTTTCTTCATCTTTTCTTGTGTCCCAGCGCTGCTGATCTCCTGCAACCTCTTTGCAGCCTCTTCTTGTCCAGTGACGTCTCCATGGCATTTCTCAGGGCGGGTTTTCTTTCGGTGACATCACTGGACCGTGTCTGCTGATTGGACCACTTCTTGATTCCACTATAAACCTGAATGACAGGGTGACAACACAGGAGTAGAATAGGGAGACAGGGGCAGAGTGTTGTCACCCTGGAACAGGAAGTGCCTGAAGAAGGATCTCCATGGCGGGTTCACCCAGGATAATTTTAATACTGAACATCTGAGTCATGTTCTCTGCTGATTGGAGGGCTCAGACTATGACTGAGGGGGGTGTGTCCAATACTGAAAACCTGAGTCATGTACTCTGCTGATTGGAGGGCTCAGACTATGACTCGGGGGGCGTGTTCAATACTGAACACCTGAGTCATTTTCTCTAGGCTCTGACTGTGGGGGGGCTGGGACTGTTGGTGTGTCCAGTACTGAACACCTGAGTCATGTTCTCTGCTGATTGGAGGGCTCAGACTATGACTCGGGGGGAGGGGGGGCGTGTCCAGTACTAAACCCCTGAGTAGTTGTTCTGTCTCCAGCAGGATATCCATTAGGTTGGTTTGCCTGCAATATTCGTTTTGACCACAAGATGGAGTCGGTAGTAATTTTACAGTTTGAAGAAATAAGTAACTGTTCAGCTTTAATAAAAGTTACCGTTCAGTCTAAGAAGAGAAAACAGGTGCATCCTGGGAGCTCACACTTCATCTTACAGACTAGACTAGGGGTCTCCAAACTTTCTAAACAAAGAACAAGCTTACTGTCCTTCAGATTTCAGGGGAAAAGTAATAAAAATAGTACCCCATCATTGGTGTCAGTGGGAGGAATAGTGCCCCATCATTGGTGTCAGTGGGAGGAATAGTGCCCCATCATTGGTGTCAGTGGGAGGAATACTGCCCCATCATTGGTGTCAGTGGGAGGAATACTGCCCCATCATTGGTGTCAGTGGGAGGAATAGTGTCCCATCATTGGTGTCAGTGGGAGCAATAGCGCCCCATCATTGGTGTCAGTGGGAGCAATAGCGCCCCATTATTGGTGTCTGTGGGGGCAATAGCGCCCCATCATTGGTGTCAGTGGGAGCAATAGCGCCCCATCATTGGTGTCAGTGGGAGCAATAGCGCCCCATCATTGGTGTCAGTGGGAGCAATAGCGCCCCATCATTGGTGTCAGTGGGAGGAATAGTGTCCCATCATTGGTGTCAGTGGGAGGAATAGTGCCCCATCATTGGTGTCAGTGGGAGGAATAGTGCCCCATCATTGGTGTCAGTGGGAGGAATAATGCCCCATGGGGCTCGGGGTACAGCTGAGGCACCATTCCCATTTCTAGATCTTCTCTAGAAGATACGATGCAGAGACTTTCTGAGTCAGCGTTGGGTGGCGGCGGCGGGTGGTTGGGGGAGGGGAGGGAGCTGTTCCCGTTGATATTCATGGGTCACCAGTTTCCTTTGGACCTCCACCAAGCCACTGACAGCGCTGATGTTCAGGTTGGGCAATTTTCTGCTTCTAAATATAAACGGCAAGTTTTTCAGCAAATAAACAAAATCAGCAACAAAAGCAGAAAATTATTAGAGCGGGGAAAACCCAAATATCAATCGCCGCGTGTTAAAGGGACGCCGCCGCCCTGCCGTTCCCATCTCCAGCCACGTCTGTATGTCAGCTTTCAGAGCTGAACTCATTTCTATACATCTCCCAATACAGGATAAAAATCCATGCTACAAACCCAGATATTACCTTCACAAGAAACAGTGACATCATCACTGTGCTGTAAAAAGCCTGTGCAGAGAGAAGAGATATGGGAGGTGCCATCAGGCTCCACCCACTACAGACTACTTGCAGGAAAACTATAGGGGATGCAGAGGTGAGCAGTGACGGAGGAGGGTGTCAGGGGATGCCGGGGTGAGCAGTAATGGAGGGGGGTGTCAGGGGATGCAGGGGTGAGCAGTGATGGAGGGGGGTGTCAGGGGATGCAGAGGTGAGCAGTGATGGAGGGGAGTGTCAGGGGATGCAGGGGTGAGCAGTGATGGAGGGGGGTGTCAGGGGATGCAGAGGTGAGCAGTGATGGAGGGGAGTGTCAGGGGATGCAGGGGTGAGCAGTGATGGAGGGGAGTGTCAGGGGATGCAGGGGTGAGCAGTGATGGAGGGGGGTGTCAGGGGATGCAGAGGTGAGCAGTGATGGAGGGGAGTGTCAGGGGATGCAGGGGTGAGCAGTGATGGAGGGGAGTGTCAGGGGATGCAGGGGTGAGCAGTGATGGAGGGGAGTGTCAGGGGATGCAGGGGTGAGCAGTGATGGAGGGGAGTGTCAGGGGATGCAGGGGTGAGCAGTGATGGAGGGGAGTGTCAGGGGATGCAGGGGTGAGCAGTGATGGAGGGGAGTGTCAGGGGATGCAGGGGTGAGCAGTGATGGAGGGGAGTGTCAGGGGATGCAGGGGTGAGCAGTGATGGAGGGGAGTGTCAGGGGATGCAGGGGTGAGCAGTGATGGAGGAGGGTGTCAGGGGATGCAGAGGTGAGCAGTGGAGAAGGGTGTCAGGGGATGCAGAGGTGAGCAGTGATGGTGTCAGGGGTGTGATATTTGGGGTTTTTTAGCTTAAATTTAGAGCTTACCAGTGCGCTGAATCCACGTCAGTTGTTCCGTTCAAGGGCTTGTTGGCACACTTTTATTAAAGAAGATGAAAGACAGTCCATGCAGGATTCCCACGCAGGGGTTTCAACTTTACACAGCAGTAAAGTAATAATCAGCGAATAATACCAAGCCACCTGGCTCTCTGGTCAGCACTGCGGCTTAGGTTTTGACCTCTGTCCCTGTATGGTACATACTCTGCACCCCTACTGACACTCTAATTTTACAGCTTCCTTGCTGCTCCGGCCCACAGGCTTGGGCCCTCCGACTGCACCGTGCAGACATGCACCCTTCTCCCTTGCTTGCCAGGACTCCTCGGGGGGTGGAGCCCAGAACCTTGCTCCTGTCTCTACTAAAAGTCCCAGACCAACCTGCACAATCAGTGTCCTGGCTGTTCCCAAGACCTGGTCCCAGGATTGGAGATTTTATCCCACCCAGATCACTATGAAATCTCCAGGCTCCAGGTTCCCAACTGGATTTTCTACTCCAAGTCAAACAGTCCTCCTGGATCCTCTCAACCTGCCTTTTTGAGAATCCTGGGAGACCTACCCCCTCACAGCTGACTGCACTGTCACAGAGGGATGCAGGAGTGAGAAGTGTTGGGTGTCAGGGGATGCAGAGGTGAGCAATGATGGAGGAGGGTGTCAGAGGGTGCAGGGGTGAGCAGTGATGGAGGAGAGTGTCAGAGGGGTGAGCAGTGATGGGTAAGGGTGTCAGGGGTGAGCAGTGTTGGGTGCAGGGGTGAGCATTGTTGAGTGTCAGGGGATGTAGGGGTGAGCAGTGATGGAGGAGGGTGTCAGGGGGTGTAGGGGTGAGCAATTTTGGGTGTTGGGGGGTGTAGAGGTGAGGAGTGAGGGAGGAGGCTGTCAGAGAGTGTAGGGGTGAGCAGTGTTGGTTGCCGGGGGGTGCAGGGTGAGCAGTGTTGAGAGTCGGGGGTGTAGGGGTGAGTAGTGTGGGGTTTTTGGAGGTGACCAGTGATGGAGAAGGGTGTCAGGTGGTGAGAGGTGTTGGGTGCAGGGGTGAGCAGTGATGGGGAAGGGCGTCGGGGGTGCAGGGGTGATCAGTGTTTGGTGTCCTGGGATGCCAGGGTGAGCAGTGTTGGGTGTCGGGGGGTGCAGGGGTGAGCAGTTTTGGGTGTCAGGGGTGAGCAGTGTGGGGTTTTAGGAGGTGCAGTGTTGGAGGAGGGTGTCAGGGGTTGTAGGGGGGCAGTGTTGGGTGTCGGGGGGGTGTAGGAGTGTGCAGTGCTGGTTGTCAGGGGATGCAGGGGTAAGCCGTGTTGGGTGTCAGGGGTTGCAGGGGTGAGCAGTGTTGGGTGTCAGGAGATGCAGGGGTGGGCTGTGTTGGAGGAGGGTGTCAGGGGGTGTAGGGGTGAGCAGTGATGGAGGAGGGTGTCAGGGGGTGTAGGGTGAGCAGTGTTGGGTGTCAGGGGTTACAGGGGTGAGCTGTGTTGGGGTCAGGGCCGCTGATAGGGGGGGACCCCCAGCCCTCTTGTAGGGGGCCCGAGCACACAGGGGGGCCCACACAGAGAGGGGGATTAGTGATGGACAACTAATACAGAAATCTTCCTCCAGCACCTGAATCTGATCTGTCCCTCTCCCTGCTATCAGCTTTTATCTGCTGAGAAAGAGACAGTTGTCCCTCACTAATCCCCCTCCCTTGTATGGGCCCCCCTCCCAGCCCTTATCTCTGCTCAGGAGTTTATTTGTAAATTGAAACTTTGTTTCTTTCTCTCTGTCTCTCTGATCACTGAGCTCCAACTGCCCAGCCTGTATATTTTTCTCATCTCATCTTCTTTTTTATTTAACATAGTTTTTTTTTTTTTTAAGATTTAGCAGGAATTATGCGAGTTATGTTATATTTGTGTCTGCTAATAGTGATTTTGTTGTAATTTTAGCTAAATATATCTTTAATATTTTCTTGGGGGGGCCCTGCCAGGTAGTCTGTACGGGGCCCCGCGATTTCTAACAGCAGCCCTGGTTGGGGTTGCAGGGGTGAGCAGTGATAGAGGAGGGTGTCAGGGGGTGTAGGGTGAACAGTGATGGGTGTCAGGGGTGAGCCATGTTGGGGGGGGTGCAGGGGTGAGCAGTGTTGGGTGTCGGGGGGTGCAGAGATGAGCAGTGTTGGGGGTGCAGGGGTGAGCAGTGATGGGTGTCGGGGGTGCAGAGGTGAGCAGTGATGGAGGGTGTCAGGGTGTACAGGTGTGAGCAGTATTTGGTGTTGGAGGGTTCAGGGGTAAGCAGTGTTGGGTGTCAGGGGGTGCAGGAGTGAGCTGTGTTGGGTGTTGGGGGGAGCAGGGATGAGCTGTGTTGGGTGTCGGGGGATGCAGAGGTGAGCAGTGATGAAGGAGGGTTTCAGGGGGTACAGGTGTGAGCAGTGTTGGGTGTCGGGGGGTGAAGAGGTGAGCAGTGATGGTGGAGAGTTTCAGGGGGTGTAGGGGAGTGCAGGGTTGGGTGTCAGAGGGTACAGGGGTGAGCAGTGATGGAGGAGGGTGTCGGGGGGTGTAGGGGTGAGTTTGGTTGGGTGGCAGGGTGTGTAGGGGTGAGCAGTGTTGGGTGTGGGGGGGGTGCAGGGCTGAGCAGTGTTGGGTGTCAGGGGATAGCCATGTTGGGTTGCAGGTGTGAGCAGTGTTGGGTGTCGGGGTTGCAGGGGTGAGCCATGTTGGGTTGCAGGGGTGAGCAGTGTTGGGTGTCGGGTTGCAGGGGTGAGCAGTGTTGGGTGTCGAGGTTGCAGGGGTGAGCCATGTAGGGTGTCGGCTTACTTCTGCATCCCCTGACACCCAACACTGCTCACCCCTGCACCCACAGCATCCATTACTGCTCATCCCTGCACCCCCCTCCCCCCGACTCCCAACACGGCTCACCTCTGCATCCACTGATACCCGGATGTATTTTTTTGACCTCACTAACTATGTAACCCAGCACGGCTCACCCCTGCAACCCCGACACCAAGCACGGCTCACCCCTGCAACCCCGACACCCATCACTGCTCACCCCTGCAACCCCGACACCCATCACTGCTCACCCCTGCAACCCCGACACCCATCACTGCTCACCTCTTCAACCCCGACACCCATCACTGCTCACCCCTTCAACCCCGACACCCATCACTGCTCACCCCTGCAACTGCGACACCCATCACTACTCACCCCTTCAACCCCGACACCCATCACTGCTCACCCCTGCAACCCCGACACCCAACACTGCTCACCCCTGCAACCCCTGTGTTGGGTTTTGGGGTTGCAGGGGTGAGCAGTGCTGGGTGTCAGTGGATGCAGAGATGAGCCGTGTTGGGAGTCGGGGGGTGCAGGGATGAGCAGTAATGGATGCTGGGGGTGCAGGGGTGACCAGTGTTGGGTGTCAGGGGGTGCAGAGGTGAGCAGTGATGGAGGAGGGTGTTAGGGGGTGTAGGGGTGAGCAGTGTTGGTTGTCAGTGGATGCAGAGGTGAGCAGTGATGGTGGAGAGTGTCAGGGGGTGTAGGGGTGTGCAGGGTTGGGGGTTAGGGGGTGTAGGGGAGTGCAGGGTTGGGTGTAGAGCTGCACGATTCTAGCTAAAATGAGAATCACGATTTTTTTGCTTAGAATAAAGATCACAATTCTCTCACGATTCTCATCTTTTACATTCTATAAAAAAAACAATTGGGCTAACTTGCATTTTTTCCCCCAAAAACTGCATTTGAAAGACTTCTGCACAAATACCGTGTGACATAAAAGATTGCAATGATCGCCATTTTATTCTCTAGAGTCTCTGCTAAAAAAATATATATAATGTTTGGGGGTTCTAAGTAATTTTCTAGCAAAAAATACTTTAAGAGGTTAAACTGCTCTCCCTTCCAGCCGGAAGTTCATTCCTTTGATGTAAAGAAGGAAAAGATACATTGTAAAGCATTTTGTTTATATTTATCTCGCAGCTTTAACAATGTTGATAAACATTTGCCGAGGACTTTTTTTTTATTTTTATTTCTTTACAGCGGTGAGTGAGCAGAAAACGGCTCAGTAAGAATCGACGACATGCAGATCGTCAGGGGGGGTGAATCGAGATTGCAATTTTTTAACGATTAATCGTGCAGCTCTAGTTGGGTGTCAGAGGTTACAGGGGTGAGCAGTGACGGAGGAGGGTGTCGGGGGGTGTAGGGGTAAGCGGGGTTGGGTGTCGAGGATGCAAGGGTGAGCAGCGTTGGGTGTCGGGGTTGCAGGGGTGAGCAGTGTTGGGTGTCGGGGTTGCAGGGGTGAGCAGTGTTGGGTGTCAGGGGGTGCAGGGGTGAGCAGTGGAGGAGGGTGTCAGGGGGTGTAAGGGTGAGCAGTGTTAGGTGTCTAGGGATGCAGGGGTGAGCAGTGTTGGGAGTCGGGTGGGGTGCAGGGATGAGCAGTAATGGATGCTGAGGGTGCAGGGGTGAGCAGTGTTGGGTGACGGGGGGTGCAGAGGTGAGCAGTGATGGAGGAGGGTGTTAGGGGGTGAAGGGGTGAGCCGTGTCGGGGGTGTGTGTTGGTGAGCAGTGTTGGGTGTCGGGGGGTGCCGGGTTGAGTAGTGATGGGTGTCGGGGGGGGTGCAGTGCTGAGCCATGTTGGGTGTCGGGGGGTGTAGTGGTGGGCCGTGTTTGGTGTCAGTGGGTGCAGAGGTGAGCAGTGTTGGGTGTCAGGGATGCAGGGGTGAGCAGTGATGGAGGAGGGTGTCAGGGGGTGTAGGGGTGAGCAGTGTTGGGTGTCAAGGGATGCAGAGGTGAGCACAGATAAAAGACGGTGTCATCAAGACTGATGTCTTTTTCAACTTCACAAACTATGTAACGGTGTCAGGGGGTGTAGGGGGTCAGCTGTGTTGGGTGTCGGCTGGTGTATGGGTGAGCAGTGTTGGGTGTCGGGGGGGTGCAGGGGTGTACCGTGTTAGGTGTCGGGCGTGTAGAGGTTGAGCAGTGTTGGGTGTCGGGGGGGAGCAGGGGTGAGCAGTGTTGGGTGTCGGGGGGTGTAGAGGTGAGCAGTGTTGGGTGTAGGGGGGTGCAGTGCTGAGCCATGTTGGGTGTCGGGGGTGTAGTGATGGGCCATGTTTGGTGTCAGTGGGTGCAGAGGTGAGCAGTGTTGGGTGTCGGGGGGTGTAGTGGTGAGCAGTGTTGGGTGTAGAGGGGTGAAGGGGTGAGCAGTGTTGGAAGGGGAAGGGGTGAGCAGTGTTGGGTGTTAGGGGTGAGCCGCATTGGGTGTTAGGGGTGAGCAGCATTGGGTGTTAGGGGTGAGCAGCGTTGGGTGTTAGGGGTGAGCAGCGTTGGGTATAGAGGTGAGCAGTGTTGGGTGTCAGGGGGGTGTAGGGGTGAGCAGTGTTGGGTGTCAGGGGGTGTAGGGGTGAGCAGTGTTGGGTGTCAGGGGGTGCAGGGGTGAGCAGTGTTGGGTCCCGGGGGGTGCAGGGGTGAGCAGTGTTGGGTGTCGGGGGTACAGGGGTGAGCAGTGTTGGGTGTCGGGGGTACAGGGGTGAGCAGTGTTGGGTGTCGGGGTGGAGGGGTGAGCAGTGTTGGGTGTCGGGGGTACAGGGGTGAGCACTGTGGGTGTCGAGGGGTGGAGGGGTGAGCAGTGTTGGGTGTCGGGGATGGAGGGGTGAGCAGTGTTGGGTGTCAGGGGGTGGAGGGGTGAGCAGTGTTGGGTGTTGGGGGATGGAGGGGTGAGCAGTGTTGGGTGTCAGGGGGTGGAGGGGTGAGCAGTGTTGGGTGTCGGGGGATGGAGGGGTGAGCAGTGTTGGGTGTCGGGGGGTGGAGGGGTGAGCAGTGTTGGGTGTCGGGGGGTGGAGGGGTGAGCAGTTTAGGGTGTCGGGGGTACAGGGGTGAGCAGTGTTGGGTATGGGGGTACAGGGGTGAGCAGTGTTGGGTGTCAGGGGGTGCAGGGGTGAGCAGTGTTGGGTGTTGGGGGGTGCAGGCATGAGCAGTGTTGGGTGTCGGGGGGGTGCAGGGGTGAGCAGTGTTGGGTGTCAGGGGGTGTAGGGGTGAGCAGTGTTGGGTGTCGGGGGTTGCAGGGGTGAGCAGTGATGGAGGAGGGTGTCAGAGGATGCAGGGGTGAGTAGTGTTGGGTGTCAGGGGATGCAGGGGTGAGCAGTGATGGAGGAGGGTGTCAGGGGGTGTAGGGCTGCCCAGTGTTGGGTGACAGGGGATGCAGAGGTGAGCAGTGTTGGGTGTCAGGGGGTTGCAGGGGTGAGCAGTGATGGAGGAGGGTGTCAGAGGATGCAGGGGTGAGTAGTGTTGGGTGTCAGGGGATGCAGGGGTGAGCAGTGATGGAGGAGGGTGTCAGGGGGTGTAGGGCTGCCCAGTGTTGGGTGACAGGGGATGCAGAGGTGAGCAGTGTTGGGTGTCAGGGGGTGCAGGGGTAAGCAGTGATGGAGGAGGGTGTCGGGGGATGCAGAGGTGAATAGTGTTGGGTGTCAGGGGGTGCAGGGGTGAGCAGTGATGGAGGAGGGTGTCAGGGGGTGTAGGGGTGCGCAGTGTTGGGTGTCAGGGGATGCAGAGGTGAGCAATGATGGTGGAGAGTGTCGGGGTGTATGGGTGAGCAGTGCTGGGTGAAAGGGGGTGCAGGAGTGAGCAGTGTTGGGTGTCAGGGGATGCAGGGGTGAGCAGTGTTGGGTGTCAGGGAGTGCCAGGGTGAGCAGTATTGGGTGTCAGGGGGTGCAGGGATGAGCAGTGTTGGGTGACAGGGTGAGCAGTATTGCATGTCAGGGGGTGCAGGGGTGAGCAGTGTTGGGTATCAGGGGATGCAGGGGTGAGCAGTGATGGAGGAAGGTATAGGGGTGAGCAGTGTTGGGTGTCAAGGGATGCAGAGGTGAGCACAGATAAAGGACGGTGTCATCAAGTCTTTTTCAACCTCACAAACTATGTAACAGTGTCAGGGGGTGTAGGGGGTCAGCTGTGTTGGGTGTCGGCTGGTGTATGGGTGAGCAGTGTTGGGTGTCGGGGGATGCAGGGGTGAACCATGTTAGGTGTCGGGGGTGTAGAGGTTGAGCAGTGTTGGGTGTCGGGGGTTGGAGGGGTGAGCAGTGTTGGGTGTTGGGGGGTGCAGGGGTGAGCAGTGTTGGGTGCCGAGGTGTGGAGGGGTGAGCAATTTTGGGTGTCGGGGGGTGCAGGGGTGAGAAGTGTTGGGTGTCGAGGGGTGGAGGGGTGAGCAGTGTTGGGTGTCGGGGGTGGAGGGGTGAGCAGTGTTGGGTGTCGGGGATGGAGGGGTGAGCAGTGTTGGGTGTCGGGGATGGAGGGGTGAGCAGTGTTGGGTGTCGGGGGGTGGAGGGGTCAGCAGTGTTGGGTGTCGGGGGATGGAGGGGTGAGCAGTGTTGGGTGTCGGGGGGTGGAGGGGTGAGCAGTGTTGGGTGTCGGGGGATGGAGGGGTGAGCAGTGTTGGGTGTCGGGGGTGGAGGGGTGAGCAGTGTTGGGTGTCGGGGGATGGAGGGGTGAGCAGTGTTGGGTGTCGGGGGATGGAGGGGTGAGCAGTGTTGGGTGTCGGGGGATGGAGGGGTGAGCAGTGTTGGGTGTCGGGGGATGGAGGGGTGAGCAGTGTTGGGTGTCGGGGATGGAGGGGTGAGCAGTGTTGGGTGTTGGGGGGTGGAGGGGTGAGCAGTGTTGGGTGTCGGGGGATGGAGGGGTGAGCAGTGTTGGGTGTCGGGGGGTGGAGGGGTGAGCAGTGTTGGGTGTCGGGGGGTGGAGGGGTGAGCAGTGTGAGCAGTGTTGGGTTGGGGGGGTGCAGGGGTGAGCAGTGTTGAGTGTCGAGGGATGGAGGGGTGAGCAGTGTTGGGTGTCAGGGGGTGGAGGGGTGAGCAGTGTTGGGTGTCGGCGGGTGGAGGGGTGAGCAGTGTGAGCAGTGTTGGGTTGGGGGGGTGCAGGGGTGAGCAGTGTTGGGTGTCAAGGGATGCAGAGGTGAGCACAGATAAAGGATGGTGTCATCAAGACTGATGTCTTTTTCAACCTCACAAACTATGTAATGGTGTCAGGGGGTGTAGGGGGGTCAGCTGTGTTGGGTGTCGGCTGGTGTATGGGTGAGCAGTGTTGGGTGTCGGGGGTGGAGGGGTGAGCAGTGTTGGGTGTCGGGGATGGAGGGGTGAGCAGTGTTGGGTGTCGGGGGATGCAGGGGTGAACCGTGTTAGGTGTCGGGGGTGTAGAGGTTGAGCAGTGTTGGGTGTCGGGGGTTGGAGGGGTGAGCAGTGTTGGGTGTCGGGGGGTGCAGGGGTGAGCAGTGTTGGGTGCCGAGGTGTGGAGGGGTGAGCAATTTTGGGTGTCAGGGGGTGCAGGGGTGAGAAGTATTGGGTGTCGAGGGGTGGAGGGGTGAGCAGTGTTGGGTGTCGGGGGGGTGAGCAGTGTGAGCAGTGTTGGGTTGGGGGGGTGCAGGGGTGAGCAGTGTTGGGTGTCGGGGGATGGAGGGGTGAGCAGTGTTGGGTGTCAGGGGGTGGAGGGGTGAGCAGTGTTGGGTGTCGGCGGGTGGAGGGGTGAGCAGTGTGAGCAGTGTTGGGTTGGGGGGGTGCAGGGGTGAGCAGTGTTGGGTGTCAAGGGATGCAGAGGTGAGCACAGATAAAAGACGGTGTCATCAAGACTGATGTCTTTTTCAACCTCACAAACTATGTAATGGTGTCAGGGGGTGTAGGGGGTCAGCTGTGTTGGGTGTCGGGGATGGAGGGGTGAGCAGTGTTGGGTGTCGGGGGATGCAGGGGTGAACCGTGTTAGGTGTCGGGGGTGTAGAGGTTGAGCAGTGTTGGGTGTCGGGGGTTGGAGGGGTGAGCAGTGTTGGGTGTCGGGGGGTGCAGGGGTGAGAAGTATTGGGTGTCGAGGGGTGGAGGGGTGAACAGTGTTGGGTGTCGGGGATGGAGGGGTGAGCAGTGTTGGGTGTCAGGGGTGGAGGGGTGAGCAGTGTTGGGTGTCGGGGGTGGAGGGGTGAGAAGTGTTGGGTGTCGGGGGATGGAGGGGTGAGCATTGTTGGGTGTCGGGGCTTGGAGGGGTGAGCAGTGTTGGGTTTCAGGGGATGGAGGGGTGAGCAGTGTTGGGTGTCGGGGGTGGAGGGGTGAGCAGTGTTGGGTGTCGGGGATGGAGGGGTGAGCAGTGTTGGGTGTCGGGGGTGGAAGGGTGAGCAGTGTTCGGTGTCGGGGGTGGAAGGGTGAGCAGTGTTGGGTGTCGGGGTGTCGGGGTGAGCAGTGTTGTGTGTTGGGGGTGGAGGGGTGAGCAGTGTTGGGTGTCGGGGGAAGGAGGGGTGAGCAGTGTTGGGTGTCGGGGATGGAGGGGTGAGCAGTGTTGGGTGTCGGGGGATGCAGGGGTGGGCAGTGTTTGGTGCCGCGGGGATGAAGGGGTGAGCAGTGTCGGGGGGGGTGCAGGGGTGAGCAGTGTTGGGTGTCGGGGGATGGAGGGGTGAGCAGTGTTGGGTGTCGAGGGGTGGAGGGGTGAGCAGTGTTGGGTGTCGGGGGGTGGAGAGGTGAGCAGTGTTGGGTGTCGGGGGATGGAGGGGTGAGCAGTGTTGGGTGTCGGGGATGGAGGGGTGAGCAGTGTTGGGTGTCGGGGGGTGGAGGGGTGAGCAGTGTTGGGTTTGGGGGGGTGCAGGGGTGAGCAGTGTTGGGTGTCAGGGGGGTGCAGGGGTGAGCAGTGTCGGGGGGGTGCAGGGGTGAGCAGTGTTGGGTGTCGGGGGGTGCAGGGGTGAGCAGTGTTGGGTGTCGGGGGATCGAGGGGTGAGCAGTGTTGGGTGTCGGGGGTGGAGGGGTGAGCAGTGTTGGGTGTCGGGGGATGCAGGGGTGAGCAGTGTTGGGTGTCGGGGGATGGAGGGGTGAGCAGTGTTGGGTGTCGGGGGGTGGAGGGGTGAGCAGTGTTGGGTGTCGGGGGGTGAAGGGGTGAGCAGTGTCGGGGGATGGAGGGGTGAGCAGTGTTGGGTGTCGGGGGATGGAGGGGTGAGCAGTGTTGGGTGTCGAGGGGTGGAGGGGTGAGCAGTGATGGGTGTCGGGGGTGGAGGGGTGAGCAGTGTTGGGTGTCGGGTGTCAGGGGTGGAGGGGTGAGCAGTGTTGGGTGTCGGGGGATGGAGGGGTGAGCAGTGTGAGCAGTGTTGGGTTTGGGGGGGGTGCAGGGGTGAGCAGTGTTGGGTGTCGGGGGGTGCAGGGGTGAGCAGTGTTGGGTCGAGGGGGGTGCAGGGGTGAGCAGTGTTGGGGGTCGGGGGTGGAGGGGTGAGCAGTGTTGGGTGTCGGGGGTGGAGGGGTGAGCAGTATTGGGTGGAGGGGTGAGCAGTGTTGGGTGTCGGGGGTGGAGGGGTGAGCAGTATTGGGTGTCGGGGGTGGAGGGGTGAGCAGTGTTGGGTGTCGGGGGTGGAGGGGTGAGCAGTGTTGGGTGTCGGGGGATGGAGGGGTGAGCAGTGTTGGGTGTCGGGGGTGGAGGGGTGAGCAGTGTTGGGTGTCGGGGGTGGAGGGGTGAGCAGTGTTGGGTGTCGGGGGTGGAGGGGTGAGCAGTGTTGGGTGTCGGGGGATGGAGGGGTGAGCAGTGTTGGGTGTCGGGGGGTGAAGGGGTGAGCAGTGTCGGGGGGTGCAGGGGTGAGCAGTGTTGGGTGTCGGGGGATGGAGGGGTGAGCAGTGTTGGGTGTCGAGGGGTGGAGGGGTGAGCAGTGATGGGTGTCGGGGGTGGAGGGGTGAGCAGTGTTGGGTGTCGGGTGTCGGGGGTGGAGGGGTGAGCAGTGTTGGGTGTCGGGGGATGGAGGGGTGAGCAGTGTGAGCAGTGTTGGGTTTGGGGGGGTGCAGGGGTGAGCAGTGTTGGGTGTCGGGGGGTGCAGGGGTGAGCAGTGTTGGGTCGAGGGGGGTGCAGGGGTGAGCAGTGTTGGGGGTCGGGGGTGGAGGGGTGAGCAGTATTGGGTGTCGGGGGTGGAGGGGTGAGCAGTGTTGGGTGTCGGGGGTGGAGGGGTGAGCAGTATTGGGTGTCGGGGGGGGGGGTGGAGACATTGATGGTATTTCATGCGTACATTAAAGTTCAGCTCTCCATTTAGGAAAACGATTCGATTTGTATCCAATCAGACGCGCTCCTGAGCTGCAGACTAGCTGGTAGATGTGAAGGAGATTGTACAATCAAACATATGGGTGGGGGTAAGTGCAGGCACCTCAGCAACCAATCAGAACTTAGCACTGCAGATATAAGGCCACTGAGGATGGATTGTGATCGGTTGGCATGGTTACGGTACTTAGCGCCTGGCCCCTCGGATTATCCTGATGGACTCGTCTTATGCCGAGGAAATGTATTCATATTTTCGGAGGCGGAATCCAGCTTGGCAGGTTCACAGCTGGGCCGCTGAAGGGTGCCAGGCTCTGTTTCCAGACATTTCCATCCCCGCATGAGACAACCTCCCTCTCTCACTCCCGATGTCGCTTCTCGATTGTCGTTTGGCGAATTCCATAAATCATTTGCCGTTTCCCCTCCTGAGGGACCAATAAAAAGCTGCATCTGCTTGCGGTGTGTAAATATTTTTATTGGTAAAGGGAATGAAGCTAAACATAGGCAGCTGTGGAATGTGTGAATAGAGGACCCTGCGTGACGCCGTGTGACGCTGCGTAATGAACGGCTATTCAGAGCTATCCAATGCCGTGAGCTCCTGGCATCCTCCATAGATGGTGCTCTGGTTTGACCCTCTACAAGGAGCTTAGCCTTGCATCTGATGAGCTCATTAGGCCTGGCATGGAGTGAAATATTAGCCTCATTGAGAGCTTCAGGCAACTCTCCAACTCTCCATGTGCCAGCAGAACAGGTGCCAGTCTCAGCCTCCCCCCCACCCCCCTGACTGCCCGCTGCTGGAACCTTCATGTTTTGAGCTGACGGCTGATGGCTGGCCGGGGAAGTTGTAGAAAAGCCTTGGAAGAAAAGAGCAAAGATTTAATGGAGAAGGAGGAGGGGTCAACCACCAGGAGGACATTATGTTATGCCTGAAAGATACTGACTTCTCCGAAAAAGTAATCGTCACTGACTGTAATGATATTCATCAACATCTCCAGGAAGGCCACTGAGGAACGAAGCAGCTTCCATCGTTTTCTCCTCACCGGTTCTCTTTAAGGCTCCGTTCACATGTCGGCGTTTTGGGGCGTTTTTCTGCTCTAGGATCAGCTCTCAAAACGCCCAACAAGACAAATCCTATTCATTTCAATGTCCCCTGTTCACATCTGAGCGTTTTGACGCTGTGAGCAAAACGCCCAACGCTCAAAAAAGTACATGAGCTTCTTTTTGGGCAGATTACAGGCGTTTTCCATTGGTCTCTATTCAATCTAAAAACGCCTGCACAAAAAACACCTGTAAAATTGCGGTAAAAAACGCACAAAAACGCTACGCTCAGGTGTGAATGTAGCCTAAAGCTCAACTACAGTTTCAGAAGCTTCTTCTCCCAGTCCTCTGTGTTCACACTCAAGTGCCGCCATATCTTCCTCCATCATCTTACTTCTAGGTTGAATGAAACCCAATGCCATGGAAATCCTTCCTGTGAGCCCAGGTTGCCATTGAGGACACCCAATGAGAGCCACACCCTTCCTATGAGTCCAGGCTGCCACTGATGACGCCCAATATTAACCAAACTCTTCCTATGAGTCCAGGCTGCCACAGATGAAACCCAATGCCAACCTGATGACACCCAATGTCAACCAAACCCTTCCTGTGAGTCCAGGCTGCCATTGAGGACACCCAAAGAGAGCCACACCCTTCCTATGAGCACAGGCTGCCACTGATGATGCCCAATGGCAACCAAACACTTCCTGTGACTCCAGGCTGACAGGCTGCCACTGATGACACCCAATGCCAACCAGATGACACCCAATGCCAACCAAACCCTTCCTGTGAGCCCAGGCTGCCACTGATGACACCCAATGCCAACCTGATGACACCCAATGCCAACCAAACACTTCCTGTAAATCCAGGCTGACAGGCTGCCACTGATGACACCCAATGCCAACCAAACCCTTCCTGTGTGTCCAGGCTGCCACTGATGAAACCCAATGCCAACCAAACCCTTCCTGTGAGCCCAGGCTGCCACTGAGGACACCCAAAGAGAGCCACACCCTTCCTATGAGCACAGGCTGCCACTGATGATGCCCAATGGCAACCAAACACTTCCTGTGACTCCAGGCTGACACTGATGACACCCAATGCCAACCAGATGACACCCAATGCCAACCAAACCCTTCCTGTGAGCCCAGGCTGCCACTGATGACACCCAATGCCAACCTGATGACACCCAATGCCAACCAAACACTTCCTGTGAATCCAGGCTGACACTGATGACACCCAATGCCAACCAGATGACACCCAATGCCAACCAAACCCTTCCTGTGAGCCCAGGCTGCCACTGATGACACCCAATGCCAACCTGATGACACCCAATGCCAACCAAACCCTTCCTGTGTGTCCAGGCTGCTATTGAAGACACCCAATGTCAATCAAGACCTTTCTATGACCTTAGGCTGACAATAATGACACCCAATACCAACCAACCACGCCCTTCTGAGAGCCCAGGCTACCAATGGCACAGCTCCTGGGATTACAGCAGAATGCTACATAGACTGCTGCCCACACATTACAAAGTGGGCACTGCTCTATGCAGCACCGCGGGATGCCGACCATCTCTGTTAGGAATTGAGAAAAAGAAGGACCTCGCTCATCAGATGAGTCGTCGCTGGTAGAAACCCAGAGCCTTAATATCCTCCTCCTCCTCCCGGGAACACAATATATATAAAGAAATTTAGTCCAATGACTTTACCTTGGCTACAACTATCTGAGTAGTCTGCTGCATGCATGAGGAAGCATTTTCTCAGTCTCCCCTCCCCCTGCGATCAGACTGTACATTGTAACTTTGTAGAAGGAGGAGGAAGCATTTCCTCAGTCTCTCCTCCCCCTGCGATCAGGCTGTACACTGTAACCTTGTAGAAGGAGGAAGAGCTGCACAGGCACCAGGATTTACATGACGGGTCATCTCTGAGCCAATATCTCAGTCCAGGAAGTAGATGGTGATGCTGGGTGATGCCTATACAAAGATGGCACCATCCTTCTGGAGAGGAAAATTAGATGAAGGAATTGTCAGGGGAGTCCTGTGCTCTTAGTTAGAGGTAATAAATACCTGGAAGGGGGACACTGACATATTACCCAGCATGCACCTAACATGAAAAATCTATCTGGTGCCGGATCCACTTTACCACACTCGGGTCAAAGTTGGATGTCAGCATTTCTCGCACCTTTCCATCTGTGAGTTCCCCGAGATCTCCAAAACCTAGGACAGACGCCAACTTCAACTCAGAAAGTCAACCCCCCCCCCCCCCCCCCCCACTGGTCAGTGAGGCCTCCTGTTACAGAAATGACCAGTAATAAATAACAACAAGTAGAAGGGGGCGGGTCTAAGCTTGACTTTATCGTAAGTCAAGTGGCCAAGTTCAATGTCATATAACCCCCCCCCCCCCAGGCACCTCCAGGGCTTTACCGTTCCTCACACAGTTTAGAAGTATTTGTTCAATGTCATATAATCCCCCCCCCCCCCCAGGCACCTTTACCGTTCTTCCCAGGGTTTAGAAGTATTTGACCCAATTTCAGGGATATTTCAATTTCAGATCTCAGCCCCCACCCCCCATAATTTCCAGGGACTTCCCTTCCCCCAAGGATCTCAGCTCTGCACACCAGCAGGCCACACATGACTTTCCACCAAGCAGCAGTGTCACCTGTGTCCCCGCCCCCCCGCTGGCATCTCCATAGGGGTCTATGGCACGCAGCTAAATTGCGCAGCCGCCTAATGAGCCGGTGTGAGCACAGCAGCTGTGGCGGAACGTCCCGTGCCGATCATTACCTTCAGGAATGTCAATGGCGGGGTTGCGTTAACCCAAAACGTTTTATCAATTTTGCAGAGCAGAAAAACCAAAAATTAATTAGCCAGCTTTACGTCCCAAAATGAAAGCTCTTCCTCGCTAATTCTCTCTGTGCAGATTAAGAATTACTCACTCTGGTGTTCAACAAACAAAAACAATCATTTGCATATTAATGAGGCCGCGCTATATGATGTGCGCTATACGCCGCGCTTTCATGGAAATCTCCCGAGTCAACTTAATCTGATGGGAACTGAACTCCTACTGCGCCTCGCGGCAATTAAGAGCCCAGATGACAGGCAGGCACTTTATAAATCATATGTCTAATTATAGATCCGGCTCTCATCTTCACACATCTGGCACCGCAGGAGGGAGCGTGCGCATATCCCCCGCAGGACCGTGCCCAATTCAGCAATCCATCATCATCTGCTGCATTTAAAGGGTTGGTCCAACCAACACCCGTTACTCAAATGTTGGAGTTCTTTCCTTAGGACAAAACTTTTTTTCCTTTTTTTTCAGTCCCTGTCAAGTCATTTCCCTTCACTTCCTGTCCCCGAGGACCCTTCGCTTCCTGTCCCCGAGGACCCTTCGCTTCCTGTCCCGAGGACCCTTCGCTTCCTGTCCCCGAGGACCCTTCGCTTCCTGTCCCCGAGGACCCTTCACTTCCTGTCCCGAGGACCCTTCGCTTCCTGTCCCGAGGACCCTTCGCTTCCTGTCCCGAGGACCCTTCGCTTCCTGTCCCCCGGACCCTTCTTTTTCTGTCCCCCGGACCCTTCACTTTCTGTCACAAAGATACAACAGGAAATGGAATCAAATATTTTTAAAGTCAGAGTTATTCTCCATACTTATTAACATATTTCCCATCCCCGGGACACTATCACCCCCTCCACAGCCAAAACTTGGCATGGTCATCTTCTAGGTGGTCCACCTCAGATCACTCCCACTTTCCAAGAAGTTACACCCCTAAATATGTGTGGGCCCGCCCACTCCTGGTTGTTAATCCCTTGGCCACTCATTAATGGTGACAATGATTCCTCCAGAGATCTGCTCATCAATGGTCATGGTGATAATAGACCCTCCAGAGATCCACTCATCAATGGCTGTGGTGACAATGATTCCTCCAGAGATCCGCTTTAACAATGGTCAAAGTGACAATGATTCCTGCAGGGATCTGCTCATCAATGGTCATAGTGACAATTATTTTTTAGAGAAAACAAATCGGTTGATCTAGCCTTCCTCTCCTGTCAGATCTCTTCATGTGTTATCTGGATGCTTCACTTTTAATATCAGGAAACAAATAGCGGAGACTCGTGTTATGGAACCTTCACATGTAGGCCAGCATAGAAAGATTTCACAATTTCAGCCGCCGGTTACTTCTAATGAAATGGTTATCCGGTACAGCGCCAGGAGGAAGTGTGGTGTATGTGTGGATTGTTACAATTATTTTTCTTGTTTTGTATCCCGGATAAAGGATTGTCTTCGCCCCTGGAATGTGGCCGCTCTCATCTTCTACCAATCATTTCATTAAAACCATTTCTCTCCTTTATGATCTTTGGTGTGGAGTCATTACTACTCTGGTGGGGACACGGGTCAGCACACAGAATAGCAGGCAGCAGAGGATATAAATAAATGGAATAGAAAACCCAGGCTGGCAAAAGCAGAATGGAATAATGAGAAATATAGGAATTGAATCTAACAATACCGGAGCTATACTGCCAATATGCACTAATGGGGTCTATGCTAGGCCTATAACGATTGGGTAGCCACCGTCCGAATTGAGCATCATAAACAGTTTAAGAGAATGAGGGAAACTTGTTACATGCATGATAGGGGCAGTCTCTGAAGTGGATCTTCTGCAGGCTAACGTTGGGGCCCTTTAAATGAGCATTGGTGCACTTATGATAAACCCTAAAGCCTGCAGGCAGTTGGATGGCAAGGGGTGCAATACAGTCAGTTATAGGCAAGATAAAATTGGCCAGAGATGGTGACGATGCAATATAGCAGCAAATTAGAGGTGGTAGTGGTGTGGAAGAAATTTGGTGGCAATGAGATACAGAATAGAGGGGTACCTATTGAGTTCCCTGGAAGTTATGTTCTCAGTGGCTTGACTACAGATAACAGTACAAAGCGGTCTGACTGCCCTCTCAGCTACCCCCGAAAGCGATGATGAGCTCCTGTGGTGGATGAGACCCCCTCAGTCCTATGTTGGCAAACAGCAATAGGGAGGAATCAGGTGAACTCTCTGGTCTCTTGGCAGCAATTCTGTGGGGTCAACAGGACTAACCATGCCCCTGGATTCTCAACAATCTCGCTCTCCACCTCCAGGCTCTCTAGGTTAGGCTCCATCTCCTGCTCCCAACAACTGGTCTGGATCTGTGGACTTCCATAGCGCCAAGAGTACAGCAACAAAGGAAGAGCTACAATCCCGAAATCCCAGAAGGATAGACAGGATGAGATCAGCCTGGACTCACATTGTACTGAACGTCCAAAATCCACTAAAGAGAGGAAAGGTCCGCCACCAGGACGTCGTGGCATTAAAAATTTATATTAATCTGTCAAACCTTAAAAACAAATTAATTTCAGAAAATTGATGTGTTTCAGTCTCCTACATAGGCCTTAGTCATACTAAGTCATACCGAGGTCTATGTAGGAGGCTGAAAGACGTACAATTTGAGGGACCGATAGCTTTTTATGGTTTGATGGATTAAATAAAGATATCAATTTTTAATGCCAAGATGTCTTGGTGCCGGATTTTTACTCTCTTCATGGCGCGGGCTTTTCCCAAGCAAAGGAATATAAAGTCACCTCAGGCTCCTTCTGCCACCTGCAGTCTGACAGAACTTGTCGTTCAGAAAGTCCATTATTTTTTTTATAACATGGCGGCTGCCTTGGACTACACCTCCCAGGATTCCAAGTGCCTCACATTAAAGTCTATGGGTTTGCTTTGACTTTCCCTGCTGGCCAGGGGAGGATTGTGCGGCACAACGCTGAGAACTCCTTAGAGGGAGAGGAAGGAATACAGAGCAGTGTTTTCCATCCTGTCCTAGTTCAGTACCTGGCTACATGCATCATGGGTGTCATAGGGCATTTTTTTCTCAGGAAATAGGTGCAGGAACTCCTCCCTTCTGAGTCACCCCATTGACTCCGCCCCCTACATGGTTCCACCCCCTACCCTCCTCCCAGTAATGCCTCTTTTAGAGAATATAGAACCAAGTGTTTTGTGGTTCTAAGTAATTTGTATGGAAATAGTTAATGATAACAAAAAAGACAGTAAAATAGTTCTAGCAACAATGGACACCCAACAGCCAGCATCAATAACCTTCCAGCAGCCAGCAACAACTGACCCCCCCAGCAACAATAGAGAACCCAACAGCCAGCATCAATAACCTTCCAGCAGCCAGCAACAACTGACCCCCCCCCCCCGCAGCAATAGAGAACCCAACAGCCAGCATCAATAACCTTCCAGCAGCCAGCAACAACTGACCCCCCCCCCCAGCAACAATAGAGAACCCGACAGCCAGCATCAATAACCTTCCAGCAGCCAGCAGCAACTGACCCCCCCCCCCCAGCAACAATAGAGAACCCAGCAGCCAGCAACAACTGACCCCCCCAGCAACAATAGAGAACCCAACAGCCAGCATCAATAACCTTCCAGCAGCCAGCAACAACTGACACCCCCCCCCCCCCAGCAACAATAGAGAACCCAACATCCAGCATCAATAACCTTCCAGCAGGCAGCAACAACTGACTCCCCCCAGCAACAATAGAGAACCCTACAGCCAGCATCAATAACCTTCCAGCAGCCAGCAACAACTGTCAACCCCCCCCCCAGCAACAACTGACCCCCCCCCAGCAACAATAGAGAACCCAACAGCCAGCATCAATAACCTTCCAGCAGCCGGCAACAAACTGACTTCCCCCCAGCAACAACTGACCCCCCCAGCAACAATAGAGAACCCGACAGCCAGCATCAATAACCTTCCAGCAGCCAGCAACAACTGACACCCCCCCCCCCCCAGCAACAATAGAGAACCCAACATCCAGCATCAATAACCTTCCAGCAGGCAGCAACAACTGACTCCCCCCAGCAACAATAGAGAACCCTACAGCCAGCATCAATAACCTTCCAGCAGCCAGCAACAACTGTCAACCCCCCCCCCCCAGCAACAACTGACCCCCCCCCAGCAACAATAGAGAACCCAACAGCCAGCATCAATAACCTTCCAGCAGCCGGCAACAAACTGACTTCCCCCCAGCAACAACTGACCCCCCCAGCAACAATAGAGAACCCGACAGCCAGCATCAATAACCTTCCAGCAGCCAGCAACAACTGACCCCCCCCCCCCACAAACAACTGACCCCCCCCCCCAAATCACATCCCTCTTCAATCTCCTCGCAATGCCACCCCCATCTCTCATGACACCAGGGTGCCCAGGGCAGCCGCCCCTCCTGCCCACTCCTTGTCCCGGGCAAGAATAAACCCCCCTGCAAAAATAGATCCCCTACAGAAGCAATAGACCCTTTAGTAGCTAGCAACAAAGACTCAACAGTAGATCCCTCCAAGCAAGGATTGACCCCCAGCAACAATAGACCCCCAAAAGCAACAAAAGACATACCCAGCAACAATAGACCCCCAGCATAAATAGATCCCCACCAGTAACAATAGATCCCCCAGCAGCCGGCATTAATAGACCCTCCAGCATACCCAGCACCCCTTGCCATTACATACATTCAGTGCTGGAGGTGCCGGAAATGTGTTCCCCCGCGTTCCCACAAAAAAAAAAAGCCCCGGTCACACAGCGTCCTCTCCGGATCACGCCTCCCTCCCCCTCTCTGAAGATCATTCGTTCTCCTGTACAGACCCCAGAAATAAATCTCAGCCAGGCGCCGGCGTGTTATTTCAGGAGAAGACTTTAGCAGAACATTAGCCGGAGCCGTACCTGCGTTGTTTACACATACAAAGCGTTGGAGAAATGTCAGGTCTATGGAAAGGTTTATAAATGGCGCCCCCCGCTGAGACGAGAGGTTAAATCCCCATTTCACGCTGACTTATTGATACATTCCCACAATAATCTCACTATATGTATCAGACGGAGCTTACTCCAAACAATCCGAAAATAAACCTCCCATAATCCGGACCTTTAAATCTCCACAACGAGGGGCCCCGGAGAGTCTGGAGGAGGACGGCTTTCATCCGCAATGTCATTGTAAATACGGGAAAAGGCCGAGTCAGAGGAACGCACGATCGTTATTACACTGAATTCAGAACAATCGTCTTAAAGGGGATGTCCACCCCAACAATGAACTGCTCTCGTCTCTTCCCTTGTGATCTGTTCAATATCCCATTGAAAGCCGTTTGCTATATATGATCAATAGGGATGGGCGAATGGTTCAGCCTGAGCATGAGTTTGGGCCGAACATTCGTCTGTTCAGCCATTCGCCGAACACCCTGTAAAACACTGAGCGCTGTACAGTGCATTCTGTGCAAGCTTTGCCAAATCAGGGCGCAGTGTAAGCTGGTTGTTAAGGAGCAGAGCGGGAAGCCGACTGCGGTGTCCTTAACAACCAATGAGTGATAAGCTGTCAATGATGTCAGAAAGGGCGGTGCCACCGGATGACGTAGCTGAGGTGGCTCCGCCTCTTGCCTATATAAGGAATGTCAAAGCGCAGGTCGGGCAGATGGCAGCGTGATTGATGGATTTACATTGAGGGACGCTATTTTTTTTTTACTGTTTAATAAAGGATTTGTCAAAAACTATTTGGTGTGGTTATTACCTTTATACACTTTTTTCATGAATGGGTGGCTGATATCCATTCACATGGGGGGGGGATCTGGGGGCCCCCTTGTTAAAGCGGACTTCCAGATTCCAATAAGCCCCTCACCCGCAGACCCTGACAGCCACAGCCCAGGGTTGTTGAGAAGAGGCCTTTGCCCCCATCAACATGGGGACAAGATGCTTTGGGTGGAGAGGCAGAGCCCCCCTGCCCCAAAAGCACCCACCACCCATGTTGAGAGCATGTGACCTGGTTTGGTTCAAGATGGGGGGGCGCTCATCCGTGCCTGTCCCCCTTTCCTGACCTGCCAGGCTGCATGCCCGGAGAAGGGTTTGGTATGGATTTTGGGGGGGGACCCCAAACTGTTTTTTTCTTTATTTTTTTCAATAGCCCAGTGCTGGCAATTGTAACCGCGAGTCATTTTAAATAGGAACTGACTCTTTTTTTTTCTCTAGAAATGTCATTTTTGCTGCAGCAGGTTCTATACATGCTACAGGTGTGCTACTTTGCAGACAGACTAAGGGGACCCACAGGCACGATATTTATTTAAAGAATTTTTCATTTTTATTGTTTCACTTACATAATTAAAATTACTGTTCCTGAAAAAATTATTGTTTTTATGTATATATATATATATATTTTTTATACATGTCCCCCAGGGCAGTACCCAGACCCCCATACCCCTTTTATGGCCAATTACTTGCATATAAGCCTTCAAAATGGGAACTTTTCATTTTTCCAGTTCCGCTCCCATAGACTTCAATGGGGGTTTGCCATTCGGGTTAGAACATTTCCACTGTTTGGGTGTTCTGCTGCGAACCAGGGGGTGTTCGGCCCATCCTTAATGATTGATGGTTTGAAAATAATACCTGTGGATCCTGCCAGAGATGTAGAGATCTGATCCCTTCCTGTGCCCTCTCCCTGGGCTGTTATCAGTTACATTGTCTCCAGCTATCTTCAGGGATCTCTGAGGACTTCTATAGAGTTAGGTTGAAACAAGTCCATCTAGTTCCACCAATAATGCACAGTCCCCGAGCCTATGTTATAGAGAGTATGTGGGGGAGGGGCTCTGTAGTCCAGTCTTATATCTGTTGTCCTGAAGCAGAAGGGTGAGCGGGAATTGTCACCCCAGGACAGGAATCGTGTCACTCGATCACATGTCACTTTATACAATTATTACCATCCAATGGAGTCCAGACATATCTGAGATCACAAAATACACAAACCCTGAAGAAAGATTGGAATGTGAAACGCGTTGGATTTCTTTCCACTTATTCCCTAATAAAAGTTAATTCTGGACTCTCTATCAGTGTGACGCTCTTGCTACTTCATATACCTTTGGCAGTAAATGAGCCTTGAACCCTGACCCTCACTGACGCAGGCCACCATGACTAATGGGAAGGTCCTTCATAGCACTGCAGGCTAATAATAGGAGATCTCCCTTTGTATGATTAGGAGATGTTACTGGCAGGATCACCAGGTGGAAATAAAGGAAACAAAGCCTGAAAGAAGAAGACGAATGCAGCCGCCACATCGAAGAATCAGGAAGCCGCAATGTGTTCCATTCGTGTATTGGGCTTCAGGTCCTCATTAAAGTCCAGCCAGAAGTTCCTGGGTGTCAGTGACCAGGATACGCCGTTCAGAATGGTTCTGTGTCCAATCTAAGAGCTCTTTCACACGGGCGGACCGATCGGACCATCCATTGCCCTCTATGGAGTGGCGGTGTCAACAGGCGTGCGTCACCCGCGGACATCCGATCTGCTAAAACACATGGATGGGGATCTGTTTCTCATACATCTGGCATGTCGGATGACAATGACAAAAAATTGTATAAAAGGAAGGAGCGGCAGACCAAAAGATAAGAGTCCAGATTAATTTATTGGTGTTGTACTAAAAAGTATCCAACGCGTTTGAGGGACCAAAGAGACTCCCCATTCATCAGGACTTCTGTTAAAACGAGAACCTTGAATAGATTCAAAATGGAGATTTCCTGTGTGAATCGGTGCCAGGGAACTCATTGCTGGATCAGAAGAATTACTGGCCAGCAATATCCGTACGAGCAATCAATAACATCTGGTGGGGACTTTATTACTGCCGTCACCTTCCTGCCCTGGTAACTCCCATCCTCCTCATTTCCTGCCCTGGTAACTCCCATCCTCATTTCCTGTCCTGGTGACTCCCATCCCCCTTTTTTCCTTCCCTGGTAGCTCCTATCCTTCTCATTTCCTTTCCTAGTGACTCCCATCCTCCTCATTTTCTACCCTTGTGACTCCCATCCTCCTCATTTCCTGTCCTGGGGACTCCCATCCTCCTCATTTCCTGCTTTGGTAACTCCCATCCTCCTTATTTCTTGTCCTGGTGACTCCCATCCTCATTTCTTGTCCTGTAGACTCTCATCCTCCTCATTTCCTACCTTGGTAACTCCCACCCTCCCCATTTCCTGTGCTGGTGACTCCTATCTCCCTCATTTCCTGTCCTGATGTCACCACCAATAGAAAGGGAGGGGAAGGAGGGTGGTAAAGACATCAATAAAATCCTGACAGAAGTTATAGCCCTTCTGTGCGCTATCTAGGAATAAAATAAGCGTTCTGGTTGGAGGTACCCTTTAACCCCTCACTATCTCTACCTCTGAATGAACTTTCTTAGATACGGCTCCTCGTGTTGAAAAAAACTTTTATCCAAGTTTTAGCTGTGAACGACATTCAGAGTAATGATCAGGAACCAATCAGGGAAGACCCAGGTCATGTGACCGCCATGATGATTATTGGAAGTTTGTTTATGAGCCTGCGGAGGGCGCTGCGCCTCTCACTGTGCACAGGGACAGAATACAGCGTTAGAAAACATTACAATGTGTAATAAAAAAAGAAAAAAGTTAAAAAGCTTAAAAAAATGGAAAGAAATATCCAAAAATGAAATGTTGTTTCTATGTTTGGGTAAACCTCTCCATCGATCTCATAGGTGACAACGACTCCGTCATGAAGGGGCAAAATGACAAAACCAGTGAAAATAAATACAATTCAGAATTAAAAAGTATCAGAAAAATATACAAAGATAAAAAAATAAAAACAATTCTGGGACATGAATTTTATATATATTTTATATATATTATCTACAAAAGGCACCAAAGCAAACGTTTTCTTTTTAGACAAACAGTAAAATTTTCACTTCCTATTCATTGGAATTTATTTCCAAATGGCAAAAATTTTGCCAAAATCTCCTGATTTTTCTATTCTTTTTGGTATCATAAAACCTTTATCTCTGCTCCTCCCGGCTGACAATGTATCAGATAGGATTCAGCCTTCACTTCCCAGAACTTGGCCTGCCATTCAGGAAGTTCAGCCTCCATCAGAAGCTTCTGACACAGGTGTCTGACATACTGATAGAATCCCTACATTGGGCCAGTAATGGGAGATGAGGAGCGGCACTGGTACTTCTCATCCCCCATCAGATCCCGCGTTCGCTGCGAGTTCAGGACGAGCCATTCGTGTGATGTCAGAGCGTTGTAAAGAACAGCCTCCCCCACCCCAGAACATTCCGCTAGCGGGGACGCTTCCTGTTGCGCACCAGGTAATTAGAGGCAAGGGGCCGGCTTCAGCTCTGGGCATTTTCTTTTCAAAGCTCTTAATTAACTCAACTACATATTCACATTAAAGGATTATTACAGCAAATGTGCAAACATGCTGTTATGGCGCTCGGCTGCGCTCTGAATATTAACTATCTGGAGACGCAGGCGACCGGCTTGGATGAGAAACGGCGAGGACAGGAAGAAAAAAAAAAAATCTAAACTGTAAAATATTATTTACATTAAAAAATAATTACAATGTAACCAGGAATTTATTACAGATCATTTAATGCAATCACAGTGTCCGGTATTTGCTACCAACTCCTGCCGAAATGTCATTTTGAGCTGTCGACAAGCATTAACAGCCAGGACCAAATGGTGAATGAAGAGTTTATTTCTATTACAGGGGTCAGGCTGTGTCCACTTCATCACAGCTTAAGGTGGCCTTCACTAGCATCAGGGATTATGATGGTTTTCAAACTATCATCAGAGCTTAGGATGTCCTTCAAACTATCATCAGAGCTTAGGATGTCCTTCAAACTATCATCAGAGTTTAGGATGTCCTTCAAACTATCATCAGAGTTTAGGATGTCCTTCAAACTATCATCAGGGCTTACGATGGCCTTGAACCTATCATCAGGATGTCCTTGAAAGTATCATCAGGGCAAGCAATGGCTTTAAACCTATCATCAGGGCTTACAATGCCCTTTAAACTATCATCAGTGCTAAGGATTGCCTTCAAATTATGATCAGGGCTTAGGAAGGCCGTGAACCTATAATCAGCACTCAGAATGTCCTAGAACTTATCATTAGGGCTTACGATGGCCTTCAAACTATCAACAAGGCTAAGGATGGCCTTGAAAGTATCCTCAGGACTTACAATGGTCTTCAAACTATCTTTAGGACTTATGATGGCCTTGAACCCATGATCAGGGCTTAGGATGGCCTTGAAAATTTCATTGGGACGTACAATAGCCTTGAACCTATGATCCGGGCTTACAGTGGCCTTGGACCTATGATCCGGGCTTAGGATGACCTTGGACCTATGATCCGGGCTTAGGATAACCTTTAAACTATAATCCTCTGCCCAGAAGAAGGGCACAGACTGGCTCCTGAAATGCAATGCGTTCCTTTGAAATAAAACTCTTTGTACTTTAAGATGCAGCAGTAACGGGGTCACTCAATGTGGACTTATAGCCCAACCACCAGCCACAGGTGCAAAGGCTAAAGGCAACCCGTCCTCAACCAAAATACCTAAACCAAAAGTTAAAGACACCACGTCACCACTGCTAAATCTATTCTTTTCTTTTTCAATAAACTCTATTACATAGGGAACCGTGCATTACTATCACCATACATCCAAGACTCTCCTCTGACTGAGAAGGGCTTCTTTATAGAGGACTCCATGATTAAGCCCCTCCCTGGGGTAAAAAAAGCTTGGAGTGGGAGGAGCATGGTCTGGAGGACAGTGCTGTTTGTAATGCATTGTTCCCAATAGAATAAAGTTTATTTGAAATAAAAGAAAAGAAAAGAAAGGTTTTAGCGCCGGTGCAGCTTCTTTCACTTTTGAATTGTGAATTCCTCAGACTTTAGGTTTCATTGTGTTGCAGCACTTTTCATTCATCTTCTGGTCCCAGGATCCCCCCCAGGACGTCTGAGTAGGACATCCCGAAATGAAAGGCAGACAAGCCTGAATCATTGGATTCCTTTAATGAAAGGCTTTACTTAAAGAGTCCCATTTGTGAGCCATTAACGCTCCAAGGCCTTCCATCCAAAGGTTCCATCCCTTCCCCCGCTCCTTCTGAGGACCCATTTACTCCTTTGCTTGCATGTCAACGCACATTGCGTCTGCCCTAAGGCTCAACACACCCAAAAACTTACCCAACCCATGTTTGGTAAACACAGCACATGTGCATTCACATCTGTATGTTTCCGTTCACGTTGGTATGCATTGGTGGCCTACTATGGATGAACGCCTCCCAATACACACCTATAGGCTCTAAACTTGCAGGACTGTATTTGTGAAACGCATAGCTGGGAATCCAGCCTGAAAAAAATTCAGATTCAGAAGGAAGGATTCTTTATTTAGGTCTTTATAGCAGTTTGTGTCCCCATTGGTCAGATTATCGTGTCACTCAGACAGGAAGTTAAGGGAAATCTTCCCAATGGGGACATTTCCAATGGTCATACCTGAGGCAGTTAGAATGTAAAGTGTTTGGGTGAACTGTGCCTTTAAAATGTGAGCGCGGGCAGGAGGCACATTTTTAGAGTCAGTGCGTACACAACGCTGGCTGCGGCGGTAGATGGATGGCGAGGAATTTAACGACCGTTCTCTGGCCATTCTCCGTCTGCTCTACAGCAAAGGAGGAAAAAATAAACAAACTGCAGCAATTTGTCCCCTCCTAGGATCCTCCGACGAATATAACGAGCGTACGCTTTTCTGTCATCACGCCGCTGTGTTATAGTCGATGTTATCGCTACGAAATCCAGGCACGCCAATGACTGTAAAATCCTGTTTACTGTCCCTTCCCATGGAATAAGGACGGCGTACAAACAGCGGTCAGTTTAATCAGCGCTACGCTGCGTTTTATCACTACAAACCACAAAGAAACAAAAACGGCAAAAAGCCGACATTGCCAGAAATACCAAAATACAACATTGGTAGAGGAAGCGCCGAGCCAACAATTCCAGGGGACCCGGATGGGGCGCAAAGTCCGGGAAGAAGGGTTTTGTATGTTGGGGATCAGATTTCAATTTCTGCCGTGCGATTCCGTATGTATGTCCGCGTTGTGTGCCACGCTTCCAGTAAGACCTCCATCTTAAATTGGCTGCAATCAGACTTTTTAATAAATGGGCAGTTTTTTGTTTTTTTTTAATGTGGGTCCATTGTGATACATTGGAGATGTGTTTTGGTCATCTATTCAAAATGACCGGCGACACACCGCGGTTAGCGTGTAATATTGTGGTAACGCTCTTCTGTGAAGAACTGAATCCCTCCTTAGGCTGGCCATACACTATACAATTTTCTTATTCAATTTCCTTTAGATTTACCTTTAACTATGTAGTGCAAGGGCCTGCCTGATTGCATACAAATTGAAAGTGTTTAGGTTTGACCCTATATTACATGGTTTTGGTAAGTCTAAAGGAAATTTGAACAAGAAAATTGTATAGTGTATGGCCAGCCTTAGTCATTCTATAATTCCCACAATCTGCTGGAATAGAAGTGGCCTCAAAGCCACACTGAGGTGTTATTCAGTGTTCATACCGTCTCGTCTTATTGCACCAATGGAAATACCATCGTCGTTGTCATCATCATCATCATCATCATCATCACCACCATCACCACCACCATCATCATCATCATCAGGTATCTGTTAGTACACTCAATGGTAAAGAAGAAGTTAATTGAGAGCTTTTTATTGCTGAAAATGTTGGCAAAACTTCCACCCCTCATTGCACCAATGGAAATATCATCATCATCATCATTTTCATCATTATCATCATCTTCATCGTCATCATCATCATCATCCCCATCATTTTCATCATCATTATCTTCGTCATCATCCCTATAATCATCATTGTCGTCATTATCACCATCATCATCATCACCATCATTTTCATCATTATTATCTTCATCATCATCATCACTATTATCATCATCATCATCATCAGGTGTCTGTTAGTACACTCAGTGGTAAAGAAAAACTTAATTGAGAGTTTTCTTTGATGAAAATTTTGGTAAAATTTCCACTGCCTTATTACACCAATGAAAATACCATCATCATCACCATTATCAACATCATAAACATCATCATCATCATCACCACCTTCACCATCATGATCATCGGGTGTCTGTTAGTACACTCAGTAGTTAAGAACTTAATTGAGAGTTTCCATTGCTGAAAATGTTGGCAATATTTTCATCTTCATCATCACCATCATAATTGTCATCATCATGATCATCATCATCATCATCACCATCAGGTGTCTGTTAGTACACTCAGTGGTAAAGAAGAGCTTAATTGAGAGTTTTCATTTCTGAAAATGTTGGCAAAATTTTCACCAACTCATTGTAACCAGTAGAAATACCATCATCATCATCATCATTATTATCTTCGTCACCATCATCATCATCGTTGTCACCATCATTGTCATCATCACCTTCACCATCATCATCATCATCATCACCAACTTAATAGAGAGTTTTCATTTCTGCAAATTTTAGCAAAATTTCCACTGCTCTATTCCATCAATGAAAATACCATCATCATCACCGTCATCATCATCCCTATCATCATCATCAATTCATCACCACCTTCACCATCATGATCATCGGGTGTCTGTTAGTACACTCAGTGGTAAAGAAGAACTTAATCGAGAGTTCATTTCTGAAAATTTTGGCAAAATTTCCACCATCTCATTGTAACCAAAGGAAATACCATCATCATTATTATCATCACCATCATCGTCATCATCTCCACCTTCACCATCACCATCATCATCATCACCATCATCATCATCTCCACCTTTACCATCACCATCATCATCATCACCATCACCTTCACCATCATCATTTCCACCTTTACCATCACCATCATCATCATCACCGCCTTCACCAACTGAATAGAGAGTTTTCATTGCAGAAAATTTTGGCAAAATTTCCACATTATGCCAAAATGCAAGGGATTTTGTGGGAAAAGCAAAATTGTGTTGTTTTTTGGTGGTTTTCGGGGCTAAATGGGATAACAAAGTCTTCTGAGGATTGGGGAAACTCCTCTCACCTATCCCGGATAAAGACAACCTCTCAATAGACTCAACATTTTTTACGTTTCCAGAAAAAAAAAAGTGACAGAGAAAAAAGTAGAATATAAAAATGTAACAGAACGCAGATAATGATCAAATACGGGAAAAAAAGGAAAGAAAGACTCAAATGCAAAGAAGATTGAGGGACCGGTGACTTCTCTGCGCTGCCCCCAGGCTATGTTGGTCATTACCATGCTTTGTATGAGGGCAGCCAATTCAAAATGTATAAGCTGCCAACACACCCTAAGAGGATGGAGGGCTCTGGAGAGGAGGACTGAGGTGGGTGCTGGGATGTTTTCTCAGGAAGCTAGGTACCGCCCCCTGCCAGCCCCTCCCACCAGCCATGATCTGCCTGCATTGCATAGAGCAGCACAGAGACCCAGTGATGACATCACCGGGTATAAAATAAGGGATGCAGTGAAATCTGAAAGGTTATTTAATGATGTCATTACCATATTGAGGGGGGGGGGCAGAGAGAGCAAATTATAATAAGAATAATCTTCAGCTTTGGTAAACAGATGATATTGGCCCGCGGGGCAGATTTCTGGCGCAGTGATGGCTCCCATATACACTGATAACCATCATCATATCATCTTACCATTATTAGGCAGAAATATTACACCCCTCCCCCCCTCCCCCCAATACGCTGCAAAGGTTTTCTGATGATTTTTGCTTCGATTGCAATAACCCAAAAAAAAGGAAAGTTTTCCGCGGACGGATCTGCGATTGGACGACGACATTTCTTCTTCTTTTGTCAGATTTTATTTCTCTTTTAATGCTAAAAGTTGAATTCAGGACAGAGAAGAATTCCCGGCTGTCCGAGGAGAAGAGAAATCCACACAACCAATGAAGATGAGACCAATGAGACCTGATGTGTCCCGGGAGTATTACCGAGAGAAAACATCACTGATAAGTCACCAGACTAGGAAATCAATCCTGTGGCTGTGTCCAATGTAGAAGACTCAAATGTAGAAGACTGCAGTGTGGCAGACTCCAGTGTAGAAGACTCCAATGTAGAAGACTCCAGCGTGGCAGAGTCCAGTGTAGAAGACTCCAATGTAGAAGACTCCAGCGTGGCAGACTCCAATGTAGTAGATTCTAGTGTGGCAGACCCCAGTGTGGTAGACTCCAATGTAGAAGACTCCAGTGTGGTAGACTCCAGCGTGGCAGACTCCAATGTAGAAGACTCCAGTGTGGCAGACTCCGGTGTAGAACACTCCAGTGTGGCAGACTATAATGTGGCAGACTCCGGCGTGGCAGACTCTAATGTGGCAGACTCCAGCGTGGCAGACTCCAATGTAGTAGATTCCTATGTGGCAGACTCCAATGTAGAAGACTCCAGTGTGGCAGACTCTAATGTGGCAGACTCCGGCGTGGCAGACTCTAATGTGGCAGACTCCAATGTAGTAGATTCTAGTGTGGCAGACTCCGGTGTAGAACACTCCAGTGTGGCAGACTATAATGTGGCAGACTCCGGAGTGGCAGACTCCAAGTCACAAGTTAATGTGGGCAGTGGCCATATTGGTACACATATAAAGAGAAAAGGAAGTGTTTGGCGCTGCCGGTGTATATGTAGGTTTCAATGTGAATATTCTGTATCCCGCTACTCCAGATGACGCCAGTGTGACGAAACGCATCGAGAGCGTACCACATCACTTCCGCCTTCCTTGGTCCGTCAGCTTGAGACACATATCCGGCGGGTGGAACGCACGGTGTTCCGGAAACACACCGCTAGAGAGGAACTTGCAGCTCCTAAGCCAGACGGATGTCACTACATTATCTATGTGAGTATCTGTCTTTATGATATACAATAAAGGATTCTTTTTGCAAACAATCCTTCACTATAAGTGCCATTTTTTCCATGCATGTCCTGGGATGGTCTTTTGGGATTCCCTTTGTGGAGCAATGATGCCGGTGTAAGCTTGCTACTATTTCCGTGGAGAGTGACCTGGGCAGTTGGAACCATCTAAGGAGGATCAGGGACTGGACCCCTGCTGCACGGGAGCGATCCCTACTATCGATCTGCGTTTTACCCCTGTGGGGGGACCTGTTTCTGGTAAGCGCAGGATCTACTGGAAGGGGAGCACCTGATCCCTCACTTATATATCCACTCCGGATAAGAACACCTTGATTTATCTGTGGACTTTCACATTCATAATTTTTTGTTGGGGATTTTCTGCACATTGATTTTCCAATAATTATTTAATTAATTAATTTTTATCAATCAATTTTTTTTACAGTTTTTTGAATTTTTCTGGTATTGATATACAATTTTTGTATTTTTTCACTGTTTAGACAGATTGCACTTATCGGATTTTACACTAGGTTTTATTTATCATTGATTTGTGGTCACTATCACTTCTTTAATTGATTTTTTCAGCAATTGGCTATTTATATCACTACGGTTTATCATATAAGAGTGTGTAACTCTTGCACTATATGGGGTTCTGATCCGTCTTATTATTTTCAATTTATTCTTGATTGATCTGAGAGATCAATTCACTAGCACCTTTCTTACCGTTCTTAGGTAACAAATTTATCCTATTTTCTATTATCTCACTTATTGATTTATATATTCACTTGGCACATTATTGCACATAGGATATACGTTTACTGCATGTTATTGCTTATTCATATTTATTCTATTTATTTATTTAAGTGATTTGCTACGTTTATATTTATGTCCTGTATAAGCCACACATTCTCTTTTTTATCCACATCAGTGAGAGTTTTTATAGGATAATGAATATATTGCTTATTTATTGTAAATATTAATTCATGGGTTATTTATTATAGGCGTTTTTGACACTTTTACTATGTATATTATTGAGGTTATTTATATATTTGCATATTGATAATTCATTTCCCTCTATATATATATATACATTTATATTTTTTCCTTCTCAGTTTACACACTACGCTGATACAGAATATTCACATTGAATCCTACATATACACCGGCAGCGCCAATCACTTCCTTTTCTCTTTATAGATCTATTATATAACCCCTCCCAGGGTAATATTTTGAAGTGGGCTGCAGCCAATCTCTCTATTATCTCTTTATATATTTCTTGATTTCTGTATTCGTTATCCTAAGCGCGGATTCTCTTAGTTTTTTATCTATATTGGTACACATCACAACCACCAAAGATGACATACTAAAGTGGGTGGGGCTGTACTCCGAGCCAAGCGGGATTCGGAGGTCAGAGGTGGAGAATGTTGTCTTCAGAGGTCAGAGGTGGAGAATGTTGTCTTCAGAGGTCAGAGGTGGAGAATGTTGTCTTCAGAGGTCAGAGGTGGAGAATGTTGTCTTCAGAGGTCAGAGGTTAGAGGTGGAGAATGTTGTCTTCAGAGGTTAGAGGTGGAGAATGTTGTCTTCAGAGGTCAGAGGTGGAGAATGTTGTCGTCAGAGGTCAGAGGTGGAGAATGTTGTCTTCAGAGGTCAGAGGTGAAGAATGTTGTCTTCAGAGGTCAGAGATGGAGAATGTTGTCTTCAGAGGTGGAGAATGTTGTCTTCAGAGGTCAGAGGTGGAGAATGTTGTCTTCAGAGGTGGAGAATGTTGTCTTCAGAGGTCAGAGGTGTGGTGGAGACTCTTTATTTCTCTGTGGGATGTGAATGGGGTTCATGGCGCATATTAAACATTGAGGCACCGCACTGAAATGAATGGTCTGACAATGCACCCAACTTACCAAAATGGCCGGCTGTGTCACCATCAGGAGACCCGCCCTGAGAATCACCATGCGGCCATCACTGGAGTGCATGGAGACAGGAAGTGGCAGCGAAGAGGCTGCAGGAGATCCGCAGCACAGAGATGTAACAAAGGATGAAAAGAGGCTAAACATATCTTATGTATAAAAATTAGAATTATTTATCATAGACAGAACTTTATCACACGGCACGTCATGCGGTTATATAAAGATCTTCACACGAGATTCCCTCCCGGAGCGCAGGCTTTGTTATAATTGGATTCCATTGATAAAATGTGTGAATCCCGGGAGAAAGATGTGTGAAAACATCTATAAATAGGCCTAGGAGGTAGAAATATGAACCCGGCAGAGTGATCACCATTCATGTAAACCCCAAATAATGGCGTCTTGTTTGGAAAAGTGCTTCCAATCAGAAACCATCGCCATTATCTTCAAATAAAATACAGATTTCACCTTCTTGTCATCCGTTGTATCTCAGCGCCGCTGCTGATCTCCTGCGGCCTTTCTGCAGCCACTTCCTGTCTCCATGCACTCCAGTGACAGCTGCATAACACTGGAAGACACCCGAGCAATGAGAGGATTCTGCACCGGGGGGAAATGTGTGCAGGGTGACAACACAGGGACACAACTGGGAGACACAGACAGAGCGTTGTCACCCGATAACAGGAAGTGCCTGGAGGACACGGAACAGTTTTAAAGCTTTTATGAGATTTCAGTGGTTGGGATTACATCTCCGTTACATTGTATCTACAGGCAACATATTTGTGTTTAATTTAGGATGGAGGGGGGGGGGGGTAATATACCTGTAACATGCCTGTAATATGCCTGTAATATACCTGTAACATACCTGTAATATACCAGTAATATACCTGTAACATACCTGTAACATACCTGTAATGTACCTGTAATATACCTGCAACATGCCAGTAATATACCTGTAATATATCTGTAATATGCCTGTAATGTACCAGTAATATACCTGTAACATACCTGTAACATACCTGTAATATACCTGTAATGTACCTGTAATATATCTGTAATATGCCTGTAATATACCTGTAATATGCCTGTAATGTACCAGTAATATACCTGTAACATACCTGTAACATACCTGTAATGTACCTGTAATATACCTGTAACATGCCTGTAATGTACCAGTAATATACCTGTAACATACCTGTAACATACCTGTAATATACCTGTAATGTACCTGTAATATACCTGTAACATACCTGTAATATACCTGTAATGTACCTGTAATATACCTGTAATGTACCTGTAATATATCTGTAATATGCCTGTAATATACCTGTAATATGCCTGTAATGTACCAGTAATATACCTGTAACATACCTGTAACATACCTGTAATATACCAGTAATATACCTGTAACATACCTGTAACATACCTGTAATGTACCTGTAATATACCTGCAACATGCCAGTAATATACCTGTAATATATCTGTAATATGCCTGTAATGTACCAGTAATATACCTGTAACATACCTGTAACATACCTGTAATATACCTGTAATGTACCTGTAATATATCTGTAATATGCCTGTAATATACCTGTAATATGCCTGTAATGTACCAGTAATATACCTGTAACATACCTGTAACATACCTGTAATGTACCTGTAATATACCTGTAACATGCCTGTAATGTACCAGTAATATACCTGTAACATACCTGTAACATACCTGTAATATACCTGTAATGTACCTGTAATATACCTGTAACATACCTGTAATATACCTGTAATGTACCTGTAATATACCTGTAATGTACCTGTAATATATCTGTAATATGCCTGTAATATACCTGTAATATGCCTGTAATGTACCAGTAATATACCTGTAACATACCTGTAACATACCTGTAATGTACCTGTAATATACCTGTAACATACCTGTAATGTACCTGTAACATACCTGTAACATGCCTGTAATGTACCTGTAATATACCTGTAACATACCTGTAACATACCTGTAATGTACCTGTAACATACCTGCAACATGCCAGTAATATACCTGTAATGTACCAGTAATATACCTGTAATGTACCAGTAATATACCTGTAATACACCTGTCAGATATCTGCGCTCACACACAGGAATGGCGGCTCACACACAGGAATGGCGGCTCACGCACAGGAATGGAGGCTCACACACAGGAATGGAGGCTCGCACACAGGAATGGCGGCTCACCCTGCGCTCACACACAGGAATGGGGGCTCACACACAGGAATGGGGGCTCGCACACAGGAATGGCAGCGCACCGGTCGGGTGCACAGGTTTACTGAACGGATTGCCGGCACATATTGGGTGCGCACTCCGGAGTGAAGGGAATATTTCTCAGGTCACTCCGGATTGATGAGCTGTAAGGACATTGGAGGGGTCACTGATCAATCATTTTGGGTATCTGGAATCCTTCACCATTTCCCGGTTTTGGGGGACAAATTTATTTCGGATCCATTTCCTCGCCATCATGTGGGGGTGTTGGCGCTCAGCGGTTATGCAGACAATATTAACATTTACCCCACATAACCTCATTTTTTGTTTTTTTACAAACATATTGCGGATTAAGTTTTGGATTTTTTTTTTTTACTGATTTGATAAAAATTGTGCGACAAAACAATTTGCAGCGATTCTATTTTTGCTCTCCGGATCCTCCGAGTTCAACAATTAGAGAACATTCTGGACTTTGAAGTCATTTTACAGCCAAAATTGTAGAACGTTACCTGTGTGTGGAAAATGTCAAACTTGCTCCGGTGCGGGAGGGGTTAATGCCCAATAATTGAATTCTTCTCCAACGCGTTCCGTAATATCTCATAATAATAACAGCCGGAGTTTTTCAGCTCCTCGGGGGCCCCTTTACTCTCGGCCCTGAATGGCCCCCTCATCCAGCACAATGTCCTGTCACCGGAGGAGAGATGGATGTTGCGCAGGAGGCGGGGGAAGGGTCATTAGCGGCACAATGATTGCGCTCTGACACCTCGGCGGCCCCCGAAACGTATCACCGCCGTTCCCTGATTTACAAAAAAGACAAAATGCGACAGAAAAATTGCTGTGATGAATGGCGGAGAATTTTCACTGCTTTGGTTTAATAATCGTCATTTCAAACGCGCTCGGCGATGGACGCCATTATAAGTTAGCGGTCAGCGGCGGTATGACTCATTCATTTCTCTTATTACGGCTCTGCCTCCAGCCTGGAGGACTCCGTTTATAACCTGACATGGCGGGGGCTCGCTCTGTATATATATATATATACACACGTAAACGCTGAGTCAAGTGAAACCGCGGTGACTGGCGCTGCCCGCTGGCCGGATAATTACAGAAGAGGCTGAGATACTTCACTAAAGGGTCCAACTGCATGACTGCCGGGGACAAATCAATCAGCTGCGCCATCCCTCCCCCCGAATATGGATCTCCCGGGAATGTAGTCTTCAGTATTGGATGGAGAGGGTTAGAACCCCGGCCGGGTCTTTTCCTCTTCACCTCGGGACCTTCTCTGACACTTTTTGTATCAATCAGTATTTTTTTTCTAGAAGATTACTTAGAATCCCCAAACATTACAGATATTTTTTCGAGCAGAGGCCCCAGAGAATAAAATGGCGGCTGTTGCAATTTTTTATGTCACACGGTATTTGCACAGCGATTTCTCAAATGCAATTTTTTTTTAAATATACACTTTAATGCAAAAAAAAACAAAAAAAGAAAAACAAAAAACACAAAACATAATAACCCAAATGTTTGGTAAAATATAAAAGATTGTTACACCAAGTAAATAGACACCAAACATCTCACACTTTATAATTGGACCGCCTGTGCAACGGCGACAATTGGTGTAAATTTTACGATCCTTAGGTGACGCTCTAAAAGCCTTTACAGGTCAACACTTTAGATCTGCAGAGGAGGTGCAAGAATTACTGCCTGCGATCCGACATTCACAGCGACATCTCACATGTGTGCGATGACGATCGATGTTTGCGTGCGTGAGGAACCGACGCGTGTCAACACATGGGGACGAGGGCACTTTGTTTATTATTATTATTAAGAATAATTTATTTTTTTTACACTGTTTTAATTTTTTTTTTTTATCACTTTTATTGCTCTCACAAGACAGTAATAGGGAGTGACGGGTCCTCTTTATGTGATAGTGATAGAGCGGGGGGGGGGAGATGAGTTTGGGGGGGGGGAATCACTTGTCATCACTTCCGGGTCACTTTACGGAAGAGCGGAATCCGGCTTTGATTGGCTGTTTGGTTGGTCAGCAGTTTTGGTGCTGGCTGGTGGCTCAAGTCTCCCGGTGGGATGGGAAAGCCATAGAGAGCAGCAAAAGGCGGCACGGGTGGGACCTCCGCTCCTGTTCCTTTTAATAGCAATCCAGTGGCTAGTCAGTCCCCAGGATCACTATTACAAGATCGGGTCTAAAAACCAGTACTGCGGTGATGCCGGCAGCTGCATACCATCCCCCTACAACCACCGGAAGTCCAGCGATGAATCGGCACGTCATTGGTCATTTGGTGGTTATTGATGTCTGCGTCCCCCCTGTGGAGATTCTCCTTCTCTATTTGTCACCCAGAAAGAGGAGGATTCTTCCTGGAACTTGCCGGATTTCCCCCAGAGATGTCGGATTTCCTCCAGAGATCACTGACCCCCCCCCCCCGGAGATGCTAGATTTCCCCCGAAGAAACTGGATTTCCCCCAGAGAAGCCGGATTTCCACCAGAGACACCGGATTTCCCCCAAATATGCCGGATTTCCCCAGAGATGCCGGATTTCCCCAGTGACGCTGGATTTTCCCCGAAGAGGCCGGATGTCCCCCGAAGAGGCCGGATTTCCCCCAGAGACGCCGGATTTCTCCCAGAGAAGCCGGATTTCCCCCGGAGAAGCCGGATTTCCCCCGGAGACGCTGGATTTCCCCCGAAGAGGCCGGATTTCCCCCGGAGAAGCCGGATTTCTCCCAGAGAAGCCGGATTTCCCCCGGAGAAGCCGGATTTCCCCCGGAGACGCTGGATTTTCCCCGAAGAGGCCGGATGTCCCCCGAAGAGGCCGGATTTCCCCCAGAGACGCCGGATTTCTCCCAGAGAAGCCGGATTTCCCCCGGAGAAGCCGGATTTCCCCCGGAGACGCTGGATTTCCCCCGAAGAGGCCGGATTTCCCCCGGAGACACCGGATTTCTCCCAGAGAAGCCGGATTTCCCCCGGGGAAGCCGGATTTCCCCCGGAGACGCTGGATTTCCCCCGAAGAGGCCGGATTTCCCCCGGAGAAGCCGGATTTCTCCCAGAGAAGCCGGATTTCCCCCGGAGAAGCCGGATTTCCCCCGGAGACGCTGGATTTTCCCCGAAGAGGCCGGATGTCCCCCGAAGAGGCCGGATTTCCCCCAGAGACGCCGGATTTCTCCCAGAGAAGCCGGATTTCCCCTGGAGAAGCCGGATTTCCCCCGGAGACGCTGGATTTCCCCCGAAGAGGCCGGATTTCCCCCGGAGACACCGGATTTCTCCCAGAGAAGCCGGATTTCCCCCGGAGAGGCCGGATTTCCCCCGGAGACGCTGGATTTCCCCCGAAGAGGCCGGATTTCCCCCGGAGAAGCCGGATTTCTCCCAGAGAAGCCGGATTTCCCCCGGAGAGGCCAGATTTCCCCCAGAGATGCCAGATTTCCCCCAGAGATGCCGGATTTCCCCCAGAGAGGCCGGATTTCCCCCAGAGAGGCCGGATTTCCCCCGGAGAGGCCGGATTTCCCCTCAAGCAGAGAAGCACATAGACATTAATTCACAAAAACCCCCTTATAACAAATTACAAAGAAATGTGCAGCACTACCTGTGACTGAGACTACCTAACCTCAAAAAGTACTACAATCCTACATATCTTATAATAAGGAATAAAATGAATTAACATCTCCCGTGTGTTAAATATATACAGGTATATCTATAACAATCCCATGTATAGTATGAATCGGCCGGGGGGAGGTGCAAATGGGAGTCTGGGGGGCTGCTGACATCACATCCTAATCTTATCCCCATCATAGAACTTGATGACTGAAGAGGTTCACGCCCACAAAGTGGGGGGATCCCATAAGGATGGGGGACTCCCCAATCAAAAAGTCCAGTGGAACCAAAAACTGGAGCACCAATCACCTTCTCACAAGTCCATAATCCTTTGTTGTCGATAGAAATGTAACAACAAGAAGAGCAATGGTTCCCGACGCGTTTCGGAGCCAAGAGACCCCTCCCCCTTCATTGGAGCCTTCTTCTTAAATGGACTCCTTCTACCCTGAGGAATGATTGACTTGTAATGGAGATCCTCTAGTGCTGATTAGTGATGGGCAGAACACCCCCTCCCCCCCCCCCCCCCCGGTTCGGTTCGCAGCAGAACATCTGGAACAGGGAAAAGTTCTAGTGAACTCTATTACAGTCTATGGGACATCAACATGAAAAATTAAAAGTCATAATTTTAAAGGCTTATATGGAAGTTATTGCCATAAAAAGTGTATGAGGGTCCGGGTACTTCCCGGGGGGGGGGGGGTCCGGGTACTGTCCTGGGGGGGGGGGTCCGGGTACTGTCCTGGGGCGTCTGGGTACTGCCCTGGGGGGGGGGGGGTCCGAGTACTGCCTTGGGGAACATGTATCAATGCAAACATTTTTTTTTCTTTTTTTTAATCCTTTTTACAGGAGAAGCGATTTTAATGAGGCTTAAAGTGAAACAATAAAAATGAAAAATTCCTTTAAATATTGTGCCTGGGGGGTCCCCTTAGTTTGCCTGTAAAGTGGGGCATCTGTACGATGTATGTAGCCTGCTGCAGCAATACTGACATTTCTAAAGGAAAAAATGTCATCTAAACTTGCTCATAGCTGTAATGTATTCTCGGCTCCCCGCAATACAGATAAAAAAACATGAAAAAAAGGGCGTGGGTCCTCCCCCAGTCCATACCAGGTCCTTATCCGGGCATGCAGCCTGGCAGGCCAGGATGGGGGGGGGGCATACCAGGCCACTTGCCCCCAACATGGGGAGGGTGCATTGGGGTGGCCCCATCAGGTAGTCTGTACGGGGCCCCGCGATTTCTATCAGCAGCTCTGACTACCTCCATCTCCAGCCCCTCTAGCTTGAGCCCCTGGGGGTCCCCACAGGTGACTCCACATTTATTCAATGTTGTTAATGTATTTAAATGGCAGTTGGCGTTCCCCTGTGAGGAAACATTCCTGGCACTGGACGATTGTTTTTTGTTTTTGCCCTTAAAGCCTCGTACACACGCAACGAATTTCCGCCGACCGGTCGTCCGTCTTTTGTCCAGAGTGGTGTCTGTTGGTTGGAATGTGCCTAGACTGCAGACAAATTTTCACGCCCAACAAAATTCTACTTCAGAAGTGATGTCATGTGATAGAAGTGATGTCATGTGATAGAAGTGATGTCATGTGATAGAAGTGATGTCATGTGATAGGAGTGATGTCATGTGATAGAAGTGATGTCATGTGATAGAAGTGATGTCATGTGATAGAAGTGATGTCATGTGATAGGAGTGATGTCATGTGATAGGAGTGATGTCATGTGATAGGAGTGATGTCATGTGATAGAAGTGATGTCATGTGATAGAAGTGATGTCATGTGATAGGAGTGATGTCATGTGATAGAAGTGATGTCATGTGATAGAAGTGATGTCATGTGTTGGATTGCTTTCTTTGTGTTCTTTCTTCGCTGAGCATGCCCAGTCTTGCTCATCAGATTTTTCCCCATCGAAATCTGTACTGACTGCACGAAAATCGGACGTGTTTTGACAGAGGACAAAAATTTTATAGCCTGCACACCAGAATTTTTTCGGCCCAAAAGTCGGAGTTGGTTGTCAAGAGCACCATACTAACAAACCGAAAATCAGCAGATCGGTCGTCGGATGAAAATTCCCGGCCGAATTTCGACTTGTGTGTACGGAGCTTTAGTGTCCATGTTTGATGTTTTCTTGGCCAGACATCTCTCACCACAGTGAGCCCGGGTCACACTTGTGTGTGTGCGTGGTTCGCATGTAATGTCGGAGCGCACTGCTCCGACATTACATGCGATCGGCTGTGCGGTGCGAGTTTAGACATACAGTTTGTATGGCTAAATTCGCACCGCACCCGCAGCAAACACGCACAGGACCCTTTTTGGCAGCCGCATCAGGATCGGATCGCACAGCGGTTCACACTTGTGCGATCCGATCCTGTGCGAACTGCACGATCGCACTGCGATATGCAATCAAACTGGGGGTGTCGGTAACATTATATTGACACCCCCAGCGTATCGCATATGGCAGTGTGAACTGCCGGGGGTGCGTGTGCGATGCGGGAACAGGCTGCGGATTTGCAAGCCTTCCCGCATCGCATAAATGTGAACCAAGGCTGAGTCTGATACTCCATCCGAGTCTACCTTGTATTTATTTGTTACCAGTATATAAAGCATTGTGAAATTTTGCTACATTGAAGATAATAAATAAAAATAAATATATTTATATTTCACCTAACTGACACTTTTTTGCCATCATTATCGCCTTCTCCCCTTCCTGTGCAATCACAGGAATACTTTTTGCTGCACAGTTCTCAGGCTGTGGTGACGGACGCCATACTGGTGTAGACAGGTTTAGCTATATTGTATATCCTTGATATAAAGAAAACTATCAGCGCAGATTATGTGTACAAAATAAATAAAGTGAAATAAATAAGTAAGAAAATTCTGGCGGCTCACACTCACTGCGTTTTCACTCCACAATCCAAATCAATAATCAGTAAATAGTGCTGCGCCAGATATAACGCTGCACTCTCCTCCGTGATCAAATAGCAAAAAAGTAATATCAATAAAATATACCAAAGTGAACAAAGGTCATATAATATTCATGAGACAAATTCATACATACAGTGCCTTGCGAAAGTATTCGGCCCCCTTGAACTTTGACCTTTTGCCACATTTCAGGCTTCAAACATAAAGATATAAAACTGTAATTTTTTGTGAAGAATCAACAACAAGTGGGACACAATCATGAAGTGGAACGGAATTTATTGGATATTTCAAACTTTGTTAACAAATAAAAAACTGAAAAATTGGGCGTGCAAAATTATTCAGCCCCTTTACTTTCAGTGCAGCAAACTCTCTCCAGAAGTCCAGTGAGGATCTCTGAATGATCCAATGTTGACCTAAATGACTAATGATGATAAATAGAATCCACCTGTGTGTAATCAAGTCTCCGTATAAATGCACCTGCACTGTGATAGTCTCAGAGGTCCGTTTAAAGCGCAGAGAGCATCATGAAGAACAAGGAACACACCAGGCAGGTCCGAGATACTGTTGTGGAGAAGTTTAAAGCCGGATTTGGATACAAAAAGATTTCCCAAGCTTTAAACATCCCAAGGAGCACTGTGCAAGCGATAATATTGAAATGGAAGGAGTATCAGACCACTGCAAATCTACGAAGACCTGGCCGTCCCTCTAAACTTTCAGCTCATACAAGGAGAAGACTGATCAGAGATGCAGCCAAGAGGCCCATGATCACTCTGGATGAACTGCAGAGATCTACAGCTGAGATGGGAGACTCTGTCCATAGGACAACAATCAGTCGTATACTGCACAAATCTGCCCTTTATGGAAGAGCGGCAAGAAGAAAGCCATTTCTTAAAGATATCCATAAAAAGTGTCGTTTAAAGTTTGTCACAAGCCACCTGGGAGACACCAAACATGTGGAAGAAGGGGCTCTGCTCAGATGAAACCAAAATCAAACTTTTTGGCAACAATACAAAACGTTATGTTTGGCGTAAAAGCAACACAGCTCATCACCCTGAACACACCATCCCCACTGTGAAACATGGTGGTGGCAGCATCATAGTTTGGGCCTGCTTTTCTTCAGCAGGGACAGGGAAGATGGTTAAAATTGATGGGAAGATGGATGGAGCCAAATACAGGACCATTCTGGAAGAAAACCTGATGGAGTCTGCAAAAGACCTGAGACTGGGACGGAGATTTGTCTTCCAACAAGACAATGATCCAAAACATAAAGCAAAATCTACAATGGAATGGTTCACAAATAAACATATCCAGGTGTTAGAATGGCCAAGTCAAAGTCCAGACCTGAATCCAATCGAGAATCTGTGGAAAGAACTGAAAACTGCTGTTCACAAACGCTCTCCATCCAACCTCACTGAGCTCCAGCTGTTTTGCAAGGAGGAATGGGCAAAAATTTCAGTCTCTTGATGTGCAAAACTGATAGAGACATTCGGTGACAGGTGACGGGGTCTCCATACATGCGGAGGGTGAAGACCGGTGACAGGTGACGGGGTCTCCATACATGCGGAGGGTGAAGATCGGTGACAGGTGACGGGGTCTCCATACATGCGGAGTGTGACGATCGGTGACAGGTGACGGGGTCTCCATACATGGGGAGTGTGAAGATCGGTGACAGGTGACTGGGTCTCCATACATGGGGAGTGTGACGATCGGTGACAGGTCCTCTTCACTGAATCGCTGATTTTTTTTACTAAATCCTCGCCATGTATTTCTGATACAAATCGTTCGATTCTTCCTCCCTGTTATTACATTTCTGAGTGTTTTAAGTGCACAAAAAAAAATCAATATCTGTAATAGGGGAGAGATTGTTCTGTTTGCACCCGCCGAGCGGAGGTGGCGGCATCAAGGCTCTCACCGTGACCGGCCAAGGATCAATTCACTGCACTGCTTTCCAGCAGGAGAAGACGGTGAGGATCAGGGGACCCCTCCTTCTCCACTTCCTCCCCACCATCTACTCACCCCAATCCTTCCCCACCACCTCCTCATACCCCAATCCTTCCCCACCACCTCCTCACACCCCAATCCTTCCCAACCATCTCCTCATACCCCAATCCTTCCCCACCACCTCCTCATACCCCAATCGTTCCCCACCATCTCCTCATACCCCAATCCTTCCCCACCACCTCCTCACACCCCAATCCTTCCCCACCATCTCCTCACACCCCAATCCTTCCCCACCATCTCCTCATACCCCAATCCTTCCCCACCATCTCCTCATACCCCAATCCTTCCCCACCATCTCCTCACACCCCAATCCTTCCCCACCATCTCCTCACACCCCAATCCTTCCCCACCATCTCCTCACACCCCAATCCTTCCCCACCATCTCCTCACACCCCAATCCTTCCCCACCACCTCCTCACACCCCAATCCTTCCCCACCATCTCCTCATACCCCAATCCTTCCCCACCATCTCCTCACACCCCAATCCTTCCTCACACCCCAATCCTTCCCCACCATCTCCTCACACCCCAATCCATCCTCACACCCCAATCCTTCCCCACCACCTCCTCACACCCCAATCCTTCCCCACCATCTCCTCACACCCCAATCCTTCCCCACCACCTCCTCACACCCCAATCCTTCCCCACCATCTCCTCATACCCCAATCCTTCCCCACCATCTCCTCACACCCCAATCCTTCCTCACACCCCAATCCTTGCCCACCATCTCCTCACACCCCAATCCATCCTCACACCCCAATCCTTCCCCACCACCTCCTCACACCCCAATCCTTCCCCACCATCTCCTCACACCCCAATCCTTCCCCACCATCTCCTCATACCCCAATCCTTCCCCACCACCTCCTCACACCCCAATCCTTCCCCACCATCTCCTCACACCCCAATCCTTCCCCACCACCTCCTCACACCCCAATCCTTCCCCACCATCTCCTCACACCCCAATCCATCCTCACACCCCAATCCTTCCCCACCACCTCCTCACACCCCAATCCTTCCCCACCACCTCCTCACACCCCAATCCTTCCCCACCATCTCCTCACACCCCAATCCTTCCCCACCATCTCCTCACACCCCAATCCATCCTCACACCCCAATCCTTCCCCACCACCTCCTCACACCCCAATCCTTCCCCACCACCTCCTCACACCCCAATCCTTGCCCACCATCTCCTCGCACCCCAATCCTTCCCCACCATCTCCTCACACCCCAATCCTTCCCCCCCCCATCTCCTCACACCCCAATCCTTCCCCACCATCTCCTCACACCCCAATCCTTCCCCACCATCTCCTCACACCCCAATCCTTCCCCACCATCTCCTCATACCCCAATCCTTCCCCACCATCTCCTCACACCCCAATCCATCCTCACACCCCAATCCTTCCCCACCACCTCCTCACACCCCAATCCTTCCCCACCATCTCCTCACACCCCAATCCTTCCCCACCACCTCCTCACACCCCAATCCTTCCCCACCATCTCCTCATACCCCAATCCTTCCCCACCATCTCCTCACACCCCAATCCTTCCTCACACCCCAATCCTTGCCCACCATCTCCTCACACCCCAATCCATCCTCACACCCCAATCCTTCCCCACCACCTCCTCACACCCCAATCCTTCCCCACCATCTCCTCACACCCCAATCCTTCCCCACCATCTCCTCATACCCCAATCCTTCCCCACCACCTCCTCACACCCCAATCCTTCCCCACCATCTCCTCACACCCCAATCCTTCCCCACCACCTCCTCACACCCCAATCCTTCCCCACCATCTCCTCACACCCCAATCCATCCTCACACCCCAATCCTTCCCCACCACCTCCTCACACCCCAATCCTTCCCCACCACCTCCTCACACCCCAATCCTTCCCCACCATCTCCTCACACCCCAATCCTTCCCCACCATCTCCTCACACCCCAATCCATCCTCACACCCCAATCCTTCCCCACCACCTCCTCACACCCCAATCCTTCCCCACCACCTCCTCACACCCCAATCCTTGCCCACCATCTCCTCGCACCCCAATCCTTCCCCACCATCTCCTCACACCCCAATCCTTCCCCCCCCCATCTCCTCACACCCCAATCCTTCCCCACCATCTCCTCACACCCCAATCCTTCCCCACCACCTCCTCCCACCCCAATCCTTCCCCATCATCTCCTCACACCCCAATCCTTCCCCATCACCTCCTCACACCCCAATCCTTCCCCACCATCTCCTCACACCCCAATCCTCCCCCACCATCTCCTCACACCCCAATCCTTCCCCACCATCTCCTCACACCCCAATCCTTCCCCACCATCTCCTCACACCCCAATCCTTCCCCACCATCTCCTCACACCCCAATCCTTCCCCACCACCTCCTCCCACCCCAATCCTTCCCCATCATCTCCTCACACCCCAATCCTTCCCCACCATCTCCTCACACCCCAATCCTTCCCCACCATCTCCTCACACCCCAATCCTTCCCCCCCATCTCCTCACACCCCAATCCTTCCCCACCATCTCCTCACACCCCAATCCTTCCCCACTATCTCCTCACACCCCAATCCTTCCCCACCACCTCCTCACACCCCAATCCTTCCCCACCATCTCCTCGCACCCCAATCCTTCCCCACCACCTCCTCGCACCCCAATCCTTCCCCACCATCTCCTCGCACCCCAATCCTTCCCCACTATCTCCTCACACCCCAATCCTTCCCCCCATCTCCTCACACCCCAATCCTTCCCCCCATCTCCTCACACCCCAATCCTTCCCCACCATCTCCTCACACCCCAATCCTTCCCCACCATCTCCTCACACCCCAATCCTTCCCCACCATCTCCTCACACCCCAATCCTTCCCCACCATCTCCTCACACCCCAATCCTTTCCCAATATCTCCTCACACCCCAATCCTTCCCCACCACCTCCTCATACCCCAATCCTTCCCCACCACCTCCTCATACCCCAATCCTTCCCCACCATCTCCTCACACCCCAATCCTTCCCCACCATCTCCTCACACCCCAATCCTTCCCCACCATCTCCTCACACCCCAATCCTTCCCCACCACCTCCTCACACCCCAATCCTTCCCCACCATCTCCTCACACCCCAATCCTTCCCCACCATCTCCTCACACCCCAATCCTTCCCCACCATCTCCTCACACCCCAATCCTTCCCCACCACCTCCTCACACCCCAATCCTTCCCCAACATCTCCTCACACCCCAATCCTTCCCCACCACCTCCTCACACCCCAATCCTTCCCCACCATCTCCTCACACCCCAATCCTTCCCCATCATCTCCTCACACCCCAATCCTTCCCCACCACCTCCTCACCCCAAACCTTCCCCACCATCTCCTCACACCCCAATCCTTCCCCACCATCTCCTTCCACCCCAATCCTTCCCCACCATCTCCTCACACCCCAATCCTTCCCCACCACCTCCTCACACCCCAATCCTTCCCCACCACCTCCTCACACCCCAATCCTTCCCCACCATCTCCTCACACCCCAATCCTTCCCCACCATCTCCTTCCACCCCAATCCTTCCCCACCATCTCCTCACACCCCAATCCTTCCCCACCACCTCCTCACACCCCAATCCTTCCCCACCACCTCCTCACACCCCAATCCTTCCCCACCATCTCCTCACACCCCAATCCTCCCCCACCACCTCCTCAGACCCCAATCCTTCCCCACCACCTCCTCACACCCCAATCCTTCCCCACCACCTCCTCACACCCCAATCCTTCCCCACCATCTCCTCACACCCCAATCCTTCCCCACCACCTCCTCACCCCAATCCTTCCCCACCATCTCCTCACACCCCAATCCTCCCCCACAACCTCCTCAGACCCCAATCCTCCCCCACCACCTCCTCACACCCCAATCCTTCCCCACCATCTCCTCACACCCCAATCCTTCCCCACCATCACCTCACACCCCAATCCTTCCCCATCATCTCCTCACACCCCAATCCTTCCCCATCATCTCCTCTCACCCCAATCCTTCCCCACCACCTCCTCACCCCAATCCTTCCCCACCATCTCCTCACACCCCAATCCTCCCCCACAACCTCCTCAGACCCCAATCCTCCCCCACCACCTCCTCACACCCCAATCCTTCCCCACCATCTCCTCACACCCCAATCCTTCCCCACCATCACCTCACACCCCAATCCTTCCCCATCATCTCCTCACACCCCAATCCTTCCCCATCATCTCCTCTCACCCCAATCCTTCCCCACCACCTCCTCACCCCAATCCTTTCCCACCATCTCCTCACACCCCAATCCTTCCCCACCATCTCCTCGCATCCCAATCCTTCCCCACCATCTCCTCACACCCCAATCCTTCCCCACCATCTCCTCACACCCCAATCCTTCCCCACCATCTACTCACACCCCAATCCTTCCCCACCATCTACTCACCCCAATCCTTCCCCACCAGCTCCTCCCACCCCAATCCTTCCCCACCACCTCCTCACACCCCAATCCTTCCCCACCATCACCTCACACCCCAATCCTTCCCCACCATCTACTCACCCCAATCCTTCCCCACCATCTCCTCACACCCCAATCCTTCTCCATCATCTACTCACACCCCAATCCTTCACCACCATCTCCTCACACCCCAATCCTTCCCCACCACCTCCTCACACCCCAATCCTTCCCCACCATCTCCTTACACCCCAATCCTTCCCCACCATCTCCTCACACCCCAATCCTTCCCCACCATCTACTCACACCCCAATCCTTCCCCACCATCTACTCACCCCAATCCTTCCCCACCACCTCCTCACACCCCAATCCTTCCCCACCACCTCCTCCCACCCCAATCCTTCCCCTCCACCTCCTCCCACCCCAATCCTTCCCCACCACCTCCTCCCACCCCAATCCTTCCCCACCACCTCCTCATACCCCAATCCTTCCCCACCACCTCCTCCCACCCCAATCCTTCCCCATCATCTCCTCACACCCCAATCCTTACCCACCGTCTCCTCACACCCCAATCCTTCCCCACCATCTCCTCACACCCCAATCCTTCCCCACCATCTCCTCGCACCCCAATCCTTCCCCACCACCTCCTCGCACCCCAATCCTTCCCCCCCATCTCCTCGCACCCCAATCCTTCCCCACCACCTCCTCACACCCCAATACTACCCCACCATCTCCTCACACCCCAATCCTTCCCCACCATCTCCTCCCACCCCAATCCTTCCCCACCATCTCCTCCCACCCCAATCCTTCCCCATCATCTACTCACCCCAATCCTTCCCCACCACCTCCTCACACCCCGATCCTTCCACACCACCTCCTCACACCCCAATCCTTACCCACCACCTCCTCACACCCCAATCCTTCCCCACCATCTCCTCCCACCCCAATCCTTCCCCACCACCTCCTCACACCCCAATCCTTCCCCATCATCTCCTCACACCCCAATCCTTCCCCACCACCTCCTCACACCCCAATCCTTCCCCACCACCTCCTCACACCCCAATCCTTCCCCACCATCTCCTCACACCCCAATCCTTCCCCACCACCTCCTCACACCCCAATCCTTCCTCACCATCTCCTCACACCCCAATCCTTCCCCACCACCTCCTCACACCCCAATCCTTCTCCACCACCTCCTTATGCCCCAGTCTTTTCCCAGTGCCTCCTCACACTCTAATGTTGCTCCACCACCTCCACACACCCCAATACTTCCCCACCATCCCCTCATGCCCCAGTCTCTCCCTGGTGCCTCCTTGAACCCCTGTATTTCCTCACATCCTAATCCCTCCCTGGCGCCCTCCACTCTCTGCAATGTCTTCCTGGAACGCCAAGCTCCTTCTTTCCCAATCAGAATGATTTAGCAGCTAGAACGTCCATTCCATGGAGATGACAGCGCAGTCTTGTACATCACACTCCATACAATGGGAGCCGAGACAACAATGGCTCTAATGGCTGAGCTGATCCGTATTGATTGGGTGCCACGGGATCTAATTAATAGTCTACCAACTATCTGCTAAGGACGCTTCTATAGCGCTCTACATGCTACAGAATGTTTCCTTTATCAATCTCGGCTGTTCTGCGGCGTGTTCAAAGACAGCTCTGGTGCATAATTTATAGCTACAAAGGAGCCTGATTAATTAATGGGGAGTAGGTGGGTGCTGGCGAGCAACCGTGCCTGCCAAGGAGAACGCCAGACAAACACCGCCAACCGGGACACGTTTCATCTCCATACATCAGATCCCATCATATGTCTGCCAATCCTCTGATTGATGAGTGCAAGCTCCTCCGGTTCCCAACAGGTCTGCTTATGGTGCAGATCGCATGGCCTACCGAACGTAGTGCGGATCAGGATGGAAATCACACGAGCTAGGCCTCTGAGGAGGCAGAAACAGACAACCCTTCCCCCGGAACATTCACACTCAGCACAAGAAGCCTATTAAAGAGGAAATCTTCTTTCATGGAAAATAAAAAATCATATAACATACAATTCTACACAAGTTACTTTGTAATAGAATGTTACTAAAAATTACTTCCTCTTCAATCCGCAGCCGGTTTTCTGTAAAATTCAATATGGCCACCTGGAGGCGCTGTGTACACAGATGGTATAAGGACCGCCCCCAGAAATGCCATTTTCTGCCTGTGTGATTGGCTCACTGGTTTCCCCAGAAGTCTGCCTAAGATACAAGTCAGATTTAAGGTATCCCTGCAATAGGAATTTCAGTTTTGGTGAGATACTTCCCAAGGGGTAAATATGTCTAAAGGGATGCAGACCCTGTAACTTTCCTCATCAGAATACTGAGAGTGCACCAGGTGATTATAATGAACCAGACCCCTCCCACTCACAAACCTCAGATCCCTCCTATTCAGGGATCAGACCCCTCCCATTCGATAATAAGACCCCTCCCATTCACAAAAAGCAGACCCCTCCCATTCAGGAACCAGACCCCTCCCATTCACAAACCTAAGATCCCTCCCATTAAGGAATCAGACCCCTCCCATTAACAAAAATGAGACCACTCCCATTCATGAATCAGTCTACAAAGGACATGATGTGATCAAGCCTATAGGGAGGATGAGGCCACCTCCAAGACAATACTGGTGACCGGTCCTTTCCCCTCTGCTGCAGGGAGATCACAGACAATACTGGTGACTGGTCCTTTCCCCTCTGCTGCAGGGAGATCACAGGCAATACTGGTGACCGGTCCTTTCGCCTCTGCTGCAGGGAGATCACAGACAATACTGATGACCGGTCCTTTCCCCTCTGCTGCAGGGAGATCACAGACAGTACTGGTGACCGGTCCTTTCCCCTCTGCTGCAGGGAGATCACAGGCAATACTGATGACCGGTCCTTTCCCCTCTGCTGCAGGGAGATCACAGACAATACTGGTGACCCGTCCTTTCCCCTCTGCTGCAGGGAGATCACAGGCAATACTGATGACCGGTCCTTTCCCCTCTGCTGCAGGGAGATCACAGACAATACTGGTGACCGGTCCTTTCCCCTCTGCTGCAGGGAGATCACAGACAGTACTGGTGACCGGTCCTTTCCCCTCTGCTGCAGAGAGATCACAGACAGTACTGGTGACCGGTCCTTTCCCCTCTGCTGCAGGGAGATCACAGACAGTACTGGTGACCGGTCCTTTCGCCTCTGCTGCAGGGAGTTACAGACAATACTGATGACCGGTCCTTTCCCCTCTGCTGCAAGGAGATCACAGACAATACTGGTGACCGGTCCTTTCCCCTCTGCTGCAGGGAGATCACAGACAATACTGGTGACTGGTCCTTTCCCCTCTGCTGCAGGGAGATCACAGGCAATACTGATGACCGGTCCTTTCCCCTCTGCTGCAGGGAGATCACAGACAATACTGGTGACCGGTCCTTTCCCCTCTGCTGCAGGGGGATCACAGACAATACTGGTGACCGGTCCTTTCCCCTCTGCTGCAGGGAGATCACAGACAGTACTGGTGACCGGTCCTTTCGCCTCTGCTGCAGGGAGTTACAGACAATACTGATGACCGGTCCTTTCCCCTCTGCTGCAAGGAGATCACAGACAATACTGGTGACTGGTCCTTTCCCCTCTGCTGCAGGGAGATCACAGGCAATACTGATGACCGGTCCTTTCCCCTCTGCTGCAGGGAGATCACAGACAATACTGGTGACCGGTCCTTTCCCCTCTGCTGCAGGGGGATCACAGACAATACTGGTGACCGGTCCTTTCCCCTCTGCTGCAGGGAGATCACAGACAATACTGGTGACCGGTCTTTTCCCCTCTGCTGCAGGGAGATCACAGACAATACTGGTGACTGGTCCTTTCTCCTCTGCTGCAGGGAGATCACAGACAATACTGGTGACCGGTCCTTTCCCCTCTGCTGCAGGGAGATCACAGACAATACTGGTGACTGGTCCTTTCCCCTCTGCTGCAGGGAGATCACAGACAATACTGGTGACTGGTCCTTTCTCCTCTGCTGCAGGGAGATCACAGACAATACTGGTGACCGGTCCTTTCCCCTCTGCTGCAGGGAGATCACAGACAATACTGGTGACTGGTCCTTTCCCCTCTGCTGCAGGGAGATCACAGACAATACTGGTGACTGGTCCTTTGCCCTCTGCTGCAGGGAGATCACAGACAATACTGGTGACCGGTCCTTTCCTCTCTGCTGCAGGGAGATCACAGACAATACTGGTGACCGGTCCTATGCCCTCTGCTGGAGGGAGATCACAGACAATACTGGTGGCTGGTCCTTTCCCCTCTGCTGCAGGGAGATCACAGACAATACTGGTGACCGGTCCTTTCCTCTCTGCTGCAGGGAGATCACAGACAATACTGGTGACCGGTCCTATGCCCTCTGCTGCAGGGAGATCACAGACAATACTGGTGACCGGTCCTTTCCCCTCTGCTGCAGGGAGATCACAGACAATACTGGTGACTGGTCCTTTCCCCTCTGCTGCAGGGAGATCACAGACAATACTGGTGACCGGTCCTTTCCTCTCTGCTGCAGGGAGATCACAGACAATACTGGTGACCGGTCCTATGCCCTCTGCTGCAGGGAGATCACAGACAATACTGGTGACCGGTCCTATGCCCTCTGCTGCAGGGAGATCACAGACAATACTGGTGACCGGTCCTTTCCCCTCTGCTGCAGGGAGATCACAGACAATACTGGTGACCGGTCCTTTCCCCTCTGCTGCAGGGAGATCACAGACAATACTGGTGACTGGTCCTTTCCCCTCTGCTGCAGGGAGATCACAGACAATACTGGTGACCTGTCCTTTCCTCTCTGCTGCAGGGGGATCACAGACAATACTGGTGACCGGTCCTTTCCCATCTGCTGCAGGGAGATCACAGACAATACTGGTGACCGGTCTTTTCCCCTCTGCTGCAGGGAGATCACAGACAATACTGGTGACCGGTCCTTTCCCCTCTGCTGCAGGGAGATCACAGACAATACTGGTGACTGGTCCTTTCCCCTCTGCTGCAGGGAGATCACAGACAATACTGGTGACCGGTCCTTTCTCCTCTGCTGCAGGGAGATCACAGACAATACTGGTGACTGGTCCTTTCCCCTCTGCTGCAGGGAGATCACAGACAATACTGGTGACCGGTCCTTTCCCCTCTGCTGCAGGGAGATCACAGACAATACTGGTGACTGGTCCTTTCCCCTCTGCTGCAGGGAGATCACAGACAATACTGGTGACTGGTCCTTTCCCCTCTGCTGCAGGGAGATCACAGACAATACTGGTGACCGGTCCTTTCCTCTCTGCTGCAGGGAGATCACAGACAATACTGGTGACCGGTCCTATGCCCTCTGCTGCAGGGAGATCACAGACAATACTGGTGACCGGTCCTATGCCCTCTGCTGCAGGGAGATCACAGACAATACTGGTGACCGGTCCTTTCCCCTCTGCTGCAGGGAGATCACAGACAATACTGGTGACTGGTCCTTTCCCCTCTGCTGCAGGGAGATCACAGACAATACTGGTGACCGGTCCTTTCTCCTCTGCTGCAGGGAGATCACAGACAATACTGGTGACTGGTCCTTTCCCCTCTGCTGCAGGGAGATCACAGACAATACTGGTGACCGGTCCTTTCTCCTCTGCTGCAGGGAGATCACAGACAATACTGGTGACTGGTCCTTTCTCCTCTGCTGCAGGGAGATCACAGACAATACTGGTGACCGGTCCTTTCCCCCCTGCTGCAGGGAGATCACAGACAATACTGGTGACTGGTCCTTTCCCCTCTGCTGCAGGGAGATCACAGACAATACTGGTGACCGGTCCTTTCTCCTCTGCTGCAGGGAGATCACAGACAATACTGGTGACTGGTCCTTTCCCCTCTGCTGCAGGGAGATCACAGACAATACTGGTGACCGGTCCTTTGCCCTCTGCTGCAGGGAGATCACAGACAATACTGGTGACCGGTCCTATGCCCTCTGCTGCAGGGAGATCACAGACAATACTGGTGACCGGTCCTTTCCCCTCTGCTGCAGGGAGATCACAGACAATACTGGTGACCGGTCCTTTCTCCTCTGCTGCAGGGAGATCACAGACAATACTGGTGACTGGTCCTTTCTCCTCTGCTGCAGGGAGATCACAGACAATACTGGTGACCGGTCCTTTCCCCTCTGCTGCAGGGAGATCACAGACAATACTGGTGACCGGTCCTTTCCCCTCCGCTGCAAGGAGATCACAGACAATACTGGTGACTGGTCCTTTCCCCTCTGCTGCAGGGAGATCACAGACAATACTGGTGACCGGATATTTGTCCTTGGGCCTTTTTTGGGGACGGGTTCTATAGTCCAGGTCCTCTATAGGCATTAGGTTGGCTCTCTGGTTCCAGGTTGGTTTTATCCCCTAGCTGCATTCATAGATTGCCCATGTCACAGTCTCCCCTCACCTCAGCCATTCTCTTGTACTTGGACAGATTTGCCCCAAACCCCGACCATGCTCCCCTGTCTTTGGGGACACCTGACCTACCCCTTCCCTTATCCAGATATAATTTCCTATTCTCTGGCTGACTCTGAGGAGGTTATGGAAGATCCCACAAGCTGTGTCTGTGTTCCTCCCGACGCTCTCTGGAGGGTGAAGCACATTCATAGCAGACAGTAATAAAGTGAGATTTCAGCTTTGGATGCATCAGTGGTTTGAATCACCTGCTGGCATTTCTATATCTCTGCTGGAGACCCGAGAGACAACATTTCTCTGCAATTCACTCCCTCCCTTCCCCAAAACCCAACAATGAAGGCGTCTCGCTCTCCTGACTCGACTTTACAGCTCTTTCTACATTTCCCAGATCCCATGGGAGAGGGGAAAACCATTAGCTGGTTATGGAATCACAGCAACCCTTCAATGGGTCTGCAACTTCCAGTGCAGGAAATCTCACCACTGCCGTCCTCACAAGACATTAAAAGTCTGCCTGTGAGTTATCATCTCCGCAACAACGGAACCCCGAGACATCGTCTATGGGTCTTCCTCTAGGATAGGATAGGGAGAATCAACTCACAGAACTCCATCTTCCAAGAATATAAAAGTCTCAGCATGTTCCCTCATCTAAGACATCAGAGGACAAGTGGCAACATCTATGGACACCCGACCATCCATGCAGGGCCGGATTAAGAGCATCATGGGCTTGGTGCTGAGGATTTTGAAGGGCCTTAAGGGCCGTGCCTTGGCATGCACCCAGAGGAGGAAGGGTGCAGCCATGCATGCCTAATTCAACATGGGATGCTGTCTCTGAAGCCCATAAACACATCCATGCATCGCCAACTGTCCCTCCTTGTCCGGCCTTCGTGCTGTGTGGGGAGGTTCTGAGGGAGCTGCCTGGGGAAGCGAGCATAGAAGCCAAACTTCTGTGTTTACAAGTGACAGAAGAGCGGTAACAGTGAATATGGCCAACCCGGGGCCTATATAAAAGGTAGGGGCCTGGAGCTGCAGCTCCAATAGCCCCTATGTTAATCTGGCCCTGCATCCATGGGAGCTTCCTGAACATCCGAGAACATCCGAAAATCTCAAAATCCAAACATCCAAATATGTCTTCATTCTTTATTCTCCAATCTGGCCATTTATATGGAGCGGGTCCTCCTTTGTGTCTATGTCATCCTCCACTCTTCGGGGTAAGACTTTCCCCAAGATTTTGGAGGGTGTTTATGGGAATTTGTGCCCATTTGTGGGGTCAGGTACTGATGTTGGATGAAAAGACCTGGCTCGTATGTTGGGCCCCCCCCCCAAAAAAAAAGACCTGGCTTACAGTCAACATTCAAGTTGATCCCAAAAGGTGTTCAGTAGGGATGAGGTCAGGTGATCAGTAGGGATGAGGTCAGGTGATCGGTAGGGATGAGGTCAGGTGATCGGTAGGGATGAGGTCAGGTGATCAGTAGGGATGAGGTCAGGTGATCAGTAGGGGTGAGGTCAGGTGATCAGTAGGGATGAGGTCAGGTGATCAGTAGGGATGAGGTCAGGTGATCAGTAGGGGTGAGGTCAGGTGATCAGTAGGGATGAGGTCAGGTGATCGGTAGGGATGAGGTCAGGTGATCGGTAGGGGTGAGGTTAGGTGATCGGTAGGGATGAGGTCAGGTGATCAGTAGGGATGAGATCAGGTGATCAGTAGGGATGAGGTCAGATGATCAGTAGGGGTGAGGTCAGGTGATCAGTAGGGATGAGGTCAGGTGATCAGTAGGGATGAGGTCAGGTGATCAGTAGGGATGAGGTCAGGTGATCGGTAGGGATGAGGTCAGGTGATCGGTAGGGGTGAGGTTAGGTGATCGGTAGGGATGCGGTCAGGCGATCAGTAGGGATGAGGTCAGGTGATCAGTAGGGATGAGGTCAGGTGATCAGTAGGGATGAGATCAGGTGATCGGTAGGGATGAGGTCAGGCGATCAGTAGGGATGAGGTCAGGTGATCGGTAGGGATGAGGTCAGGTGATCAGTAGGGATGAGGTCAGGCGATCAGTAGGGGGTGAGGTCAGAGCTCTGTACAGAACACTTGCGTTCCTCCACACCAAACTGGTCACGCCATGTCTTTATGGAGTTGCCCTCCTTTGTGACTATACCATCCTCCACTTTTTTGAGAAGGCTTTATAAAAGGGTATCTGTGGATTTTGCGCCCAATCAGCCAAAGGAACCTCTGTATAGACAGGTACCAATGTTGGATGAGAAGACCTCTGGCTCACAAGCCATTCCATAGGTGTTCAGTAAGAATGAGGTCAGGGCTCTGTGACAATTGAGTTCTATTATGACCTCAAACCTACTGAACCCCTTTGGGAAGGCTTCATCCTAAAGGTAAGAATAAAAGATAAGTTGCACTAAATCAATCATACTTGCCAACTGTCCCTTATTTCCTGGGACAGTCCCTGCAAATAGGAGCCTGTCCTGTCTCAGGTAATTTATATTGTCCCTGGAAGTGCCTGTTAATCGGCCGCCCATAAATGTTATGCAGAAGTAGTGCAGCTGAATGGGAGAATTATTCCAACTCTGCTACTGAGGCTTTGAAATTCCCGTTTTAATTTCCTGTAATTCTCTCTATATTGGAGTAGACCTCTATAATCTGATAAATAGGCGAGATTAATTATGCAGAGTGGGTGGGGCTTCAGGGAAGTGGGTGTGGCAATTGATAGCTGTGCTGCAAAATTTTTTTTAAATGTTGGCAACTATGAATCAATGAATATATATTATAAAAGTGTGAGATTCTATAAGTGATATAGTGAATAAATGTCCATAGCTCATCGATGTAAAATACCAGTGAAGTGAAAAGTATCCTCCCCCAAACGTGGGGCTATCACCACCCCCAGTGAAGTTCCTCCCCCAGGTTAGGGAGGCCTCTTACCGTAACAAGGAGACCTGTGGTGTAACCCCACCACGGCCTCTATTATGTCGAGGAAACACGGAAAGGTGCTTGGCTCAATCCCGATGAAAATATCCACACCTCCCCCTCCACAATTATAGAGATGTCATTCCTCATAAAAAGCCATAATAATCGCCAAAGTGTAAAACCGTATTATTTACTGTAAATGTATAAAATATTACAGAAGAATGTGCATATAATATAATGCCGGTTGGCTTCTTAAACACACCCATCCTTCCGGGGACACTGAACGCGGTGACATCAGCACGTCGCGACCCAACGTGTTTTGTCACAGATGACGTCATCCTAGGGGCACGGGCGGCGTACTGACTCGCGTTACATGCTGATCAAAACAAACCAAGCCTCAGTCTGAGCCTTCATCCTATAGGTGTTCCGTAGGAATAAGGGCAGGTACCGATGCTGGATGGGAAGATCTTATACTAAAGGACTTCCAAAGGTAGGGTTGAGGTCAGGGCTCTGTGCAGGACACTCGAGTTCCCCCACGCCAAACTGGTCACACCATCACATCATGTCTTTATGGAACTGGCTTTGTACATGGGGGGGGGGGTTTGGGGTGGGGCAGTCATGCTGGAACAGAAAAGGGTCTTTTACCAAACTGAAGAGCACAATGGTCTACAACATCTTTGTATGATGGAGTATTACCAGGACCCTTCACTGGAGACACCGGAACCCCATCATTGGCCATATAGTGTAGAACCTCATCATTATGTTTTTTTTCTCTTTTTTGAGCACTTTAAACATATTTTTTGGCTCATATAAGCAGTGATATCTCTGAAGTTCTAGGTTGGGAGCATTGCATGCATCATTCTGGGCAGGTCCACCGTTTCCATCATGCCTTGCATTCTCTCTTGGGCATGCGCGCTCCACTGTTGTCTTTATACTTGTAGCTGATTGTTGTCAGACTACGAGGTATTGTGTAGGGACACCTCGGAGACTTCATTAGAGGAGGCCGTGTGTGTCCCCATGTTATGTGTCAGCAGGTCCTCTTGTAGTCCCGGACCGGAAGGCGACAACACGGCGCTTACATGGTGTTTTACCAAGAAGAGCAGCAAAACCCCCAAGAGGCCAAAATCTTTTATTATTTCCACAAACAACAGGAAAGCGAGAAACAACCAACCATGATCTGGAGGCCAAGAAATCCCCCTTCATGGAGGCTTTACTGGACCCCGCACAGACATCTCCTGGGGGAACCAATCAGGATTAGTAAATGTAAGGCAGGAGACAAATCACCAAGGAATGGCGCCGGTATCAGCGCTAGAAACAACACAGGCTTGGCTTTAGTAGCAAAAAAAACCTCTCCGATCGATGTTCCTTGTACCACGACCAGCAATACTCGGCCTTTCTATACGAAGAACACAACGGGGGACAAAGCTAAGCAGCTTCAAGGCTGCAGACAACAATAACAACGTCCTTCGGGTTTATAATTCATCCTGGACTGAGAATAACATAGAAAATCTCCCAGACTACGGGAAGGGCAGCCGCCGGCGCCGGCCTTCTTCTCCTTAATGGACCATCTCATATAGAGAGTGTAATATGGGCGAGCGATAAATAAGAGGCATTGCACAGCGCGCTGGAAAAGGTGCTAATGGACAGCGGCGTAAAAAGGCCGCCGCTTAGTGCGGTAATAATATAAATCCCACCGGTAAAACATTCGGTGTTTGCTTCCATAATCCTTTTATCACATAATAAGAGGGTTCTCGCAGCGTTTTACTAAATTACCCTCCAATGTTCCCTTTCCTTCAGCTATTCCGCCACAGAAAACCATTTATCTCACGGAAAAGGAGCGACATTCCGCCGCCGCCGCCGAGCGGGAACCCCGCCCAACGCTCCCCGTCTGCAAAAAAACACCGCCCAACGCTCCCCGTCTGCAAAAAAACACCGCCCAACGCTCCCCGTCTGCAAAAAAACATTACCAAAACATCTTAACAAAGGTGCAACCAATAATATAAAGGGACGAATGTTATGAGAAGATGGAAAAAGCTGGACGAGGATAGAGCCGGAAATTCGAACGATCTCCCAGCAGCTCAGCTCAGCCTGCATCCCTCTCCCAGCAGATCAGCTCTCCCTGCACCCCTCTCCCAGCAGATCAGCTCACCCTGCACCCCTCTCCTACCAGATCAGCTCACCCTGCACCCCTCTCCCAGCAGATCAGCTGACCCTGCACCCCTCTCCCAGCAGATCGGCTCACCCTGCACCCCTCTCCCAGCAGCTCAGCTCTCCCTGCACCCCCTCCCAGCAGCTCAGCTCTCCCTGCACCCCTTTCCCAGCAGATCAGCTCACCCTGCACCTCTCTCCCAGCAGATCAGCTCACCCTGCGACCCTCTCCCAGCAGATCAGCTCTCCCTGCACCCCCTCCCAGCAACTCAGCTCTCCCTGCAACCCCCTCCCAGCAGCTCAGCTCTCCCTGCACCCCTCTCCCAGCAGATCAGCTCACCCTGCACCCCTCTCCCAGCAGATCAGCTCACCATGCACGCCTTTCCCAGCAGCTCAGCTCTCCCTGCACCCCCCTCCCAGCAGCTCAGCTCAACCTGCACCCCTCTCCCAGCAGCTCAGCTCTCCCTGCACCCATCTCTTAGCAGCTCAGCTATCCCTGCACCCATCTCCCAGCAGATCAGCTATCCCTGTGCCCATCTCCCAGCAGATCGGCTCACCCTGCACCCCTCTGCAGGCATCTCAGCTCTCGCTGCATCCCTCCCCCAGCAGATCAGCTCTCCCTGCACCCTTCTCCAAGCAGATTAGCTATCCCTGCACCCATCTCCCAGCAGCTCAGCTCACCCTGCACCCCTCTGCCAGCAGATCAGCTCTCCCTGCACCCATCTTCCAGCAGCTCAGCTCTCCCTGCACCCCTCTCCCAGCAGATCAGCTCACCCTGCACCCCTTTCCCAGCAGCTCAGCTCTCCCTGCACCCCCTCCCAGCAGCTCAGCTCACCCTGCACCCCTCTCCCAGCAGATCAGCTCTCCCTGCACCCATCTCTTAGCAGCTCAGCTATCCCTGCGCCCATCTCCCAGCAGATCGGCTCACCCTGCACCCCTCTGCAGGCATCTCAGCTCTCGCTGCATCCCTCCCCCAGCAGATCAGCTCTCCCTGCACCCTTCTCCAAGCAGATTAGCTATCCCTGCACCCATCTCCCAGCAGCTCAGCTCACCCTGCACCCCTCTGCCAGCAGATCAGCTCTCCCTGCACCCCTCTCCCAGCAGATCAGCTCACCCTGCACCCCTCTCCCAGCAGATCAGCTCATCCTGCACCCTTCTCCCAGCAGATCAGCTCACCCTTTACCCCTCTCCTAGCAGATCAGCTCACCCTGCACCCCTCTCCCAGCAGATCAGCTCACCCTTCACCCCTCTCCCAGCAGATCAGCTCACCCTGCACCCCTCTCCCTGCACCCCTCTCCCAGAAGATCAGCTCACCCTGCACCCCTCTCCCAGCAGATCAGCTCACCCTGCAACCCTCTCCCAGCAGCTCAGCTCTCCCTGCACCCCTCTCCCATCAGCTCACCCTGCACCCCTCTCCCAGAAGATCAGCTCACCCTCCACCCCTCTCCCAGCAGATCAGCTCACCCTTCACCCCTCTCCTAGCAGATCAGCTCACCCTGCACCCCTCTCCCAGCAGATCAGCTCACCCTTCACCACTCTCCCAGCAGCTCAGCTCTCCCTGCACCCCTCTCCCAGCAGATCAGCTCTCCCTGCACCCCTCTCCCAGAAGATCAGCTCACCCTGCACCCCTCTCCCAGCAGATCAGCTCACCCTGCAACCCTCTCCCAGCAGCTCAGCTCTCCCTGCACCCCTCTCCCAGCAGCTCAGCTCACCCTGCACCCCTCTCCCAGCAGCTCAGCTCTCCCTGCACCCCTCTCCCAGCAGCTCAGCTCTCCCTGCACCCCTCTCCCAGCAGAGCAACTCTCCCTGCAACCCTCTCCCAGCAGCTCAGCTCACCCTGCACCCCTCTCCCAGCAGATCAGCTCACCCTGAAACCCTCTCCCAGCAGCTCAGCTCTCCCTGCACCCCTCTCCCAGCAGCTCAGCTCTCCCTGCACCCCCTCCCAGCAACTCAGCTCTCCCTGCAACCCCCTCCCAGCAGCTCAGCTCTCCCTGCACCCCTCTCCCAGCAGATCAGCTCACCCTGCACCCCTCTCCCAGCAGATCAGCTCACCCTGCACCCCTTTCCCAGCAGCTCAGCTCTCCCTGCACCCCCCTCCCAGCAGCTCAGCTCACCCTACACCCCTCTCCCAGCAGCTCAGCTCTCCCTGCACCCATCTCCCAGCAGCTCAGCTATCCCTGCACCCATCTCCCAGCAGATCAGCTATCCCTGCACCCATCTCCCAGCAGATCGGCTCACCCTGCACCCCTCTGCAGGCATCTCAGCTCTCGCTGCATCCCTCCCCCAGCAGATCAGCTCTCCCTGCACCCGTCTTCCAGCAGCTCAGCTCTCCCTGCACCCCTCTCCCAGCAACTCAGCTCTCCCTGCACCCCTCTTCCAGCAGATCAGCTCTCCCTGCACCCCTCTCCCAGCAGATGAGCTCTCCCTGCACCTCTCTCCCAGCAGCTCAACTCTCCATGCACCCCTCTCTTAGAAGTTCAGCTCTCCCTGCACCCCTCTCCCAGAATCTCAGCTCCCCCTTTACCCCTCTCCTAGCAGTGACCAAGAATATCAGCTCCCCTGCACCCCTCACCCAGCTGTGACCCTGCAGGCACTGTGGAGCATTTGGTTTTGGTTACACTTTAATACATGACAAAGGACTCCTAGAGCACCATGGGCAAGCCGGAGGCATCAGAGTAGAAGTAGCACCTTTCATGCACATCCGTCTGTCACTAATGTTTTGTAGATTTGTAGCCATCTACTAAGGGAGGAGTCACTGCTGTGGGTGGGAACTGAACCTGGATCCACCCATCTCTATAAACAACCAGCTTTTTTCAACACGCAGTAGGTGGAGCCTGCAGGAAAAGGTGATTCGAGATTCCACTTATTTCAGTTCAACTACATGCCGACACCTGCAAAACACGGCCCGGATCAACTACATGCCGACCCCCGCAAAACACGGCCCGGATCAACTACATGCCGACCCCCGCAAAACACGGCCGGATCAACTACATGCCGACACCCGCAAAACACGGCCGGATCAACTACATGCCAACACCCGCAAAACACGGCCCGGATCAACTACATGTCGACACCCGCAAAACACGGCCCGGATCAACTACATGCCAACACCCGCAAAACACGGCCCGGATCAACTACATGCCGACACCCGCAAAACACGGCCCGGATCAACTACATGCCAACACCCGCAAAACACGGCCCGGATCAACTACATGCCGACACCCGCAAAACACGGCCCGGATCAACTACATGCCAACACCCGCAAAACACGGCCCGGATCAACTACATGCCGACACCCGCAAAACACGGCCCGGATCAACTACATGCCGACACCCGCAAAACACGGCCCGGATCAACTACATGCCGACACCCGCAAAACACGGCCCGAATCAACTACATGCCAACCCCCGCAAAACACGGCCCGGATCCACTACATGCCGACACCCGCAAAACACGGCCCGGATCAACTACATGCCGGCCCCCGCAAAACACGGCCCAGATCAACTACATGCCGGCCCCCGCAAAACACGGCCCGGATCAACTGCATACCGACACCCGCAAAACACGGCCCGGATCAACTGCATACCGACACCCGCAAAACACGGCCCGGATCAACTACATGCCGGCCCCCGCAAAACACGGCCCAGATCAACTACATGCCGACACCCGCAAAACACGGCCCGGATCAACTACATGCCAACACCCGCAAAACACGGCCCGGATCAACTACATGTCGACACCCGCAAAACACGGCCCGGATCAACTACATGCCAACACCCGCAAAACACGGCCCGGATCAACTACATGCCGACACCCGCAAAACACGGCCCGGATCAACTACATGCCAACACCCGCAAAACACGGCCCGGATCAACTACATGCCGACACCCGCAAAACACGGCCCGGATCAACTACATGCCAACACCCGCAAAACACGGCCCGGATCAACTACATGCCGACACCCGCAAAACACGGCCCGGATCAACTGCATACCGACACCCGCAAAACACGGCCCGGATCAACTACATGCCGGCCCCCGCAAAACACGGCCCAGATCAACTACATGCCGACACCCGCAAAACACGGCCCGGATCAACTACATGCCGACCCCCGCAAAACACGGCCGGATCAACTACATGCCGACACCCGCAAAACACGGCCCGGATCAACTACATGCCAACACCCGCAAAACACGGCCCGGATCAACTACATGCCGACACCCGCAAAACACGGCCCGGATCAACTGCATACCGACACCCGCAAAACACGGCCCGTATCAACTACATGCCGACCCCCGCAAAACACGGCCCGGATCAACTACATGCCGACACCCGCAAAACACGCCCCGGATCAACTACATGCCAACACCCGCAAAACACGGCCCGGATCAACTACATGCCGACACCCGCAATACACGGCCCGGATCAACTACATGCCGACACCCGCAAAACACGGCCCGGATCAACTACATGCCAACCCCCGCAAAACACGGCCCGGATCCACTACATGCCGACACCCGCAAAACACGGCCCGGATCAACTACATGCCGACCCCCGCAAAACACGGCCCGGATCCACTACATGCCGACACCCGCAAAACACGGCCCGGATCAACTACATGCCGGCCCCCGCAAAACACGGCCCAGATCAACTACATGCCGGCCCCCGCAAAACACGGCCCGGATCAACTACATGCCGACACCCGCAAAACACGGCCCGGATCAACTACATGCTGATCCCCGCAAAACACGGCCCAGATCAACTACATGCCGGTCCCCGCAAAACACGGCCCAGATCAACTACATGCCGACCCCCGCAAAACACGGCCCGGATCAACTACATGCCGACACCCGCAAAACACGGCCCGGATCAACTGCATGGGGACACCTGCAAAACACGGCCTGGATCAACTACATGCCGACACCCGCAAAACACGGCCCGGATCAACTGCATGCTGACACCTGCAAAACACAGCCTGGATCAACTACATGCCGACACCTGCAAAACACGGCCCGGATCAACTACATGCCAACACCTGCAAAACACGGCCCAGATCAACTACATGCCAACACCCGCAAAACACGGCTCGGATCAACTACATGCCGACACCCGCAAAACACGGCCCGGATCAACTTCATGCCAACACCCGCAAAACACGGCCCGGATCAACTACATGCCGACCCCCGCAAAACACGGCCCAGATCAACTACATGCCGACCCCCGCAAAACACGGCCCGGATCAACTACATGCCGACACCCGCAAAACACGGCCCGCATCAACTACATGCCGACACCCGCAAAACACGGCCCGGATCAACTGCATGCTGACACCTGCAAAACACGGCCTGGATCAACTACATGCCAACACCCGCAAAACACGGCCCGGATCAACTACATGCCGACACCTGCAAAACACGGCCCAGATCAACTACATGCCAACACCCGCAAAACACGGCCCAGATCAACTACATGCCAACAGCCGCAAAACACGGCCCGGATCAACTACATGCCGACACCCGCAAAACACAGCCCGGATCAACTACATGCCGACACCCGCAAAACACGGCCCGGATCAACTACATGCCGACACCCGCAAAACACGGCCCGGATCAACTACATGCCCACACCCGCAAAACACGGCCCGGATCAACTACATGCCGACCCCCGCAAAACACGGCCCGGATCAACTACATGCCGACACCCGCAAAACACGGCCCGGATCAACTGCATGGGGACACCTGCAAAACACGGCCTGGATCAACTACATGCCGACACCCGCAAAACACGGCCCGGATCAACTGCATGCTGACACCTGCAAAACACAGCCTGGATCAACTACATGCCGACACCTGCAAAACACGGCCCGGATCAACTACATGCCAACACCTGCAAAACACGGCCCAGATCAACTACATGCCAACACCCGCAAAACACGGCTCGGATCAACTACATGCCGACACCCGCAAAACACGGCCCGGATCAACTTCATGCCAACACCCGCAAAACACGGCCCGGATCAACTACATGCCGACCCCCGCAAAACACGGCCCAGATCAACTACATGCCGACCCCCGCAAAACACGGCCCGGATCAACTACATGCCGACACCCGCAAAACACGGCCCGCATCAACTACATGCCGACACCCGCAAAACACGGCCCGGATCAACTGCATGCTGACACCTGCAAAACACGGCCTGGATCAACTACATGCCAACACCCGCAAAACACGGCCCGGATCAACTACATGCCGACACCTGCAAAACACGGCCCAGATCAACTACATGCCAACACCCGCAAAACACGGCCCAGATCAACTACATGCCAACAGCCGCAAAACACGGCCCGGATCAACTACATGCCGACACCCGCAAAACACAGCCCGGATCAACTACATGCCGACACCCGCAAAACACGGCCCGGATCAACTACATGCCGACACCCGCAAAACACGGCCCGGATCAACTACATGCCCACACCCGCAAAACACGGCCCGGATCAACTACATGCCGACACCCGCAAAACACGGCCCGGACCAACTACATGCTGACCCCAAGCAAAACACGGCCCGGATCAACTTTGTGCCGACACCCGCAAAACACGGCCCGGATCAACTACATGCCGACACCCGCAAAACACGGCCCGGATCAACTACATGCCGACACCCGCAAAACACGGCCCGGATCAACTACATGCCGACACCCACAAAACGCGGCCCGGATCAACTACATGCGAACACCCGCAAAACACGGCCCGGATCAACTACATGCCGACACCTGCAAAACACGGCCCGGATCAACTACATGCTGACAACTGCAAAACACGGCCCGGGTCAACTGCATGCTGACCCCAAGCAAAACACGGCCCGGATCAACTTCGTGCCGACACCCGCAAAACACGGCCCGGATCAACTACATGCCGACACCCGCAAAACACGGCCTGGATCAACTACATGCCGACACCCGCAAAACACGGCCCGGATCAACTACATGCCGACACCCGCAAAACACGGCCCGGATCAACTTCACAAAACTGCATCAGCAAAGTGGACTTTTCCTTCAGATTGCCTTCATGGGTAGTGTAAGGTTTAGTGTCTACTACAAGGACCGTACATTACTACAAGGACCGTTCATTACTACAAGCACCGTTCATTACTACAAGGACCGTACATTACTACAAGGACTGTTCATTACTACAAGGACTGTTCATTACTACAAGGACCGTTCATTACTAAAAGGACCGTACATTACTACAAGGACCGTACATTACTACAAGGACTGTTCATTACTACAAGGACTGTTCATTACTACAAGGACCATTGTGACGGTACGCACCATCACTGACAGTGAACAAAACGATGTGACAGATAAATTGATGGTTTGGACTGCTTCAGTTGGTCAGACTTGTAACAGATGCATGCCATCAGCTCAAACACCTGTCTTCCATGGATTGTAAATCATGCTGATTTGCTCACCTATTGTTTACTGTGGGTTCTCAGTATTTACACTATAATAATGTATATTATATCTTGTTTTACCTTTGGTGCCGGCAGTCTGGGCTTCCAGGCTGACTTAAGTACGCTGAGTTAATTAGCATGTGAATAATAACCTTGTCTAGATGGGATTAGCCATGAGTCAGCTGTACCTCATTAGCTATTCATTGTGTGATGCTTTGGGTAAATATTCATGTAGTGACCGACCTACTTCTAAAGTGTATAAAAGTCTGTTTGTTTTATTAAAAGAGTTAGTTGTTTCCAGTATACAAGCGTCAGGCTAGTTTTGTATGACAGCGGCTGGGATTGGATATCTATGTTCATGACTGCGAGGAAGCCGTATACTGACGGAAGACCACAAGTACCGTGTGGGTCTGAGGTTCCCTCACAACCATTCATTGAGCTTCTAACCAACAAACCCTGTATGACCAAAAGGATGTAGACGCCTGACCATCACACCTACTACTATATAGGGAAAAGAACATGGACAGTCTTCCAAATGATGGAGTTCAGGGGTCTCCAGTGAAGGGTCCCAGTAATATTCGATCACATAAAGGCATTGTAGACAACTTTGCTCTTCCAACCTTGCAGTAACAGTTTAATGAAGACCCGTTTCTGTTCCATCATTACCGTGTCCACCCTGTGTACAAAGCCAGCTCCATAAAGACATGGTGTGACCAGTTTGGTGTGGAGGAACTCGGGTGTCCTGTACAAAGTCCTGACTTTATCCCTACTGAGCACCTTTAGGATGAATTGGAACCCCTGATGGTGAGCAAGGTCTTCTAATCCAACATCAATAAATGGGCCCAAATTCCCACAGACACCCTCCAAAATTTTGTAGGAAGCCATCCAAGAAGACTGGAGAAAGCTCTATAAAGACATGGTTTGACCAGTTTAGTGTGGAGGAACTCAAGTGTCCTGTACAAAGCCCTCATCCCTAACGATCATCTTTGGAATGAATTTGAACGTCAATTGTGAATTGGGTCTTTTTTTTGGCACCCAACTTGGGGTCCGACATGTGAGCCAGGTCTTCTCATCTGTCAGTACTTGACCTCACAAATGGGCACAAATTCCCACAAACACCCACCAAAACTATGTTCACTCTTGTGGAAAGCCTTCCCAGATCAGTAACGGATGTTATAGCCAAAAAGGGGGACCATCTCCTTAGACACTTTGAAGAGTTTGGTGTGGAGGAACTCGAGTGTCCTGCACAGAGTCCTGATCTCATCCATCCCCTATTGATCCCTTTTGAGATTAATGGGAATGCTGATGATGAGCCAGGGCTTTTTTTGGTGCCCAACATGAGGCCCAACATGTGAGCCAGGTGTTCTCATCCAACATCAGTACCTGACCTCAAGAACGGCACAAATTCCCACAGACACTCTCGGAAATCTTGTGGAAAGTCTTCCCAGAAGAGTGGAGGTGGTGTGGCGACTCTATATGGAATAGTTTGTGTAAGAAGCTCATAGACGTGTGATGGTCAGGTGGCCACAAACATGTTGCCATATATTGTACATACTTATACAGTAGGTCTTTATTTTTTTTTAGGACCATCTTTAATTTTCCTAATGTTCAGTAAAATGCAGGTTTTCCAAAGTACAATCGACATTAATAAAGACATATACACTGATGAACAGATCATAAAAACCATGGATTTGGATCTACATGATAAATTGACTATAAAAGTGGATCTACTTACTTTTTCTGCAGATTGGGAGGTTCCAAAAAATATTGGAATGAAGGCCAACCAGACTATACAGGTTGTGTACATTGTAAAGCCAATTGGCTTTGCTTCGTTGAAATTTTCTGGGACGCCCCTGGTCTTGATGGCGTACACAGTGCATGTAACCATAAGAAGGATGCTGTATCCCAGGGAACAGATAATTTGTAGATCCGTAATGTCACATTTCAGGACCCCTCGGCGCTCCTCTGGATCCGGCGTTTCCGGGCCATAGTCAATGATGATGTTGGGAGGATTGACTCCAAACCAAATAAAAACTCCTAAAAGTTGGATGGATATTAAACTAGAGGTGATGGCCAGCTGCGAGGTTGGGCTAATGAGCCGTGGTGCTGTCACCGATTTCTTACCCTGCTCAAAGATCCGGTAGATCCGGTTGGTTTTGGTTAAAAGGGCGGCATAACTGATGCACATTCCCAATCCTAAGAAGATGCGCCGGAAGGAGCAGACGGCCAAGTCCGGCTTTGCTATCATGAGGAAAGTAATGATGTAGCAGAGGAAGATCCCTGTGAGCAGGACGTAGCTGAGCTCCCTGCCAGATGCCCGTACTATTGGGGTGTCGTTGTACCGTATGAAGGTGGCCATAACAAAGATGGTAGCAATTATTCCAAGCATAGCCAAAAAGACTGGAATTACGGCCCAGGGAGAGTGCCACTCCAGCTTGATAATGGGGATAGGGTCACAACCGGTGCGGTTTTTATTGGGGCGCATGCTGAAGTCACAACGAAAACACGTGACCTCATCCATGAGATATTTGTAGCCATCGCACGGGTCACACTGCCAGCAGCAAGGCATGCCTTTTGCTATCTTCTTCCTCTCCCCCATTTTGCAAGGTAAGCTGCAGACGGAAGGTGGAATTTCATGCAACGCCTTTGACCACTGCATGTCTTCAACCTGGAAAGAAAGAAGAGATTGGTGACAGAGCATGGAAACGTGCATCACCATAAGACTGCTATAAGTGTCCAGCTACTATACTTCTACACTTACTATGACTTATTACCCTGTGCCACCTCAACCAAACTTCTACACTTACTATGCCTTATTACCCTGTGCCACCTCAACCAAACCTTGAGTCCCCAAAATGGGTTTGTGTCTTCTTTGCATCTTTTATTGGAATTATGAATTTTGGACTTTTTGGACATTTTGCTGTGGAGTTCATATTCTTACCTCTTCCTCCACTTCCATGTGGAAGCAGCTTTGAAAGCCCTTCTGTTTTATGCCAACCCAACATGCTGCACACAACCATTCCCATACTATATGGAGGAAACAAGAACAGCCTGGTGATCGGGGTCACCCATCTCCCCAACCTAACCAAAAAACCAATCAGGGTCACCCATCTCCCCAACCTAACCAAAAAACCAATCAGGGTCACCCATCTCCCCAACCTAACCAAAAAACCAATCAAGGTCACCCATCTCCCCAACCTAACCAAAAAACCAATCAAGGTCACCCATCTCCCCAACCTAACCAAAAAACCAATCAAGGTCACCCATCTCCCCAACCTAACCAAAAAAAACAATCAAGGTCACCCATCTCCCCAACCTAACCAAAAAACCAATCAGGGTCACCCATCTCCCCAACCTAACCAAAAAACCAATCAGGGTCACCCATCTCCCCAACCTAACCAAAAAACCAATCAAGGTCACCCATCTCCCCAACCTAACCAAAAAACCAATCAGGGTCACCCATCTCCCCAACCTAACCAAAAAACCAATCAGGGTCACCCATCTCCCCAACCTAACCAAAAAACCAATCAGGGTCACCCACCTCCCCAACCTAACCAAGAAAACAAACTACAGGCCTGGCTAGGGTTGGACTTTAAAGATTTTGATTCAGAATAATCCCAAAGGGAAATGATTGAAGATCAACCTATGGTAATTTTAGAAGTCATGACATCATTTTGTGCAATAATTAACCAATTTTATAAAATAATAATTATTATTATTATTATTTATACATTTACTATTGTAACCATTTTACCTTCACATTTATATTTCTCATTGTATGATGAGAGCTTTGCAAACTGGTGGGGAGGAAATGGGAGCTCCATGGGTTGATCATCAGCAATAAGTAGGAGTTTTACCGCCAAAATCCCCTTTAGATTGTCTTCCAGTGAAGCCATGAGAACTGCTTGGGCGCATTTTTTTTGTGGGAGGAAAAAAAAAAACCTAAACACGGCTTTGTTTTCTAACAAACCCAAGTGATCCGGATGAGAGACCCGGCGTAGTGATCAATGGATTGTAGACCGTCAAAGACGTCTCTGAGATTCTCTCTAGGTTCACTCAATGCGTACTTAGAAAGAAAATATGTTTCTTCAACCCAATAAAAAAAAATTAAAATAAAAACAAAATAAGATTCTTTTACTCGTTTTTTTCACACTTTTCTTGTCCATTTGTATCAATCTCTGCTCCTCAATATCCAATGTTGTGTTCCCAGATAATGTTCAGAATAGTTTTTGGCCTAACAGATCGAGAATTGTTTTTGTAATTCTCGGGAGATATTTAAAGCTCATTACACCATGAGAACCACCAACAACCTTATCGCTGAACTCTGATTGGCTAATAACTATTTCCTAATCATAGGGGCCTCCTGTATAGTAAGGACTGAACTCTTCTTTATTCCAAGGCAGCCATTCTCAACCAGGTTTCCTCCAGAGGTGGCCAAGGGTTCCTTGTGCTGTGGCTGAGGACCTCCTATGTCAGGGATCCTCAAACTACGGCCCTCCAGCTGTTGCGGAACTACACATCCCATGAGACATTGTAAAACTCTGACATTCACAGACATGACTAGGCATGATGGGAATTGTAGTTCCTGAACAACTGGAGGGCCATAGTTTGGAGACCCCTGTCCTATGTGATGGTGCCTTCATAGTTCCAGGTACAACACTATTTGGCAGAGCCAAAGGCACGACTGCAGGGGGTTAATTCTGACCATCACAGTGTGGGCAACATTCTTTCTACTGACCTTCACCAATGTAAAGGGCATTTTCCAATTAGAGCCCTAAAGAAGTGGCTTGGACTGCGCAATGCGTAGGCGATTCCCAATATCTGACTCATGCCTCAATTATGTTTTTATATATTATGGTCTAGCATGTGGCCCTTTTTGTGATGAAATATCATGTTTAATGAGTTTTGTAAAAAAGATACAATTTTTTTACATATAAATAGCGTGTTGATACAATTTGAGCTATCAGGACGTCATCGTGCAATGCCCTTACTTCTACATTTGCTTGTCTCACAATAATATATGATTGGGTTGATAACCTCACCATACATATCTGGTTTAGCTCCCCTTTTTTTGCCCTTTTCATATATCACTTTACTACTACTACTACTACTACTACTACTAGTATTTTCTAATTCACCACCAATGTAAAGGGTTGTTTCCCATTCACCACCAATGTAAAGGGTATTTTCCCATTCACCACCAATGTAAAGGGTATTTTCTCATTCGCCACCAATGTAGAAGGTATTGTTCTATTCACCACTAATGTAAAGTATATTTTCCTATTTACCACCAATGAAAAGGGTATTTTCCCATTCGCCATCAATGTAAAGGGTATTTTCCCATTCACCACCAATGTAAAGGGTATTTTCTCATTCGCCACCAACGTAAAGGGTATTTTCCCATTCACCACCAATGTAGAAGGTATTGTTCTATTCACCACTAATGTAAAGGATATTTTCCCATTCACCACCAATGTAAAGAGTATTTTCCCATTCACCACCATGTTCTAATCGTGTTCTAATCGTAGCATGGCTTCCCTGAGACCTGGAAATTCTTGCAAGGGTTCCTTTGGGGAAGAGGGTTGAGGAAGGGTGGTTCAGGGGGATATATAGGGGGGAGTACTTACCTTTTTCTGTGTGCCCCCCCCCGTGGTGATGCCCTCCTCTGCCCCAGAACATAGGTGGTCTTTGCCGTCCTCACACACAATACGGGATCGCTGGCTCAATATACGCGTTTCGATTGTCAATGAAGGAGAATAAGTCCAGTTTCATTTACCAAGTTCTTTTCCTGGCTTCATTTTTGCCGTCCTGTTTTTTTTCTCCACTTTTTTTTGTGCCTTTCCTCTAAAATTTGCTGCGCCAGACTTTTGTGTACGCTGCCCCCCCTCCCCCCCATAATCTCCAGCCCCCCTGTGGCACCATGTTGCTCAGCTAAGACTGTCTGCCTGGTTGGGTTTCAGTGTGAACTTCAAGCAAAGTGACAGGCGGGAGATAACTCATTTACCCCGAACATGCTGTCTCCTGAGATAGCAGCAGCACAGGGCCGTAATTATGGAGACTTCTTTCACTTCCCCTGGTTACAGTACACCCAAATAGCTTTATAACCAGCAGCGGCACAAAGATTTCCCATTCTTCTCTCACCTCTGGCTGTAAAATAGCTAATAAAATGCAAGCGGCCCGATAAGCTGCATGGAAAGAAGAGATTAGGGAATGGATTCGCACTCCGAAGCATCACACGAAAATCCATGTTGTCAGGAATATAATTGGTGCCCGACTGCAACCTTCAATCGGGAATGAAACGCCGTCGATAAAGAACCTTCATGCCAAGGCACCGCACAGAATAGGCCTGTAGACCCTTAAGTCTGTCTGTCCAGCCATTTCAAAGGGTATCAGGCATGGCGGGAACACACAAAGCAGCTCATCAAGGCGAAGTGAGCGACACAATGACATGCCGACAGAACGCCGAGCTCCAACCATCTGAAAGGGAGCGCAGACAGGTGCGCATTGTTCAAACCACACACTCTCTGCTTTTCAATTTATTTCAGCTCCAACGCCTGCCAAAAGTACCACCATGCCAACAAGTGCGCTTTCAATGTAGACAAGAAAACAAAAACTGCAGATAACTATGTTAGAGCATAATGGCAGGGAACATGAAATAGGGAAGGAGGGGATCCAAGGCTGACTGGCAGCTGGGCAAAGCAATTCCATCTGAGCTCTTATAGAGAAAAGAGGAACTTAAAGCCAAAATACGGATTTTATTTGTACTGTCGACCCCCCCCCCCCCCGCTGAAGCTTCCCCTCCCCTTTTTTCCTTTAAGTTTTTCAGGCCAGTCCAAGGATTTTATTTTTTTGCCCGGAGGGGTGATGGGAGATCTCCATAAGTGCTATGAACACAGGCAGGTAATGATGACCCCCAATGGGGGGTGTCTATGACAGCTTTGGGCTCCCAGGAAGGCAGATGAATGACACCATTAATCTGGAAGCAGGGCCGCCATCAGGGGGGTACAGCACATACACATGTAGGGGGCCCGGGCGTCCTGTGGGGCCCCAAACAGGGTAGAGTTGCCACCTGTCCTCGCAATACCATCCAATTGTAAGCTCCACCATTCCCTTGCAGACTGGCACTATGTGGGGGGGTCCTGCCCCTCACTAGCCCTCACACACAGCTGTAGGCCCCACCCTCCCCTGTTCTCCAGCTGTTAATGCCTGGACAGGAGGGGGGGCATTTACTAGAACTGGTCACCTTTATTTTCCTGGGATGGAGGAGATGGGACTGGAGGAGGACATGGGATGAAGGAGGACAGGGGTCTGGAGGAGGATAACGACACGGTAGGCAGGCCCTGGGGAATGTTGGTGGTAAGGCCTGGGGGGGCAGACCTAAAACTGTGTAAGGGGCCCCAAAATTTCTGATGGCTGCCCTGTCTGGAAGACTTGTGGTGGCAGTGAGATAGAGCCGACCTTCTGCAGATGTTGACAACGCTGTAAAGGAAAACTCCTACAAACATGGACAATTGGTTGGTGGGCCATTGGAGGAGAAATTCAGCAATGTACCAGTCTATTAGGAGGGGCTATGACCTTATTTCTGGGCTCATCATTTTTTTGAAACTTGATAAAATTGTACTTTGTAGGAGGCCAAGACAAAAAAATTACACTTCACTTGGAACCAAATTCATCTCTTTCTCTTCTGTTTTCAGGCCAGTCCAGGGGTTTTATTTTCTTTCCTGGTGGGGTGATGGGAGATCTCCATAAGTGCTATGAACACAGGCAGCGTAATTATGTTCCCCAATGGGGGTGTCTATGACAGCTTTGGGCTCCCAGGAAGGCAGATGAATGGCACCATTAATCTGGAAGACGTGTGGTGGCAGTGAGATAGAGCGGACCTTCTGCAGATGTTGACAACGCTGTAAAGGACAACTCCTACAAACATGGACAATTGGTTGGTGGGCCATTGGAGAGGAAATTCAGCAATGTACCAGTCTGTTAGGAGGTGCTATGCCTCTATTTCAGGGCTCTTCATTTTTTGCGATCTCCATAAGTACGATGAACACAGGCAGCATAATTATGTTCCTCAATGGGGGTGTCTATGACAGATTTGGGCTCCCAGGAAGGCAGATGAATGGCACCATCAATCTGGAAGACTTGTGGTGGCAGTAATTAGAGCCGACTGTTCAGGTCACCTGTGTGACCAAGAGACGGGGAGTGCACTGTGGAGGTTGTGGATCCAACGGCTGACTGCTGAGGGTTCGATGGCTCTGAGAAGCAGCAACACAGGGTCGCAGCCATGGTTCTGGACAGGGAGCTAGAGTATAAGATTCCCCAGGGCATGGAGTCTAAGAGCCAGCAGGTTTTCACCAGGACCTCTGATAGTAAGGATGGACTTGGCTGCAGCTGACTCCAGATCGTGGCCCCCTGGGTCTCCTAGCTCATGCCTGGCTCTGGTGGATGGAGAGGAAGCAGCAGTCAAGGGCAACAAGGGATATTCGGGAGAACAAGCCAAAGGTCGGGGCAACAAGCAGACAGGGATGGTCAGAATAATGAGCCAAAGGTCGGGGCAACAAGCAGACAGGGATGGTCAGAATAATGAGCCAAAGGTCGGGGCAACAAGCAGACGGGGATGGTCAGAATAATGAGCCAAAGGTCAGGGCAACAAGCAGACGGGGATGGTCAGAATAATGAGCCAAAGGTCGGGTCAACAAGCAGACGGGGATGGTCAGAATAATGAGCCAAAGATCGGGGCAACAAGCAGACAGGGATGGTCAGAATAATGAGCCAAAGGTCGGGGCAACAAGCAGACGGGGATGGTCAGAATAATGAGCCAAAGATCGGGGCAACAAGCAGACAGGGATGGTCAGAATAATGAGCCAAAGGTCGGGGCAACAATCAGACAGGGATGGTCAGAATAATGAGCCAAAGGTCGGGGCAACAAGCAGACGGGGATGGTCAGAATAATGAGCCAAAGGTCGGGGCAACAATCAGACATGGATGGTCAGAATAATGAGCCAAAGGTCGGGTCAACAAGCAGACGGGGATGGTCAGAATAATGAGCCAAAGGTCGGGGCAACAAGCAGACGGGGATGGTCAGAATAATGAGCCAAAGGTCGGGGCAACAAGCAGACGGGGATGGTCAGAATAATGAGCCAAAGGTCGGGGCAACAAGCAGACGGGGATGGTCAGAATAATGAGCCAAAGATCGGGGCAACAAGCAGACAGGGATGGTCAGAATAATGAGCCAAAGGTCGGGGCAACAAGCAGACGGGGATGGTCAGAATAATGAGCCAAAGATCGGGGCAACAAGCAGACGGGGATGGTCAGAATAATGAGCCAAAGGTCGGGGCAACAAGCAGACGGGGATGGTCAGAATAATGAGCCAAAGGTCGGGGCAACAAGCAGACGGGGATGGTCAGAATAATGAGCCAAAGATCGGGGCAACAAGCAGACGGGGATGGTCAGAATAATGAGCCAAAGGTCGGGGCAACAAGCAGACGGGGATGGTCAGAATAATGAGCCAAAGGTCGGGGCAACAAGCAGACGGGGATGGTCAGGTGAAGAAGCCAAAGTCTGTACATGGGAATCAGATGTAGAGCAAATAGCAAGATCAAATCTTTGAATAGCGTTTATTATCGCTTTTGAGCGTTGGTGTTTTTACAGTAAACACACTTCCTAAAATGTAAAAACGCCTAAAAATGCCAAATGTGGCTAAATGCAGCTAACATTTTGTTCCAGCGTTTAGCCGCGTTTTTTGGCATTTTGCGTTTTTACAGCCTCTGTTTTCTGGATGCACTGGCCCTTTTTTTACTGCCCCTAAATGCCTATGCATGTTTATATGTATATGGACACATAGGCTAACATGGAGGAGGGTTCAGGGGCAATAAAAAAAAAAAACGCCAGATGCCCCTAAAAGCAGCTGCAAAGACGTCCTGTGTGCATGAGCCCTAAATGTTTCCGTCCTTCTCACCTCACATCGTTGGGGATTTGCCTTATGTTGGTTCTCTTACCCCTCAGATTGTTTCATCTCTTTGCCTACAATAATGTTCACATTCAATAAGTTTTTATTGAAGTTTTATAGATGGCACAACCCGTATAAATATATAAAAGTGACCAACATGTGGAAGGATTCCAGTGCGTCCGTAATGTCATTAGAGACAAAAAAGGTGATTAAAATAAAGATCAATGAGTATTGCAAGTCTCATACTTGTCTCACAGTAATGATTTACATTGGACAAACAACAAGTAGATAAGAATAAGGTGGGGGGGTTAATCCTGCATTAACCAAAATCTGGAAGATACTCATGGATCGAACGTGAGGGTCCAAGAAGATTCAGGAAGAGAGGAGAGCCAAGAAGAGAGGAGAGCCAAGAAAATGTTACCAAAAGCCTCCCAGGCCATGGGGGGGGGGGGGGAACCTTGGGCTGGGCTGGGCGAGGGGAAAAGGTAGAGTAAAAGAAGTGGATCAGGATAGGAAAGGGAAGAGGAGAATAAATGGAAATGTTGGGGACACCCTGACCTTAAACCCGGGGCTTCAGTTCCTATAGCAATGTACAGCTTGCTGGGGACCCGGAATAGTGAGTGTATTGTGTCCATGGGCCCCAGGTTTAGAAGAGTTTCTTATGAGTATCTAGGAGTTAGGAAGCCTTTTCTTGATAAGGACGGTGTCCATGCAGCAATGGAAAGTGGCTTCCAGGCTTTTGTGATATTTTGTTTTGCCGCTTATAAAAAATATGTCACCAATTTGAATTGGGATCTTGTGAGACCTGAAGGCCTCATAGGAGGTACCAAGGGTCCCTAGGGAAAGGGAAATTAGTAATGTTTGTAACAGTTTAAGGACTTTTACCCCAAATCAGGAAAGCGTGGAGATCAATCATCGAGTATGAAGGACATCTCCTGGTAAAGAGCAGCTCTGAGATCCGGTGCTGGAGGAATTCGGACAAATGTTGGAGCCATGATCCCATCTGGAAGGCTGATTGGAGAATATTGATAGAATGAGAGGCAATCATGGTCCAAAGCCAACAATCTTTTTCAAGCCTTGACATTTTAGGGAGAGGTCACCTGGGCCCTCCCCCCCCCTTGTCTGGTCAATGCAATTCATCCTGCAGATAACATTTCTATCATTCACTCATTGGAGCTCCCTGGTCTCCGCAATTTATCAATCTGTAGAGTTGTCCTCGGCTCGGCAGTCTATTTGTCTGGGTTCTCCGTCGGTCGCCTGTCTTGGAGGGGAGGGTGGAGGCCGAGTCCCTGAGTCCCTCATCCTCCCACTATTGACCTGTTAAGTGAAAGTCATTCGTCTCTCAGCTCATTAAAGGTTATGAGTGAAGGAGAGAACAATGGAGTGGTCTCTTCTTCTATGCACTCCGTATTCATTATCGCACTTCCAGTCCACCAACAAGGACCAAATGCTGACAGTCTGAGTGGCTGGAGAAGGTCAGATGTAAATGATGGGGAGTCTCTCCATCAGTAACTGCCACCATGTAAGGTGATAGAGGAGGACGAGGCCTATCTGTCTCCCGCACACCGCCACCGTGTCCCCGCAGATAAGCCGTGTCACCGCACACCACCGTGTCCCCGCAGATAAGCCGTGTCACCGCACACCGCCGTGTCCCCGCAGATAAGCCGTGTCCCCACACACCGCCGTGTCCCCGCAGATAAGCCGTGTCACCGCACACCACCGTGTCCCCGCAGATAAGCCGTGTCACCGCACACCGCCGTGTCCCCGCAGATAAGCCGTGTCCCCACACACCGCCGTGTCCCAGCAGATAAGCCGTGTCACCGCACACCGCCGTGTCCCCGCAGATAAGCCATGTCCCCACACACCGCCATGTCCCAGCAGATAAGCCGTGTCCCCACACACCGCCGTGTCCCCGCAGATAAGCCGTGTCCCCGCAGATAAGCCGTGTCACCGCACACCGCCGTGTCCCCGCAGATAAGCCGTGTCCCCACACACCGCCGTGTCCCCGCAGATAAGCCGTGTCACCGCACACCACCGTGTCCCCGCAGATAAGCCGTGTCCCCACACACCGCCGTGTCCCCGCAGATAAGCCGTGTCACCGAACACCGCCGTGTCCCCGCAGATAAGCCGTGTCCCCACACACCGCCGTGTCCCCGCAGATAAGCCGTGTCCCCACACACCACCGTGTCCCCGCAGATAAGCCGTGTCCCCACACACACCGCCGTGTCCCAGCAGATAAGCCGTGTCCCCGCACACCGCCGTGTCCCCGCGGATAAGCCGTGTCACCGCAAATAAGCCGTGTCCCCACACACCGCCGTGTCCCCGCAGATAAGCCGTGTCACCGCACACTGCCGTGTCCCCGCGGATAAGCCGTGTCACCGCGCTCAGCATCTTCTCTCAGCTACAACATCATGGAAACGTCTTCATTGAGATCAAAGGAATCATTTGTGGTTTAACACCGAGAATTAATCACTGCGCTGTGCGGAATTTCCTCAGATCACATTTTTTATTTTTTATTAGCTTAGTCGGCTCAATTTACTTGCAAATACCCGGACATTGGAATGACACCGGATTATTCCCCGAGCGCTCTCTGCCTTCCACCAACCCCAAGACTAAAAATCTGCATAATATGGAGGTCGCAGCCGTCCCTCGAAGAAGACGCTGACCCTACCTGAGCCAATCAAACGATTGCTATTAAAAAAAAATAAAAAAAATTCTTGTTTTCACCCTTTTTAATTCTTTATTGCCTCTGAGTGTTGCTGATCTCCTCCATCCTCCTCCAGCCACTTCCTATTTACACAGAACCCGGTGATGGCTACAGGACTGAGGCAAGGGGTGGGCAGGAGGGGAAAAGGGTGGGCAGGAGGGGCACTGTGATATCATGGGAGGTTCAGTGACACCACAAGGGGATTAAGGGGGAGGAGATTTGTGTTGAGGAGGGGAATTTGGGGGGTGGCAGGGGTAAGAATCATTCTTGCAGGGCAAATCTGGGGAGGTGTGCTAGGAGGGGGGATTTGTGCTTTAGAAGTAATATGGTAAAAGGGAAAAAAAAAATTGGGGGGGGGGGGGGTTTGTTCTAGTAGGGATTATTTGTGCTGGAATGTGGGGGGGGGATTGGAAGGAGGAGAGAGGGTTTGTGCTCGTGGGGAAGTTTGAGAGGTAGAGGATTTGTACTAGGAGGGGTATTTTTATTTATTTATTTATTTGGGAGGGGGGGGGGGATATGTGCTGGGGACATATAGGGATAGAGAGGATTTGTGCTGGGAGGGGGGTTTGGAGTTCAGCAGAGAGTGCAGATTTGTACTGGAAGGAGGGGGAATTTGGTGCAATTTGGCATCTTCTCCCCAGGCTCTGCATGGCTCTGCATGACTGCATGGCATTTCTCAGTGCACGTTGTGATGGTGTTCACCGTCACTGGAATTTAAGGACAGATGGGTGATGGTTTGGATTGCTTCATATTTGTCAGCAAGGTCTCCATGTAGAAATATTGAGATTTGTTCCCATTTGCCATGAGGTCTCTGACCAGGAAGTACAACTCCTAATATGGTCATTCCAGGAAGTTCAATAAGGAGACGGACTGTCTAACAATGTTGCTTTTGTCTGAGGTGGCTTTCCATTCACCTATTGTCAGGTGTGCTAATGACCTCACCTGTTGTCTGCTAAGGGATGTACTGACACTCAGAGTAATGTGTATTGGGGGCTCGTTATGGAACCATTGTTCTGTGTCTGGCTATTGTGTACATTGATTGTCCCCTGGGGGCTTCTGTCTCATTACACATAACAGTCCTTCTAATCAAGCTACCCGACCAATCCCTGCTGACTCATTTTCAAGTCCTCATTTGCATGGCTAAGGAGGACCTGAAGGAGAACGGCATGTACTGTGCAATTGACCAATGGGAAAGCGGTTGTTGGGGGCAGGATGTTCCAAATTCTGTATAAAAGTGTGCTGTGTGCTTCCAATAAAGGTCTTCCTGTTTGAACTTACATACAGCCTGCTTGGTGTTTGTTCTAATGCATTCCGGACGGCACATAGCTGTAGTTCGGATCCCGGAGCCTTGGTTGACCGAACCATCAGACGTTGCGATCTGCAAGCTGACTCACTAGAAACAGAGGAGTGTCGGGAGAGTGGAAGCGAGCGAGCAAGGGTCTCGTCACACACGTTATCTTATGGTGACCACAGAGGGCCATGTCTGCCTAATGTGACTTGTAGTCTCCATTGATGGTTCATGTGACATGATGAAAACACAGGAGAGACCATTTTCCTTAGGATGGGGGAATCAGGTTTTATTTGAGGGGGTTCGTCAAATCCTGTTTAAAATTTGCGAAACCCAAACTTAGTAGCGGATCCCATTGAAGTCTATACAGTACGGGCAAATCATGTTTGCAGTTTCTTGCCAGTTTTAGGGTAAATAGGTGAACAACTGTCAATGAAAGGCCTGGAAACCTGGGCACTGCCATGGGGGATGGGGCGCCAACTCATAAAACAAAAATACTACAGAGGTGAGAAGGTCTTTTCCTGCGACTTTGAGGGCGACACAGAAAATACACAAATCTTTCAGAGGTTCGGAGGTCGCTGTACCCCCAATTCTGTACCTTGTATTTCAGGACCAGCATGGAATTACGGGACATTCTAACACACAGTGTACTATAGGAGAACATTTCTGGGTGATGAACTACAGAGAGCAGCACCCCAATCCAATTTTATTTTATTGATAACAGTCAAAACTATCGCTAGTCCCAAAATATTGCAGTTTTTTTGGTCAAAAAATGTTGGCGCTGCCCATGTATCCCATTCTTCCTCTTCCGCTAATTCCACCGAAACCCTGAAAACTGTCTACAGCCTCCTCTACTTCTTCTCCTCCCCCTACTCCTTCCCACTCCACTCCTCCTCCCTCCACTCCTCCTCCCTCCACTCCTCCCCCTCCACTCCTCCCCCCTCCACTCCTCCTCCCTCCACTCCTCCTCCCTTCACTCCTCCCCCCTCTACTCCTCCCCCCTCCACTCCTCCTCCCTCCACTCCTCCACCCTCCACTCCTCCTCCCTCTACTCCTTCCCACTCCACTCCTCCTCCCTCCACTCCTCCCCCACCACTCCTCCCCCCTCCACTCCTCCTCCCTTCACTCCTCCCCCCTCTACTCCTCCCCCCTCCACTCCTCCCCCCTCTACTCCTCCCCCCTCCACTCCTCCTCCCTCCACTCCTCCTCCCTCCACTCCTCCCCCCTCCACTCCTCCTCCCTCCACTCCTCCTCCCTCCACTCCTCCTCCCTCCACTCCTCCCCCCTCCACTCCTCCTCCCTCCACTCCTCCTCCCTCCACTCCTCCCCCCTCCACTCCTCCTCCCTTCACTCCTCCCCCCTCCACTCCTCCTCCCTCCACTCCTCCACCCTCCACTCCTCCTCCCTTCACTCCTCCCCCCTCTACTCCTCCTCCCTCCACTCCTCCTTCCTCCACTCCTCCATTCTCCACTCCTCCTCCCTTCACTCCTCCCCCCTCTACTCCTCCCCCCTCCACTCCTCCTCCCTCCACTCCTCCACCCTCCACTCCTCCTCCCCTACCTTCTCCCAATATTCCTCCCCCCTCCATTCCTCCCCCCTCCACTCCTCCTCCCTCCACTCCTCCCCCCTCTACTCCTCCCCCCTCCACTCCTCCTCCCCTTCCTTCTCCCAATATTCCTCCCCCCTCTACTCCTGCTCCCTCCACTCCTCCCCTCTACTCCTCCCCCCTCCACTCCTCCTCCCCTTCCTTCTCCCAATATTCCTCCCCTTCACTCCTCCCCCTCTACTCCTCCCCCCTCCACTCCTCCTCCCCTTCCTTCTCCCAATATTCCTCCCCCTTCACTCCTCCCCCCTCTACTCCTCCTCCCTCCACTCCTCCCCCCTCTACCCCCCCTCCACTCCTCCCCCCTCTACTCCTCCCCCCTCCACTCCTCCTCCCCTTCCTTCTCCCAATATTCCTCCCCCTCCTCCCCCCCCTCCACCCTCCACTCCTCCTCCCCTTCACTCCTCCCCCCTCTACTCCTCCTCCCTTCACTCCTCCCCCCTCTACTCCTCCTCCCTCCACTCCTCCCCCTCTACTCCTCCCCCCTCCACTCCTCCTCCCCTTCCTTCTCCCAATATTCCTCCCCCTTCACTCCTCCCCCCTCTACTCCTCCTCCCTCCACTCCTCCCCCCTCTACCCCCCCTCCACTCCTCCCCCCTCTACTCCTCCCCCCTCCACTCCTCCTCCCCTTCCTTCTCCCAATATTCCTCCCCCCTCCACTCCTCCCCCCTCTACTCCTCCCCCCTCCACTCCTCCCCCCTCCACTCCTCCACCCTCCACTCCTCCCCCCTCCACTCCTCCTCCCTCCACTCCTCCTCCCCTTCCTTCTCCCAATATTCCTCCCCCCTTCACTCCACCCCCCTCTACTCCTCCCCCCTCCACTCTCCCCTCCTCTAATAATGCAGCACATTGATTGATTCTGCCACAATGATTGCTGGAAATGACGTTCTCCCGCCCCCTGAATGACATTTCCCTGCCTGTCCGCTGAATGTAAACAAAGGGGATCTGGGGATGACATCACATCCCGTAAATTAAACTTCACTGCATGTTGGCTGAATGTAAACAAAGGGCATCTGGGGTGACACCATGACTAATTATTATTATAATACAAGATTTATAGAGCGCCAACAGTTTGTGCAGCGCTTTATAACATAAAACACACAGTACAGGACAATAGAATAAAATATAAGAGGGCCCTGCTTATAAGAGTTGGAGGTGGGATAGGCTCCCCTGCAGAGATGAGTTTTCAGGGATCACCTGAAGGCAGTAGAGTAGGAGATAGCCGGACAGACTGAGGTAGGGAGTTCCAGAGGATGGGAGAGGCTCTGGAGAAGTCCTGGAGACAAGTATGGGAGGAGACAAGGGGACCAGAGAGCAGGAGGTCTTGGGAGGAGCGGAGAGGACGATTTGGGTGATATATGGAGACAAGATTGGTGATGTATCCACCCCGTGGATCTGGGGTGACATCATAGCTCGTGAATGACATTTCCAGGACCATCTACTGAATGTAAGCAAAGGGGCGTGGATCTGGGGTGACACCATGACTCGTGAATGACATTTCCCTGACCGTCTACTGAATGTAAGCAAAGGGGCTTGGATCTGGGGTGACACCATGACTCTTGAATGACATTTCCCTGACTGTCCACCGAATGTAAACAAAGGGGCGTGGATCTGGGGTGACACCATAACTTGTGAATGACATTTCCCTGACTGTCTACTGAATGTAAACAAAGGGGAGTGGATCTGGGGTGACACCATGACTCTTGAATGACATTTCCCTGACTGTCCACCGAATGTAAACAAAGGGGAGTGGATCTGGGGTGACACCATGACTCTTGAATGACATTTCCCTGACTGTCCACCGAATGTAAACAAAGGGGAGTGGATCTGGGATGACACCATAACTTGTGAATGACATTTCCCTGACTGTCTACTGAATGTAAACAAAGGGGAGTGGATCTGGGGTGACACCATAACTTGTGAATGACATTTCCCTGACTGTCTACTGAATGTAAACAAAGGGGAGTGGATCTGGGGTGACACCATGACTCTTGAATGACATTTCCCTGACCGTCCACTGAATGTAAACAAAGGGGAGTGGATCTTGGGTGACACCATGACTCTTGAATGACATTTCCCTGACCGTCCACTGAATGTAAACAAAGGGGCGTGGATCTGGGGTGACACCATGACTCGTGAATGACATTTCCCTGTCTGTCCACTGAATGTAAACAAAGGGGCGTGGATCTGGGGTGACACCATGACTCGTGAATGACATTTCCCTGACCGTCCACTGAATGTAAACAAAGGGGCGTGGATCTGGGGTGACACCATAACTCGTGAATGACATTTCCCTGACCGTCCACTGAATGTAAACAAAGGGGCGTGGATCTGGGGTGACACCATAACTCGTGAATGACATTTCCCTGACCGTCCACTGAATGTAAACAAAGGGGCGTGGATCTGGGGTGACACCATGACTTGTGAATGACATTTCCCTGACCGTCCGCTGAATGTAAACAAAGGGGCGTGGATCTGGGGTGACACCATGACTCGTGAATGACATTTCCCTGTATGCCAGCTGAATGCAGACAAAGGGGGAGGGACCCAGGACGATGCCATCGATAGAATATGGTCGTAGCAGTAATCAGTGATCCCCATGATTCAGTTTCAATGCTGAACCATAAGAAGGATTCTTTGCGATGGTCAGCGGGAGCGTGTCCGTGTCCCGTTTTCCGTGTTCTGTGTTCCGTGTCCCGTGTTCCGTGTTCTGTGTTCCGTGTTCTGTGTTCCGTGCCCCGTGTTCCGTTATATGCGCCCGGCGATTATTCTTATTTTTGCATCTACAGTGTGAATGCAGGAAGCCGCCATCGCTGGTAATACCGCGGCGCTTTCTTCTGCTGTAAATAAGCCTTCTTCCAATGTCGGCCTCCAGTCCTCGGAGAAGGGAAGGCGGGGGGTTAATCCGGCGGCCGCCTCGGCTTTTCCTTCCTCCATCTTCCAGCAGACAGCGATAAATCACAGCCGGCTTCCCGGAGAACGGCGCCGGTGATTTATACCGTGTATAATTATCAATATGGCTTTACAAACATGTGCAATAAGCCCATCTAACACCCCATAAATCCTGAGCCGCAATCCTCCGGTAAACAAGGCGAGTCTTTTCTTCCAGGGCGCCGTGTGCCAGGAGCGGGCAGCGCTTTCCCTGCGACGCCTGGCGAGGAGATAATGGGAACGCCGCATGGAGCAGCCGAGGAAATCTCGCCATTATCATGTCACCGGCAGCCCAAAAATAATCAGTGTGGTATTTGTATTGTCTGGCAGCGCCGGCCCGGTGACTCTCTGAATGGGGAATAGAAGGAGAAGAATGGATTGAGGAAGAAGCTGGGGATCAGCTGAGAGAAATAATGCAGCTCATGATTGATTTAATGCAAGCACTGGAAGGCATTGGCAGCAACCTCTTCCAATGCCCTGCACAGCAGAGCTCAGACTGGCAAAGAAGGGTGCAGCACAAGGGGCCAATAAGATGTGCTCCAGTGTTCATGTGCTAAAAAGAGCCATGCTGATAGGAGGAGGGAGCAGAGTGACGGAGAGAGATGAGCTCATCGCTGTGCTGATTCTCCTTTCACTGTCTTTAGCTATTTGCCTGGATATCATTGCACCATGAAAGTAAAAGGCGACCCCCATTCCTGTGTCCCCGCCCTGTTTATTCCTTTATTGGACCTTTCAACTGAAATTATTTTTTAAAAGATGGAAAGTGGAAGTTGCAAACATTTGAACGTCGAATGTAACCAATTTCTTTCTTCATTTCCTGAATCGATACTTAGAGGATATGATGTCATAGGGGCGGTTCCCACCACACAGTACATTTATTCCCCCAAAATCTCAACCAGACCCCTATCAAATCATGAAGGCCAGGAAAGCCCCTCCCCCTCCTGAACCATACCAGACCATATACCCTCAACATGCCGCATTACAGGCCTCCTCAGACCACCAACCAGAGCACTGTGCATTACAGGCCTCCTGAGACCACCAACCAGAGCACTGTGCATTACAGGTCTCCTCTTACCACCGGCATCCAGAGCACTGTGCATTACAGGCCTCCTGAGACCACCAACCAGAGCACTGTGCATTACAGGCCTCCTCTTACAACCGGTATCCAGAGCACTGTGCATTACAGGTCTCCTCTTACCACCGGCATCCAGAGCACTGTGCATTACAGGCCTCCTCAGACCACCAACCAGAGCACTGTGCATTACAGGCCTCCTGAGACCACCAACCAGAGCACTGTGCATTACAGGTCTCCTCTTACCACCGGCATCCAGAGCACTGTGCATTACAGGCCTCCTGAGACCACCAACCAGAGCACTGTGCATTACAGGCCTCCTCTTACAACCGGTATCCAGAGCACTGTGCATTACAGGCCTCCTCTTACAACCGGTATCCAGAGCACTGTGCATTACAGGCCTCCTCTTACCACCGGTATCCAGAGCACTGTGCATTACAGGCCTCCTCTTACCACCGGTATCCAGAGCACTGTGCATTACAGGTCTCCTCTTACCACCAGCATCCAGAGCACTGTGCATTACAACCCTCCTCAGACCACCAGCATCCAGAGCACTGTGCATTACAGGCCTCACACCACCATCCCAGAGCACTGTGCATTACAGGCCCCCTCAGAGCACTGTGCATTACAGGCCTCCTCAGACCACCGTCCAGAGCACTGTGCATTACAGGCCTCCTCAGACCACCGTCCAGAGCACTGTGCATTACAGGCCTCCTCAGACCACCGTCCAGAGCACTGTGCATTACAGGCCTCCTCAGACCACCGTCCAGAGCACTGTGCATTACAGGCCTCCTCAGACCACCGTCCAGAGCACTGTGCATTACAGGCCTCCTCAGACCACCGTCCAGAGCACTGTGCATTACAGGCCCCCTCATACCACCGTCCAGAGCACTGTGCATTACAGGTCTCCTCATACCACCGTCCAGAGCACTGTGCATTACAGGCCTCAAATACAACTAAAACTAAGACAATTGCAGGTAACTAAAATGGGACTAAAACTAAAATGGAATTTTAGACAAAAGATCATAACTAAAACTAAAGCAAAATTTGCTGCCAAAATGAACACGCCCCCCCCCCCCCCCCCCCCCGAAGTAAATCCATCATCAGTCACCAGGAACGTCGATCTCTGGCCTGCAAAAAAAAAAAGAAAAGACGCAGACCGTCGAACACGACTGCTCCTGTTGCTTGACACTCGTCAAATGACTGTGCCGCTTCCCCCGCTGCTAATTAAACAAAGGGGCGGGGTCACCTAGGTCAGAGGGGCCGGTATGGATTTGGGGGGGGGGAGGGGTTCCCACTCCATTTTTTTTTCCTTCGGCTGTCAGCGGGATTCCCTTGTGCTGGCAGGGATGACTCATCATTGTCAGGAAGCCGGAGGCGCCGGCTTATTAACACCCAATGACTCATCTCTGCCGCTGACAGCATTGATGAGTCACCGGTTAGAAGAACGCCGGAGGGTGCCGGCTCCTAACAAGCAGCAGAAATCGCAGGAAAAAGCGCATTCAGGGAGTTTTTGATACATTTCAGGCCAGTTCCTTGCAGAAAAATTGCAGCATGTTCTACATTTGTGAACTGCAGCGGAGGAAATCCATACTGACCGCTGTCCGTGCGATTTTGATGAGGAATAGAAACGCAGCGGGCGCGGGTGGTGTGACTCGGCCCTAAGAAGAGGAACTTTCCACCCGGAGGCTCCGCAGATCTCAGCAGAATGTTTGTCTCTCCGATTGAAGATTTATTTGTGAATCTTAGAAAGAAGAAACTCTCCGGGATTTACGGTTGGAAACGTTCTTCATTGATTGGTTGGAGATTCCTTATTGGCGGTAAATCTCGGCGTGGCTCTGATTTGCGGCTTGGAAGATGAAGCTTGGTATCTGAGGCTGCGATAACCTCATTCAATATTAAAGGACGGATCAGGAGAAGAGGGGCCCGAGGCGGATTTATTCCGGGTCCAATTAATGGGAAATCATTAGAGAGAGAAGAGGAGCCGGGGACCGCCACTAATTCTCCGGCCATCGGTGGAAGTGGGGGGGGGGGGGAACTTCCTACGAAAATATAAAAATTATCGAGGCATAAAAAAAAATCTCGGGAGTGAAGGAGATCCGGAAACAATGTGATAATCCGGGGACCAAAGCCGGTGACTCTATGGGGGCCAAACCGTGCAGCCTCCGTGTGCGCCAACCTGGCAACCTGCAACAATAGGGATTAGGGATCCAGGGTTGTACCTAAGGATTTGCTTCTTTTTTATTGTATTTAAAAACTTTTCTTATCTATTGAAGTATTTCAGTGCTGCTGATGTCCTGCAGCCTCTTTACAGCCACTTTGTCAGAGAAGTCTGGTCCATAGGATAGATGGAGTTCCTCTTGGTTGTGGGTTGGGGAGCACGCATCGGCATACGCGCATGCGCACTCGCTCATCAATGCGCACATCTGTCACTAATGATGGCGCCAGGCGGGCTATTTTACCTGGCCTTCTGCATGGACTCATTGCTGTTTGGTCTGCAGCTTCTGTGCATTGTTCCTGATTCCGTGTGACCTCTGATCCCTAACCTGTGATTGTCTGCTTCATACCCTGACCCCGGCTCGTCTGCTGGATTTCGCTTCTGCCTTCTGCTCCTGCCTTACTGTTCTCTTGGTACCGACTTGGCTTGTGACCCGACCATCCTGTCTACCATCTACGTCCATCTGCCCGACCATTACCGACTTTCAGCCCAGCAAGTCTTGTTTCCAGCAGCCTTCTACCAGCCTGTTCACTGCTACATCTCCCTGCTGACCAGTGGCGGCTGGTGCTCAAAATGTTTGGGGGGGGGCGCAAAAAGAAAAATGTAATAGGTATTGCTTCGCGGCAAAAAATGCGGTAAAAAAATTGCATGACTTTGAGGTGATGGTATAGGCATGGCACAGGTGATGGCATAGGCATGGCACAGGTGATGGCACAGGTGATGGCATAGGCATGGCACAGGTGATGGTATAGGCATGGCACAGGTGATGGCATAGGCATGGCACAGGTGATGGCACAGGTGATGGCATAGGCATGGCACAGGTGATGGCATAGGCATGGCACAGGTGATGGCATAGGCATGGCACAGGTGATGGCACAGGCATGGCACAGGTGAGGGCATAGGCATGGCACAGGTGATGGCACAGGTGATGGCATAGGCATGGCACAGGTGATGGTACAGGCATGGCACAGGTGAGGGCACAGGTCGGCTTCAATCACTTACCTTCTGACGGCGGCGGGATGGCGGGATTCTGGGAACCGAGACGAGCAGCGCCGTGGACGTCCTCCTCTTCAGTCTTCTGTCTTCCGGTCCGGGCGGCGGGAAGGAGATCGGGCGGTGACGGTGCATGACTGACGCACGCACCGGCATCGCCCCCATTGCGAGTCAGCGATATCCTGGATGATGATTGGTCCAGGCTGGAGACTGGACCAATCACAGCCAGGATATCACGAAGGTGGGGGTGGCACAGCACTTTTTCCTGCGCCCAGGTTACGCCCCCAGAAGGCAGCCAATCGGCGCCTCTTCTGGGTCGTAAACCCCACCCCCCCCACCCCCCATAGCCACCAGGCCCAGCGCATAGGCCTGCAAACACAATTTTTTTTTTCAAAACTTTATTTGTTCTTTTTGTCATTTTTTTTTTCTATTTTTTTTTCTTTTTTTTTAGGGGGGGCGGCGCTCTGGCGCCCCCTATGCACGGGCCGCCACTGCTGCTGACTGCAGCCACGCAAACTACTGGACTGATTGCAGGCACTCCTACGTCACCGTGCTCCTGTGGCTGCTGTCTCACTATCAGTGGTCCTCGAGCCGGAATTATACGAGAGGACCTCCTCTACACGTCAGGCTCACTGACCAGATAGGTGACACGCTTCCTGCCCACATGTACTCCAGTAGGTGGGCTTCCCAATGGTGGACCATGCCTGGGTAATAATGTACATCAACGTATCAACTTGTAGTCTCCATTGACAACCCAGGAACACAACTGGAAACCAGGGACAGAGCGTTGTCAGCCTATAACAGGAAGCGCCTGAACAAGGACCTCCATCGTAGGATTATTTTAATGGAAGCTTCTGCAAACAGCCAAAGGAGTGGTAACGTAACTGCTTGTAGTCTCCACAAGGGGGCACAAGTGACAGGGTGACAACGCAGGAGTACAGTTGTGAGACAGTTGTCACCCTATAAGAGGAAGTGCCTGAACAAGGACCTCCATGGTAGGATCACCGGGAATTCTTTTAATTAAAGCTCCAAGTTTCAAAAATAAATTAAAAATGTTTTGTAGGAAATGGTTAAACCTGGTCAGTTTATTGTTTACCATCCGTGTCCAGCTGGAGATTTTTTTTTCACTTCCTGTCCCTGTCACTGTCACTTCCTGTCCCTGTCACTGTCACTGTCCTGTCACTTCCTGTCCCTGTCACTGTCACTGTCCTGTCACTTCCTGTCCCTGTCACTGTCACTGTCCTGTCACTTCCTGTCCCTGTCACTGTCACTGTCCTGTCACTTCCTGAGATAGAACAGGAAGGGAGCAGCAATCTCCCTCCTAGATGGCTGTCCCCATTGGAAGATTCGCCCTCCTCTCTTACTCTGGTGACAACTGTAACATTTTGGATTTCCTCTCACTTTTAGTTTCTTTTGTGACAAATGGCTTTATTCGCACAGACAGCTGTGTGTGTGTGTGTGGGGGGGGGGGGGGTTGGTTGGCTGAGCTGCAGTTTTACCACCCACCTAAAGTCCAAAATACAGTCAGAGGGGGCCGTTTACATCCCCCGGTTGTGTAGCTGCCACGGTAAATTGAACACAGAATGTTGAGTTTATATTTAAACCCAACCCTTAAAAATAAAGCCAGTATATCCAAAATTCTCGCCGTATCCCTTCACCTGAGCCCCACCCCCACTACTCGCCATAGACTGACCTCTAACCCCAGGTTACCCATCACACATCCATACTTACCTTGTTTGGTGACAACGCTACCGGAATCTGCAGAGAACTGTTCCATGGGGGCGGCCATTGATAAATTCCACTTGAAGGTGTTGGATTTGAGGCTGTAATCCCGCAGCCGGTGTGCAATATGGAGTCCGAAATCTCTGCCCTCCCATCCTTGTACCAGATCTGCCCTCCCATCCTTGTACCAGATCTGCCCTCCCATCCTTCTACCAGATCTGCCCTCCCATCCTTGTACCAGATCTGCCCTCCCATCTTTGTACCAGATCTGCCCTCCCATCCTTGTACTAGATCTGCCCTCCCATCCTTGTACCAAATCTGCCCTCCCATCCTTGTACCAGATCTGCCCTCCCATCCTTCTACCAGATCTGCCCTCCCATCCTTGTACCAAATCTGCCCTCCCATCCTTGTACCAGATCTGCCCTCCCATCCTTGTACCAGATCTGCCCTCCCATCCTTGTACCAAATCTGCCCTCCCATCCTTGTACCAGATCTGCCCTCCCATCCTTGTACCCGATCTGCCCTCCCATCCTTGTACCCGATCTGCCCTCCCATCCTTGTACCAGATCTGCCCTCCCATCCTTGTACCAGATCTGCCCTCCCATCCTTCTACCAGATCTGCCCTCCCATCCTTCTACCAGATCTGCCCTCCCATCCTTGCACCAGATCTGCCCTCCCATCCTTGTACCGGATCTGCCCTCCCATCCATGTACCAGATCTGCCCTCCCATCCTTGTCCCAGATCTGCCCTCCCATCCTTGCACCAGATCTGCCCTCCCATCCTTCTACCAGATCTGCCCTCCCATCCTTCTACCAGATCTGCCCTCCTATCCTTCTACCAGATCTGCCCTCCCATCCTTGTCCCAGATCTGCGACTCGCTATAAGGAAGACGCGGCTGAGCTGAGCCTTTAATGTGGCTGGGGGAGAGCGGTGCCCAGACAGGCTGGTAATGGATGTTGTGTAGAGGGAGATAATGAAACCAAATCATACAAAGGTTTTATTCCCATTACAAGGCTCATCAGATGCAGCCAGAAGGTCCCTTGTTACCCCCCCCTCCCCCCACCACCAGGCTGGGCCAAGGTCTCCTCCTTCCGCGCAGAGCCGTATAGAAAGTCTCCGGCTTTGTGCAGTCAGGAAAGTGGCGAGAATGTCATTATCGCAGCGCTGGGGACCGGGTGTCAGGATTAATCAGGGGGACGGTGATAAAAGAGGCAGGGCTGGGAAATCATATGCAGCGGAGAGGCCGGTGGCCTGATCGGGGGAGATTGCCTCTCACTGGATTAGCTTTGTGCCGTCTCCTCCAGCCGGGAGATAAAGGATTAGCCGGAGACAATAAAGGATGTTTATCAACCACTCACATTTTTTTTTTTTTCATTAGACGCAGAAATAAAAATACAGGATAAAGGCCGTGCAAAAAGCAGAAACCGAGAGTCAGGAGATCAGAGAACCTGGAGAAGGCCAACAGAGTCAGGAATAGGGATGATCGAACAGTTCGGGTCGACCATCAGTTCGACCCGAACATTGACTGTTCGAAATTCGGCCAAATTTCGAACTTTTTTCTGAAAAAGTTCGGAATTCAGAAACCAGAACCAACCGAAATGCAATGGGACAGGTACTGGGCTTTAAAAGCCCGTGATTGGACCAGAACCATCAGTAAAATGTGATTGGAGTGACTAGGGGGTCCAGAGGCCAATCATTAGTGAATACGCCCCCAGTATATAAGATAGCCCCCGCCAAATCTCTAGCACTGTAATACAGGGCTGTGGAAGAGAGTGGAAGCAGTTCTGTTACTTCTGCTTCAAAGTGTCATTTAGCAATTATTAGTGTGAGGAAAGGGATATCTAGTGTAGTTAGGGTACTATATACCACCATAGTTAGATTTAATAATCTAGTTTCTGTAGGGAAAGTGTGAAGTGTCAGGGGACCGTAGTGTAGTGTAGGGTGAACTGACTGCTATGGCAGGGTGACAAAACCCTTCCATATCAGGGTGACCACCATAGAAAAAAGATTGTTTCTATTAGATTTGCTATAGAACAGGTTAGTGGCTTTGTTACTTTCACACCTGACTGTTTTGTTGCAGGCTTTTTTTTGGGGGGTTATTGGAGGCAGGCATGACATCTGAACTTGTGTATAGGGGTATATATACACACACACACTTATATGTATATATACACATACACACATATAGGTGTGAAAGGAGCGAAGTCCTATGGGTGTTAATAATTTCATTAGCGCAGCCATAGTGTTCTGCTACTTTCACACCTATATATGTGTATATATACATATATGTGTGTGTGTATATATACCCCTACACAGAAGTTCAGATGTCATGCCTGCCTCCAAAGACGTCCACAAAAAAGCCCTATAAACGCCTGCAACAAAAAGCCGGGTGTGAAAATAGTGAAGCCATGTCCCTGTTCTATATTCATTCTAATACAAACAAACTTTTTTTTTTTCTGGTTCTGGACATGCTACAGAGCTGAAACTTCACAGGTACACTTTTTAGACCCCCAGACACTAAATCCAAGAAATCTCATTTTTTTTTCAATAATTTTTTTCAATAATTGGCTCAAAAATGAAAATTTTTAAGAACTTTTTTTTGTGTGATTAATAGTCCCTGGGGCATGACCCAGAACCCTAGGCACTTTTTAGGGGCATTTATTGGGTTTTAAGGATTCAAAATGGTGTTTTTTGATTACCGAATTTCGGGTCCCATTGATTTTAATGGGGTTCTGAAATCTGGGCCAAACTTTCGGGTAGTTCGGGTGTTCTGGTCGAACCGAACTTTTCAAAAGTTCGATCATCCCTAGTCAGGAACCCAGAGAACCTGGAGAAGGCCAACAGAGTCAGGGGACCGCAGAACCTGGAGAAGGCCAACAGAGTCAGGGGACCAGAGAACATGGAGAAGGCCAACAGAGTCAAGGGACCAGAGAACCTGGAGAAGGCCAACCGTGTCAGGGGACCAGAGAACCTGGAGACGGCCAACCGAGTCAGGGGACCAGAGAACATGGAGAAGGCCAACAAAGTCAGGGGACCAGAGAACCTGGAGGAGGCCAAAAAAGTCAGGTGACCAGATAACCTGGGGAAGGCCAACAGAGTCAGGGGACCAGAGAACCTGGAGAAGGCCAACACAGTCAGGTGACCAGATAACCTGGAGAAGGCCAACCGAGTCAGGGGACCAAAGAACCTGGAGGAGGCCAACACAGTCAGGTGACCAGATAACCTGGAGAAGGCCAACCGAGTCAGGGGACCAAAGAACCTGGAGGAGGCCAACAGAGTCAGGTGACCAGAGAACCTGGAGAAGGCCAACAGAGTCAGGGGACCAGAGAACCTGGAGAAGGCCAACAGATTAATGGGACCAGAGAACCTGGAGAAGGCCAACAAAGTCAGGGGACCAGAGAACCTGGAGAAGGCCAAAAAAGTCAGGGGACCACAGAATCTGGAGAAGGCCAACAGAGTCAGGTGACCAGAGAATCTGGAGAAGGCGAACAGAAGCTGGAGGCCAACAAGAAGGGTCCTTGTTTTTCAGTGCAATAAAAGCCATAGAGCAATGGAAGCTCTACAGAGGAGACAGATCCTCTTTATGGGGTCTAGAGGGGGCTTCCCTGAGCTATGGTTGTGTGAAAGGAGAAATATCCATAGGAGGAGCCTGGAGGGAGTTTATTGAGACACTTGACCAGGGTAGGCCAATACAAGGTACCGGTTCTACAATATGAGAATCCCTGATGGCTCCTCCCAGGTGATTCCCGCCCATCCTAGATACCAGTAATGTGCGCACGCGCATGGAAGTCCCACATGTGCAGATATGACGCAGGTCTCAGTCTTGTCCTCAAGCCCCACGACACATCGGCGCACATGTGGGATCACCAAAGATGGAGGAATGTGTGGGCGAGCGGGGTGACGCCGGATTCACTCCAGGCTGATGTTCCTCTTTAAAATGCACAGCCAGCAAATTCCAAACAATGGGGCCACACAGGGCAGTAAGAGACGTTCCATGTGGGGGCCACACATGGCAGTAAGAGGGGTTCCAGGCATGGGCCACACATGGCAGTAAGAGGGGTTCCATGCGGGAGGCCACACAGGGCAGTAAGAGGGGTTCCATGCGGGAGGCCACACAGGGCAGTAAGAGGGGTTCCATGCGTGGGCCACACATGGCAGTAAGAGGGGTTCCATGCGTGGGCCACACATGGCAGTAAGAGGGGTTCCATGCGTGGGCCACACAGGGCAGTAAGAAGGGTTCCATGCGTGGGCCACACAGGGCAGTAAGAGGGGTTCCATGCGTGGGCCACACATGACAGTAAGAGGGGTTCCATGCGTGGGCCACACAGGGCAGTAAGAGGGGTTCCATGTGGGGGCCACACAGGGCAGTAAGAGGGGTTCTATGCGTGGGCCACACAGGGCAGTAAGAGGGGTTCCATGCGTGGGCCACACATGGCAGTAAGAGGGGTTCCATGCGTGGGCCACACAGGGCAGTAAGAGGGGTTCCATGCGTGGGCCACACAGGACAGTATGAGGGGTTCCATGCGTGGGCCACACAGGGCAGTAAGAGGGGTTCCATGCGTGGGCCACACAGGGCAGTAAGAGGGGTTCCATGCGTGGGCCACACATGACAGTAAGAGGGGTTCCATGCGTGGGCCACACAGGGCAGTAAGAGGGGTTCCATGCGTGGGCCACACAGGGCAGTAAGAGGGGTTCCATGCGTGGGCCACACAGGGCAGTAAGAGGGGTTCCATGCGTGGGCCACACAGGACAGTATGAGGGGTTCCATGCGTGGGCCACACAGGGCAGTAAGAGGGGTTCCATGCGTGGGCCACACAGGGCAGTAAGAGGGGTTCCATGCGTGGGCCACACAGGGCAGTAAGAGGGGTTCCATGCGTGGGCCACACAGGACAGTATGAGGGGTTCCATGCGTGGGCCACACAGGGCAGTAAGAGGGGTTCCATGCGTGGGCCACACATGACAGTAAGAGGGGTTCCATGTGGGGGCCACACAGGGCAGTAAGAGGGGTTCCATGCCTGTGTATTATTGCTTGTAGAAATCTGATGAAGGGTTTGGGGTAACAATGTTACGGTTCTCCCCCCCCCCCCCCCCACACACACACAGGTATGTCCACTGCATCACTCCATCAGAAATGCGTCTATCTCACCTTCAGCTGCGCCTACAATCTGAGCTCCATGGTCTCCTCCTATGATGACCCCCCCGGTGCCCCGTGACCTCCCCCCTTCCCCCCCCCCCACATTCTCTCATCTGATTGGTGGATTGCTGCATTTCCAGGTCTGATCGCCCTTTAAAAATAATAATCGTTTTCCTGCAAATCATTGGAGCCGCGAGGGGGAAATCGCAAACCGCAAAAAAAAACCGAAGCGGAAAGAAGGCCCCCCGCCCATCCCCCCTCACCCCCACTTTCAGGGATAAAGAGAAAAGAGCGAACGTTGGAGGTGAGCTGCTGTGATCAGCGGAAAGCTGGAAGATCGAGTGTCAGGCGGAGAGTCTGGTGACACCGCAGAGGACAAAATCTCATTATCCCAACATGTCCTGGAGAAGCAATTATAGAGGGACCCCGAATTAGTTCTGCACCCATCGGCGGCTGCTGATTGGCTGGAGGGGGGAGGGGGAGAAATGCTGTACAATGAAAGGAAACACGCTGGAAATAAATAATCGCCCATCAGTGAATGAATCCGCAATGTCTCAGCGTCTGTGTGCCGGACTTTATATAACCCGACAACCGGAGGGATCCGAGCTCCGCCCACCCATCCATTCTTCATATTTATTTTCACTGCGGATCTCCTGCGGCTCTTTGCAGCTTATTTCATTTTGCTGTCTCCATGCACACGTTCCACCGCCGGCTGCCTGATGGTGACAACAATGGAGCATGCCTGTGCAATGTGTGAAGTCTCCACCAGGAGGACGTGTGACAGGGTGACAACGCAGGAACAGAATTGGGAGACAGAGTCAGAGCGTTGTCACCCAATAACAGAGAGAATGGGCGGAGCCAAACCCTACATCAACAATACCTCATGACGCTGCGTCCCCGATTTCCTCTCCTTGATTGTTGGAATTGAATACATAAATGGGAGGAGCCGGTCTGCATGCGTTTATCAGTGATTGGCATTAATGCATTCTATTGGCCAGAATTTATTGTAACACGGAAACGCACATTTATACACATTTGTGTCTTATTTCTGCCCAATCGCTGCTCTCTGAACTCACAAGTGATATTTTTTTGATCTGCCTCTACAATGCGCCAGCCTACGCCACTCCCTGTGTCCAACACTAGGTGGGGCTATGACCTTTGGGGTGGGTCCATGATCCATTTCCTGTGTCTTTATCGGCAATAGGCAACCCTAACCCCTAACCCCTAACCCTATCCCTAACCCTATCCCTAACCCTATCCCTATCCCTAACCCTATCCCTATCCCTAACCCTAACCCTATCCCTATCCCTAACCCTATCCCTAACCCTAACCCTCACCCTAACCCTAACCCTATCCCTAACCCTATCCCTATCCCTAACCCTATCCCTAACCCTATCCCTAACCCTAACCCTATCCCTATCCCTAACTCTCACCGTAACCCTAACCCTAACCGACATACAGGACAACATGGGGTGGAGGGGAGGGGGGGGGGGGTAAAAACATAACCAGAAGAAGAAGAACCTCCACCACCGATAACACATCTACAGTCTGCGGCTTCATATGTAATAAACTGCAAAAACCAGCAGTGTTCTCAGTGACAATGTATCAAATACAGAAAATCCGGAAATATTCACAGAGCTTCACTTCTTCCACATTTTATGTTACAGCCAACATGGATTCCATTCATTATTTTCCTCAAAATTCTACAAACCCCTCCCCCATTAAGACAACGTGAGAGAAGTTTGTTTGAAATCTTTGCAAATTTATTAAAAATAAAAAAGGAAATAATCCCATGTACATAAGTATTCACCCCCTTTGCCATGTACATAAGTATTCACCCCCTTTGCCATGTACATAAGTATTCACACCCTTTGCCATGACACTCAGAATTCAGCTCAGGTCCATCCTGTTTCCACTGATCACCCTTGAGATGTTTCTACAACTTGATTGGAGTCCACCTGTGGTAAATTCAGGTGATTGGACATGATTTGGAAAGGCACACACCTGTCTATATAAGGTCCCACAGGTAACAGTGCATGTCAGAGCACAAACCAAGCCATGAAGTCCAAGGAATTGTCTGTAGACCTCGGAGACAGGATTGTATGGAGGCACAGATCGGGGGAAGGGTACAGAAACATTTCTGCAGCATTGAAGGTCCCAATGAGCACAGTGGCCTCCATCATCTGTAAATGGAAGAAGTTTGGAACCACCAGGACTCTTCCTAGAGCGGCCGCCCGGCCAAACTGAGTGATCGGGGGAGGGGGGCCTTAGTCAGGGAGGTGACCAAGACCCCGATGGTCACTCTGACAGAGCTCCAGCATTTCTCTGTGGAGAGAGGAGAACCTTCCAGAAGAACAACCATCTCTGCAGCACTCCACCAATCAGGCCTGTATGGGTGTGGCCAGACGGAAGCCACTCCTCAGTAAAAGTCACATGACAGCCCACCTGGAGTTTACCAAAAGTCACCTGAAGGACTCTCAGACCATGAGAAACAAAATTCTCTGCTCTGATGAAACAAAGATTGAACTCTTTGGTCTGAATGGGAAGCGTCATGTCTGGAGGAAACCAGGCACCGCCCATCACCTGACCAATACCATCCCTACTGTGAAGCATGGTGGTGGCAGCATCATGGTGTGGGGAGGAACTGGGAGACTAGTCAGGATGGAGGGAAAGATGAATGCAGCAATGTACAGAGAGATCCTTGATGAAAACCTTCTCCAGAGCGCTCTGGACCTCAGACTGGGGGAAGGTTCATCTTCCAACAGGACAACGACCCTAAGCACACAGCCAAGATAACAAAGGAGTGACTACGGGACAACTCTGTGAATGTCCTTGAGTGGCCCAGCCAGAGCCCAGACTTGAACCCGATTGGACATCTCTGGAGAGATCTGAAAATGGCTGTGCACCGACCCTCCCCTATCCAACCTGATGGAGCTTGGGAGGTCCTGCAAAGAAGAATGGGGGAAACTGCCCAAAAATAGGAGTGCCAAGCTTGTAGCATCATACTCAGAAATACTGGAGGCTGGAATTGGTGCCAAAGGAGCTTCACTAAAGTATTGAGCAAAGGGTGAGAATACTTATGTACATGGCAAAGGGGGTGAATACTTATGTACATGGCAAAGGGGGTGAATACTTATGTACATGGAAAAGGGTGTGAATACTTATGCACATGGGATTTTTTCATTTTAATACATTTGCAAAGATTTCAAACAATCTTCTCTCACGTTGTCATTATGGGGGAGGGGTTTGTAGAATTCTGAGGAAAATAATGAATGGAATCCATGTTGGAATAAGGCTGTAATATAAAATGTGAAAGAAGTGAAGCGCTGTGAGAACTTTCCGGATGCTCTGTGTATGAAGGTAAATCCAACCCTGGTTATTGGGGGGGGGGGGGGTTATTGGGGGCTGTCCCGTGGAAGGATTCAGTTCCTGTAGACTTCAGTGGGGTTTGGCGCTAAGTTTGGGGTTTTTTGGCGTTCACTAAACCGGTCTGGATCCGAATCGGTTCATTCATCGCGACTCAGCAGGCAGTCCTTGTAATCTGTTCTCCCCTCCCCCCCACGCAGATATAAACTCTGTAAAGGTGACTTTCCCTCTTCAGCGGAAGATGATTTAGGAGAATTTTCCGATCGTCCTTCTTATATAAGATAATCGCTTTAGCGCACATCTGGGACTGCCATCCTGCGATTTCTTATTGTTCTTAATAGTCCAATATCTCTCCCTGAATCCTGGGGCTGTGAGGGCGGACAGGAGCCCCCCGGGGTGGCGCCGCCGCATCGTCCCTCAAATGACAAGTTATTACCTCGCTGATGCAGATTGCGGATCGCACGTAATGCATTTTTCTGTGACTTTTGATGTCATTTCTGAGCGATGGAGGGGAAGCGTAAGCCACAAATGCCCGGCCAGGAAAATGTAATCGGGCTCCCCGGGCTGCCTGGAAGATCCGTCACAGTGAGCGTAATAAAAGCTTTGATGACAGAGGGAACAAATAGGAGCGTCTTCCACAACGCACCTGGGGGCCCCTCGCCGCACGCCGCACTCATACAAGACTCCATGACCTTCCCTTTCAGGCACATTGATCACAGCGAGCAACGCCGCGCACATTACAACAACAACCCCCAACATTCGCTCCGCCGAGGCCGAGTAATTAGAGGTGCAAAATCACAGATTTCACAATCTCATGTTTATATCTCCAAATCAGAACGCAGCACGCAGCCAGGAAGAGCGAGCGCGGTATTTCATCAGTAGACGGCGTGCTATGGGAACATTCGTTCTCAGGACTGCTGATCTCCTGCGGCCTTCATCAGCCACTTCCTGTCCACATGAAATCAGCACCAGCTGGATTCCTGATAGAGACAACGGAGGACCGCGCCCAATCCCTGATCATGGAAGGAAATGGGGGGGGGAATGGAGCCTTACATTACATCACAGGGGAATGGGGCCTTACATCAATGGGCGGGGAATGGGGCCTTACATCAATGGGCGGGGAATGGGGCCTTACATCAATGGGGGGGGAATGGGGCCTTACATCACGGGCGGGGAATGGGGCCTTACATCAATGGGCGGGGAATGGGGCCTTACATCAATGGACGGGGAATGGAGCCTTACATCAATGGGCGGGGAATGGGGCCTTACATCAATGGGCGGGGAATGGGGCCTTACATCAATGGGCGGGGAATGGGGCCTTACATCAATGGGCGGGGAATGGGGCCTTACATCACGGGCGGGGAATGGGGCCTTACATCAATGGGCGGGGAATGGGGCCTTACATCACGGGCGGGGAATGGGGCCTTACATCAATGGACGGGGAATGGGGCCTTACATCAATGGACGGGGAATGGGGCCTTACATCAATGGGCGGGGAATGGGGCCTTACATCAATGGGCGGGGAATGGGGCCTTACATCAATGGGCGGGGAATGGGGCCTTACATCAATGGGCGGGGAATGGGGCCTTACATCAATGGACGGGGAATGGGGCCTTACATCAATGGACGGGGAATGGGGCCTTACATCAATGGGCGGGGAATGGGGCCTTACATCAATGGGCGGGGAATGGGGCCTTACATCAATGGGCGGGGAATGGGGCCTTACATCAATGGGCGGGGAATGGGGCCTTACATCACCGGCACACTGAGCAGAAGACACGTGCGATTCTTTTTGTTGATTCCAGTGTATCCAAATTTCCGATTTACAATCGTAACAAATTTCAACGAATCAGAAAACAAGAACAGAATAAAATAGAATAGAAAATAAAGGAATAGAAAAAAAAAGGAAAATAATAGAATATAAATAAAAGAATGGAAAATAAAGGAATAAAATAGAAAATAATTTTTGTTTGCCGAATTTCACACAAGATTCCCAGACACCAAATCCGGCCCAATTCCCATCACTGGGGGGGGGGCCTGGAGACGTATATTTACCACCCTCAGCACTTTCTTATAGGGACCGCTCCGGATCACTACAGTTCTGTAAACGGGGATTTCATGGCGTAGAGCAGGGGTCCCCAAACTGTGGCCCGGGGGCCAGATACGGCTCTTTGCTTGCTTTTATCTGGCACTTGGGGCATTTCATCCACTGGCACCAACAATGGGGCATAATTCCTCCCACTGACACCAATGATGGGACACAACTCCTCCCACTGACACCAATGAGACACCAATGAAGGTGCACAATTCCTCCCACTGACACCAATGATTGGGCACAATTTTTCTCAATGACACCAATTTCCCACTGATTTGGGGACATTTTCTACTCCCAGTGGCCACAGTCCAGCCCACCTAAAGTCTGAAGGACAGTAAACTGGCCCTTTGTTTGGAGACCCCAGGGGTAGAAAGTCAGTGAGATGTCACATGACCGATTGTTTATTGATCCCATTTTCTATTTTCAGGAACTCTGTGTGGGTGACACCAATATACACTTATTATTATTTCCTGTCCTGGAGATCAGAGAACACCCCCTCCATGCTTAATGATCCACAGTCCTGACACACAATGACAACGCTGCTCCTCCAGGGATACAGTGCAGTGAGTGAGCGTTGTCACTCTATGACAGGAAGCTTGTTACTGGCAGGATCACCGGGTGAAATAAAGGAGAAAAGTCTGAAAAAAGAAAACAAATGCCTCCACATCTGAGGACAGGGGAGCTGCAATCCGTGGTGTGTTTATTATATGTTTCATATACGTTTCTGGTTCAGATGCACTTTAGGTTTGAAATAATTTAGCTGGAGGCCTTCCTGGAGACCTCTCCAAGGACCCTCCCGGAGACCCTTCCAAGGACCCTCCCGGTCCAGGAGACCCTTCCAAGGACCCTCCCGAAGACCCTTCCAAGGACCCTCCCCGAGACCCTTCCAAGGACCCTCCCGAAGACCCTTCCAAGGACCCTCCCAGAGACCCTTCCAAGGATCCTGCCGGAGACCCTTCTAAGGACCCTTCTGGAGACCCTTCCAATGACCCTCCCAGTCCCGGAGATCCTTCCAAGGACCCTCCCAGAGACCCTTCCATGGATCCTCCCAGAGACCCTTCCAAGGATCCTCCCAGAGACCCTTCCATGGATGCTCCCAGAGACCCTTCCAAGGATCCTCCCAGAGACCCTCAGTGAATCTCTTTTGTCTGGGCAAAGGATGGATTAATAAAAAAGTACAGAGTTATGAAATTCAGCAATCCCCCATCATCCAATTAGATTTCATCGCTCTTTAGTCCGGAGCAGCTAAAACAATGAAATCTGATTGGTCACTGAGAATTTCCGCACTTTGCTTTGTTCTATAAAAGGCATGACTTACACTAAGCTGGAGTTCGTCCGTCCATTGTCCAATCAGCCGATAGCCTGGAGTGCTTTGGTTCCCCATCTGGTACTGGAAGATGTCATACCGGCCCAGGGCATCGCCGTTCTTATTGAAGAGAACCGGGGTACCGGCACTACCTGCAGAGCATAAAGGAATATCGGTCACAGTGAATATGGTATCTTCCTTTGTCCCCCCCCCCCCTCTGTATGTTATTACTAATCAAAGCCCCCGGGTTCCATTCCCAGGTCCTCCCGTTGTTCCTCTCCACTGTAGAGTAAGGAGGCCTTGGAAACAAATTGTTCTACCTACAAAGATAATCCATAAAAAAGAAACCTCTGTAATACCGAGCTGAGATAAAACTACACGGAATTCTATCTCCTGGAAGTTTCCTTCATCTGGATGGACTGGTTCTGTTGGAGATGTTTCGTAGATTCTCCAAGTCACTTCCTGCAGTATACTGAGAAATTCATAGACCTGTACATCTGGGGGGGTGAGGAAACCTACCAACTAAATGAATGACCCTACATAAGAGGACCGGTTCTACCACTCAGGACTTAGCGGTCTTCCTACACGTCCTAGAGACAGGACATTCATTGGAGGACAGTGAGGCCACTTTTTGTCCAGAGAGGACAACTGGTTCACAAGAGGAGTGAAAACGGCCATCTACACCAAACTGGAACAACCATCCTTGGGGTCTTCAACACCTTCTGTCTTCCACATATAAACTCGTTAGAACATCAATTTCCCTGGAGATTTGATACTAATTCTGACCCACAGCCAGGGCCAATCCTAGGGTCACAGACGCTTGGGTGCAGAAATATTTCTGGCCCCCCCACATGGGCGTGGTCATCTTACTACCTCCTCCCCTTTACAAATGTTTATTTGGCAATGTCCATCAATGTCCATCAATGCAGCCTCATCAGGGCCCATCAATGCAGCCTCCCCAGTGCCCATCAGCGCAGCCCTACCAGTGCCCATCAGCGCAGCCCTACCAGTGCCTATCAATGCAGCCTCACCAGTGGCATCAGAGCGAGGAGAGGAAGAGGATCATCACACAGGTGGGACTTTGTGTGACTCTGGGCAATTCGAATCAAACTGTCACAGTTGGTGACGCCGGCCTGAAACCACCCCCAATGTGTGGCACCCGCGGTGGACTGCCCCCTGTTGGTACGTCACTGGTTTTGGCACCCCTCCCCTCAGCTCGTGACACCTGGGCGCAGTGCCGCCACACAGGAACAACCCTGCCCACAGCCATGTGACTCAAATGATGAACACCTATGCAGACACCAATGGCTGAGATAATGTAACTAGAACAGGGTTGTGCCACCACCATGAACTGGATGAAGGTGTTGGTGCTCCATGGGAGGATATAAATGTTAGGAGATGTTCCTGACACTCAGGACTAAAGAAAAGGATTGGAGAATCTACAAAACATCTCCAACATTACAGAACAAATCAAGCTGAATGAGACCACCTACTACTAGAAGGCTCTGAACCTGCAACCTCTGCTGTGTCTGGCAATGTCTCTTTTTCTTGAGCCTCCAAAGATACTAGACAGCTTGCTGTCTGATCTATTAAACAATTCTGCCTTGTGCCTTGTTTCCAGTGAACCTTGAACATCTTGCTCCTCCCATGAGCTTCTGATTTAAGCCATGCCTTTGCACTTCTTGTTTGCCTGAATATTCTGTCACAATCAGGGATCAGACTTGGAGACCAGTAGCTATAGAAGTAGAGAGGCTCTCACAGGCCAGCAGGATAAGTATACAAGCAGGTCCCCCTGAAGGATGGCGTGGGCTCACCCTAGGTACTAAGTACTAACGGGTGTTCACCAGAGCTCCTGGTGGTGGGGAAGGGTTTTGCTGCATGTTAGTACCAGGTCACGGTCCTCAGGATCGCCCCAGCAGGAGGTAAGCAAGCCGGGGTCCAGCAGCAGACATATCAGGTAGAGATTAAGCAGAAGCTTTGTCAGTAAGTAAGCCAAAGTTCTGTAACAAGGAGTAAGGAAGATACTGACGGTAGCAGGAGTGACAAGAGGGAAATATTAATTGGGGAGAGCACAATAATCTGGCAAACAGGAAGTGCTAAGGTGTGTTTGAATACGAAGATCATGGGAGGAGCAAAGAGTTCAAGGATCACCAGAAACAAGGCAAGATTGTGCAATGGACCAGACAGGGTGCTGTCCAGCATCTCAGGTGGCTCAGCAAGAAGAAACAGCAGAGGTTGCATGTTCAGACCCGGGTCCTTACTGGTGCTCAGCAAATATAAGATGGCTTTCAAGATGTTGCCTTGGGGCAATAAGTAAAGGTAGGAGGGGGGGATGCTCATCTTCTATTGCTAGATGGAGTTTAAAAGCACGATGACCTATAATGAGTAGGATTTCCTGAGAGCTGATCTCAGGTATCACTAGCACAGTAACCCCCCCCCCCCCTCTCATCCCGACTCGGAGTCCTTGTTCCCATTAGCAAGAAAGGAGCTTCTTCTGCGCCATTATTACCTCTAATGAAAACTACTTAGAGCATCTGAATTCCAAATTATTGCAGCAAATGGCGTGTTATCAGAGGGAATATTAGCAGCAAATTCTTCCATGAGTCGGAGAGACACAAAGCCGTCTCTGTCCTCGAAGAAGCGGGATTTTATTACGGAGAATTGGTGGTAATGGAGGGAAGTCCAGGAGCTGTACCTTTATATAAGAAAGCTTTAGGAGCCGGAGAACAAAAAAAAAATCTCCCAAATTTGCTGCTAAATTGCCAAATAATTAGCGCTGCTTGTTTTCCGATGACACAGGGCATTAGCGGGACACAAAACCTTTCTCTCATTTTTTTAGCCAGAATAGCGCCTTTCCGCCTTCTGCCGCACAATGGCGTCCAAATTACCAAAATGAGCTCAATTATTGAAGGCAGGAAATGGAGAGAATTATTAAAGAAATCGCTGGGTGGCTTTAAAAGAAGTAATAATAAGTCTTCTGTGATCTGCAGAGAATCCGGCACGGCGGGAAGGCGAGAGGGCCGCAAGGAAAACAGGAGGAGGAGAGAGGGGGGAAGTGAGCCAAGAGAGGGGAATGTATAGAGAGGAAGGTATAGAGGGGAAGGTATAGAGAGGAAGGTATAGAGAGGGAGGTCTAGAGAGGAGGGTATAGAGAGGGAGGTATAGAGAGGGAGGTAGAGAGAGGAAGGTATAGAGAGGGAGATATAGAGAGGGAGGTATAGAGAGGGAGGTATAGAGAGGGAGGTATAGATAGGGAGGTATAGAGAGGGAGGTATAGAGAGGAAGGTATAGAGAGGGAGATATAGAGAGGGAGGTATAGAGAGGAATGTATAGAGAGGGAGGTATAGAGAGGAAGGTATAGAGAGGAATGTATAGAGAGGGAGGTATAGAGAGGGAGGTATAGAGAGGAAGGTATAGAGAGGAAGGTATAGAGAGGAAGGTATAGAGTGGAAGGTATAGAGAGGAAAGTATAGAGAGGAAGGTATAGAGGGGAACATATAGAGAGGAAGGTATTGAGGGGAACATATAGAGAGGAAGGTATTGAGGGGAAGGTATAGAGAGGAAGGTATAGAGAGGAAGGTATAGAGAGTAAGGTATAGAGAGGAAGGTATAGAGGGGAAGGTGTAGAGAGGAAGGTATAGAGTGGAAGGTATAGAGAGGAATGTATAGAGAGGAATGTATAGAGAGTAAGGTATAGAGAGGAAGGTGTAGAGAGGAAGGTATAGAGTGGAATGTATAGAGGGGAAGGTATAGAAAAGAATGTATGGAGCGGAAGGTATAGAGAGGGAGGTATAGAGGGGAAGGTAAAGAGATGAATGTATAGAGGGGAAGGTATAGAAAAGAATGTATGGAGCGGAAGGTATAGAGAGGGAGGTATAGAGGGGAAGGTAAAGAGATGAATGTATAGAGGGGAAGGTATAGAGAGGAAGGAATAGAGGGGAAAATATAGAGAGGAAGGTATAGAGAAGAATGTATGGAGCGGAAGGTATAGAGAGGGAGGTATAGAGAGGAAGGAATAGAGGGGAAAATATAGAGAGGAAGGTATAGAGAAGAATGTATGGAGCGGAAGGTATAGAGAGGGAGATATAGAGAGGAAGGTATAGAGGGGAATGTATAGAGGGGAAGGTATAGAGAGGAAGGTATAGAGTGGAAGGTATAGAGGGGAAGGTATAGAGAGGTAGGTATAGAGAAGAAGGTATAGAGAGGAAGGTATAGAGAGGAATGTATAAAGGGGAAGGTATAGAGAGAAAGGTATAGAGGGGAAGGTATAGAGAGGCATGTATAGAGAGGAACGTATAGAGAGTGAGGTATAAAGAGGAATGTATAGAGAGGACTGTATAGAAAGGACTGTATAGAGAGGAAGGTATAGAGAAGACGGTATAGAGAGGGAGGTATAGAGAGGAATGTATACAGAGGTCTATATAGAGAGGACCATATAGAGAAGAAGGTATAGACAGGGAGGTAAAGAGAGGAATGTATACAGAGAAATGTATAGAGGGGAAGGTATAGAGAGGAATGTACAGAGAGGGAGGTACAGAGAGGAATGTATAGAGAGGATCGTATAGAGGGGAATGTATAGAGAGGAAGGTATAGAGAACAAGGTATAGAGAGGGAGGTATAGAGAAGAAGGTAAAGAGAGGAATGTATAGAGAGGAGGGTATAGAGAGGAACATATAGAGAGGAAGGTATAGAGGAAGAGGTATAGAGAGGAGCATATAGAGAGGGAGTTATAGAGGGGAAGGTATAGAGAAGAAAGTATAGAGAGGAATGTATATAGAAGAAGGTATAAAGAGGAAGGTATAGAGAGGAATGTATAGAGAGGAAGGTATAAAGAGGAATGTATAGAGAGGAAGGTATAGAGAGGACTGCATAGAGGGGAAGATAGAGAGGAAGGTATAGAGAGGGAGGTATAGATAGGAAGGTATAGAGAGGAAGGTTTAGAAAGGAAGGTATAGAGAGGGAGGTATAGAGAGGAAGGTTTAGAAAGGAAGGTATAGAGAGGGAGGTATAGAGAGGAAGGTATAGGGAGGGAGGTATAGAGAGGAAGGTATAGAGAGGAGGGTATAGAGAGCGAGGTATAGAGAGGGAGGTATAGAGAGGAACGTATAGAGATGGAGGTATAGAGAGGGAGGTATAGAGAGGAAAGCATAGAGAGTAAGGTATAGAGAGGAATGTATAGAGAGGAACATAAAGAGAGGAAGGTATAGAGAGGACTGTGAAGAGGGGAAGGAATAGAGAGGAAGGTATAGAGAGGAATGTATAGAGGGGACTGTATAGAGAGGAAGGTATACAGAGGAACATATAGAGTGGAAGGTATAGAGAGGAGGGTATGGAGAGGAATGTATAGGGAAGAAGGTATAAAGAGGAAGGTATAGAGAGGAATGTATAGAGAGATACATATATACAGGAAGGTATAGAGAGGAAGGTATAGAGATGGAGGTATAGAGAGGGAGGTATAGAGAGGAAGGTATAGAGAGTAAGGTATAGAGGGAAATGTATAGAGAGGACTGTGAAGAGGGGAAGGAATAGAGAGGAAGGTATAGAGAGGAATGTATAGAGAGGAACATAAAGAGAGGAAGGTATAGAGAGGAACGTATAGAGAGGAATGTATAGGGAGGACTGTATAGAGAGGAAGGTATAGAGGGGACTGTATAGAGAGGAATGTATAGGGAGGACTGTATAGAGGGGAAGGTATAGTGGGGAAGGTATAGAGAGGAAGGTATACAGAGGAACATATAGAGTGGAAGGTATAGAGAGGAGGGTATGGAGAGGAATGTATAGGGAAGAAGGTATAAAGAGGAAGGTATAGAGAGGAATGTATAGAGAGGAAGGTATAGAGAAGAATGTATAGAGGGGAAGATAGAGAGGAAGATATAGAGAGGGAGGTATAGAGAGGAGGGTATAGAGAGGAAGGTATAGAGACGGAGGTATAGAGGGGAATGTATAGAGAGGAATGTATAGAGAGGAACATATATACAGGAAGGTATAGAGAGGAAGGTATATAGAGGAATGTATAGAGAGGAAGGTATAGAGAAGAATGTATAGAGGGGAAGATAGAGAGGAAGATATAGAGATGGAGGTATAGAGAGGAGGGTATAGAGAGGAAGGTATAGAGAGGAAGGTATAGAGAGGGAGGTATAGAGGGGAATGTATAGAGAGGGAGGTATAGAGAGGAATGTATAGAGAGGAATGTATAGAGAGGATGGGTATAGAGAGGCGGGTATAGAGAGGAGGGTATAGAGAGGAAGGTATAGAGAGGAAGGTATAGAGAGGAATGTATAAAGGGGAAGGTATAGAGAGAAAGGTATAGAGGGGAAGGTATAGAGAGGCATGTATAGAGAGGAAGGTATAGAGAGTGAGCTATAAAGAGGAATGTATAGAGAGGACTGTATAGAAAGGACTGTATAGAGAGGAAGGTATAGAGAGGAGGGTATAGAGAGGAAGGTATAGAGAGGAAGGTATAGAGAGGGAGGTATAGAGAAGGAGATATAGAGAGGGAGGTATAGAGCGGAAGGTATAGAGAGGGAGCTTTAGAGAGGAAGGTATAGAGAGGAAGGTATAGAGAGGAAGGTATAGAGGGGAAGGTATAGAGAGGAATGTATAAAGAGGAAGATATAGAGAGGAAGGTATAGAGAGCAAGGTATAGAGAAGGAGGTATAGAGAGGAAGGTATTGAGAGGAGGGTATAGAAAGGAATGTATAGAGAGGGAGGTATAGAGATAAAGGTATAGAGGGGAAGGTATAGAGAGGACTGTATAGAGGGGAAGGTATAGAGAGGAATGTATAGAGATGAAGGTATAGAGAGGAATGTATAGAGAGGAACATATAGAGAGGAATGTATAGGGAGGACTGTATTGAGGGGAAGGTATAGAGAGGGAGGTATAGAGAGGAGGGTATAGAGAGGAAGGTACAGAGAGGAAGGTGTAGAGAGGAATGTATAGAGGGGAAGATAGAGAGGAAGTTATAGAGAGGGAGGTATAGAGAGGAAAATATAGAGAGGAAGGCATAGAGAGGGAGGTATAGAGAGGAAGGTATAGAGAGGGAGGTATAGAAGAGAATATATAGAGAGGAAGGTATAGAGAGGAATGTATAGAGAGGAATGTGTAGAGGGGAATGTATAGAGAGGGAGGTGTAGAGAGGAGGGTATAGAGAGGATAGTATAGAGAGGAAGGTATAGAGAGGGAGGTATGGAGAGGGAGGTATAGAGAGGAAGGTTTAGAGAGGAATGTATAGAGAGGGAGGTATAGAGAGGAAGGTATAGAGAGGGAGGTATGGAGAGGGAGGTATAGAGAGGGAGGTATAGAGAGGAAGTTTTAGAGAGGAATGTATAGAGAGGGAGGTATGGAGAGGGAGGTATAGAGAGGGAGGTATGGAGAGGGAGGTATAGAGAGGGAGGTATAGAGAGGGAGGTATAGATAGAGAGGTATAGATAGGGAGGTATAGAGAGGGAGGTATAGAGAGGGAGGTATAGAGAGGGAGGTATAGATAGGGAGGTATGGAGAGGGAGGTATAGATAGGGAGGTATAGAGAGGGAGGTATAGATAGGGAGGTATAGAGAGGGAGGTATAGATAGGGAGGTATAGAGAGGGAGGTATAGAGAGGGAGGTATAGAGAGGGAGGTATGGAGAGGGAGGTATAGAGAGGGAGGTATAGACAGGGAGGTATAGATAGGGAGGTATAGATAGGGAGGTATAGAGAGGGAGGTATGGAGAGGGAGGTATAGATAGGGAAGTATAGAGAGGGAGGTATAGATAGGGAGGTATAGAGAGGAAGGTATAGAGAGGGAGGTATAGAGAGGGAGGTATAGAGAGGGAGGTATAGAGAGGGAGGTATAGATAGGGAGGTATAGAGAGGGAGGTATAGATAGGGAGGTATAGATAGGGAGGTATAGAGAGGGAGGTATGGAGAGGGAGGTATAGAGAGGGAGGTATAGATAGGGAGGTATAGAGAGGAAGGTATAGAGAGGGAGGTATAGAGAGGGAGGTATAGAGAGGGAGGTATAGATAGGGAGGTATAGAGAGGGAGGTATAGATAGGGAGGTATAGAGAGGGAGGTATAGCCATCTGAACCTCATACGGCACACAATACACCTTTTATTTTACTCTTTGTCTGTTATAATTGGGAGAAATGAAGGTTTCTGGACTTGTCTACACTGAAGCCTTTCCTGGAACTCCGGAACACCGAGAGCCTCAGATGAAAGTCCACCGAACATCAGATATATTCTATTCTGTCAGTAATGTCTCATTGTAAGACTTCCAGGTATTTATCCCCTCTCACAGAGATCACCCCCCCCCCCCCCGATAATTCCTTCCTCTGATCCCCTCTCAAGAAGGACGGCACCATATTTGTACAACCATCACCCAGGATCACCATCCAATTCCTTGACTGAGATACCTTCTCAGCTATGGTTCCTGGCTGTGTTCACAAATGTCTGACACAGATCAGCCCGCTCCACCTTCTACAAAATTACAATGTACAGTCTGATCACTGGGGGAGGGGAGACTGAGGAAATTCTTCCCCCTCCTTCTACAAGATAACAATGTACAATCTGATCACTGGGGGAGGGGAGAGTGAGGAAATTCATCCTCCTCCTTCTACAAAGTTACAATGTACAGTCTGATCACTGGGGGAGGGGAGACCAGACCTGGAGAGATGGAACCATGGAGGCCCCCCAATGAAGAGGGTGAGCTGAGCTCCGGTAGGTTCCTCACACATTCCCTATCAGAGGCGCTCTTACCGTTGAAGCTGACGCTTCGGATGTATTTCAGAAGCTTCTTCCCCACTGGGGGGTCCACGGCTGGGCAGAGTCCGGAGGAGCCGGGGCAGAGGTCCTTTATCATGTTGTGCAGAGCGTGAGCCATGGCATAGACGGCGTCTATCACAAACTGGACTCGTTCATCCTGCTCATAGGGGGAGTCCTGGCCGATGCGCTCCTGACCTAGAAAAGTCCGATACATGAATGTAACTACGTAACTATATAACTATGTAACTATGTAACTATGTAACTATATAACTATATAACTATGTAACTATATAACTATGTAACTATGTAACTATGTAACTATATAACTATATAACTATGTAACTATATAACTATGTAACTATGTAACTATGTAACTATGTAAATATATAACTATGTAACTATATAACTATATAACTATATAACTATGTAACTATGTAACTATATAACTATGTAACTATGTAACTATATAACTATGTAACTATATAACTATATAACTATATGTAACTATGTAACTATATAACTATGTAACAATGTAACTATGTAACTATGTAACTATATAACTATGTAACTATGTAACTATATAACTATATAACTATGTAACTATATAACTATATGTAACTATGTAACTATATAACTATGTAACAATGTAACTATGTAACTATATAACTATATAACTATGTAACTATGTAAATATATAACTATGTAACTATATAACTATATAACTATATAACTATGTAACTATGTAACTATGTAACTATGTAACTATGTAACTATATAACTATATAACTATATAACTATATAACTATATGTAACTATGTAACTATATAACTATGTAACTATATAACTATATAACTATATGTAACTATGTAACTATATAACTATGTAACAATGTAACTATGTAACTATGTAACTATATAACTATGCAACTATGTAACTATATAACTATATAACTATGTAACTATATAACTATATAACTATGTAACTATATAACTATATAACTATATGTAACTATGTAACTATATAACTATGTAACAATGTAACTATGTAACTATATAACTATGTAACTATGTAACTATGTAACTATATCACTATATAACTATATAACTATGTAACTATATAACTATGTAACTATATAACTATATAACTATATAACTATGTAACTATATAACTATGTAACTATATACTTTACAGTTGCAGCAACATTAAGTCACACAGTTATAAACGGTTCTGATTGGAAAACATGGGGTGCGACTCGTCATGCGACTCTGGGGTCCCAAGTCTCAGGAGTGTGAAGAGGCCTCAGACTTGAGCAGCGTTATCTGAGAGCTCAGATTTTATCTATTGCCTGGAATGAGTCTTTAATAAATCCCTTGTAAAGGTAAAGATCAGCTGATCCCCTCCTCCATCGCCCCTCTCACAGCCTCGTATTGCAGGGTCTCAGCTGGCCGGGATCCAGACTCAGCTCACTAAAACCTCCTTCCCAGATAGAGAAAACCTCTTCACAAATGATTCTCCTCCATCTGTAAGATAAGAGCAGCAGGAGGGGGGTTCTGTGATCGCTGAGCTCCTCGGTGTGCGAATCGCACATCTGTCCGTCCGTCAGAGGAAGATGGAGATGGAGGCTCCTTCATACATGGAGGTGGGAGAGGAGCACAGATGGCACTCAGCCCATAGAAGAGGGAGATTCTGGATTATAACCAGAAACAAATCTTCAGCTGAGCCGAGGAGCAGAATATACACCGGCTGGTTAACCTTCTGGGGAAACGAATGGTACCAATCCATTAATGGCCTCCATAGATGTGCGGTCAGTATATACTAATGGCCTCCATAGATGTGCGGTCAGTATATACTAATGGCCTCCAAAAAACAATAGCATAAGTGATGACTAAAGACAGGTAGAGCCCCTTGGGTGGCTTTTAAAACTGAATGAAACTTATAAAGTAAAGGAGACTTCTTCTTTTGTGGCCTTGTGATGAGATCCATAGGATGTTGGGGTGTTTATAGGATATCGTCCTGTCTACAGGATATTGGGTTGTCTATAGGACATTGTGCTTTCTACAGGATATTGGGTTGTCTATAGGACATTGGGTTGTCTATAGGACATTGGGCTGTCTATAGGACATTGGGCTGTCTATAGGACATTGGGCTATGTAAAGGACATTGGGCTGTCTATAGGACATTGGGCTGTCTATAGGACATTGGGCTATGTAAAGGACATTGGGCTGTCTATAGGACATTGGGTTGTCTATAGGACATTGGATTGTCTATAGGACATTGGGTTGTCTATAGGACATTGGGTTGTCTAGGACATTGGGTTGTCTATAGGACATTGGGTTGTCTAGGACATTGGATTTTCTATAGAACAGTGGGCTATGTATAGGACATTTGGCTGTCTATAGAACATTGGGTTGTCTAGGACATTGGGTTGTCTAGGACATTGGATTGTCTAGGACATTGGGTTGTCTAGGACATTGGATTGTCTAGGACATTGGGTTGTCTATAGAATATTGGGCTATGTATAGGACATTGGGTTGTCTATAGGACATTGGGTTTTCTATAGAACAGTGGGCTATGTATAGGACATTTGGCTGTCTATAGAACATTGGGTTGTCTAGGACATTGGATTGTCTATAGGACATTGGGTTGTCTATAGGACATTGGGTTGTCTATAGGACATTTGGCTGTCTATAGGACATTGGGTTGTCTATAGGACATAGGATTGTCTATAGGACATTGGATTGTCTATAGGACATTGGGTTGTCTATAGGACATTGGATTGTCTATAGGACATTGGGTTGTCTATAGGACATTTGGCTGTCTATAGAACATTGGGATATGTATAGGACATTGGGTTGTCTATAGGACATTGGGTTGTCTATAGGACATTGGGCTGTCTATAGGACATTGGGTTGTCTATAGGACATTTGGCTGTCTATAGGACATTGGGTTGTCTATAGGACATTTGGCTGTCTATAGGACATTGGGTTGTCTATAGGACATTGGGCTATGTATAGGACATTGGGTTGTCTATAGGACATTGGATTGTCTATAGGACATTGGGTTGTCTATAGGACATTGGGTTGTCTATAGGACATTGGATTGTCTATAGGACATTGGGTTGTCTATAGGACATTTGGCTGTCTATAGGACATTGGATTGTCTATAGGACATTGGGTTGTCTATAGGACATTGGGTTGTCTAGGACATTGGGCTGTCTATAGGACATTGGGTTGTCTATAGGACATTGGGTTGTCTATAGGACATTGGGTTGTCTAGGACATTGGGCTGTCTATAGAACATTGGGTTGTCTAGGACATTGGGCTGTCTATAGGACATTGGGCTGTCTATAGGACATTGGGTTGTCTATAGAACATTGGGTTGCTATGTCCCATCTTCCTTAGTCACATATGAATAATTGCTCTCGGAATAGTAGTCCATGTGTCTGGAGTTGGGGGTTGGTATCTTCAGGAAGACGACACAATATTTTGGTTTGTAATCATCAACAATAAGGAAATATAAAGGAAAGAATAGAAAACTCAGCCAGGTAAAGGTGAAGGCTCCCTATGAATTGATCTGACTCTGCAGAAACTTTGTATTGATCCATTGCATACAGTATAATCCTGTATCTATAGGCATCAGCTAATATTTCGCATACCAATGATGACGGGTGTATCTGATAATTCTCGGTTCATTTGCAGATCGGTCATTTCCTTTGGTTGGTTGTGGTAAGAGGCTGGGTGGGAATGACCAGTGAACAGTATGACCATTCTTGTTAAGGTCTTGAAGGAACTTTTGTAAAAGCCTTGAGGTTTCTAAATTCAGATGTCAGTTTTATATATGAGACATCTCAAGGGGGTACAAATGTTCCAATAATAGTTTTGTGCCAACTCAGACCTAATGGTGGTGGTAGAACCCCTTCCACCACACCCTCCTGTCCTGGTCAACCACCAATGACTCAGAACACATTCTTTCTCCTTTTATAGTGATGGATAAAACCTAAATGAGCCACCTGGTAACATTTGGTGCCTCTCCTGCGGTGTTCATATTGACTCTTTCCAGGTGGGTCAGTACTCAGTACCTCGTGTGTACAAATAGAATTTGGTGTTCAGGCTGAGGATCCGGTGTTGTGTTTCTGATTTCTGTCTACCAGAGTCCATCTATTCCTAAAATCTCTTTTTACAGTGGACCGACCCTTTAAAGTGAATTACATTTTTGATCATCGTAGATTGGATCATCGTAAGTAACTGGGTCAGGTCAGTTCTAAAATATTTATTTTATACTAGAATGAGACATACGGTACGAAAATGTGGTCAGAATCGATATTCTACGACCACCTTCTGCCAAAAGTTCCTTCAACAAACTTGTGGTAAGATATGGGAAGATCCAAAATTTCTCCAAAACCTCTGGGACCATTGATCAGTGGCGGGACCGGTTACCTGTACACTTGCGGTCTGTGTCCTCCTTCTTTGAGCCGGTAATGGTTAGCTTGCAGTTAAAGTTCTCTTCCCAATATTCAGCGAACCAAACATTCCTGCGATTGTTCTCCAAGGTTCGCGATGTGAAATACGCATCAAACCCTGAAGAGAGAGAGGAGACAAGCGGGATACATCAATACAAAGCGGGATACATCAATACAACGCGGGATACATCAATACAACGTGGGATACACCAATACAAAGCGGGATACATCAATACAAAGCGGGATACACCAATACAAAGCGGGATACACCAATACAAAGCGGGATACATCAATACAACGCGGGATAAATCAATACAAAGCGGGATACATCAATACAACGCGGGATACATCAATACAACGCGGGATACATCAATACAATGCGGGATACATCAATACAAAGCGGGATACATCAATACAACGCAGGATACATCAATACAACGCGGGATACACCAATACAAAGCGGGATACATCAATACAAAGCGGGATACACCAATACAAAGCGGGATACACCAATACAACGCGGGATACATCAATACAACGCGGGATACATCAATACAACGCGGGATACACCAATACAAAGCGGGATACATCAATACAACGCGGGATACATCAATACAACGCGGGATACATCAATACAAAGCGGGATACATCAATACAAAGCGGGATACACCAATACAATGCGGGATAAATCAATACTAGGGATAGACGGATTATCGGCAAGGCCGATATGCACTTTCCCCGATATATCGGAATCAGCCTCGGGACTTGCTGATATTGCCGATATTTTTGTGACGTCATTCTGCCTTCTTAGGCCGCCTCCCTCACCTTGGACAGCTTCGTCTAGAGGCGGGACTAGTCTCGTGGGAGTGTATCACAGCCATACACCCAACCACAGCAGCCCGGTGCCAGTCAGCCACCCACAGGCCCTGTACCAGCCAGCCAGCCACAGGCCCTATACCAGCCAGCCACAGGCACTGTACCAGCCAGCCACAGGCCCTGTACCAGCCAGCCACAGGTCCTGTACCAGCCAGCCAGCCACAGGCCCTATACCAGCCAGCCACAGGCACTGTACCAGCCAGCCACCCAGAGGCCCTATATCAGCCAGCCAGCCACCCACAGGCCCTGTACCAGCCACCCACCTACCACAGGGTGCCAGCCAGCCACCCACCACAGGGTGCCAGCCAGCCACCCACCACAGGGTGCCAGTCAGCCAGCCACCCACCCACCACAGGGTGCCAGACAGACAGCCACCCACCACAGGGTGCCAGACAGACAGCCACCCACCACAGGGTGCCAGACAGACAGCCACCCACCACAGGGTGCCAGACAGACAGCCACCCACCACACGGTGCCAGACAACCAGCTATTAAGCATTGAACAAAGATTAACATGTTCAGTACCAAATTTGTGTCAAAAATTGTCTTTATTTTTCAAAACTTTAAATGTACAAAATATCAGCCGATACCAATATGCGATGGCCAAAATATCGATATTGGCCATGAAAAAACCATATCGGTCTATCCCTAATCAATACAAAGCGGGATACATCAATACAAAAAAATTGGGAAGATCCTGAAGACTGCAGGCCTTGCCTTGACCTAATGATCAACCAGCAGCCTGAGAAGGATTGGATTCTACTAAACTTCAATGCAATGAGCCAGAAGATACCAAAGTGAGAGGAGAGGAGGAAACCCAGCATCCCATCCATCCCATCCATCCCATCCATCCCATAATTGGAGAGCCACGAGGAGTTTCCTATTAGCCTGGAGGCTATTAAAGCAATCCTGGTCTTGGTGCTATAAGGCATACATGATCCACTCCATCTGGTGAGTGATCCACCCGTACCTTACCATGCTGGAGGAATCAGAGCTGCACTGAAGTGGACCGACATTTCCACGTTCAGCACCGGCACGTTTTTGCGTTGGATGAGCATTATTTGCACAAGAAACCTAAAACTTTTTATGAACTTTGTCACTGCAGTCACATTTTTATGGACTGGATTAATAAGCCTCAAGCACTTTATACCTCACTATTATATATTTATTTATTATTTTCATTATTGTATGAAATATATGAATATTATTTATCACCTTTCATTTGATTTTACCAATTGAAGCAGATATTTTATATGGTGTGAATCAATCAACATACTGTATATAAAGCATTAGTGTCGGTTCACACTATGGCGATCCGACCTCGGGGGCGACCTGTGAAGTCGCCGTGCACCGCAACTTCGGCGCAACTTGCACGGACTTCACATAATGGAAGTCAATGCAAGTCGCTCCGACTTGTGTCAAAAGTAGTACAGGAACCTTCAGTGGCAGTTCTACATTAAATTGCTCCTCGGGCAAGACTCCCTCCCGGCGCCCCGACCCCACCCCCCCCAAAAAAACATAAAAAATAACATGACAACATAACAATAACTGCAGAGTGCCACAGCAATGCCCCCAATAAATGCAGAGTGCCACAGCAATGCCCCCAATAAATGCAGAGTGCCACAGCAATGCCCCCAATAAATGCAGAGTGCCACAGCATTGCCCCCAATAAATGCAGAATGCCACAGTATTGCCCCCAATAAATGCGAACGGGCCTGGGGGTTGGGGAAAACTGTCATACCGCCCCCCACGTTTCATGAAAAAATGCCGCCCCAGGCGGCTGCCCCGTTCGCCCATGCCTAAAACCGCCACTGGGAACCTTTTTCTAAGTCGGAGCGACTTGAGTCGCTCCTATTAGAACGGTTCCCGTAGCACAGAATGGACCGCGACTTGTAAGGCTGACCAAGTCGCAGTAGTGTGAACCGGGACTTAGGGTTGTATTTCTAATTCTTATCACAGACACACAAACATTATTTTCATACATTTGGCAGTAAACCTCCCTACAAGCTGTGTATATACCAGCGAGCGCTATAAGAAGCCTCACCACCAGGCTGTTCTTCTGTCTCACCTTTCTATGGCTTCTGTTATATACATTTATATTTATATTTCATTTACATCCGTATACCATCAGGTGCGGGGAATATACTCTGGTAGATTATTTATCACACAATCCTCAGCTTTGACAGGTCTTTTATATAGGCAATGGGCAGGGCCACCCAGTTATGTCACCCAGTTGGCATCATGTGATGTCAGAAGGGGCGGTGTCACTGGGTGATGTAGCTGGGTGGCCCCACCCCTTGCCTATAAAAGAACTGTCAAAGCTGAAGATCAGGCAAACAGCGAAGCATTTTGTAATTTTTTTCTATTACATGGGGGGGGGGGGGTGGGATCTGCGAGCCCCCTTGTTAAAGGGGGCTTCCAGATTCCGATAAGCCCCTCACCCGCAGCCCCCCACAACCAAAGCCCAGGGTTGTTGGGAAGAAGCCCTTGTCCCCATTAACATGGGGACAAGCTGCTTTGGGGGGCCTGGTGTATGTTCAGGGCCTGGTATGGTTAAGGAGAGGGGGGGTGCTCGTTCGTCCCCCCTTTTCCTGGCCTGCCAGGCTGCATGCTCAGATAAGGGGCTGGTATGGATTTTGGCGGGGGATCCCACACCATTTTTTTTTTTTTATTCTGTCATAGGGTTCCCCTTAACCATTTATCTACAGGGCACTTTAACTCCCTTCCTGCCCAGACCAATTTCAGCGCTCAATGGCGAGTATGGGAAATCTTGGCCAGCTTGGCATGGCACTGCTCCCTGTTTTTAACATTAGCATCTATGGGAAATCTTGGCCACCTTGGCATGGCACTGCTCCCTGTCTTTAACATTGATGTCTATGGGAAATCCTGGCCACCTTGGCATGACACTGCTCCCTGTCTTTAACATTGATGTCTATGGGAAATCCTGGCCACCTTGGCATGGCACTGCTCCCTGTCTTTAACATTGATGTCTATGGGAAATCTTGGCCAGCTTGGCATGGCACTGCTCCCTGTCTTTAACATTGATGTCTATGGGAAATCTTAGCCACCTTGGTATGGCACTGCCCCTTGCCTTTAACATTGGGGTCTATGGAAAATCTTGGCCAGCTTAGCATGGCACTGCTCCCTGTCTTTAAAATTGATGTCTATGGGAAATCTTGGCCAGCTTGGCATGGCACTGCTCCCTGTCTTTAACATTGATGTCTATGGGAAATCCTGGCCACCTTGGCATGACACTGCTCCCTGTCTTTAACATTGATGTCTATGGGAAATCCTGGCCACCTTGGCATGGCACTGCTCCCTGTCTTTAACATTGATGTCCATGGGAAATCTTGGCCAGCTTGGCATGGCACTGCTCCCTGTCTTTAACATTGATGTCTATGGGAAATCTTAGCCACCTTGGTATGGCACTGCCCCTTGCCTTTAACATTGGGGTCTATGGAAAATCTTGGCCAGCTTAGCATGGCACTGCTCCCTGTCTTTAAAATTGATGTCTATGGGAAATCTTGGCCAGCTTGGCATGGCACTGCTCCCTGTCTTTAACATTGATGTCTATGGGAAATCTTGGCCAGCTTGGCATGGCACTGCTCAGGAACTATAAGTGACAGGGATACCAAACGTGGGGATCACTGAGAGAAGACCCAGAACTACAACATATTTATACATTATAAAAGTGGGGTATAACCTGAACATTACACTGACTGCACTAATCTGACTCAACTCACTATCCACCAACTACCTGCCTGACCTCCATTATCACACACTATGCCGTGTAAGCAGCAGCCTTATATAGTGTGGGGGCGGGGACTTAGCCCCTGAGCCATGATTGGCTAAATGCACCCTGCCTTTGGCCAATCATGGCTCTGACAGGACATTATGTTGTGATTGGCCAAAACATACAGGTCCGGTGCATGCTATGGCCAATCATCAGCAATCAATGCAGTGCATTATGGGGCGCCCCATTTGTTTGTGTGTTCAGCGAATGTTTGAGTCGAACGTAAAGCCCATCCCTAACATCAATACAACGTGTCCTGAGGTTGGAGGGATAAGTCCAGCCAAAATCTTTGTCTTGGTTTTGGAAAGATGTTGTGTAAAGGTCAGGACCCCTGTCAGGTTTTTACTGCTATCTGGAGCTCCCATACAGAGATTTGCCCTCACTTCCTGTCCCGGTGACAACGTTTTATCAGACAGGAAATGAAGGGAAAAGACAGAAATAAAAATGCTTCAGCAGAGTAGGAGAAGACTAGAATTGTGTTTTCTTTATTTCTCTCTGTGTCCCCGATGCCAATTCTCCTTCACTTCCTGTTCAGTGAAAATGTTATCAGCAGGACAGGAAATCTCTCTAATTCCAAAATGCGTTCTTCCCCTCCTCCACTTTATGTAAAACTAGAAAGAAAAGTTTTTGGCTTGATATAAATTTTAATCACTGGAAGTTTTGCAGAGTAAGAGAAACTTCCTAAAAACTTCAACAGAGGTGTCTCCAATATCCCGCTTCTCCCCTCCCCCCATTACCAGCAATTACAGCCTGTCAAGGCATTTCTCTGTAAAGCTCCATTCACACCAGCATTTTATAGAGACTCAAAATAAAAAAGCTAGAAAAAAATGCTGACTGGGGTGGAGGACACTGAATGGAGGCCAGTGGAGGGATTGGTAGAGAGGAGTGGAGGACACTTATTGACAGGAGGACCTCTAATGACAGGAGGACCTCTAATGACAGGAGAACCTCTAATGACAGGAGGACCTCTAATGACAGGAGGACCTCTAATGACAGGAGGACCTCTAATGATAGGAGGACCTCTAATGACAGGGGGACCTCTAATGACAGGAGGACCTCTAATGACAGGAGAACCTCTAATGACAGGGGGACCTCTAATGACAGGGGGACCTCTAATGACAGGAGGACCTCTAATGACAGGAGGACCTCGAATGACAGGGAGAACCTCTAATGATAGGAGGACCTCTAATGACAGGGGGACCTCTAATGACAGGAGGACCTCTAATGATAGGAGGACCTCTAATGACAGGGGGACCTCTAATGACAGGGGGACCTCTAATGACAGGGAGGACCTCTAATGACAGGAGGACCTCTAATGATAGGGGGACCTCTAATGACAGGGGGACCTCTAATGACAGGAGGACCTCTAATGACAGGGGGACCTCTAATGACAGGGGGACCTCTAATGACAGGAGGACCTCTAATGACAGGGGGACCTCTAATGACAGGAGGACCTCTAATGACAGGAGGACCTCTAATGATAGGGGGACCTCTAATGACAGGGGGACCTCTAATGACAGGGAGGACCTCTAATGACAGGAGGACCTCTAATGACAGGAGGACCTCTAATGACAGGGAGGACCTCTAATGACAGGAGGACCTCTAATGACAGGAGGACCTCTAATGACAGGAGGACCTCTAATGACAGGGAGGACCTCTAATGACAGGAGGACCTCTAATGACAGGAGGACCTCTAATGACAGGAGGACCTCTAATGACAGGGGGACCTCTAATGACAGGAGGACCTCTAATGACAGGGGGACCTCTAATGACAGGAGGACCTCTAATGACAGGGAGGACCTTGTAGTAGCGGGTGCTGCGTTCTGTAGTATTGTAGTAGCAGGTGTTGTGTTGCATTGTTGCATCAGGTGTTGCGTTGTATTGTAGTAGCAGGTGTTGCATTGTGTGCGCTCCCCCATGTGGCGGTGATTTGCCGTTGTGGCGTTGTGTAGTATTGTAGTAGCAGGTGTTGCGTTGTGTCTGCTCCCCCATGTGTCGGTCATTTGTCGTTGTGGCGATGATTTGTCGTTGTGGCGTTGTGTAGTATTGTAGTAGCAGGTGTTGCATTGTGTGCGCTCCCCCATGTGTCGGGGATTTGTCGTTGTGTAGTGTAGTAGTAGCAGATGTTGCGTTGTGAAGTGTAGTAGTAGCAGATGTTGCGTTGTGTGCGCTCCCCCAAGTGTTGGTGATTTGTCGTTGTCGCGTTGTGTAGTGTAGTAGTAGCAGGTGTTGCGTTGTGTGTGCTCCCCCATGTGTCGGTGATTTGTCATTGTGGCGTTGTGTAGTGTAGTAGTAGCAGGTGTTGCGTTGTGTGTGCTCCCCCATGTGTCGGTGATTTGTCATTGTGGCGTTGTGTAGTGTAGTAGTAGCAGGTGTTGCGTTGTGTGTGCTCCCCCATGTGTTGGTGATTTGTTGTTGTGGCATTGTGTAGTATTGTAGTAGCAGGTGTTGCGTTGTGTGTGCTCCCCCATGTGTCGGGGATTTGTCATTGTGGCGTTGTGTAGTGTAGTAGTAGCAGGTGTTGCGTTGTGTGTGCTCCCCCATGTGTCGGGGATTTGTCGTTGTGTAGTGTAGTAGTAGCAGATGTTGCGTTGTGAAGTGTAGTAGTAGCACATGTTGCGTTGTGTGCGCTCCCCCAAGTGTTGGTGATTTGTCGTTGTCGCGTTGTGTAGTGTAGTAATAGCAGGTGTTGCGTTGTGTGTGCTCCCCCATGTGTCGGTGATTTGTCATTGTGGCGTTGTGTAGTGTAGTAGTAGCAGGTGTTGCGTTGTGTGTGCTCCCCCATGTGTCGGTGATTTGTCATTGTGGCGTTGTGTAGTGTAGTAGTAGCAGGTGTTGCGTTGTGTGTGCTCCCCCATGTGTTGGTGATTTGTTGTTGTGGCATTGTGTAGTATTGTAGTAGCAGGTGTTGCGTTGTGTGTGCCCCCCCAAGTGTTGGTGATTTGTCGTTGTCGCGTTGTGTAGTGTAGTAGTAGCAGGTGTTGCATTGTGTGCGCTCCCCCAAGTGTTGGTGATTTGTCGTTGTTGCGTTGTGTAGTGTAGTAGTAGCAGGTGTTGCGTTGTGTGTGCTCCCCCATGTGTTGATGATTTGTCATTGTGTTGGTGATTTGTCGTTGTGGCGTTGTGTAGTGTAGTGGTAGCAGGTGTTGCGTTGTGTGCACTCCCCATGTGTCGGTGATTTGTCGTTGTGGCGTTGTGTAGTGTAGTAGTAGCAGGTGTTGCATTGTGCGCTCCCCCATGTGTCGGGGATTTGTCGTTGTGTCGGTGATTTGTCGTTTTGGCGTTGTGTAGTGTAGTAGTAGCAGGTGTTGCGTTGTGTGCACTCCCCATGTGTCGGTGATTTGTCATTGTGGCGTTGTGTAGTGTAGTAGTAGCAGGTGTTGCATTGTGTGCACTCCCCATGTGTCGGTGATTTGTCGTTGTGGCGTTGTGTAGTGCAGTAGTAGCAGGTGTTGCATTTTGTGCGCTCCCCCATGTGTCGGTGATTTGTCGTTGTGGCGTTGTGTAGTGTAGTAGTAGCAGGTGTTGCGTTGTGTGTGCTCCCCCATGTGTCGGTGATTTGTCGTTGTGGCGTTGTGTAGTGTAGTAGTAGCAGGTGTTGCGTTGTGTGCGCTCCCCATGTGTCGGTGATTTGTCGTTGTGTCGGTGATTTGTCGTTGTGTCGGTGATTTGTCGTTTTGGCGTTGTGTAGTGTAGTAGTAGCAGGTTTTGCATTGTGTGCGCTCCCCCATGTGTTGGTGATTTGTCGTTGTTGCGTTGTGTAGTAGTAGCAGATGTTGCATTTTGTGCGCTCCCCCATGTGTCGGTGATTTGTCGTTGTGTCGGTGATTTGTCGTTGTGGCGTTGTGTAGTGTAGTGGTAGCAGGTGTTGCATTGTGTGCACTCCCCATGTGTCGGTGATTTGTCGTTGTGTCGGTGATTTGTCGTTGTGTAGTGTAGTAGTAGCAGGTGTTGCGTTGTGCGCTCCCCTATGTGTTGGTGATTTGTCGTTGTGGCGTTGTGTAGTGTAGTAGTAGCAGGTGTTGTGTCGGTGATTTGTCGTTGTGGCGTTGTGTAGTGTAGTGGTAGCAGGTGTTGCGTTGTGTTCGCTCCCCCATGTGTCGGTGATTTGTCGTTGTGTCGGTGATTTGTCGTTGTGTCGGTGATTTGTCGTTGTGGCGTTGTGTAGTATTGTAGTAGCAGGTGTTGCGTTGTGCGCTCCCCCATGTGTCGGTGATTTGTCGTTGTGTAGTGTAGTAGTAGCAGGTGTTGCGTTGTGCGCTCCCCCATGTGTCAGTGATTTGTCGTTGTGGCGTTGTGTAGTGTAGTAGTAGCAGGTGTTGTGTCGGTGATTTGTCGTTGTGGCGTTGTGTAGTGTAGTGGTAGCAGGTGTTGCATTGTGTGCGCTCCCCCATGTGTCGGTGATTTGTCGTTGTGTTGGTGATTTGTCGTTGTGGCGTTGTGTAGTGTAGTAGTAGCAGGTGTTGTGTTGGTGATTTGTCGTTGTGGCATTGTGTTGTGTAGTAGTAGCAGGTGTTGTGTCGGTGATTTGTCGTTGTGGCGTTGTGTAGTGTAGTGGTAGCAGGTGTTGCATTGTGTGCGCTCCCCCATGTGTCGGTGATTTGTCGTTGTGTTGGTGATTTGTCGTTGTGGCGTTGTGTAGTGTAGTAGTAGCAGGTGTTGTGTCGGTGATTTGTCGTTGTTTTGGTGATTTGTCGTTGTGGCGTTGTGTAGTGTAGTAGTAGCAGGTGTTGTGTCGGTGATTTGTCGTTGTGGCGTTGTGTAGTAGTAGCAGGTGTTGTGTCGGTGATTTGTCGTTGTGTAGTGTAGTAGTAGCAGGTGTTGTGTTGGTGATTTGTCGTTGTGGCGGTGATGTGTTTGGATAGTAGCTCTCTCTCTATAGGGGGGCTCTGTGAACACGTCGGTGTCATCCTCAGGTTGTCACCCCGCGGTGTCACCATTCTCTCCTGTCCCCGGGGGAGATGATTCTTGGCTGATAAATAATTCAGCCGGTGAATTTATCTGCAGAGTGAAGTGCGGGGGGAGGGAGCCGAGTTCTCCGAACGTCTCCGCTACACCGCCAAGTGCCTTGTATAGAGGCCGCCGTCTGTGCCGGAGGAAGACTTCTCACTCTCCAGACCGGGGTCAGCGGCCAGGAAGACGGATATTATACTAAAGGGAAGAGCCAGGCGAGGAGAAACTCCGAGAACCCAACCCCGGAATCCACAGAAAACAGAAGAGCGCCTCTCAGTGGAAAACTTTATTAGAAGAGGACAACAATGACCGCTCACAGAGGGGGAGGGTCCAATCACCCCGATCCGGGTGTACAGAGAGGGCTTCTCTACTGAGCCACAGAGAGGAACGCAGCCTGGAGGAAGCGTCTGACGTCACCGGGGAACACAACGCGTTTCAGAGCATGTGCGCTCCTTTCTCAAGTGTGACCCAAGAATCCGGCAATATGAGGGGCTCTGTCACAAACCAAGCAAGATCACAGTGAAGACCTGACTGAAATAACATCAAAAACACTCAAGATGTCCGACTCTTCTTCCTCTATAACTCTCCTCTCCTGAAATACTCTGCACTGCTGGATGACTCTGCTCCCTCCTCTATAACTCTCCTCTCCTGAAATACTCTGCACTGCTGGAGGACTCTGCTCCTTCCTCTGCTCTCCTCTCCTGAAATACTCTGCTCTGCTGGAGGACTCTGCTCCTTCCTCTGTAACTCTCCTCTCCTGAAATACTCTGCTCTGCTGGAGGACTCTGCTCCTTCCTCTATAACTCTCCTCTCCTGAAATACTCTGCACTGCTGGAGGACTCTGCTCCTTCCTCTATAACTCTTCTGAAATACTCTGCACTGCTGGAGGACTCTGCTCCTTCCTCTATAACTCTCCTCTCCTGAAATACTCTGCACTGCTGGAGGACTCTGCTCCTTCCTCTATAACTCTCCTCTCCTGAAATACTCTGCTCTGCTGGAGGACTCTGCTCCTTCCTCTATAACTCCTCTCCTGAAATACTCTGCACTGCTGGAGGACTCTGCTCCTTCCTCTATAACTCTCCTCTCCTGAAATACTCTGCACTGCTGGAGGACTCTGCTCCTTCCTCTATAACTCTCCTCTCCTGAAATACTCTGCACTGCTGGAGGACTCTGCTCCTTCCTCTATAACTCTCCTCTCCTGAAATACTCTGCACTGCTGGATGACTCTGCTCCCTCCTCTATAACTCTCCTTTCCTGAAATACTCTGCACTGCTGGAGGACTCTGCTCCTTCCTCTATAACTCTCCTGAAATACTCTGCACTGCTGGAGGACTCTGCTCCTTCCTCTATAACTCTCCTCTCCTGAAATACTCTGCTCTGCTGGAGGACTCTGCTCCTTCCTCTATAACTCTCCTCTCCTGAAATACTCTGCTCTGCTGGATGACTCTGCTCCTTCCTCTATAACTCTCCTCTCCTGAAATACTCTGCACTGCTGGAGGACTCTGCTCCTTCCTCTATAACTCTCCGCTCCTGAAATACTCTGCACTGCTGGAGGACTCTGCTCCCTCCTCTATAACTCTCCTCTCCTGAAATACTCTGCACTGCTGGAGGACTCTGCTCCTTCCTCTATAACTCTCCTGAAATACTCTGCACTGCTGGAGGACTCTGCTCCTTCCTCTATAACTCCTCTCCTGAAATACTCTGCACTGCTGGAGGACTCTGCTCCTTCCTCTATAACTCTCCTCTCCTGAAATACTCTGCACTGCTGGAGGACTCTGCTCCTTCCTCTATAACTCTCCTCTCCTGAAATACTCTGCTCTGCTGGATGACTCTGCTCCTTCCTCTATAACTCTCCTCTCCTGAAATACTCTGCACTGCTGGAGGACTCTGCTCCTTCCTCTATAACTCTCCTCTCCTGAAATACTCTGCACTGCTGGAGGACTCTGCTCCTTCCTCTATAACTCTCCTCTCCTGAAATACTCTGCTCTGCTGGATGACTCTGCTCCTTCCTCTATAACTCTCCTCTCCTGAAATACTCTGCACTGCTGGAGGACTCTGCTCCTTCCTCTATAACTCTCCTCTCCTGAAATACTCTGCTCTGCTGGATGACTCTGCTCCTTCCTCTATAACTCTCCTCTCCTGAAATACTCTGCTCTGCTGGATGACTCTGCTCCTTCCTCTATAACTCTCCTCTCCTGAAATACTCTGCACTGCTGGAGGACTCTGCTCCTTCCTCTATAACTCTCCGCTCCTGAAATACTCTGCACTGCTGGAGGACTCTGCTCCCTCCTCTATAACTCTCCTCTCCTGAAATACTCTGCACTGCTGGAGGACTCTGCTCCTTCCTCTATAACTCTCCTCTCCTGAAATACTCTGCACTGCTGGAGGACTCTGCTCCTTCCTCTATAACTCTCCTGAAATACTCTGCACTGCTGGAGGACTCTGCTCCTTCCTCTATAACTCTCCTCTCCTGAAATACTCTGCACTGCTGGAGGACTCTGCTCCTTCCTCTATAACTCCTCTCCTGAAATACTCTGCACTGCTGGAGGACTCTGCTCCTTCCTCTATAACTCTCCTCTCCTGAAATATTCTGCACTGCTGGGGGACTCTGCTCCTTCCTCTATAACTCTCCTCTCCTGAAATACTCTGCTCTGCTGGAGGACTCTGCTCCTTCCTCTATAACTCTCCTCTCCTGAAATACTCTGCACTGCTGGAGGACTCTGCTCCTTCCTCTATAACTCTCCTCTCCTGAAATACTCTGCACTGCTGGAGGACTCTGCTCCTTCCTCTATAACTCCTCTCCTGAAATACTCTGCACTGCTGGAGGACTCTGCTCCTTCCTCTATAACTCTCCTCTCCTGAAATATTCTGCACTGCTGGGGGACTCTGCTCCTTCCTCTATAACTCTCCTCTCCTGAAATACTCTGCTCTGCTGGAGGACTCTGCTCCTTCCTCTATAACTCTCCTCTCCTGAAATACTCTGCACTGCTGGAGGACTCTGCTCCTTCCTCTATAACTCTCCTCTCCTGAAATACTCTGCTCTGCTGGATGACTCTGCTCCTTCCTCTATAACTCTCCTCTCCTGAAATACTCTGCACTGCTGGAGGACTCTGCTCCTTCCTCTATAACTCTCCTCTCCTGAAATACTCTGCACTGCTGGAGGACTCTGCTCCTTCCTCTATAACTCTCCTCTCCTGAAATACTCTGCTCTGCTGGAGGACTCTGCTCCTTCCTCTATAACTCTCCTCTCCTGAAATACTCTGCACTGCTGGAGGACTCTGCTCCTTCCTCTATAACTCTCCTCTCCTGAAATACTCTGCTCTGCTGGAGGACTCTGCTCCTTCCTCTATAACTCTCCTCTCCTGAAATACTCTGCACTGCTGGGGGACTCTGCTCCTTCCTCTATAACTCTCCTCTCCTGAAATACTCTGCTCTGCTGGAGGACTCTGCTCCTTCCTCTATAACTCTCCTCTCCTGAAATACTCTGCTCTGCTGGAGGACTCTGCTCCTTCCTCTATAACTCTCCTCTCCTCAGGTTATGTTTCTGATGATATTTTCTCTGTTTCTGGTATAAATAATAAAAGACTTTCTGTCTTCTCGGCTCTCTCTTTGTTCCTCTATGACAGGTCCTCTTTCCTCCTCCAATGGCGGTCCATTCCTCCTCTCTGCCGGCTCTGAGTCTCTTCTCTCCTCCAGATATAATATAACCAATAAGAGGAGACAGCTGGGGTTTGGCGGCCTCTCAGACACATTTGTGGAAGTGCCGGTCCCGGGGGGTCGCGGCATCGCTCTGCCGCGCTCTGGCAGTCACTATTTAATTGCGGGTTCCTATGCATGGCGGAACGCAGGAACGGCGCAATATGAAAGCCTCTGAGAGGCGCATTGTTCCCCTTATTATTCCCGCCGTCCTCCGGGGAGCGAGGAAAATTCTATCGCTCTACATTCAGACAAACAAGAAAGCCGCCCCCTCCTCAGGAAGAAGAGAGGAGAAGATAACTGGATCCAGGAGATAAGAAGAGGAAGATCGGAGAATGAAACCCTCAGAGTGTCCTCCCACTACCTGGAATAGTCTCAGATGTTCCGTTAATGCTGGCGAGCTTCAACATGGGCCACCGGGGGATTCCCTCCTACACAGAGAGACGATCGGCATGGAGCCCACATACTAAACAATCGGACATCCTCTCCAATTCCAATCTCCCCAAAAGTCCAAAAAGGTTCTGCGGAGCCGGAGGAGGAGCCGAGCTGACAGCCGCTCCCGCCTACAAAATGAGGGTTTGATTTTGTGAACAGAAGAAGGAAAACATCGGCTCATAATTATTATTTTTTATCCTCCCGGGGCTTCCCAGACGCCAAGCGGGGAACAATGAGGAGAGAAGCAGGAAGGGGGCTTCAATCAGTACGCGGCAATCCAATAATTCATAATTCATAATCAATATTCATAATTCCAATAATTCATAATTCCAATAATTCATACAGTGCCTGGAACTTCTCACAGAGGAGAACAGATCTGTGTAGAAGTGAATGGGCCGCCTGTAATCTGGTGAGACAAAGCGAACACACCAACAGCTGATGTTTGACTCAAACATCAAGCCCATCCCTATTAGTAAATAGAGTCCACCTGTGTGTCATTTAATCTCAGTATAAATACAGCTGTTCTGTGAAGCCCTCAAAGGTTTGTTAGAGAACCTTAGTGTCATACAACAAAAGGAATGACCGCACTTCCGATGAGTTTCAAAAAGGAGTGTCTTTATTCCACATCAATCGGCAAATACAGATACACACTGTGAGTGCAGGACAATCGGTGGACGCGTTTCACGACTGGATGTGTCGCTTATTCATCACCATATATGGTGATGAATAAGCGACACATCCAGTCGTGAAACGCGTCCACCGATTGTCCTGCACTCACAGTGTGTATCTGTATTTGCCGATTGATGTGGAATAAAGACACTCCTTTTTGAAACTCATCGGAAGTGCGGTCATTCCTTTTGTTGTATGAAGCTATCCTGGATTGCGGATCCGACCGGCACCTGATTCCAGCCTCACCTAGAGCGGTCTTCCCTGTTTGGATTCTGCTTAGAGAACCTTAGTGAACAAACAGCATCATGAAGGCCAAGGAACACAGCAGACAGGTCAGGGATAAAGTTGTGGAGAAGTGTAAAGCAGGGTTTGGTTATAAAAAAATCTCCCAAGCTTTGACCATCTCACGGAGCGCTGTTCAATCCTTCATGGGAAAATGGAAAGAGTATGGCACAACTGCAACCCTACCAAGACATGGCCGTCCACCTAAACTGACCGTCCGGGCCCCTACCAAGACATGGCCTTCCACCTAAACTGACCGGCCGGGCCCCTACCAAGACATGGCCTTCCACCTAAACTGACCGGCCGGCCCCTACCAAGACATGGCCGTCCACCTAAACTGACCGGCCGGCCCCTACCAAGACATGGCCGTTCACCTAAACTGACCAGCCGAGCAACCCTACCAAGACATGGCCTTCCACCTAAACTTACCAGCCGAGCAACCCTACCAAGACATGGCCATCCACCTAAACTGACCGGCCAGGGCTCCTACCAAGACATGGCCGTCCACCTAAACTGACCGGCCGGGTCCCTACCAAGACATGGCCGTCCACCTAAACTTACCAGCCGAGCAACCCTACCAAGACATGGCCATCCACCTAAACTGACCGGCCAGGGCTCCTACCAAGACATGGCCGTCCACCTAAACTGACCGGCCGGGTCCCTACCAAGACATGGCCATCCACCTAAACTGACCGGCCAGGGCCCTACCAAGACATGGCCATCCACCTAAACTGACCGGCCAGGGCCCTACCAAGACATGGCCATCCACCTAAACTGAGCGGCTGGGCAAGGAGAGCATTCATCAGAGAAGCAGCCAAGAGGCCCATGGGAACTCTGGAGGAGCTGCAGAGATCCACAGCTCAGGTAGGAGAATCTGTCCACAGGACAACTATTAGTCGTGCGCTCCACAAATCTGCCCTTTATGGAAGAGTGAGAAGAAGAAAGCCATTGGTGGAAGAAAGCCATAAGAAGCCCTGTTTGAAGTTTGGGAGAAGCCATGTGGGGGAGGAGCAAACATGTGGGGGGAGGAGCTCTGCTCAGAGGAGACCAAAATTCAACCAAAATGCTATGTGTGGGGGAAAACTAACACTGCACATCACCCTGAACACACCATCCCCACTGTGAAACATGGTGGTGGCAGCATCATGGTGTGGGGATGCTTTTCCTCAGCAGGGACAGGGAAGCTGGTCAGAGTTGATGGGAAGGTGGATGGAGCCAAATACAGGACAAACTTGTTAGAGTCTGCAAAAGACTTGAGACTGGGGCGGAGGTTCACCTTCCAGCAGGACAACGACCCGAAACATCCAGCCAGAGCTACAATGGAATGGTTTCATGTGTTAGAATGGCCCAGTCACAGTCCAGACCTAAATCACATTGAGAATCTGTGGCAAGACTTGAAAATTGCTGTTCACAGACGCTCTCCATCCAATCTGACAGAGATGAGATATTCTGCAGAGAAGAATGGGCAGAAATGTCCTCTCTAGATGTGCAAAGCTGGTAGAGACATCCCCAAAAAGACTCCCAGCTGTAATTGCAGGGAAAGGCGGAGCTACAAAGTATTGACTCCGGGGGGTGAATACAAATGCAGCCACACTTTTCACAGATTTATTTGTATCATTTATCATTTTCTTTCCACTTCACAATTATGGCCACTTTGTGTCGTTCTATCACATAAAATCCCAATAAAATACATTTACATTTCTGGGTGTAACATGAGAAAATGTGGGAGATTTCAGGGGGTGTGAATACTTTTGCAAGGCACTGTAATTCTACAATTTTGTCCATTTTAAAGTGACAATTTTTCTACAAATCACTGCAATGTTATTTACAAACAAAATGATGGCCTTTTCCCTCTTTTAATACAAAAAAAAAAAAACAACAAAAAATGTATTAATGGTTAGAAAAAAACAAGCAAAAAAAAAAATAAAGAAAAAATGATTGGAGAGATTGGGGGGTGGGGAAAGATGTTTATTAGGACTGATTCAAGTTACTATGAAGGGTCAAATATGAACAATTTTAATTTCACTGAAGATTTATTGGGTTTTGAGATCTCATTCAGCAAACAGTGCGGGAGAAGAGGATATGGAAATATCCGAGAAAGGGGCAGCATGGGGAGAAGTCAAAATCTACACCACAGAGCAAATACAGAGACCAATAAAGTCCGATCTCCTGAGGAGAGGCAGGAATATTAAACACAAAATCCTACGAGGATTCCTCAATTACAGAGCCTGGAAATATCAATTAAAAAAATGAAAGCTTTTATTCTACTTGTTACCTTATGTGACATCATATTCCTTCTATCTGCAATTACTGAAACAAATATGATACTTTGTATCTCTCTATCTCCTGTCTGATCAATGTTTATAAACAATGTTACTTTGTATCTCACTATCTCCCGTCTGATCAATGTTTATAAACAATGTTACTTTGTATCTCACTATCTCCCGTCTGATCAATGTTTATAAACAATGTTACTTTGTATCTCTCTATCTCCCGTCTGATCAATGTTTATAAACAATGTTACTTTGTATCTCTCTATCTCCCGTCTGATCAATGTTTATAAACAATGTTACTTTGTATCTCACTATCTCATAGCCGTAAGGCTGCAAATACCCAACAGATTTCTAACAATCTCCTCAGATTTCATGTTCAACCTTCCAAAGTACAGATAAATCACCAGATACTCCTCTCTCTCCCTTCTCTCTCCTCTCTCTCTCTCTCTCTGCTCTCCCTCCTCTCTCTCCCTTCTCTCTCCTCTCTCTCTCTCTCTGCTCTCCCTCCTCTCTCTCTCCTCTCTCTCTCCTCTCTCTCTCTCTCTGCTCTCCCTCCTCTCTCTCTCTCCTCTCTCTCTCTCTCCTCTATCTCCCTCCTCTCTCTCTCCTCTATCTCCCTCCTCTCTCTCTCTCCCTTCTCTCTCTCCTCTCTCTTCTCTCCTCTCTCTCCCCTCTCTCTCTCCTCACTTCTCTCTCCTCTCTCTCTTCTCTCATCTCTCCTCTCTCTTCTCTCTCCCTCCTCTCACTCCCTGCTCTCTCTCTCCTCTCCCTCCTCTCTCTCCCTCCTCTCTCCTCTCTCTCCCTCCTATCTCTCTCCTCTCTATCTCCTCCCTCTCCCTTCTCTCTCCCCTCTCTCTTCTCTCCTCTCTCTCCTCTTTCTCTCTCTCCCTCCTCTCTCCCTCCTCTCTCTTTCCCATCTCTCTTTCTCTCTCTCTTCTCTCTCTCCTCTCTCTCGCTCTCTCTCTCTCTCCCCCCTCTCTCTCTCTCTCCTCTCTCTCCCTCTCTCTCCCTCTCTCTCCTCTCTCTTCTCTCTCTTCTTTCTCTCCTTTCTCTTCTCTCTCTCTTCTCTCTCTTCTCTCTCTTCTCTCTCTCTCTCTCCCCCCTCTCTCTCTCTCCTCTCTCTCCCTCCCTCTCTCCCTCTCCCTCTCCCTCTCTCTCCCTCTCTCTCTCCCTCTCCCTCTCTCTCCTCTCTCTTCTCTCTCTCTCTCCTCTCTCTCTCTTCTCTCTCAGGGGCTCTCTATTCCCTCTGGTGTTGTCTCCATTTATTTTGGAGATCATCGAGGAGCCACTATGTAAGAAGGCTGCATATTATATACTGTAAAGGGGTGAAGCCGGATTATTTACTGTAAGAGTTGTATGAATGTGAGTTTTCCATACTGTATTTTTTGGCATATGCAGATTCTTTCTGTTAGCTGGGGGGTTAGTTGGGGGGTGGGGGGATTGATGGGGGGAGGACTGATGGGGGGTAGGATAGATGGGGGGAGGATTGATGGGGGAGGACTGATGGGGGAGGACTGATGGGGGGTAGGATAGATGGGGGTAGGATTGATGGGGGAGGATTGATGGGGGGGGGAGGATTGATGGGGGGGGATTGATGGGGGGGAAGACTGATGGGGGTAGGATTAATGGGGGGAGGGGGATTGATGGGGGGAGGATTGATGGGGGGGAGGACTGATGGGGGGAGGATAGATGGGGGAAGGATTGATGGGGGGAAGACTAATGGGGGGAGGATTAATGGGGGGAGGATTGATGGGGGGGAGGATTGATGGGGGGAGGACTGATGGGGGGAGGATAGATGGGGGGTAGGATTGGTGGGGGGAAGACTGATGGGGGTAGGATTGATGGGGGGAGGATTGATGGGGGGGAGGGGGATTGATGGGGGGGAGGATAGATGGGGGGTAGGATTGATGGGGGGAGGACTGATGGGGGGAGGATAGATGGGGTAGGATTGATGGGGGGAAGACTGATGGGGGTAGGATTGATGGGGGGGAGGATTGATGGGGGAGGACTGATGGGGGTAGGATTGATGGGGGTAGGATTGATGGGGGGAAGACTGATGGGGGTAGGATTGATGGGGGAAGGATTGATGGGGGAGGGGGGGTTGGCACAATTACTATTAGAATCTAATAATGGAATAATTACTTGCAGGGTCAGATGATGGGGAGGTGTGGATGTCATGGCGGTGGTTAGAAGTGAAGCTGTGACGTGGCAGTGGATGGACATCATCGAACGTTTCTCCCTACAATACTTGGATGGAAGATTTTGTAATAAGAAGCGGAGCCATTACAGCGCGGTTTGCATGGGAACGTCGCTTATTAAGTGTTAGATGAATGAAATCTCTTCCCGCAGGTCAGAGCAGATTCTGTTCACGATTAATTTGTGAGAAAAGAAAAGTTGTGTTTAAGCATTGAGTGAATCTTTTTATTCCAGGTAACAATGTATCGCAGCCTGAATGTTACATTGACGCAGGAATATGGAAAGCTCAATGCCTCCATTTATCTTTCTATTCAGAATGTTTCTCTGAGTCTTTGAATGCATTTTTCTTCCCTTTTTCTTTCTTTCTTCATTTTTTTGTAACCGCAGATTTGTCGGAGAATTGGAAGTTGAGGCATAAAAACTTACAGCCAATCAAATCCCCAGATTTGGACCTGTAACCATGGTGATTATATTGCACACCTTGTGTTCTCCTAGTTCCTGGCTGGTGGAGGAGGGTGTGTCATCTGAAAAGTGGGATGGCCGCATGACGATCAATGTTACTGAGCCGGTAAAGCGGAACTCCGCCTACAAGGAACTTTATTTATATATAATCCTCAATAGCCACAGAGAATACCCACCGATCAGCCATAACATTATGACCACTGACAGGTACAGGGAATGCCATGGATTATCTGGGTACAGTGACATCTGAAAGTGGGCGGGATATATGAGGCAGCAAGTGAACATGTTGTCCCTGAAGTTGATGTGGTGAAAGGAGAAATAATGTAAAGTGAGAGGATTTGAGGGACTCTGACAAGGACCAAATTGTAATGTGTAGATGACGGGGTCACAGCAACTCCAACACTGCAGCTCTTGTCAGAGGTTCCTGGTCTACAGTGGCCAGAACGGAGCAAAAGTGCCCTAAGGAAAGAGAACTGGCCAACCGGGTCATGGGGGCCAAGGCTCATTGATGGAGGTGGGGAGGGAAGGCTCATTGATGGGGGTGGGGGGGACTCATTGATGGGGGGAGGGAAGGATCATTGATGGGGTGGGGGGGAGACTCATTGATGGAGGAGTGGAGGGGAAGGCTCATTGTTGGAGGTGTGGGGAGGGAGGATTCATTGATAAGGGGTGGGGAGGGAAGGCTCATTGATGGAGGTGGGGAGGGAAGGCTCATTTATGGAGGTGGGGAGGAAAGGCTCATTGATTGAGGTGGTGGGAAGGCTCATTGATGGAGGTGGGGAGGGAAGGCTCATTGATGGAGGTGGGGAGGGAAGGCTCATTGATGGAGGTGGGGAGGGAAGGCTCATTGAATGAGGCGGGGAGGGAAGGCTCATTCATGGAGGTGGGGGGGAAAGGCTCATTGATGGAGGTGGGGAGGGAAGGCTCATTGATGGAGGCGGGATGGAAAGGCTCATTGATGGAGGTGGGGGGAAGGCTCCTTGATGGAGGTGGGGAGGGAAGGCTCATTGATGGAGGTGGGGAGGGAAGGCTCATTGATGGAGGCGGGGAGGGAAGACTCATTCATGGAGGTGGGGGAAAGACTCATTAATGGAGGCGGGGAGGGAAGGCTCATTGATGGAGGTGGGGGGAAGGCTCATTGATGGAGTTGGGGAGGGAAGGCTCATTGATGGAGATGGGGGGAAGGCTCATTGATGGAGTTGGGGAGGGAAGGCTCATTGATGGAGGTGGGGGGAAGGCCCATTGATGGAGTTGGGGAGGGAAGGCTCATTGATGGAGGTGGGGAGGGAAGGTTCATGCATGGAGGTGGGGAGGGAAGGCTTATTCATGGAGGTGGGGGGGAGGCTCATTGATGGAGGCGGGGAGGGAAGGCTCATTGATGGAGGTGGGGGGAAAGGCTCATTGATGGAGGTGGGGGGGGCTCATTGATGGAGGTGGGGAGGGAAGGCTCATTGATGGAGGTGGGGAGGGAAGGCTCATTGATGGAGGTGGGGAGGAAAGGCTCATTGATGGAGGTGGGGGGAAGGCTCATTGATGGAGGTGGGGAGGGAAGGCTCATTGATGGAGGTGGGGAGGGAAGGCTCATTGATGGAGGTAGGGGGAAGGCTCATTGATGGAGGTGGGGAGGGAATACTCATTGATGGAGGCGGGGAGGGAAGACTCATTTATGGAGGTGGGGGGAAGGCTCATTGATGGAGGCGGGGAGGGAAGGCTCATTGATGGAGGTGGCGGGAAGGCTCATTGAAGGAGTTGGGGAGGGAAGGCTCATTGATGGAGGAGGGGAGGGAAGGCTCATTGATGGAGGTGGGGAGGGAAGGCTCATTGATGGAGGCGGGGAGGGAAGACTCATTCATGGAGGTGGGGGAAAGACTCATTAATGGAGGCGGGGAGGGAAGGCTCATTGATGGAGGTGGGGGGAAGGCTCATTGATGGAGTTGGGGAGGGAAGGCTCATTGATGGAGGTGGGGGGAAGGCTCATTGATGGAGTTGGGGAGGGAAGGCTCATTGATGGAGGTGGGGGGAAGGCTCATTGATGGAGGTGGGGGGAAGGCTCATTGATGGAGGTGGGGAGGGAAGGCTCATTGATGGAGGCGGGGAGGGAAGACTCATTCATGGAGGTGGGGGAAAGACTCATTAATGGAGGCGGGGAGGGAAGGCTCATTGATGGAGGTGGGGGGAAGGCTCATTGATGGAGTTGGGGAGGGAAGGCTCATTGATGGAGGTGGGGGGAAGGCTCATTGATGGAGTTGGGGAGGGAAGGCTCATTGATGGAGGTGGGGGGAAGGCTCATTGATGGAGGTGGGGGGAAGGCTCATTGATGGAGTTGGGGAGGGAAGGCTCATTGATGGAGGTGGGGAGGGAAGGCTTATTCATGGAGGCGGGGAGGGAAGGCTTATTCATGGAGGTGGGGGGGAGGCTCATTGATGGAGGCGGGGAGGGAAGGCTCATTCATGGAGGTGGGGGGAAAGGCTCATTGATGGAGGTGGGGGGGGCTCATTGATGGAGGTGGGGAGGGAAGGCTCATTGATGGAGGTGGGGAGGGAAGGCTCATTGATGGAGGTGGGGAGGAAAGGCTCATTGATGGAGGTGGGGGGAAGGCTCATTGATGGAGGTGGGGAGGGAAGGCTCATTGATGGAGGTGGGGAGGGAAGGCTCATTGATGGAGGTAGGGGGAAGGCTCATTGATGGAGGTGGGGAGGGAATACTCATTGATGGAGGCGGGGAGGGAAGACTCATTTATGGAGGTGGGGGAAGGCTCATTGATGGAGGCGGGGAGGGAAGGCTCATTGATGGAGGTGGCGGGAAGGCTCATTGATGGAGTTGATGAGGGAAGGCTCATTGATGGAGGTGGGGAGGGAAGGCTCATTGATGGAGGCGGGGAGGAAAGGCTCATTCATGGAGGTGGGGGGAAGGCTCATTGATGGAGGTGGGAAGGGAAGGCTCATTGATGGAGGTGGGGGAGGGAAGGCTCATTGATGGAGGTGGGGAGGGAAGGCTCATTGATGGAGGTGGGGAGGAAAGGCTCATTGATGGAGGTGGGGGAGGGAAGGCTCATCGATGGAAGTGGGGAGAGAAGGTCCATTGATGGAGGTGGGGGGGGCTCATTGATGGAGGTTGGGAGGGAAGGTCCATTGATGGAAGTGGGGAGGGATAACTCATTAATAAACGTGGGAAGGAAGGCTCATAGATGGAGGTGGGGAGGGAAGGCTCATTGATGGAGGTGGGGGAGGGAAGGCTCATCGATGGAAGTGGGGAGAGAAGGTCCATTGATGGAGGTGGGGGGGGCTCATTGATGAAGGTTGGGAGGGAAGGTCCATTGATGGAAGTGGGGAGGGAAGGCTCATTCATGGAGGTGGGGGAAGGCTCATTGATGGAGGCGGGGAGGAAAGGCTCATTTATGGAGGTGGGGGGAAGGCTCATTGATGGAGGCGGGGAGGAAAGGCTCATTGATGGAGGTGGTGGGAAGGCTCATTCATGGAGGTGGGGGGGGGGGCTCATTGATGGAGGTGGGGAGGGAAGGCTCATTCATGGAGGTGGGGGGAAAGCTCATTGATGGAGGTGGGGAGGGAAGGCTCATTGATGGAGGTGGGGGAGGGAACTCTCATCGATGGAAGTGGGGAGAGAAGGTCCATTGATGGAGGTGGGGAGGGAAGGCTCATTGATGGAGGTGGGGAGAGAAGGTCCATTGATGGAGGTGGGGGAGGGAAGGCTCATCGATGGAAGTGGGGAGAGAAGGTCCATTGATGGAGGTGGGGAGGGAAGGCTCATCGATGGAAGTGGGGATAGAAGGTCCATTGATGGAGGTGGGGAGGGAAGGCTCATTGATGGAGGTGGGGGAGGGAAGGCTCATCGATGGAAGTGGGGAGAGAAGGTCCATTGATGGAGGTGGGGAGGGAAGGCTCATCGATGGAGGTGGGGAGGGAAGGCTCATTGATGGAGGTGGGGGAGGGAAGTCTCATCGATGGAGGTGGGGGAGGGAAGTCTCATCGATGGAAGTGGGGAGAGAAGGTCCATTGATGGAGGTGGGGGGAGGCTCATTGATGGAGGTTGGGAGGGAAGGTCCATTGATGGAAGTGGGGAGGGATAACTCATTGATAAACGTGGGAAGGAAGGCTCATTGAGGAAGGTGTGGAGAAGGCTCATTGAGGTGTAGGCTCATTGATGGAGGTGGGCGGAAAGCTCATTGAGGTGTAGGCTCATTGCTGGAGGTGGAGCGGGAAAGGCTCATTGCTGGAGGTGAGGGGAGCTCACTGATGGAGGTGGGGGGAGTGTCATTAATAGAGGTTGGGGGGGCTGGCCTGTGTAGTTCTATCCAATTGAAGAGCCACTGGAGCCTAATTTGCTGGTAAAGCTAATGCTGGTTGTGACAGAAATGTGTCAGAACTCAAAATAAAAAAAAGTTGCCACAACTTGTACATTTTAAGCCTTGCTGCCGCCCCAACTAACCCCCTCCCCAGGCACGAGCCTACACACAGCTTCTGGTAAATAAAGACCTACTTACAAATCCAGGCTCCCTAATCCATTTCATACAATTTGTGTTTACTGTCCCCGACCCCAGGGGCGCCCGGTCCGTAGACTGCGCTGCCGCATTACATCCGTTAGCCACTCGAGCCGAACACTTTACAAATCAAGTGATTAACACACAATTATTGCCTTCCTGCTCCTCTCCCGGGTCTGAGCTCACATTATGGAAATGAGCCGCGACCTTCTCCACTTATCATAATTAATCAGCATAAACCATCGCAGCAAAGAGGCCCTGCTAGATAAATAGATCATTCCATGGCATCTGTGCTAATTTGTGGATTGGCATTCATAGGTGTGAGCTGTCTGTCTATTTATCTATGTATCGATATACCATGACCTGGATCCATGAGGCAACTACTATTAGATACACCATGACCTGGATACATGAGGCAACTACTACTAGATACACCATGACCTGGATACATGATACCAACTACTACTAGATATACCATGACCTGGATCCATGAGGCAACTACTACTAGATACACCATGACCTGGATCCATGAGGCCAACTACTACTAGATACACCATGACCTGGATCCATGAGGCCAACTACTACTAGATACACCATGACCTGGATCCATGAGACCAACTACTACTAGATACACCATGACCTGAATCCATGAGGCAACTACTACTAGATACACCATGACCTGGATCCATGAGACCAACTACTACTAGATACACCATGACCTGGATCCATGAGACCAACTACTACTAGATACACCATGACCTGGATCTATGAGACCAACTACTACTAGATACACCATGACCTGGATCCATGAGACCAACTACTACTAGATACACCATGACCTGGATCCATGAGACCAACTACTACTAGATACACCATGACCTGTATCCATGAGACCAACTACTACTAGATACACCATGACCTGGATCCATTAGACCAACTACTACTAGATACACCATGACCTGAATCCATGAGACCAACTACTACTAGATACACCATGACCTGGATCCATGAGGCCAACTACTACTAGATACACCATGACCTGGATCCATGAGACCAACTACTACTAGATACACCATTACTCCCCTGTACTCAGTAGAGCAGTTGTTGAGTATTTAGAGCTGCTCGCTGTTACACAGGCTGCTGTTCTGTTACCCCCCCTGTCTTCTAGAGGGTTCTGGAACCATAGAAGAACAGAGCAAGCAGCCTGAATAGTTACAAAACTCCAGCCAATCCATAGGGAGGTGTGCCCAGAATGTGGGGAGATGAACCATAAATAGTCTGAGGCCTGTACAGCAGGGTGCAGTGTTCCTGGGTCCAGTCCTGCAGGAGGAAACCCCTCTGCCCCCCCCCCCGATGCAGGATCCAAGAGCAGTGACCCTCAACTCCTGTCCTCAGGACCCACTAACAGGTCAGGTTTGCAAGATAACTGAAACACATCTCAGGTGATATAATTTGCTTCTCAGTGATTGCAGTATTCTAGTCCGCATCTCCCCAAGGTAATACTTAAAATCTGGCCTGTTAGTGGGTCCTATGGACAGGAGGTGAGAACCACTGTCCTGGAGGAAGCCATATGGAAGACACTGAGGTCCTAGGCAGGGTTAGCTAGGGGGGCCTGTTTGCAGATCCAAGCCCAGGGATCACGTTAAGTCTGGAGGAATCCCAGCTGTCCTATGGTGGTGTGAGACTTCACCTCCCTCACTAGGAAGAGCCTGGTAGATATCAGCTGGAGGCAACCGGTGAGTAGAAGACCCCAATGCTGAAGGTAAATGACTGTGGAAGGAGTGCCGGTCCCCAGCAGCATTGAGATCCTGGGGGACATTCAGCAATTCTGTGCAGTGTAGCCGAAATTTGAGTCCCAAGGCTATCCAGTTCTACAGTTTTGGGGTGTCCCATGCATCCTCCCCAATAAAAACCCTAAAAAGACCCCCCTAGACTGTTTTCTGAGCCAGTGGAAGGGATTTGTCGGGGGTTGGGCTTTCATTCATTGAATGTTTCTATTTTGCGCAGCCAGCGTCAGAAGAAAACGGCGACCATAGACATGACTTTATGCAGGGGGTCTTCAAACTACGGCCCTCAGGCTGTTCAGGAACTACAATTCTCATCATGCCGAGTCATGTCTGTGAATGTCAGAGTCTTACAATATGGGACGTGTAGTTCGGCAGCTGGGGGGTCGTAGTCTGAGGATCCCTGCTTTATGTATTCAGTACAAAGTAGCGCAATCCTTTATTTCCAGATATAGATAATTGCATATTGAAAACAGGCTGTGGGGGTCAATGAGGTTTTTTTTTCCAATACTCCCAGCCACTTATCTTCCCCCTCTTCTCATTACACAGACATCTCAGGAATCGGTGACCCCAACCTTTCTGGTGACATTTTAAGCTGTAGAGATAAATTTGTATCATTAATATTCTTATTAACCTCGCTCACCTGGAGCCGGCGCCGCCGCAGTGCCAGGCTCAGATCTTCTTATTTTATCCTCTCTCCAAGAATCCCGCCGCTGCCCCCCTCCCCCCCCTTCTCAGCCCCCCACCTGCCGCCACTCAAATTAGTTACCTTTTTAGCAATTTAAATGATGGAATTATTTTTTTTTTTATCTGTCCCTTATAACAGATCTTGTCTTGTCCCCAACAGATGCTCGGTGTTAGATGATGAAACGGCGACATTGCGTGCGTCTGTACTGATTCTAATTCATTACCGTGTAGAACAACGCAGACGACACAGCCGGCTAATCAGAGCATGGGGAGCGCAGGGAGCGTGGGGGAACGCGAGAAGTGCGGGAAGTGCGGGGAGCGCAGGGAGCGCGGGGAGCGTGGGGAGCGCGAGGAGCACGGGGAGTGCGAGGAGCACGGGGTGCGCAGGGAGCGCGAGGAGCACGGGGAGCGCGAGGAGCACGGGGAGTGCGAGGAGCACGGGGAGCGCTTCCTTCCCAGACAGGTAACAGGTTTCCCACACTGATATACCTGTCCTGAGGAAGGCCCGGCTCCGACACACGTGGCAAGCTGACGCCAGAGGAGGGGCCAAATGTCACCTCCCAACGAATAGAGCTTAAATCCACTTCAATGCTGAGCGACCGGAGACTGAGAGCCACAATTACCCGCTACTGAGTTCACCCAACCAACCGAGGGTCCAACTTTCCCGATGCAACCTAAACAAAAGAGAAACTTCCTTCCTACCCCAGAGGAACCCCGACTAAAACCAATTCATTGGTGGTCAGTGGGAAGAATGTCCCTTACATTGGTGGTCAGTGGGAAGAATGTCCCTTACATTGGTGGTCAGTGAGAAGAATGTCCCTTACATTGGTGGTCAGTGGGAAGAATGTCCCTTACATTGGTGGTCGGTGGGAAGAATGTCCCTTATATTGGTGGTCAGTGGGAAGAATGTCCCTTACATTGGTGGTCAGTGGGAAGAATGTCCCTTATATTGGTGGTCAGTGGGAAGAATGTCCCTTACATTGGTGGTCAGTGGGAAGAATGTCCTTACATTGGTGTTCAGTGGGAAGAATGTCCCTTACATTGGTGGTCAGTGGGAAGAATGTCCCTTATATTGGTGGTCAGTGGGAATTGTTTTTACCAAGGATTTGAAAATGTGGAATAGACTCCATCCAGAGGTGGTTCTGTTCAGCTCAGTAGATTGCTATAAGAAAGTCCTGGATTCTTTCCTGGGTGTACATAATATAAAATGGGTACTAATATTGATAGGTAAAGTTGATCCAGGGAATATCTGATTGCCTCTCGGGGGATCAGGAAGGAATTCTTTCCCATGCTTTACTGGTTTTCTCCTTCCTCTGGATCAACCGGGGGTATAGGATTGTATATATACACTGCTCAAAAAAATGAAAGGAACACTTTGAAAACACATCAAATCTCAATGGGGAAAAATCTCATGCTGGATATCTATACTGGTATGGACTGGGTAATGTGTTAAGATCTATACTGGTATGGACTGGGTATTGTGTTAGGATCTATACTGGTATGGACTGGGGAATGTGTTAGGATCTATACTGGTATGGACTGGGTTATGTTTTAGGATCTATACTGGTATGGACTGGGTAATGTGTTAGGATCTATACTGGTATGGACTGGGTAATGTGTTAGGATTTATACTGGTATGGACTGGGTAATGTGTTAGGATCTATACTGGTATGGACTGGGTTATGTGTTAGTATCTATACTGGTATGGACTGGGTAATGTGTTAGGATCTATACTGGTATGGACTGGGTAATGTGTTAGGATCTATACTGGTATGGACTGGGTAATGTGTTAGAATCTATACTGGTACGGACTGGGTAATGTGTTAGGATCTATACTGGTATGGACTGGGTAATGTGTTAGGATCTATACTGGTATGGACTGGGTAATGTGTTAGGATCTATACTGGTATGGACTGGGTTATGTGTTAGGATCTATACTGGTATGGACTGGGTAATGTGTTAGGATCTATACTGGTATGGACTGGGTAATGTGTTAGGATCTACAGTGGGTACGGAAAGTATTCAGACCCCCTTAAATTTTTCACTCTTTGTTATATATTTAAGTTCATTCTTCTTCCTCATGAATGTACATATAGCACCCCATACTGACAGAAAAACACAGAATTGTTGACATTGTTGCAGATTTATTAAAAAAGAAAAAAACTGAAATATCACATGGTCCTAAGTATTCAGACCCTTTGCTCAGTATTTAGTAGAAGCCCCCTTTTGATCTAATACAGCCAGGAGTCTTTTTGGGAAAGATGCAACAAGTCTTTCACACCTGGATTTGGGGATCCTCTGCCATTCCTCCTTGCAGATCCTCTCCAGTTCTGTCAGGTTGGATGGTAAACGTTGGTGGACGGCCATTTTTAGGTCTCTCCAGAGATGCTCAATTGGGTTTAAGTCAGGGCTCTGGCTGGGCCATTCAAGAACAGTCACGGAGTTGTTGTGAAGCCACTCCTTCGTTATTTTAGCTGTGTGCTTAGGGTCATTGTCTTGTTGGAAGGTAAACCTTCGGCCCAGTCTGAGGTCCAGAGCACTCTGGAGAAGGTTTTTGTCCAGGATATCCCTGTACTTGGCCGCATTCATCTTTCCCTCGATTGCAACCAGTCGTCCTGTCCCTGCAGCTGAAAAACACCCCCACAGCATGATGCTGCCACCACCATGCTTCACTGTTGGGACTGTATTGGACAGGTGATGAGCAGTGCCTGGTTTTCTCCACACATACCGCTTAGAATTAAGGCCAAAAAGTTCTATTTTGGTCTCATCAGACCAGAGAATCTTATTTCTCACCATCTTGGAGTCCTTCAGGTGTTTTTTTAGCAAACTCCATGCGGGCTTTCATGTGTCTTACACTGAGGAGAGGCTTCCGTCGGGCCACTCTGCCATAAAGCCCCGACTGGTGGAGGGCTGCAGTGATGGTTGACTTTCTACAACTTTCTCCCATCTCCTGACTGCATCTCTGGAGCTCAGCCACAGTGATCTTTGGGTTCTTCTTTACCTCTCTCACCAAGGCTCTTCTCCCCTGATAGCTCAGTTTGGCCGGACGGCCAGCTCTAGGAAGGGTTCTGGTCGTCCCAAACGATTTGAGGATTATGGAGGCCACTGTGCTCTTAGGAACCTTAAGTGCAGCAGAAATATTTTTGTAACCTTGGCCAGATCTGTGCCTTGCCACAATTCTGTCTCTGAGCTCTTCAGGCAGTTCCTTTGACCTCATGATTCTCATTTGCTCTGACATGCATTGTGATCTGGAAGGTCTTATATAGACAGGTGTGTGGCTTTCCTAATCAAGTCCACAGCTGGACTCAAATGAAGGTGTAGAACCATCTCAAGGATGATCAGAAGAAATGGAAAGCACCTGAGTTAAATATATGAGTGTCACAGCAAAGGGTCTGAATACTTAGGACCATGTGATATTTCAGTTTTTCTTTTTTAATAAATCTGCAACAATGTCAACAATTCTGTGTTTTTCTGTCAGTATGGGGTGCTATGTGTACATTCATGAGGAAGAAGAATGGCTGCAATATAACAAAGAGTGAAAAATTTAAGGGGGTCTGAATACTTTCCGTACCCACTGTATACTGGTATGGACTGGGTAATGTGTTAGGATCTATACTGGTATGGACTGGGGAATGTGTTAGGATCTATACTGGTATGGACTGGGGAATGTGTTAGGATCTATACTGGTATGGACTGGGTAATGTGTTAGGATCTATACTGGTATGGACTGGGTAATGTGTTAAGATCTATACTGGTATGGACTGGGTAATGTGTTAGGATCTATACTGGTATGGACTGGGGAATGTGTTAGGATCTATACTGGTATGGACTGGGGAATGTGTTAGGATCTATACTGGTATGGACTGGGTAATGTGTTAGGATCTATACTGGTATGGACTGGGTAATGTGTTAGGATCTATACTGGTATGGACTGGGTAATGTGTTAGGATCTATACTGGTATGGACTGGGTAATGTTGGTGAGATTTAATTGCAGGACCTCAGAATGGTCCTCAGTAGTCTGTATGGACACCCACCTGCTTGTATACATGCCTGACAATGTCGGGGAATGCTCCTAATGAGACGACGAATGGTGTCCTGGGGTATTTCCTCCCAGATCTGGACCAGGGCATCACCTGGCGGCATCAGATGGACCAAAACATAATGTTCCATAGGTGTTCTATTGGATTTAGGTCAGGCAAGAGTGGGGGCCATACAATGGTATCAATTCCTTCACCCTCCAGGAACTGGCTCATACTCTCGCCACATGAGGCCGGGCATTGTAGTGCACCAGGAGGAACCCAGGACTCACTGCACCAGTGTAGGGTCTGACAATGGGTTCAAAGATGTCACCCTGATACCTAATGACAGTCAGGGTGCCATTGTCTGGCCTGTAGAGTTCTTTGCATTCCCTCCAAGGATATGACTCCCCAGACCATCACTGACCACCACCAAACCGGTCATGCTGAACGATGTTACAGGCAGCATAACGTTCTCCAGGGCTTCTCCAGACCCTTTCACGTCTGTCACATGTACTCAGGGTGAACTCTGCTCTCATCTGTGAAAAGCACAGGGTGCCAGTGGTGGACCTGCCAATTCTGGTGTTCAATGGGAAATGCCAATCGAGCTCCACAGTGCCGGGCAGTGAGCACAGCGCCCACTAGAGGACATCGGGCCCTCAGGCCACCCTCATGAAGTCTGTTTCTGATTGTTTGGTCAGAGACATTCACACCAGTTTTCTGCTGGAGGTCATTTTGTAGGGCTCTGGCAGTACTCATCCTGTTCCTCCTTACACAAAGGAGCAGATACCGGTCCTGCTGATTGGTTAAGGACCTTCTACAGCCCTGTCCAGCTCTCCTAGAGTAACTGCCGGTCTCCTGGAATCTCCTCCATGCTCCTGAGACTGTGCTGGGAGACACAGCAAACCTTCTGCCAATGGCACAGATTGATGTGCCATCCTGGAGGAGTTGGACTGTCTGTGCAACCTCCATAGGGTCCAGGTATGGCCCCATACTACCAGTAGTGACACTGACCCCCTCTATAGGATCCAGGTATGGCCTCATCCTACCAGTAGTGACACTGACCCCCCTCTATAGGGTCCAGGTATGGCCCCATACTACCAGTAGTGACACTGACCCCCTCTATAGGGTCCAGGTATCTCCTCATACTACCAATAGTGACACTGACCCCCTCTATAGGATCCAGGTATGGCCTCATACTACCAGTAGTGACACTGACCCCCTCTATAGGGTCCAGGTATATCCTCATACTACCAGTAGTGACACTGACCCCCTCTATAGGGTCCAGGTATCTCCTCATACTACCAATAGTGACACTGACCCCCTCTATAGGGTCCAGGTATGGCCTCATACTGCCAGTAGTGACACTGACCCCCTCTATAGGGTCCAGGTATATCCTCATACTACCAGTAGTGACACTGACCCCCTCTATAGGGTCCAGGTATCTCCTCATACTACCAATAGTGACACTGACCCCCTCTATAGGGTCCAGGTATGGCCTCATACTGCCAGTAGTGACACTGACCCCCTCTATAGGGTCCAGGTATGGCCTCATACTACCAGTAGTGACCCTGACCCCTCTCTATGGGGTCCAGGTATGGCCTCATACTACCAGTAGTGACACTGACCCCCTCTATAGGGTCCAGGTATCTCCTCATAGTACCAGTAGTGACACTGACCCCCTCTATAGGGTCCAGGTATCTCCTCATACTACCAGTAGTGACAGTGACCCCCTCTATAGGATCCAGGTATGGCCTCATACTACCAGTAGTGACCCTGACCCCCCTCTATGGGGTCCAGGTATCTCCTCATACTACCAGTAGTGACACTGACCCCCTCTATAGGGTCCAGGTATCTCCTCATACTACCAGTAGTGACACTGACCCCCTCTATAGGGTCCAGGTATCTCCTCATACTACTAGTAGTGACACTGACCCCCTCTATAGGGTCCAGGTATGGCCTCATGCTACCAGTAGTGACACTGACCCCCTCTATAGGGTCCAGGTATGGCCTCATGCTACCAATAGTGACACTGACCCCCTCTATAGGGTCCAGGTATGGCCTCATACTACCAGTAGTGACACTGACCCCCTCTATAGGGTCCAGGTATCTCCTCATACTACCAGTAGTGACACTGACCCCCTCTATAGGGTCCAGGTATGACCTCATACTACCAGTAGTGACACTGACCCCCTCTATAGGGTCCAGGTATCTCCTCATACTACCAGTAGTGACACTGACCCCCCTCTATAGGGTCCAGGTATCTCCTCATACTACCAGTAGTGACACTGACCCCCCTCTATAGGGTCCAGGTATCTCCTCATACTACTAGTAGTGACACTGACCCCCCTCTATAGGGTCCAGGTATGGTCTCATCCTATCAGCAGTGACACTGACCCCCCTCTATAGGGTCCAGGTATCTCCTCATACTACCAGTAGTGACCCTAGCCAAATGTAAATCTAGTGACAAGCAGTCAGAAAAGATGAGTATTGAAAAAATGCCATTGGCCTCCACCTGTAAAACCATTCCTGTTTTGGAGGTCGTCTCATTGTTGCCCATCTAGTGCACCTGTTATTAATTTCATTAACACCAAAGCAGCTGAAACTGATTAACAACAACCGCTGCTACTTAACTGACCAGATCAATATCCCAGGAGTTTAATTGACTTGATGCCATACTCTGATTAAAAAGTGTTACTTTCATTTTTTTTTTTTTTTTGAGCTGTGTATGTGTATATATATATATTTTAATGGTTAAACTGGATGGACTCGTGACTTTTTTTCCAGCCAGAATAACTATATAGAAGGGGCGGGGCTGGTGCTCCGGAAACAACGGAAGCAGATAGAAGGCAGAAGAAGTGAGAACTGGGAAACCAAAACCCTAAAAGTAAAGTAATGCTGAAATTCTGATTTGACTTGGGACATCCAAAACTTATCTATCTATCTATCTATCTATCTATCTATCTATCTATCTATCTATCTATCTATCTATCTATCTATCTATCTATCTATCTATCTATCTATCTATTCATAGATCCAATAATCCATCCATCCATCATCTATCTATCTATCTATCTGTCTCTGGTCGCATTCAGCTGGACTCATACTGTATGTATTGTAATGGTGAAGTTATCTTCTCCAAGCCACTTCTTCAGTTCCAATGAGAGCTGGATCCATGAGACCGACTACTACTAGATATACCATGACCTGGATCCATGAGACCGACTACTACTAGATACACCATGACCTGGATCCATGAGACCAACTACTACTAGATACACCATGACCTGGATCCATGAGACCGACTACTACTAGATACACCATGACCTGGATCCATGAGACCAACTACTACTAGATACACCATGACCTGGATCCATGAGGCCAACTACTACTAGATACACCATGACCTGGATCCATGAGACCGACTACTACTAGATACACCATGACCTGGATCCATGAGACCAACTACTACTAGATACACCATGACCTGGATCCATGAGACCAACTACTACTAGAAACACCATGACCTGGATCCATGAGACCACCTCCTACTAGATATACAATGGCTTGGATGCATGAGACCACCTCCTACTAGATACACCATGACCTGGATCCATGAGGCCAACTACTACTAGATACACCATGACTTGGATCCATGAGGCCAACTACTACTAGATACACCATGACCTGGATCCATGAGACCAACTATTACTAGATACACCATGACTTGGATCCATGAGGCCAACTACTACTAGATACACCATGACCTGGATCCATGAGACCAACTATTACTAGATACACCATGACCTGGATCCATGAGGCCAACTACTACTAGATACACCATGACTTGGATCCATGAGGCCAACTACTACTAGATACACCATGACCTGGATCCATGAGACCAACTACTACTAGATCCACCATAACCTGGATCTATGAGACCAACTACTACTAGATATACAATGACCAGAATTCATGAGACCAACTACTACTAGATACACCATGACCTGGATCCATGAGACCAACTACTACTAGATACACCATGACCTGGATCCATGAGACCAACTATTACTAGATACACCATGACCTGGATCCATGAGACCGACTACTACTAGATACACCATGACCTGGATCCATGAGACCAACTACTACTAGATACACCATGACCTGGATCCATGAGACCAACTACTACTAGATACACCATGACCTGGATCCATGAGACCAACTACTACTAGATACACCATGACCTGGATCCATGAGACCGACTACTACTAGATACACCATGACCTGGATCCATGAGCACCTGTCTGTCTGTCTATCTGTGTTTTTCTATCTATTTATCATTGCAATGTTAACCTTCCACAAAAAATAACGTTTCCCCGGTAAGTCAAGGTGATGATTGATAAAGACAACCTTTTCTCCTCCATGTTCCTCTCTGGATTCCCGTGGAAAGGTGATGTTTGAGAGATGAGACATCTACAGAGGAGAGAGACAGAAGTAGAAATCTTCCTGAAGCTTTTTCCTCCCCTCTCTGAACTGGGAATTTATTAACGAACGTCCTTGAGTCAGGAACGAAGAGCTTTCCTTTCAGGCGACGCTCGGTTAGCGGGACCCAGACCTCCCCCTTTGGACTCTGATATTTCTGTCACTCGCTCCCCACAGTTGGAATTCATTATGAAGAGAAGGGGAGGGAGGTGAATTCTCCGTTCTTAATCAGAGTTATTTAAATGAGAGGAAATTTATTCGGCAGTCCAGAAGTTTCAGGTCACGGTTTTTAGGGGACCGCCATGGCGGTGAGCTTAGATGGTGGAGAATTCACATATTTTGCCCTCTCCGAGCCGCATGCCTAATGAAATGAACTTTGTATTTTTTTTTTTTCTTTTGCTCCGAAGTCGAGCGAGTCTCCATAGAAACCAAATGGGGACAGGAACATTGAAGTTTTCATTTGACAGAAGCGTTTGACTTGCTCTCCTGTAATCACCGCTCGATGTTCCTTCATTATTTGGGAACTGTCTGTCCCCATCCAGGCTGACGTTGGAGATGTCAGGAACACTTTCAGCCGAATTCAATAAATTCTCCAGAACTGGAGTCAGGCGGCTTCCAGTGCCGGAATCGGTAATGAAGAAGAGGCCTCTTCTCCAAGGTCTAACCGCCGGCTTAAAGAGAACCGGTCCAATACTTTATAAAAGTGGCCTGAGAGTCGGCATCCCAAGGGGTCACCCTCCTCTGAACCCGCCCACTTTATCAATGACTCCTGGAAATCCATGCCTACCCTCTCCAATCAGAGAACTCTTACTGGCCCCTGAAGAAGTCTGATTGGACAATGGATGTGACTTGGGAGGGTTATGGAAACATCTGATCTTCCTGACCATATCTTTGGCTTTATTCCTCATTTTGCCATCTTCCCTTAAAGAACAAAAATAATACATTGTATCTTATCAGTTCTGACATATGGCGGCTGCATTAATTTTCCTTTAGTCTTTTCCTGGTGATCCTGCCCTAAGGTGACAACGTTCACTCACTGGACTGTATCTATGGAGGATTGTCATCCTAGGACGGGGATTCAGAGACAACCTCCTCTCCTCTCCATACTATAGAAGGGAGGGGTTCTGTAGCCCTCAGAAACATAAAAGAGTGAGGGTTAAAGAAGACCAAGTGGTCCATCAATAATGCCTCCACTTACTGATGTTGGTATCGGTGGGGTGGGGTGGGGTGGTGGCATTAGAGGCAAGCATGCAATCAGGTGGCCAAAATGTGCTCCAACTCCAACACCTGCAACCTTTGCATTCATGTGGGGGGCACCAAAATTTAGACGGAACCCCAACTGACATCATAGTTCCATAGCTCAAGGTGATGACATCATAGTTCCATAGTTCCAAAGCTCAGGGTGATGACATCATACTTGCATAGTTCCATAGCTCAGGGTGATGACATCATAGTTCCATAGTTCCATAGCTCAGGGTGATGACATCATAGTTCCATAGTTCCAAAGCTCAGGGTGATGACATCATACTTGCATAGTTCCATGGCTCAGGGTGATGACATCATAGCTCCATAGTTCCATGGCTCAGGGCGATGACATCATAGTTCCATAGCTCAGGGTGATGACATCATAGTTCCATAGTTCCATGGCTCAGGGCGATGACATCATAGTTCCATAGCTCAGGGTGATGACATCATAGTTCCATAGGTCAGGGTGATGACATCATAGTTCCATAGTTCCATGGCTCAGGGTGATGACATCATAGTTCCATAGTTCCAAAGCTCAGGGTGATGACATCATACTTGCATAGTTCCATGGCTCAGGGTGATGACATCATAGTTCCATGGCTCAGGGCGATGACATCATAGTTCCATAGTTCCATGGCTCAGGGCGATGACATCATAGTTACATAGCTCAGGGCGATGACATCATAGTTCCATAGGTCACAGTGGTAAAGAAAATTCCAAAAGAAGAAAAGATCAGGGGAAGCAAAGGGATGGCCTGATCAGATTTTTGCTGCTCCCTCACTGTCCAATCACAAGGCAGGGCTGGGATTGTATGACGCATGCGCAGATGTCAATGTACGGATTAGGAAGAATTTCTGGTGTGTAAATAAAAGATTTATGATGAAAAAAATAAAACAAAGTTTGTTTTTATGTTTTTTCCCTTTAATATTATAATCTGGAGCTCTATCCGGCTGGAGCCAGGGATATATCCTGCCCCATCCCCCAACCTTGATGTAGGAAGTTTATAAGGGGAGTCACAGGACACTCTTTCTCTCTCTTTATACTCACATTGTTACACGGTATCAAAGCAATAATAATACAATCATGAGATGACGTCATCATGCAGCAGTGCAGGTCTTACCTTCGATGGTGGCTCTCTTGGGTAGGATGGTGATGGCCCCTTCGGCTACATCCTCCAGGTGGCTTATTGGGCCGAGTTTGGTCCCCCAGCTGTCCGATCCCACCCAGATGAAGTGCCCCACTTTGTCGGCTCTCTTCACTGCAGCCAAAACCTGTCTGGGGGAGATGAAGAATCAATGTAACAGCTTCACCCGTCTGACACAAAGCTGACAATTCACTGCCTACCGACACATTCATGGTGGACCTTTCACCACATACAGTATATTCCATCTGTCTACAATTGTCTGACACAGATCAGCCCCTGCCAAAGCCTCCCAACTTGTGACTTGCTACCAGGTTACAATGTACAGTCTGATCACTGGGGGGGGGGGGGGGGGGACTGAGGAAATGCCTCCTTCTCCTTCTAAAAAGTTACAATGTACAGTATGATCACTGGGGGAGGGGAGATTGAGGAAATGCTTCCCGGTGCCTGCAGCAGAGTGATGACATCATCTCAGCCTAGGCGGAGTTACTGAGAAATCGCTTTTTAGTGAAGAAAAGGCGGAGCTTAAAACAATTACCAGTAATGGGGTTGGCGTTGGGAAGTCTTAAAGTGACAGGCACCATTAACTCTTGTTTTCTGTTTAGTTCCAGAACTATGGAGCTCTCCATAGACCCAATGCCCCGGCTCAGTGGTCAGCACTTCAGCTTCCGGATCCTGGGATTAAATCCTAGCCGAGCGTCTTCTGCATTCCTCCTGCCCTCTAATGACATGGATGCTGGCAGGTGAATTGGCCCTGAGATAGGGACACCCTGAGATATGGACACCATAAGATGGGGACACCCTGAGATGGGGACACCCTTAGATATGGACACCATAAGATGGGGACACCCTGAGATATGGACACCCTGAGATATGGACACCCTGAGATGGGGACACCCTGAGATGGGGACACCCTTAGATATGGACACCATAAGATGGGGACACCCTGAGATATGGACACCCTGAGATGGGGACACCCTGAGATGGGGACACCCTGAGATATGAACACCCAGAGATGGGGACACCCAGAGATGGGGACACCCTATGATGGGGACACCCTGAGATATGGACACCCAGAGATGGGGGACACCCAGAGATAAGGACATCCTGAGATGGGGACACCCTGAAATATGGACACCCAGAGATGGGGGACACCCAGAGATATGGACACCCAGAGATGGGGGACACCCAGAGATATGGACACCCAGAGATGGGGGACACCCAGAGATAAGGACATCCTGAGATGGGGACACCCTGAGATAGGGACACCCTGAGATAGGGACACCCTTAAATGGGGACACCCTGAGATATGGACACCCTGAAATGGGGACACCCTGAGATATGGACACCCAGAGATAAGGACACCCTGAGATAGGGACACCCTGAGATATGGACACCCTGAGATGGGGACACCCTGAGATATGGACACCCAGAGATAAGGACATCCTGAGATGGGGACACCCTGAGATGGGGACACCCAGAGATAAGGACACCCTGAGATAGGGACACCCTGAGATATGGACACCCTGAGATGGGGACACCCTGAGATATGGACACCCTGAAATGGGGACACCCTGAGATATGGACACCCAGAGATAAGGACACCCTGAGATATGGACACCCTGAGATAGGGACACCCTGAGATGGGGACACCCTGAGATATGGACACCCTGAAATGGGGACACCCTGAGATATGGACACCCAGAGATAAGGACACCCTGAGATGGGGACACCCTGAGATATGGACACCCTGAGATAGGGACACCCTGAGATATGGGCCCCCTGAGATAAGGACACCCTGAGATAAGGACACCCTTAGATATGAACCCCCTGAGATATGGACACCCTTAGATATGGACACCATAAGATGGGGACACCCTGAGATATGGACACCCTGAGATGGGGACACCCTGAGCTTGGGGACATCCTGAGATATGGAGGCCATTATATTGTTAGCTCCTGAGGGCACAGACTGATGTGAATGTAGAATATTTGTACATTTTGTGGAGTGATATACATATTGGAAGTGTCATGCATGGCTGGCTGCAGAGCTGGAGATGCTCAGGTGTCAGGGAGATGCTGGAAGATCTCAGAAAGTGACAATGGTTGATTTGTAACATTGCGGTATGAAGGGAACCGGTGACACCAGATGTCATCTATACAAGTTCCTTTCTTTGTAATTTGCTGGAGACATTAGAAGGCGGTGAGTCAATACGCAGCGCTGAGCTTCAGCAGATGAAAGCTATTGAAGACCAAAGAGACTCGGAACAGACAGATAACAAAATAGCTGCTAATTGCACCTGTCCGTGGATTACTAATGACCGCCGCCGTCTCCATACACCGATCCGAAGACAGCAAAGTTCTGCCGGGGAAGGAAATCTGAAGAGTCATTTCTTCACATTTCTGCCATTTATTCAGAGTTTACCTGAAAGGAACTTTTGAAGGGACTTTCACGTGTTTGCTGTTCCATATTTAATGCCTGTATTGTAGGCTGTGCTGTATACATTGTCCTTCCCCGGGATGTATTGTAGGCTGTGCTGTATACATTGTCCTTCCATGGGATATCAGAATATCTGACACACTGAGATGATTGACCTAAGAAGGGAATCTCAGATTCCCGAATATTCCTCAATGGAGCCCACTGTCCCCATCTGTCAGGGGAATTATTTTGCTCATTCTGCCCTGGAAAGCTCTCAAATGGCGATAAATATAATACACCGGGGGGAGGTGATCTCCTCATGATCATTATTATGGAGTTGCCCCCCCCCCCCTTATGGCCATTAATATGGAGTTACCCCCCCCTTATGGCCATTAATATGGAATTGCCCCCCCCTTATGGCCATTAATATGGAGTTGCCCCCCCCCTTATGGCCATTAATATGGAGTTGCCCCCCCCCCTTATGGTCATTAATATGGAGTTGCCCCCCCCCTTATGGCCATTAATATGGAGTTGCCCCCCCTTATGGTCATTTATATGGAGTTACCCCTCAATCCTCATGGTCATTAATATGGAGTTGCACCCCCCCTTATGGCCATTAATGTGGAGTTACCCCCCCTTATGGCCATTAATATGGAGTTGCCCCCCCCTTATGGCCATTAATATGGAGTTGCCCCCCCCCTTATGGCCATTAATATGGAGTTGCCCCCCCCTTATGGTCATTAATATGGAGTTACCCCTCAATCCTCATGGTCATTAATATGGAGTTGCACCCCCCCTTATGGTCATTAATATGGAGTTACCCCTCAATCCTCATGGTCATTAATATGGAGTTGCACCCCACTCCTTACGGCCATTAAATTGGATTTCCCCCACCTCCTCATGACCATTAATATGGAGTTGCTCCCCTTCCTCGTGGTCACTAATTTGGAGTTGCCCCCCACTCCTCGTGGCCAATAAAATGGAGTTGCCCCCCACTCCTCAGGGCCACTAATGTGGAGTTGCCCCCCTTCCTCATGGTCACTAATTTGGAGTTGCCCCACCTCCTCATGGCCAATAAAATGGGTTTCCCCACCTCCTCATGACCATTAATATGGAGTTGCCCCCCACTCCTCATGGTCATTAATATGGAGTTGCAACCCACACCTTACAGCCATTAAATTGGGTTTCCCCCACCTCATCATGATCATTAATATGGAGTTGACCACGTTCCTCATGGTCACTAATTTGGAGTTGCGCCCCACTCCTCATGACCAATAAAATGGAGTTGCCCCCCATTCCTTAGGGCCACTAATATGGAGTTGCCCCCCTTCCTCATGGTCACTAATTTGGAGTTGCCCCCCACTCCTCATGGCCAATAAAATGAAGTTGCCCCCCACTCCTTATGGCCACTAATATGGAGTTGCCCACCGCTTCTCATGGCCACTGATATGGAGTTGCCCCCCACTTCTCATGGCCATTAAAATGGAGTTGCCCCCAACTTCTCATGGCCATTAATATAGAGTTGCCCCCCACTTCTCATAGCCATTAGAATGGAGTTGCCCCCCCACTCCTCATGGCCACTGATATGGAGTTGCCCCCCTCTCCTCATTGCCATTAATATGGATTTACCCCCACTCCTCATTGCCATTAAATATTAATTTGGAGTTGCCCCCTACTTCTCATGGGCACTAATATGGAGTTGCCCCCCCCCCTCCCCCCGATACCCACTGCTGTCATAACAGCCTCCTTTGTTCTGGGCAGGTTTTCTGTGGTATTTAGGGGTGTGTTTGTGGGAATTTGTGCCCATTAGTGATATCTGGTAGTGATAATCGGTGAGAAGACTCATAATTCCTCCCAAAGGTGGTCAGTAGGGTTGAGATTGTGGAGGTAGATGAGAAGCACCGTCTGTGAATGGAAAGTCTTGGGGTTTTCAGATGGTTGGAAAACAATGATCATAAAGTGATCAATGACATAAAGTATGGCCGGCTGGTTTCCAGGGATTGTGGCTCCCTCTGCCCCGGGGCTTTGGTTGTCTTAGATCTGTTGGTGGTGGGGATGGCAAGTTGTGTACTAATATAATATTGGTGGTCCGAAGTGGCCGTTGTGTCTCCAGCTATAACCTCCTCCACTCTTCTGGGAAGGTTTCCACAATATTTGAAGGGTGTCTGTGGGAATTTGTGCCGATTTGGGGGGGTCCTGACATTGAATGAGAAGACCTGGCTCACAAGTTCAGCCCCACGTTGGGCACCAAAAAAGAACCCTGAATCCCCATCAGCATTCCGATTCATCCCGAAGGTGTTCAGTAGGGATGAGATCAGGTGATCAGTAGGGGGTGAGGTCAGGTGTTCAGTAGGGATGAGGTCAGGTGATCAGTAGGGGGTGAGGTCAGGTGATCAGCAGGGGGTGAGGTCAGGTGATCAGTAGGGATGAGGTCAGGTGATCAGTAGGGATGAGGTCAGGGCTCTGTGCAGAACACTTGAGTTCCTCCACACTAAACTGGTCACCCCATGTTTTTATGGAGTTGCCCTCCTCTCCCCATGGCCATTAATATGAAGTTGTCCCCTTTGTGACTATAACACCCTCCACTCCTCTGGGGAAGATTTCCCAAGTTTTTTGAGGGTGTCCAAAAGGTTTCACTGCTTCTGCCACAGAGATGCCTAAAGGATTCCTGGTGAAGAGAAGTAAAAAGTCTCCACCATGACCTACTGAGTGCGGGATGAAGACAAGGACAGAGCTCAGCCCCCCCCCCCCCCCAGCATGGATGGTATAAACTATGTCTGAGCAGAGGCCGATTCCATGCCCCACTGGAGACTCTCCTCCCCCAGGCAGCCCTGACTGAGCTGTCCCAGCTCCTCCCTACCGCCCCCTGCTGGTCAGGTTGGGAACCCGGATTCAGCCGGTGAGTAGAGACAACCTGGAGCGGAGCTTCAGCCTGGAATGGGGTCAGGAAGAGGCCAGGAAGAGGGGGAGTAGGAGGACGGAGGAGGGGCTGAGTCACTGCACCATGGGCCCCTGGTTTGTATTTGCCCCCTGGGCTGAAAGTTGCCAGTCTGCCCCTGGTGGGTGATGCCTTGGTTTAGCTCCATCTGGGTCCTGGTACCTTCACACAGCAAATCCCTGACCTCTAATAAGTATGTAGCCAGTGAAGTGTGGACTTCTTATCTGCTGATTGTTTTGGGTCAGTAGTGGGCTGGGAATGGGGGTGGGGGGGAGGGGGTGATGTTGCCACTATTTGTCCATTACCTGATGTCATTGTCATCAACGGCGAAGACCACGAGGGCCCGGGCCTGGGGTGTCTCCAGCAGCTGCCGGACCAGCTTGTCGTAGTCGCCGGCTTTGCGGTCGTTGGGGATTCTCAGAGACTGGGCGATGCAGAGTCCTCCTGTAGGGGGAGCAAGAGAGGAGAGCCGGTCAGGCCAATCACATCCCGCCATTCCCTCCCCCGATACAAAGAGGACCAATCATCACTCTCCATGTTAAAGCTGAACTCCGACCCACAAACTGTCATTTACATGAATTCCTCCACAGCCACATAGCAGAGACGAAACGCGTCAAGTTGATACGCATGTTGCCTCGTTCTGAGCAGACTGCTGAACCGCACGCCGAGTTCCCACTTCCGGGTACGGCGTACCTAGCGGTTGATTACACAGGAGCTTCCTGTTACACTAGCCGCGAGGCTGAATAGGAGCACAGAAGTGGCTTGAGCGTGTCCATTGTATTTGGGGACACGTTTTGCTGTGACACCCGGTGTCTGGTGCTTTGGAGTGAACAGTTTTTTACCACTGCAGTGTTTTTTATGGATGTTTTATATGGAAGTTTTTATCTACACTGATGTCCGTGTGACGTGTATAAATAAAGATTGGTAACCTTCTACACCATGAGGAGCTCACACACCAGCATCTCAAGGATTCCACCCATCTGCAAAGTTGGAGCGGTATACAAGCGCAGTTTGATTCTTGCTCCATACGACACAGAAATCCACGCCATCTGGTAAGTGAGCTACCTCATCAACCAGCACTTTGCGGTGAAGTGGAGGGTCGCTGAAGTCACTGCACCAATATTATTTACACTTAGAAAGACTTTACAGCACCATTGCACTTTCTTTTCCTTTTTTAGCAGAATCATGAATGTTACTGAAGCAATTCATTATCATTGCATAACATTGTTTATTGCACTGTCCAATCAGCAGTCTCGCAGACTTCCATTGAAGTTGTGACGAGACCAATCTCGCCACTGGGCATCGGAGAAGCCTGGTTGCTCGCCTCCTGAAGGTGACTATGGACCCTCTCATCAGCCCAGGCTAAACGTAAACACCATGGCAATTTGACTGTGTTTGTGGTATCTGAGCGCTGTTTGGATATGTTGAGCGCTCAGATCCAGGCTATCTGGGGATGGGTTGAATGTGGGGGTTCTGTTCAGTAGACTGGGAGTTATGCATTTTTGTGTCTTTTTGTGTTTCTTTACCCAATGTGGCTAATGGAGTCTTGCCTCTATCTTGGAAGCTAAACCTTATTCCTGTAAACTGTAAGGCACAGGAAGTGCACTCCTAATATGGTCATTCCAGGAAGTCCAATGAGGAGACGGACTGTCTAAGGTGGCTCTCCATTCACCTATTGTCGGGTGTGCTAATGAACTTGCCTGCTGTCTGCTGAGAGATGTAGTGACACTCAGAGTAATGTGTATTGAGGGCTCGTTAGGGAACCATTGTTCTGTGTCTGGCTGTTGTGTACATTGATTGCCCCCTGGGGGCTTCTGTCTCCTTGCACATGGCAGTCCTTCTGGTCAAGCTATCTGACCAATCACTGCTGACTCATTTTCAAGCCCTCATTTGCATGGCTGGAGAGGACCTTATGGGGAACTGCAGGTACTGTGCAATTGACCAATGGGAAAGCGGTTGTTGGGGGAAGGCTGTTCAAAATTCTGTATAAAAGTGTGCTGTGTTCTTCCAATAAATGTTGTTCCTGTTTTACCCTCAACGCGGAGCCTTGTCTCGTTATTGGGGGGATTTATTGTATGCTTTTCCAGTTTGACTGCTAGGAGTGTAAACCCTTCATATGGGTTTTCATATTCAGCTGTATGCAGCATTCATAAGGTTCCAGCTACACTGTTTGCATCATTCCTTGGTTTCCAGTTCGGGAGTTTGGTGTCCTGCAAGTAGCTGTGCCTGTAGCTCTGGAAGGGGAAGATCTCCTAAACGGTTTTAACCCTTTTGTGTCCGGGGTGCCGTTACAGAAGTCATTTAATATCATTGTATTTTAATATGTCCGGATTATTCTGAACTGCCGCTATTTATGCACTTTCTGATGATTTGATGTAAATGAGATATTGCAATATTTATAATCACTATAGCACTTTATATATTTGAATAGTTTATAATCCCCATAGCACTTTAACCAGTCCTCATATTTTACTTAGAGGTTAGCGCAGTATTTTTCCACTTTGTTCATGCTCAGTCATCTATATATAATATAGTAGACTTGATAACCTGCTGCTTCCCTCATTTCATAACGTGACCTAGGCGCGAGTAGAATACCCAATTAAAAAGTTACAATGTACAGTCTGATCACTGGGGGAGGGGAGACTGAGGAAATGCCTCCTCCTGCCTGCAGCAGAGTGATGATGTCACAGTGTATTGTCAGTTGTTTCTGTGGATTGATAAAGTTGTATTTTCCCGCACAGGATGGAATCTTTGTATTGGACGGCACGGTGTCAGTTTTCGGAGGATCCCGTGGGCGGAGTTTTCGGCAGAGATTTCTCTGGAGATAAGGGGCGGAGACATGGCAGTATTTTCCCAAATAAAATGAAGCCGGACAGTCGGACATTTCTATGAAGTCCGGAGCAGAGGCAGAGAAGTTTATGAAGAGTCTTGGCCGCCTTCGCTGTTTTAGGAGCCTCGAGTCTCAGAATAGTCGTTTCCTGAGGATGTCGGGAGTCGAAATCCAGCGTCTTCCATCAGAATAAACACCAAAAAAACACCTCTCACTTTACAGCATTGCCGAAAACTTTCAAATATCCCAACAGAGAAATCCGTTCATCAAATTCCCACCATTTGTGGCCGAATCCCACTGAAGGTACGAGACTTCCACCCAATGAGACATGGTGGCCTCTTCCATAGATGAGGACCACAGCACATGGCCTCTTCCATAGATGAGGGTCACAGCACATGGCCTCTTCCATAGATGAGGGACACAGCACATGACCTCTTCTATAGATGAGGACCACAGCACATGGCCTCTTCCATAGATGAGGGCCACAACACTTGGCCTCTTCCATAGATGAAGACCACAGCACATGGCCTCTTCCATAGATGAGGAACACAACACATGGCCTCTTCCATAGATGAGGGACACAACACATGGGCTCTTCCATAGATGAAGACCACAACACATGGCCTCTTCCATAGATGAAGACCACAGCACATGGCCTCTTCCATAGATGAGGGCCACAACACTTGGCCTCTTCCATAGATGAGGGTCACAGCCCATGGCCTCTTCCATAGATGAGGGTCACAGCACATGGCCTCTTCCATAGATGAGGGACACAACACATGGCCTCTTCTATAGATGAGGACCACAGCACATGGCCTCTTCCATAGATGAGGGCCACAACACTTGGCCTCTTCCATAGATGAGGGCCACAGCACATGGCCTCTTCCATAGATGAGGGACACAACACATGGGCTCTTCCATAGATGAAGACCACAACACATGGCCTCTTCCATAGATGAAGACCACAGCACATGGCCTCTTCCATAGATGAGGGACACAACACATGGCCTCTTCCATAGATGAGGGTCACAGCACATGGCCTCTTCCATAGATGAGGGACACAGCACATGGCCTCTTCCATAGATGAAGACCACAGCACATGGCTTCTTCCATAGATGTGGGACACAGCACATGGCCTCTTCCATAGATGAGGGCCACAGTACATGGCCTCTTCCATAGATGAGGGCCACAGTACATGACCTCTTCCATAGATGAGGGCCACAGCACATGGCCTCTTCCATAGATGAGGGCCACAGCACATGGCCTCTTCCATAGATGAGGGCCACAGCACATGGCCTCTTCCATAGATGAGGGCCACAGCACATGGCCTCTTCCATAGATGAAGACCACAGCACATGGCCTCTTCCATAGATGAGGGTCACAACACATGACCTCTTCCATAGATGAAGACCACAGCACATGGCCTCTTCCATAGATGAGGAGCACAGCACATGGCTTCTTCCATAGATGAAGACCACAGCACATGGCCTATTCCATAGATGAGGGACAAAGCACATGGCCTCTTCCATAGATGAGGGACAAAGCACATGGCCTCTTCCATAGATGAGGGTCACGGCACATGGCCTCTTCCATAGATGAGGGTCACAGCACATGGCCTCTTCCATAGATGAGGGTCACAGCACATTGCCTCTTCCATAGATGAGGGTCACAGCACATGGCCTCTTCCATAGACGAAGACCACAGCACATGACCTCTTCCATAGATGAGGGCCACAGCACATGGCTTCTTCCATAGATGAGGGACACAGCACATGGCCTCTTCCATAGATGAGGGTCACGGCACATGGCCTCTTCCATAGATGAGGGTCACAGCACATGGCCTCTTCCATAGATGAGGGTCACAGCACATTGCCTCTTCCATAGATGAGGGTCACAGCACATGGCCTCTTCCATAGACGAAGACCACAGCACATGACCTCTTCCATAGATGAGGGCCACAGCACATGGCCTCTTCCATAGATGAGGGCCGCAGCACATGGCTTCTTCCATAGATGAGGGCCACAGCACATGGCCTCTTCCATAGATGAGGGTCACAGCACATGGCCTCTTCCATAGATGAGGGTCACAGCACATGGCCTCTTCCATAGATGAGGCCACAGCACATGGTCTCTTCCATAGATGAGGGCCGCAGCACATGGCTTCTTCCATAGATTAGGGCCACAGCACATGGCTTCTTCCATAGATGAGGGCCACAGCACATGGCCTCTTCCATAGATGAGGGTTACAGCACATGGCCTCTTCCATAGATGAGGGTCACAGCACATGGCCTCTTCCATAGATGAGGGTCACAGCACATGGCCTCTTCCATAGATGAGGCCACAGCACATGGTCTCTTCCATAGATGAGGGTCACAGCACATGGCCTCTTCCATAGATGAGGGTCACAGCACATGGCCTCTTCCATAGATGAGGGCCACAGCACATGGCTTCTTCCATAGATGAAGGACACAGCACATGGCCTCTTCCATAGATGAGGGTCACAGCACATGGCCTCTTCCATAGATGAGGGTCACAGCACATGGGCACTTCCATAGATGAGGGTCACAACACATGACCTCTTCCATAGATGAAGACCACAGCACATGGCCTCTTCCATAGATGAGGAGCACAGCACATGGCTTCTTCCATAGATGAAGACCACAGCACATGGCCTATTCCATAGATGAAGACCACAGCACATGGCCTATTCCATAGATGAGGGACAAAGCACATGGCCTCTTCCATAGATGAAGACCACAGCACATGGCTTCTTCCATAGATGAGGGACACAGCACATGGCCTCTTCCATAGATGAGGGTCACGGCACATGGCCTCTTCCATAGATGAGGGTCACAGCACATGGCCTCTTCCATAGATGAGGGTCACAGCACATTGCCTCTTCCATAGATGAGGGTCACAGCACATGGCCTCTTCCATAGACGAAGACCACAGCACATGACCTCTTCCATAGATGAGGGCCACAGCACATGGCCTCTTCCATAGATGAGGGCCGCAGCACATGGCTTCTTCCATAGATGAGGGCCACAGCACATGGCCTCTTCCATAGATGAGGGTTACAGCACATGGCCTCTTCCATAGATGAGGGTCACAGCACATGGCCTCTTCCATAGATGAGGGTCACAGCACATAGCCTCTTCCATAGATGAGGGTCACAGCACATGGCCTCTTCCATAGATGAGGCCACAGCACATGGTCTCTTCCATAGATGAGGGCCGCAGCACATGGCTTCTTCCATAGATTAGGGCCACAGCACATGGCTTCTTCCATAGATGAGGGCCACAGCACATGGCCTCTTCCATAGATGAGGGTTACAGCACATGGCCTCTTCCATAGATGAGGGTCACAGCACATGGCCTCTTCCATAGATGAGGGTCACAGCACATGGCCTCTTCCATAGATGAGGCCACAGCACATGGTCTCTTCCATAGATGAGGGTCACAGCACATGGCCTCTTCCATAGATGAGGGTCACAGCACATGGCTTCTTCCATAGATGAGGGCCACAGCACATGGCCTCTTCCATAGATGAGGGTCACAGCACATGGCCTCTTCCATAGATGAGGGTCACAGCACATGGGCACTTCCATAGATGAGGGTCACAGCACATGGCCTCTTCCATATATGAGGGCCACAGCACATGGCCTCTTCCATAGATGAGGGTCACAGCACATGGCCTCTTCCATAGATGAGGGCCACAGCACATGGCTTCTTCCATAGATGAAGGACACAGCACATGGCCTCTTCCATAGATGAGGGTCACAGCACATGGCCTCTTCCATAGATGAGGGTCACAGCACATGGGCACTTCCATAGATGAGGGTCACAGCACATGGCCTCTTCCATAGATGAGGGCCACAGCACATGGCCTCTTCCATAGATGAGGGTCACAGCACATGGGCACTTCCATAGATGAGGGTCACAGCACATGGCCTCTTCCATAGATGAGGGTCACAGCACATGGCCTCTTCCATAGATGAGGGCCACAGCACATGGCCTCTTCCATAGATGAGGGTCACAGCACATGGGCACTTCCATAGATGAGGGTCACAGCACATGGCTTCTTCCATAGATGAGGGTCACAGCACATGGGCACTTCCATAGATGAGGGTCACAGCACATGGCCTCTTCCATAGATGAGGGTCACAGCCCATGGCTTCTTCCATAGATGAGGGTCACAGCACATGGCCTCTTCCATAGATGAGGGTCACAGCACATGGCCTCTTCCATAGATGAGGGTCACAGCACATGGGCACTTTGAGGATCACCATGCCGGTCATTGGGCCCCCCCAGTATTGTGTCGCCGTCTCTCGGGGGCCCCATGTCGCTCGTTTTATTCCCAATCTAATCATTCGCTGATACATTAATTCACTCGCTGGATCTGCTTAGTCGCTTCCCCCGTCCGGTCTAATTGGATTATTAATTAAGTGAAATGGAGACAAATTCTTTTTTTCCCCCGATTTGGCAGAAGAGAAATCCTGTGTTTTTTTTGTGTGCGGGGGTTGGATTGTATCGGGGGAGGGGCAGAGGATTCTGTCTGCTTAATGAGAAGAACTTGTGTCTATTGAACTGATCAGCATAATGTCTTCCATTCAAAGTACATTCGTTTATTCCTCTTTCATTATAAGCCGATTGTTCTCCGCCGCTCAATAGGTTTATTAAAGTTCTTTTCTCCGTCTCAAACGCGGCAGAACTAATTTATGAAAAGTCGGTGAGCCGAGCGCCGTGAATCCCGCCCAGGCCGGCTAAAGATGATAAATGGGAACTCCACCCTGCACCCCACTTCACCCTGCACCCCACTCCACCGTGCACCCCACTCCACCCTGCACCCCACTTCACCCTGCACCCCACTCCACAGTGCACCCCACTCCACCCTACACCCCACTCCACCCTGCACCCCACTCCACCCTGCACCCCACTCCACCCTACACCCCACTCCACCCTGCACCCCACTCCACAATGCACCCCACTCCACAATGCACCCCACTCCACAGTGCACCCCACTCCACCCTGCACCCCACTCCACAGTGCACCCCACTCCACCCTGCACCCCACTCCACAGTGCACCCCACTCCACCGTGCACCCCACTCCACAGTGCACCCCACTCCACCCTGCACCCCACTCCACAGTGCACCCCACTCTACCCTGCACCCCACTCTACCCTGCACCCCACTCCACAGTGCACCCCACTCCACCCTGCACCCTAACTGCTGGCTCCGAGAGGGCTTTCTCACCAGACGTGTCTGAGGTTCCCCGGACACCATTATTTATTGTTCCCACAAATGCTGCATTCAATACTCAGGCCTCGTATGTCTATTGGATGAAAAAAAATTCAACTGTTGGCCCCGCCTACGAGGAGACTGCTGGTTACACAGGTGACACACCCCTGAGGAACTAAAGTGTGGTTTAGACTGGAGAGAAGTCACCTGATCTGCCCGTCCTTCATCTTATCCCTACACAGATAATTCCCCAGCTTAGGAAGGTTTGACCCTCATCAGCTGGAGCAGGGTGCCTTCCCCTCGTGAAGTGAGTGACAGGTCCTCCTTAGTGAGTGTTTCCCCTTTAAATCCTCTGGCAGTGATGGTGGAGTGTCTCTTAATTAACACCAGCTCTGCATTGGGGGAGGAGCTCTGCATTAGGGGGAGCTCTGCATTGGGGAGGAGCTTTGCGTTGGGGGGAAGCTCTGCGTTGGGGGGAAGCTCTGCATTGGGGGGAGCTTTGCATCAGGGGGAGCTCTGCGTTGGGGGGTGCTCTGCTTTGGGGGAGCTTTGCATTAGGAGGAAGCTCTGAATTGGGGGGGAGCTTTGCGTAGGGGGGTGCTCTGCGTTGGAGAGGAAGCTTTGCATTGGGGGGAGCTTTGCATCAGCGGGAGCTCTGCGTTGGGGGGTGCTCTGCTTTTGGGGGGAGCTCTGCATTGGGGGATGCTCTGCACTGGGGGTGCTCTGCATTGGGGGGTGTTCTGCATTTGGGGGAAGCTCTGCATTGGGGGGGAGCTCTGTGTTGCGGGGGGAGCTCTGCATTGGGGGAGCTCTGCACTGGGGGGTGCTCTGCTTTGGGAGCATTCTGCATTTGGGGGGAAGCTCTGCATTGAGGGGAGCTCTGCATTTAGGGGGAGCTCTGCATTGGGGGGAGCTCTGCGTAGGGGGTGCTCTGCGTTGGGGGAAGCTCTGCATTGGGGGGAGCTTTGCATGGGGAGGGAGCTCTGCGTTGGGGGGTGCTCTGCATTGGGGGAAGCTCTGCATTGGGGGGAGCTCTGCATTGGGGGAGGGAGCTCAGCACGCTCCCAGCATTTCCCTGATGTTTCCTCGGCTACACTCCATCCTCCAATGTCTATTTTTATATCGGAGAAGTTTTTTTTTCCAAGCTGCTGATGCAGATTTTCTCCTCACTCCCCGACAATGGGGAATAGGGGAGCCAACCGGAAATTGGGAATATGGGGGGCTCACTGACAATGGGGAATAGGGGGGCTCACTGACAATGGGGAATAGAAGGGCTCACTGACAATGGGGAATAGGGGGGCTCACTGACAATGGGGAATAGGGGGGCTCACTGACAATGGGGAATAGGGGGGCTCACTGACAATGGGGAATAGGGGGGCTCACTGACAATGGGGAATAGAGGGGCTCACTGACAATGGGGAATAGGGGAGCCAACCGGAAATTGGGAATATGGGGGGCTCACTGACAATGGGGAATAGAGGGACTCACTGACAATGGGGAATAGGGGGGCTCACTGACAATGGGGAATAGAGGGGCTCACTGACAATGGGGAATAGGGGGACTCACTGACAATGGGGAATCGGGGGGCTCACTGACAATGGGGAATAGAGGGGCTCACTGACAATGGGGAATAGAGGGGCTCACTGACAATGGGGAATAGAGGGGCTCACTGACAATGGGGAATAGAGGGGCTCACTGACAATGGGGAATAGGGGGGCTCACTGACAATGGGGAATAGAGGGGCTCACTGACAATGGGGAACAGGGGGACTCACTGACAATGGGGAATAGAGGGGCTCACTGACAATGGGGAATAGGGGGGCTCACTGACAATGGGGAATAGAGGGACTCACTGACAATGGGGAATAGGGGGGCTCACTGACAATGGGGAATAGAGGGGAATCACTGACAATGGGGAATAGGGGGACTCACTGACAATGGGGAATAGGGGGGCTCACTGACAATGGGGAATAGGGTGGTTGACTGACAATGGGGAATAGGGGGGCTCACTGACAATGGGGAATAGGGGGGCTCACTGACAATGGGGAACAGGGGGGCTCACTGACAATGGGGAATAGGGTGGTTGACTGACAATCGGGAATAGGGGGGCTCACTGACAATCGGGAATAGGGGGGCTCACTGAGAATGAGGAACAGGGGGGCTCACTGACGGTGGGGAATAGGGGGGTTGACTGACAATCGGAATACGGGGGCTCACTGACAATGGGAAATACTGTAGAGGGGGTGGGGCTCACTGACGGTTGCACAGGGGATCCCCCAGCCAGGGTGGTCTGTTTAGTGTTTGATCTGTGCATGCCTTTAATCACATTTCCTGCTGAGCTGCTCCATAGAGTCCCTCCACTCCCACATATTACCCCCCCTCCCCCAAAATAAAAATTAGGGGATCTGGGGGGGGGGGGCATTTTCAATCATTATTTTGAAGTTTTGCAGTTCAGGATTTGGAATTTAGGAAATACGTGATAATGAATAAGGTCCATGTGATAGCGAATTGGAAATCTTCCAATAGGGACACTTGTTCTGATGACAACTGCTAAGAAGGGACACTCTGCAGAGATCTCTTCTCACTTCCTGTTGTGTTTCCAGGACAGAAAGACAAGAAAAAATTTGTACACGGGGGGCACAGTCATGCTTTGTACAAGGGGGGGGGCAGTCATGCTTTGTACACAGGGGGGGCACAGTCATGCTTTGTACACAGGGGGGGGGGCACAGTCATGCTTTGTACACGGGGGGGGCACAGTTATGTTTTGTACACATGGGGGGGCACAGTCATGCTTTGAACACGGGGGGGGGGGGGGGCACAGTCATGCTTTGTACACAGGGGGGGGGGCACAGTCATGCTTTGTACACGGGGTAGAGTGTAAGCTCCTGGGGTGAGCAGGGACTGATGTCAATGTGCAGTATGTGAGATGGGGCCAGTAGAGTGTAAGCTCCTAGGGTGAGCAGGGACTGATGTCAATGTGCAGTATGGGAGATGGAGCCTGTAGAGTGTAAGCTCCTGGGGTGAGCAGGGATTGATGTCAATGTGCAGTATGTGAGATGGGGCCAGTAGAGTGTAAGCTCCTAGGGTGAGCAGGGACTGATGTCAATGTGCAGTATGTGAGATGGGGCCAGTAGAGTGTAAGCTCCTAGGGTGAGCAGGGACTGATGTCAATGTGCAGTATGTGAGATGGGGCCAGTAGAGTGTAAGCTCCTAGGGTGAGCAGGGACTGATGTCAATGTGCAGTATGTGAGATGGGGCCTGTAGAGTGTAAGCTCCTGGGGTGAGCAGTATGTGCAGTGCTGGGTATATTGTTGGCGCTGTACCTGTGGTATATATTATATATTTGTAGAGTCAGGATACATTGTGACACGACGATCAGCTTATTATTTTATTCTTCTCTGTGGATCTGCGGAGCGTTGGCAGCGAGGAGCTGCTGACCTCCTAAATGAATTAGAGAACATGGAGTTGGTGGCCTTTGTTGATAAGTGCTATTAGCTGGCAGGGGAAGCTCAGCTGTTTAATAAGAAGGAGCGAGCGGAGACGGGAGGGGGGCGGGGAGTGCTGTGCGCGGCGGCTGTCAGCGCGGTGACAGATCAGGAGCAGGTCGGTAAAAATAGGCCGGCGTGATTTCCCACCTTCTCACCGCCCGGAGAGGAGGAGACAAATTTCATTCCAGCTAAGGAGGTTTAAATTAGATGAGGTGTGATAATCTCATCCCACGTTCAGCAGATGCTTCCTGATGCTGAGAGTCCCGTGATTCAGCAATGTATTCCAAGCATGGTGGCTGAGGACGACGGGGGAGGGGGGGCTCTGCAATCAGCCCCCCAGGACATCTACAAAGAACAACAACTTCACAATATGGATTTCCTGATGTTCTGTGTCTGAACATACAAGGGGGCCATTTATTCTATTCCATGAGATATTCCCAGTTCCCCGAGTCTCTCGGTGCTCCCATGGTTGGGTATCTACTGGGAATGTCCATTCTGGGGTCTCCATATCTGACACATTGATTGCCAAGAGATCACATTTCCATTTGTGAATAAAATTGATGGACGGAAATGTCAAGAGAACTAAAGGTTGGAAGAAATTGCCCCAGGGGCCGATAACTGGGGATGGGAAAAGTGATTTTGCCAAAAAAGTTTTTTACCAAAACTTCATCAGCATTACCAACAAACCTGGAATGTGGGCAGCCATCTTCATTTCATCAAACATTTCTGTCACAATTTTCATCAGCGGCTTTTTACAGTGACAAAAAGGAAACAAAAAAGTAAACCAACATATTCCCATCCACGAAGGAAAACCGTACAAAAACCTTAAAGAGGAACATTTACTCACATGAACTTCTACTTTCCTCTGAACTCCACCGATATAGAGGCCATGAATGCTGCGCTCCCAGCAAGAAAGCGAGTTCATAGCGTGCTCAGTGTGTACATTACAGGCCTCCTCTGACCACCGTCCAGAGCACTGTGCATTACAGGCCTCCCGACCAGAGTCCCGACTCACAACCATCTAAGGCAGAGCACTGTGAGTGTGTGCATTAGAGGCCTCCCGTCCCTCAGACATGCATCCAGAGCACTGTGCATTACAGGCCTCCCCTCAAACCAGCATCCAGAGCACTGTGCATTACAGGCCTCCCCTCAGACCAGCATCCAGAGCACTGTGCATTACAGGCCTCCCCTCAAACCAGCATCCAGAGCACTGTGCATTACAGGCCTCCCCTCAAACCAGCATCCAGAGCACTGTGCATTACAGGCCTCCCCTCAGACCAGCATCCAGAGCCTTGTGCATTACAGGCCTCCCCTCAGACCAGCATCCAGAGCACTGTGAGTGTGTACATTACAGGCCTCCTCAGGTGACAGTCCAGGGAAGCAGAGTGCATTACAGGCCTCCCGACCAGAATCCCAACTCAGAACGGTCTAGAGCAGAGCACTGTGAATGTGTATATTACAGGCCTCCCCTCAGACATGCATCCAGAGCACTGTGCATTACAGGCCTCCACTCATACCACCATCCAGAGCACTGTGCAGAATTGGAGGCCTCCTCAGATGATCGTCCAGGGCAGCAGCGTGCATTACAGGCCTCCCGATGGGAGTCCCTAGTAACAACCGTCCAGAGCAGAGCACTGTGAGTGTGTACATATAGAGTCCCCCCTCCGACCACCGTCCAGAGCACCATGCATTACAGGCTTCCCCTCAGACCACTGTCCAGAGCACTGTGCATTACAGGCCTCCCCTCAGACCACCGTCCAGAGCACTGTGCATTACAGGCTTCCCCTCAGACCACTGTCCAGAGCACTGTGCATTACAGGTCTCCCCTGAGATAACCATCTAGAGCACTGTGCAGAATTACAGGTTTCCCCTCATACCACCATCCAGAGCACTGTGCCTTACAAGCATCTCAGACCAATGTCAAGAGCACTGTGCATTACAGGCCTCTCAGACTGTCCAGAGCGGCCAAATCTGTATCAGTGCGTTTGTTCAAACCTTAATACCATAAATAATAACTTGATATTACACTTTTTTAAACTCCAGGAGTATATCATGACTTTTGAAATTCCAGAAAATTTTTTAAATAATGCATTACAATGTAACTAAACCCATTAGATTTTAGTCAACTAAATACAACTAAAACTAAGACAATTGCAGATGACTAAAATGGGACTAAAACTAAATCAAAATTTGATGCCAAAATTAACACTGGTGGACAGCTGGGTGAGATTTGCTGGGAACAAAATCTCAGGACTCTGGCCCAGCGACCAATCATTTTAGTCATAAACAAAGCCAACCCTTTGTTATTTACCAAAGTCATGTGATCACCATGTCAGCACAGATGTGTTTGTCACATGGCTTTGATGATCAACAAAGTGTTAGGGTTAGCCTCAGTGTTAGAGATAGCATTGGAGTTAGTGTTGGGGTTAGAGTTAGGGTTAGCCTCAGTGTTAGAGTTAGAGATAGCATTGGAGTTAGTGTTGGGGTTAGAGTTAGGGTAAGCTTTAGTGTCTAAAAATTGTATACAAGTCAGTGGGTGGATTAAGCCTCCCTTTTAGTTACACAAAGCCACAGGTTTTCATTATGGATCATTTATGATCTTCTAGCCACCAGCATTCTAACAACCAATGACGTCATTAGTTGATAAGGAGTAAGGATAGGCGAATGGTTCGGCCCGAGTATGAGTTTGGGCCAAACATTTGCTTGTTCAGCTGTTCGCCAAACACTCACATTTGCAGGGCGTTCGCCCCGACAAACACCCTGCAATGCACTGAACGCTGCACAGTGCATTCTGTGCCCTTATTGGGCAAAGCTTTGTCCAATCAGAGCACAGTGTAAGCTGGTTGTTAAGGTGCGGGGCCAGGAAGCCGGCCGCAGCATCCTTAACAACCGATGAGTCATCAGCTGTCAAAACTATTCGAATATTTTTTTTTTACATTTTAGAATGGGGCGCCTAGGGACTTTCCATAATTTTAATGGGTGCCTTAACTGAAGAAAGGTTGAGAAACACGAGGTTAGTGTTTATGTTAGCCTTAGAGTTTAGAGTTAGGGTTACAGTTAAGATTGGGGTTGAAGTTGGGGTTAGCAATAGTGTTATCCTTAGGGTTAGTTATGGCTAGCGTTAACTTTAGGGTTAGAGTTAGGTTTAGGGTTAGAGCTAGGGTTACCCTTAGGGTTAGAGTTATGGCTAGGGTGAGAGTTACCCTTAAGGTTAGAGTTATGGTTTGCCTTAGGGTAAGAGTTAGAATTAGGGTTAAAGTTAGGGTTAGAGCTGGGTTAGAGTTATGGTTAGGGTAACAGTTAGGATTAGAGTTAGGGTTAGGGTAAGTTAGGATTAGAGTTAGGGTTAGCCTTAAAAGGTCAGAACTGGGGTCCCTGGGAGTTGTGTGAATCCCAGAGGTTTATGGGTCCCTCAGACTCCAATAGCTAATCTGTCCCTATTGGGTTATCTGTCCTTTAACATGGTTTCCTGCAAATGAAGGCTCGGCTGAGTCTATGGGGGTGGGGGGGGGGGTGCAGCTCTGCAAATAATCCGGTCACCTTTTATTTTTTTATCAAAGCTTCATTGAACAAAGTGAGGTTAACAGCTGATTGGCTGCCATGTGCAGCTGAACCAGTTTTTGCTCTCTCCAGGTTTAGTAAATGAAGAGAGGAGGAAAGAGGTCTTCCCATTCCTTCTTATCTGGGTGAAGGACAATGGCAGGTAGAAAGGTTAATAAAGCTCTGGCAGTGGCACAGATTGTTCCCAGCAAGCAGAATCTCCTAAAGCTGAAGACGCTCATTTGAACCATAAACCTTCATTTACATTTGAAGTGAATGCAGAGAGCTTCCATAATTGCACCCTGCCAAGTCTCTGCTACAGCAAACCTGCGTGTCAACCACAAGTCTGACCTGAATTCAAGCTCTTCGCATTTCACTGAATAGGAGAGATAATTGGCCAGATTTGAACCCCCCCACCCCCCCACAACCTGAACCTCCAGGCCAGGGCCGGAAGTCATTTATTCAGGGGTGGTATTACTACAGCCACTAAAAGACGCCGGCGGGCATCTTGGGTGATGTCATTGGCTGGTATTGTCATCGCCATATTTGGTCGGTGAGGTCAGCAAGGTTCGATGTTCACATCCCAGCATTGCTGATGAGAGTCCGCCAGGTGAGGAGTATTGTCCGTGATATTATGTGGTCAGTGATGTCACCCAAGATACCTCAGCCATTTTCTTTATCAATGCATTGGCACTCCCCCCCCCCCCCCCCCCCCATGGCAGTGCTGTTTTTTCTCAAAAGCTTGCAAATTGGCCTTAAAAAAGTCCAGAAATAATAACATGATCTGGTTCCTATAGAATTCATTGGGGTTCGGGCGCTATGATCGAAATTTGTGAATTTTTGCACGTGTTGGGTGAACGTCCAGTGCGCTCGGTTCACTCATCCCTAGTCCCAATGACCAGAGACATTGAGGGAGGAGATTATTCAACTGGCCATCCATCACTCTACAGAATATGGTGGGATCATTCCAAAGCAGGGTCACATGACCATGGGATCGGTAAGATCGTTCGCCCCCGGTGTGCATCTACCTTCAGCTCTCTCCCTTTGTCAATACAATCATTCCTGAATGAGCCGGCACTATAAACCCCTCCATCCTCCATCCTCCTGACAACATGGAGCCGGGCTCTGAAGGCATCATCAGAATTTATCAGTGCCATAAAGGCCTTCCTGGCTGTTTTTACATGTTAATTCTCAGCGCTGTCAGGACGAGTTACAATGAGAAAACAGACAAATTGCCTTGACTTCCCGGGCAGAATTGGGCCCAGTATGAGCTATTTGCCTATTAACCGCAAATGACTGCCTCATAATTGGTTGCTCTCCCATCTCCGGGCTGTAACAGTATACAGTAATGTCATTTGGACAGGTTTTATTAAGTAATTTTGTTTTCAAGTGTGCGGAAAGAGCTGTAAACGCGCGGTGGGGGAATGAGCGCTGTAGGTGCTGAGAGCGCCCAATGAGAGGGGCCGTATTTTACCTTTATTTGGTAAATCTGTGTTGTACGTTTTATTAGACGTCTGTATCACTCTCCGCGCTGCCGTCACTTTTAATGTCTGCGCCCTAAAAATGACACACACCCCATAAAACATTACTGATGTCCACAGTGTGCGCCGTCCACAGGGGGGTCCGCGGGAAGACAAACGACGACCATGAAGAATGCTGACCATAAAGAATGCTGACCTGGATTTGTCAGAGGCGATCGGTCTACCTGTTTGTCCAATAAAACAAGAGGCCTGGAGCCTCCCGGGAGACACAAGGAAGGCCGGAGGTCAAATATATCATACAATGGGGGACATGACATCTTCCTGCATTCTGTTATATCCAGTGACTGAAATACTCTGGAGGACTCTGCTCCTTCCTCCAACTCTCCTCTACCTCCCACCCCACCCCCACGCCTCCTGTGCTGTCCACCTGTGTTCCCTGTGCTTCCAGGGATTTGGACCCCCGTGCACTTCAGTGACCCCAAAATCTCCTACACTTCTGTGCCAGTGACCCCTATGATCCTGTGCCTCCAGTGACCTTTTATGATCCTGTGTCTCCAGTGACCCCTATGATTCTGTGTCTCCAGTGACCCCTATGATTCTGTGTCTCCAGTGACCCCTATGATCCTGTGTCTCCTGTGACCCCTATGATTCTGTGTCTCCAGTGACCCCTATGATCCTGTGTCTCCTGTGACCCCTATGATCATGTGTCTCCAGTGACCCCTATGATTCTGTGTCTCCAGTGACCCCTATGATCCTGTGTCTCCTGTGACCCCTATGATCATGTGTGTCCAGTGACCCCTATGATCCTGTGTCTCCAGTGACCCCTATGATCCTGTGTCTCCAGTGACCCCTATGATTCTGTGTCTCCAGTGACCCCTATGATCCTGTGTCTCCAGTGACCCCTATGATCCCGTGTGTCCAGTGACCCCTATGATCCCGTGTCTCCAGTGACCCCTATGATCACGTGTCTCCAGTGACCCCTATGATCCTGTGTCTCCAGTGACCCCTATGATCCTGTGCCTCCAGTGACCATTTATGATCCTGTGTGTCCAGTGACCCCTATGATCCTGTGTCTCCAGGGACCCCTATGATCATGTGTCTCCTGTGACCCCTATGATCCTGTGCCTCCAGTGACCTTTTATGATCCTGTGTCTCCAGTGACCCCTATGATCATGTGTCTCCAGTGACCCCTATGATCCTGTGTCTCCTGTGACCCCTATGATCCTGTGTGTCCAGTGACCCCTATGATCCTGTGTCTCCAGTGACCCCTATGATCCTGTGTGTCCAGTGACCCCTATGATCCTGTGCCTCCAGTGACCTTTTATGATCCTGTGTCTCCAGTGACCCCTATGATCATGTGTCTCCAGTGACCCCTATGATCATGTGTCTCCAGTGACCCCTATGATCACGTGTCTCCTGTGACCCCTATGATCCTGTGTCTCCAGTGACCCCTATGATCCTGTGTCTCCAGTGACCCCTATGATCACGTGTCTCCAGTGACCCCTATGATCCTGTGTGTCCAGTGACCCCTATGATCCTGTGTGTACAGTGACCCCTATGATCCTGTGCCTCCAGTGACCCCTATGATCCTGTGCCTCCAGTGACCTTTTATGATCCTGTGTCTCTAGTGACTCCAGGGTCTCCAGTACCCCCTGTAATTCTGTATCTCCAGTAACCCCAACACTCCTTAATCACCCACTGACTTATGAGCTTCCTATGTCCCCCAGTGACTCACCCCCCCCCCCCTGTTCCTCTGATGCACCCTTAACGCCTGTGTGACTCCTGTGTCTCCAGTGACCCCGAGGGTTCCTCTATACTCCTATGTTTCCAGTTATCCCAGTGTCCCCTATGCTTGTGTCTCCAGTAACTCCTATGATCCTGTGACTCTTCTGTCTCTAGTGACTCCTGTGTCTCCAGCGATCCTGGGATCCTCTATGCTCCAGTGTCTCCAGTGTCCCCTATGCTCCTGTGCCTCAGGTAACCTTTATGATGCTGTGACCCCTGTATCTCCAGTGACTTCTGTGTCTTCAGTGACCCCCAGTTTCCCCTATGCTCTTGTGTTTCCTGTGAACCCTATGATCCAGTGACTCCTGTGTCTCCAGTGACTCCTGTGTCTCCAGTGACTCCTGTGTTTCAAGTGACTCCTGTGTTTCCAGTAAATCCTGTGTTTCCAGTGATTCCTGTGTTTCCAGTGACTCCTGTATTTCCAGTGACTCCTGTATTTCCAGTGGTTCCTGTGTTTCCAGTGACTCCTGTATCTCCAGTGTCCCTTTTGCTCCTGTGCCTCAGGTGACCCTTATGATGCTTTGAGACCTGTGTCTGTAGTGACTACTGTGTTTCCTGTGACATCTGTGTCACCAATGTCACCTATGCTCTCTTGCCTCTGGTGACCCTTATGATGCTGTGACCACTGTATCTTCAGTGACCCCTGTGTCTTCAGTGACCCCTGTGTCTTCAGTGACTCCTGTATCTTCAGTGACTCCTGTGTCTTCAGTGACTCCTGTATCTTCAGTGACTCCTGTATCTTCAGTGACTACTGTGTCTTCAGTGACTCCTGTATCTTCAGTGACCCCTGTGTCTTCAGTGACTCCTGTGTCTTCAGTGACTCCTGTATCTTCAGTGACTCCTGTGTCTTCAGTGACTCCTGTGTCTTCAGTGACTCCTGTATCTTCAGTGACCCCTGTGTCTTCAGTGACTCCTGTGTCTTCAGTGACCCCTGTGTCTTCAGTGACCCCTGTATCTTCAGTGACCCCTGTGTCTTCAGTGACTCCTGTATCTTCAGTGACCCCTGTGTCTTCAGTGACTCCTGTATCTTCAGTGACTCCTGTGTCTTCAGTGACCCCTGTATCTTCAGTGACTCCTGTGTCTTCAGTGACTCCTGTATCTTCAGTGACTCCTGTGTCTTCAGTGACCCCTGTGTCTTCAGTGACTCCTGTATCTTCAGTGACTCCTGTGTCTTCAGTGACCCCTGTGTCTTCAGTGACTCCTGTGTCTTCAGTGACCCCTGTATCTTCAGTGACTCCTGTGTCTTCAGTGACCCCTGTGTCTTCAGTGACTCCTGTATCTTCAGTGACTCCTGTGTCTTCAGTGACCCCTGTGTCTTCAGTGACTCCTGTAACTTCAGTGACCCCTGCGTCTCCAGTGACCCCTGTATCTCTAGTAACTCTTGTGTCTCCAGTGTCCCTTTTGCTCTTGTGCCTCTGGTGACCCTTATGATGTGGTGACTCCGGTGGCCCTTATGATGCTGTGACCCCTGTGTCTGCATTGACTCCTATATCTCCAGTGACTCCTGTGACTCCAGTGACCCCTTAACTTTTGAGCCTCTGGTAACCCCTATAATACTGTGACTCCTGTGTTTTCAATGTTCCCTATGCTCTTGTGCCTCTGGTGACCCATATAATCCTTTGGCTCCAGATGACCCTTATGATGCTGTAACCCCTGTGTCTCCAGTGACTTCAGTGACTCCAGTGTCCCCTATGCTCTTGTTCCTCCAGTGTCCCCTATGCTCTTGTTCCTCCAGTGTCCCCTATGCTCTTGTTCCTCCAGTGTCCCCTATGCTCTTGTTCCTCCAGTGTCCCCTATGCTCTTGTTCCTCCAGTGTCCACTATGCTCTTGTGCCTCCAGTGACCCCTATGCTCTTGTGTCTCCAGTGATCCTATGACTTCTGTGTCTCTAGTGATTCCAGCACCCCTTGTGATTCTGTTTCTCCAGTAACCCCCAACACTCCTGAGTCACCCACTGACCCCTGAGCTTCCTATGTCACCCAGTGACCTCCCCCCCCCCCATGCTTCTGATGCCCCCTGAACGCCTGTGTGACCCCGATTCCTCCACACAGCCTCATGTTTGCCATATGGGCCTCTGACCGTCACAGTAACTGCCGGTGAGTTTATTGTACTGCCAGCCTGTCAATAGGAATGAAGAACTTTACCGGTGTGCAGTATGACAGTTACATTCCAGTTGGGGTAATTTCAGTCTAATCCGGTGCAGTGGGAGGAGCCAGAAGAATGACGAAAAGGAGGAAATGTCGAATAATAATGCAGAGCGGAGAGAATAAAGTATTCACAGCAGATACATTGCAAATAGAAGATGTGACAAAGGTGAGCTTACACTTTAAATCCTTATTATTGAATTCACCTACAAGGTGAATGTTGGCCGTCAGAGGGAGACGCAATCAATGGCGGTGTCATTCCTCAATTAACCTATTAAAATTCCTTTGTATTGGTTCCTAAAATAAAGTATCCCCGAAGGAGCGTCTGTATTAAATACAAAATCTAACTTCAGGCTCTGCCACTCTCTTCCAATGATTGGATATCAGAGTGGAATCCCTGAGCAGAGGCGGGGGTGGGATTGGTCCTCTGGCCTTGTACAGAAACCCTCGTCTGGTGCATTGTGGGTAGAATGGATGCTCCACGCCGGGTTCTCCTCTGATTGTCAGCTCCCTGTCCAGGCTCCACGCCGGGTTCTCCTCTGATTGTCAGCTCCCTGTCCGGGCTCTATGCCGGGTTCTCATCTGATTGTCAGCTCCCTGTCCAGGCTCCACGCCGGGTTCTCCTCTGATTGTCAGCTCCCTGTCCGGGCTCTATGCCGGGTTCTCCTCTGATTGTCAGCTCCCTGTCCGGGCTCTATGCCGGGTTCTCCTCTGATTGTCAGCTCCCTGTCCATGCTCTATGCCGGGTTCTTCTCTGATTGTCAGCTCCCTGTCCGGGCTCTATGCCGGGTTCTCCTCTGATTGTCAGCTCCCTGTCCAGGCTCCACGCCGAGTTCTCCTCTGATTGTCAGCTCCCTGTCCAGGCTCTATGCTGGGTTCCCCTCTGATTGTCAGCTCCCTGTCCAGGATCCACGCCGGGTTCTCCCCTGATTGTCAGCTCCCTGTCCAGGCTCTATGCCGGGTTCTCCTCTGATTGTCAGCTCCCTGTCCAGGCTCTATGCTGGGTTCTCCTCTGATTGTCAGCTCCCTGTCCAGGCTCTATGCCGGGTTCTCCTCTGATTGTCAGCTCCCTGTCCAGGCTCTATGCTGGGTTCCCCTCTGATTGTCAGCTCCCTGTCCAGGATCCACGCCGGGTTCTCCCCTGATTGTCAGCTCCCTGTCCGGGCTCTATGCTGGGTTCTCCTCTGATTGTCAACTCCCTGTCCAGGCTCTATGCTGGGTTCTCCTCTGATTGTCAGCTCCCTGTCCGGGCTCTATGCTGGGTTCTCCTCTGATTGTCAGCTCCCTGTCCAGGCTCTATGCTGGGTTCTCCTCTGATTGTCAGCTCCCTGTCCAGGCTCTATGCTGGGTTCTCCTCTGATTGTCAGCTCCCTGTCCAGGCTCTATGCTGGGTTCCCCTTTGATTGTCAGCTCCCTGTCCGGGCTCTATGCTGGGTTCTCATCTGATTGTCAGCTCCCTGTCCAGGCTCTATGCTGGTTTCTCCTCTGATTGTCAGCTCCCTGTCCAGGCTCTATGCCGGGTTCTCCTCTGATTGTCAGCTCCCTGTCCAGGCTCTAGGCTGGGTTCTCCTCTGATTGTCAGCTCCCTGTCCAGGCTCCACGCCGAGTTCTCCTCTGATTGTCAGCTCCCTGTCCAGGCTCTATACTGGGTTCTCCTCTGATTGTCAGCTCCCTGTCCGGGCTCCATGCTGGGCTCTCCTCTGATTGTCAGCTCCCTGTCCAGGCTCCACGCCGAGTTCTCCTCTGATTGTTAGCTCCCTGTCCAGGCTCTATGCTGGGTTCTCCTCTGATTGTCAGCTCCCTGTCCGGGCTCCATGCTGGGCTCTCCTCTGATTGTCAGCTCCCTGTCCAGGCTCCACGCCGAGTTCTCCTCTGATTGTTAGCTCCCTGTCCAGGCTCTATGCTGGGTTCTCCTCTGATTGTCAGCTCCCTGTCCGGGCTCCATGCTGGGCTCTCCTCTGATTGTCAGCTCCCTGTCCATGCTCTATGCCGGGTTCTCCTCTGATTGTCAGCTCCCTGTCCGGGCTCCATGCCGGGTTCTCCTCTGATTGTCAGCTCCCTGTCCGGGCTCTATGCTGGGTTCTCCTCTGATTGTCAGCTCCCTGTCCAGGCTCTATGCCGGGTTCTCCTCTGATTGTCAGCTCCCTGTCCAGGCTCTATGCTGGGTTCTCCTCTGATTGTCAGCTCCCTGTCCAGGCTCTATGCTGGGTTCCCCTCTGATTGTCAGTTCCCTGTCTGGGCTCTATGCCGGGTTCTCCTCTGATTGTCAGCTCCTTGTCCAGGCTCTATGCTGGGTTCTCCTCTGATTGTCAGCTCCCTGTCCAGGCTCTATGCTGGGTTCCCCTCTGATTGTCAGTTCCCTGTCTGGGCTCTATGCCGAGTTCTCCTCTGATTGTCAGCTCCCTGTCCGGGCTCCATGCCGGGTTCTCCTCTGATTGTCAGCTCCCTGTCCGGGCTCTATGCCGGGTTCTCCTCTGATTGTCAGCTCCCTGTCTGGGCTCTATGCCGGGTTCTCCTCTGATTGTCAGCTCCCTGTCCAGGCTCTATGCTGAGTTTTCCTCTGATTGTCAGCTCCCTGTCCAGGCTCTATGCCGGGTTCTCCTCTGATTGTCAGCTCCCTGTCCGGGCTCCATGCCGGGTTCTCCTCTGATTGTCAGCTCCCTGTCCAGGCTCTATGCCGGGTTCTCCTCTGATTGTCAGCTCCCTGTCCAGGCTCTATGCCGGGTTCTCCTCTGATTGTCAGCTCCCTGTCCGGGCTCTATGCTGGGTTCTCCTCTGATTGACAGCTCCCTGTCCAGGCTCTATGCCGGGTTCTCATCTGATTGTCAGCTCCATGTCCGGGCTCTATGCTGGGTTCTCCTCTGATTGACAAATGGAGAATAAGCCAACACACGGTGCGGTTTCTCCTCCTGGAGGGAGTCGGGGGCGAGGATTCACTTTTCCGGGGGATGAATTGCCGCTTGTTTTCCGCTCACCCCGGTTAATCTCCTCCAAGTGGAAACATTTAATGAAAGAATTTCCAGAAAGTCACCGGAATCCGCCACTTGTTAATTTAATTACTTTAATTGGATAATTAAAGGGCAACTCCGGAGCACCAGATAGTAACTGAAATTAAAAAGTAGATTCGCAGAGCGATTTTCCTGCTGTTTGTTTGTGGACACAACAATTGGAATAAAAATTAAAATCCCCTCAAATGTGTGACCCGGTGCAAAAAATAAAGCTTACGTCTGCCACCCCCCATCCTCCCCCATTCTTCTCCATTTCACCCCCTCCCCCCGTGTATTCCATGGCAGCCATTAAATGCAATGCAGATCCACCTGGCAGTGATCCCGCCTCCTACGTTTCCTTCAATTAGAGGGAATTTCTTTTACTAGGCTGCAAGAAAACTCCATGAAGAAAATGATACAATGTATAACTGTGAGAAAAGATAACGATGTATCAAACAACAAACATTTCTTTTATTGCAGCTTACCAATCATTAGATGTGACGGCTGCATTCGTTTTCTTTTTTAGACTTTCCGACTATAACCCTCCCATACCCCATCCAAAATCAATGAATTACCTTTATTTCTACTTTGAAGTCTTTTAAATAAACAAATAAAGGAGACAAAGGAGGAATTTCTGCAGAAAAATGACCAATTCTGCCTCTGATAGCTTCATATTTCATGCTTGAGCAAAATTTGCTTTAAAATAAAAACTGAACCCCAGGATCTGTGAATAATGTCTAAATATAGGAGGGGAAAAGTGTCCAATAAGAGTAACAAATACCTGCTGATCCTGCCAGAAATCCAGTGAGCTGATATCTTCCTGAGCGCTATTCCAGAGCTCCGCCCCAAAGCCAAACTAAACGGCATCTGAGCTCATCACACTCTATAGAATTCCTTTCTAATATTCAGCAAACACCCCCATCCATTCATCCGTCCCCGTCCATCCATCCGTCTCCATCCACCCATACATCCATCTCCATCCACCCTTCCACTCCTCCATCCACCAATACATCCATGTCTCCATCCATCTATCTATCCATCCACCCTTCCACTTCCCCATCCATACATATCTGCATCCATCCATTCATTCATCTATGTCTTTATTTATTCACCCATGTCTCCATTCATCCATGCCTACATCCATGTATCCATCCTTCCACTTCCCCATCCATTCATCCATGTCTACATCCATCCATCCTTCTACTCCTCCATCCACTCATGTCTCCATCCATCCATTCATTCATTAATTCATCCATGTCTTTATTTATTCACCCACATCTCCATCCATCCATGTATCCATACTTCCCCATCCATCCATCCATCCATCCATCCATCCATCCATGTCTCCGTCCATCCATCCATCTGTCCATCCATCCTTCTACATCCATCCATGTCTTCATGCTTTATTCTGCTGTAAAATCACTTTAACCCCCCCCCCCCCCCCTCGGCCTCTTTAGCCACAGCCATCTTGAGTAAGGGCATATCATTCTTGTAGCATTAACTTCCTGGAACCCATCTGCCCTTAGCTCAGTCATGCAAGCAGGAGGGTGTGGCTTAGCTGTGAATGCCCCTCCTCCCATGAAGACTGCTGGGATGTATGACATCATTGTGGCCTAGGCCAGAAACCAGGAAGTGAATGAAGAAATATAAAGCCAGTGAATGGGATCTCCTTCCTATCTTTTACTAATGAAGGCAGCAGAAGCATCAGATGGAGTTCCTGGTGACTGGGAAAGCTGAGTTCCCCTTTAACAGTTACATTGTTCCTAGCTCTCTCCCTATGTTACTGTGGTGAGAAGCGGGGGGAGGTGTTCTATAGTCCTGTGTTGTCACCTTAGCACAGGAAGTGTTACTGGCAGGATCACCAGGTGAAAATAACGTAGAAAGCCTGAAAAGGAATGCAGACGCCACATCTGAAGACTGCTAAGCGTCAGTCTGTGATATGAGAATCGGAGGAATGACGGCGTCTGCTTAGCATAGAGAATCTCCCTGACAATCATTGGAGGGATTGGAGATCACCTGCCGGGATAACGCATGGAAGATAATTCCAGGTTGCGGTAATTCGCACTCAGCTCTATACTTATACAGCGTCCCATGAAGATAGAAATCCTCGGAGATGTGCCGGATTAATTCCCCGCGCTCTGACTGGAGGGACAAATTGGATTAGGATATTATAGGCTGAGCGAAGATGAAAATCCCAGATAGAAGAAACTGGATGGGGAGTAAATCCCCCCAATATTCCGGCTAAAGGGAGACTCCGGCCGGCTTCCACCTCTCAACTTCATTAAAAGTCTCTCCTGACCTTCACATCTTCAGATGAACAGATTAGGGAGATTCTTCCCCTCTCTGAATGTCAGGCCGATGCAATTAGCATCCCTGCTGAAAGACTGCAGAGATGAAGATTATTGGGGAGTCTTCGTACTGTGAGACCATGGAATGAAAATCCGGACAGATATAATCCTGTCAGTGGAAAGATTCCTTCATTATAATATCAATGAAAAGAGTTTAACCGCTTCCGGACCGCCCACCGCCGATTTACTGCGGCAGTGCGCCCCTCCTGCGCGAAACGACGTAGGTCTACATCGGTTGTGTGCCTGCAGCTAGGGGGTGAGCGTGCGCTCCCAACCCCCTCCCCCCCCCCCTCGGCAGCGGGGACTCCGATTTACTGCGGCAGTGCGGCCCTCCTGCGCGAAACGACGCAGGTCTATGTCAGCTGTGTGTCTGCAGCTAGGGGGCGAGCACGCGCCACCGGCGGCATGCTCCCACCCCCCCCCCCCCCCTCGGCAGCAGAGACTCCAATTTACTGCGGCAGGACGCCCCTCCTGCGCGAAACGACGCAGGTCTATGTCAGTTGTGTGCCTGCAGCTAGGGGGCGAGCGCTCCTGCCCCCCACTCGGCAGCGGGGACTCCGATGTACAGGGCTGGTTGCTCCGATTGCCACCTGACACCCGCGATCGCTCCCCGCTGAGAGAGAAGGACGGTCGGATGTTGTAATCACAGCTGACCGTTCTTCTCCTTCTATATAGGAACACAGGTCTCTATGATCATTTCACAAGCCACGCCCCCCCACAGTTAGAATCACTCCCATAGGCTCACATTTAATTACTTGATCACCCGCAATGTTAACCCCTTCCCTGCCAGTGTCATTAGTACAGTAACAGTGCATATGTATAGCACTGATTACTGTAGTAATGTCACTGGTAACCCCAAAAGTGTAAAAAATATCAGTCAGGGGTCCGATCTGTCCGCCGCAAAGTCGCAGTCCCGCTAAAAATCGCAGATCGCCGCCATTACTAGTAAAAAAAAAAAACAATAAAAATGACAAAAATCTTTCCCATAGTTTGTAGACGCGATAACTTTTGCGCAAACCAATCAAAATACGCTTATTGCGATTTTTATTATACCAAATATATGTAGCAGAAAACAAATTGGCCTAAAATGTAAAAAAATTTAGATTTTTTAATTTTTTTTTGGGAATGTTATATATCAGAATGTAAAAAATATTGTTTTTTTTTTTTCAGAATTGTCGCTCTTTTTTTGTTTATAGCACAAAAAAAAAAAAAAAAATCGCACAGGTGATCAACTACCACCAAAAAAAATCTGTTTGTGGGAAAAAAAAGGACATCAATTTTATTTAGGTACAGCGTCGCACGACCGCGCAATTGTCCATTAAAGTAACGCAGTGCTGAATCACAAAATATGGCCTGGTCATTAAGGGGTAAAATCTTCCGGTCCAGAAGTGGTTAATAACAGCGGGGGAGTATCTTTGTTTTTGGGAAAATTGAGTCAATCTGTAAAGATTTTCTCACCTGCTGAAACTTGCCATAGGTGCTAACATTTTATTTTCTGCCACCATGGGTTGGGTTTTCAATACTGGTTTTTTTTTTGGGTTGAACCAGATGGGGGGAATCCCTCCGGGACAGACGTTGTGTTCTCCCCGCGGGGGGAGGGAAGTCGCATTTACTGCATTGAACACAATGATTACTGCTGGAGGCTCTAATAACCGCTAGCAATAATCGCATGTAAAATCCTGGGATTGTAAACCCTAAGGGGCCAGCGGGAGCGAGCTCCAAGGGGTTAATAATAATGGGGCTCCCTGATGACCCCCCCCCCCCCATGTAAATAAGTAAGGGGTACAAACATCCGGTCCTTCACTCCCTCCAAATGACACAGCAAGCAGGTGACAACGGATATATACAAAGGGGCGGAGTCTCCCATGTGTTGTCATTGACCATACAGTATATAGACATGACCATGTATGGCCAATGACACGCCTGGGATCCCCTGATTGGATGAATCTCACACTCATCCCTACCTGTGGGTTACTTTCTCTGGCAGTTGTGAATTGTTAGCAGCGGAGTTCTCGGGTTCCATGGCCGGCGTTTTGCTTTCCTGGCTCCGGGAGACTAAAAGACTTCAATATTACAGGAATTTTACTAAACGTTCGTCTTCAATCGTCCTCTGCCATTCACTCCCCAATTGGCAGAGAATTCAGCAGTCAGCTTTGTGTAATCTCTACAAATGGGGAGAAAATCGCACAGCCCAATGGATGTCAATTGTGTCAGCATTTCATTGGGACTCTGCGGCTCCTTTCAATGCAGCGCCGCTGCTGCGGGGGAATCGCAATTATTGGAACAAAAGGGTTAAATTGCACAGCGGGTCTCTCCGGGTCAAACGGATGCCAAAGAAATTCTGCCAATCAGTGTGATGGCTGCAGATCAGTCACAATGGATCTCTTCCTGTGACATTTAATTGTAACAATTCTCTTCCTTTATTGTATCCGTATATATCCATCTATTATATCCCTCCCTTCCCCTCCCCTCTCCTCTCCTCCCCTCCCCTCCCCTCTCCTCCCTTTCCCCCATTATATCCTATCATTTATTGTATCCGTATATATCCATCTATTATATCCTCCAACTCCTCCCCTCCCCTCTCCTCTCCTCCCTTTCCCCCATTATATCCTATCATTTATTGTATCCGTATATATCCATCTATTATATCCCTCCCCTCCCCTCTCCTCCCCTCCCCTCTCCTCCCTTCCCCCATTATATCCAATCATTTATTTTATCCGTATATATCCGTCTATTATATCCCTCCCCTCTCCTCCCTTCCCCTCCCCTCTCCTCCCTTCCCCCATTATATCCAATCATTTACTGTATCCGTATATATCCGTCTATTATATCCCTCCCCTCCCCTCCCCTCCCCTCTCCTCCCCTCCCCTTCCCTCCCCTCTCCTCCCTTTCCCCCATTATATCCTATCATTTATTGTATCCGTATATATCCATCTATTATATCCCTCCCCTCCCCTCTCCTCCCCTCCCCTCTCCTCCCTTCCTCTCCTCCCTTCCCCCATTATATCCAATCATTTATTGTATCCGTATATATCCGTCTATTATATCCTCCATCTCCTCCCCTCCCCTCCCCTCTCCTCTCCTCACCTCCCTTCCTCTCTTCTCTTTTCCAATTATATCCTATCATTTACTGTATCCGTATATATCCATCTATTATATCCGCAATCTCCTCCCCTGCCCTCTCCTCTTCTCTTCCTGTGACTTTTAATTGTAACAATTCTCTTCCTTTATTGTATCCGTATATATCCATCTATTATATCCCTCCCCTCCCCTCCCCTCTCCTCCCTTTCCCCCATTATATCCTATCATTTATTGTATCCGTATATATCCGTCTATTATATCCCTCCTCTCCCCTCCCCTCTCCTCCCCTCCCCTCCCCTCTCCTCCCTTCCCCCATTATATCCTATCATTTATTGTATCCGTATATATCCGTCTATTATATCCCTCCTCTCCCCTCCCCTCTCCTCCCCTCCCCTCCCCTCTCCTCCCTTCCCCCATTATATCCTATCATTTATTGTATCCGTATATATCCATCTATTATATCCTCCATCTCCTCCCCTCCCCTCTCCTCTCCTCCCTTCCCCCATTATATCCTATCATTTATTGTATCCGTATATATCCGTCTATTATATCCTCCATCTCCTCCCCTCCCCTCTCCTCTCCTCTCCTCCCTTCCCCCATTATATCCTATCATTTATTGTATCCGTATATATCCGTCTATTATATCTTCCATCTCCTCCCCTCCCCTCTCCTCTCCTCCCTTCCCCCATTATATTCTATCATTTATTGTATCCGTATATATCCGTCTATTATATCCTCCATCTCCTCCCCTCCCCTCTCCTCCCCTCTCCTCTCCTCCCCTCCCCTCCCCTCTCCTCCCTTCCCCCATTATATCCTATCATTTATTGTATCCGTATATATCCGTCTATTATATCCTCCATCTCCTCCCCTCCCCTCTCCTCTCCTCCCTTCCCCCATTATATCCTATCATTTATTGTATCCGTATATATCCGTCTATTATATCCCTCCCCTCCCCTCCCCTCCCCTCCCCTCTCCTCTCCTCTCCTCTCCTCTCCTCCCTTCCTCTCTTCTATTCTCCCATTATATCCTATAATTTATTGTATCCCTATTATATATCTTCTATTATATCCCTCCCTTCCCCTCCCCTCTCCTCCCTTCCCCTCCTCCCCTTATATCCTATCATTTATTGTATCCGTATATCTCCATCTATTATATCCTCCATCTACAGCAGGAACGTCACCTCGGTGTCATGCAGAGTCGGTCCCGGTGCTGGGGAGGAGTCTGGAGCTGCACCCAGTTCATTGATGTAGGCGTGGAAGAGGGTTGGACTTTTGCTTTGTACATACGATGAGAATTTCGGACATATGATTGTCCATATTTTATTTTTTTGCATGCTTCTCTCATATCCAAAATTGATAGTTTACTAAAGTTATAAAAATTCTCATATGACAAAATACAACTTCAGAAGTCATGTAATGTATTGATCTTTTTCCTGAGCATGCGCGGTTTTGGTCACACAATTTTTTTCGTACAAATATTATCCCATTTATACAAAAATTGTTCATTCTGTTATCTTATTGGACGGATTTTGCTTTCTGCTTTGGATATTTTTGCAGGAATTGTTGTGATCAGCTCTTGAAAGCTGCATATTACCAATCAGATTATCGGACGATCGATCGGAATGCGTTTTTTGTCCAATATTCTCATTGTGTGTAAGAGGCGTTAGACTGCAGCCTGTCTGACTCCACGGGCCTGTCTCTGACTGCAGCCTGTCTGACTCCACGGGCCTGTCTCTGACTGCAGCCTGTCTGACTCCATGGGCCTGTCTCTGACTGCAGCCTGTCTGACTGCATGGGCCTGTCTCTGACTGAAGCCTGTCTGACTCCAAATGCCTGTCTCTGACTGCAGCCTGTCTGACTCCACGGGCATGTCTCTGACTGCAGCCTGTCTGACTCCAAATGCCTGTCTCTGACTGCAGCCTGTCTGACTCCACGGGCCTGTCTCTGACTGCAGCCTGTCTGACTCCAAATGCCTGTCTCTGACTGCAGCCTGTCTGACTCCACGGGCCTGTCTCTGACTGCAGCCTGTCTGACTCCAAATGCCTGTCTCTGACTGCAGCCTGTCTGACTCCACGGGCCTGTCTCTGACTGCAGCCTGTCTGACTCCACGGGCCTGTCTCTGACTGCAGCCTGTCTGACTCCACGGGCCTGTCTCTGACTGCAGCCTGTCTGACTCCACGGGCCTGTCTCTGACTGCAGCCTGTCTGACTCCACGGGCCTGTCTCTGACTGCAGCCTGTCTGACTCCACGGGCCTGTCTCTGACTGCAGCCTGTCTGACTCCATGGGCCTGTCTCTGACTGCAGCCTGTCTGACTGCATGGGCCTGTCTCTGACTGCAGCCTGTCTGACTCCAAATGCCTGTCTCTGACTGCAGCCTGTCTGACTCCACGGGCCTGTCTCTGACTGCAGCCTGTCTGACTCCAAATGCCTGTCTCTGACTGCAGCCTGTCTGACTCCACGGGCCTGTCTCTGACTGCAGCCTGTCTGACTCCACGGGCCTGTCTCTGACTGCAGCCTGTCTGACTCCACGGGCCTGTCTCTGACTGCAGCCTGTCTGACTCCATGGGCCTGTCTCTGACTGCAGCCTGTCTGACTGCATGGGCCTGTCTCTGACTGAAGCCTGTCTGACTCCAAATGCCTGTCTCTGACTGCAGCCTGTCTGACTCCACGGGCATGTCTCTGACTGCAGCCTGTCTGACTCCAAATGCCTGTCTCTGACTGCAGCCTGTCTGACTCCACGGGCCTGTCTCTGACTGCAGCCTGTCTGACTCCAAATGCCTGTCTCTGACTGCAGCCTGTCTGACTCCACGGGCCTGTCTCTGACTGCAGCCTGTCTGACTCCACGGGCCTGTCTCTGACTGCAGCCTGTCTGACTCCACGGGCCTGTCTCTGACTGCAGCCTGTCTGACTCCACGGGCCTGTCTCTGACTGCAGCCTGTCTGACTCCACGGGCCTGTCTCTGACTGCAGCCTGTCTGACTCCACGGGCCTGTCTCTGACTGCAGCCTGTCTGACTCCATGGGCCTGTCTCTGACTGCAGCCTGTCTGACTCCATGGGCCTGTCTCTGACTGCAGCCTGTCTGACTGCATGGGCCTGTCTCTGACTGCAGCCTGTCTGACTCCAAATGCCTGTCTCTGACTGCAGCCTGTCTGACTCCACGGGCCTGTCTCTGACTGCAGCCTGTCTGACTCCACGGGCCTGTCTCTGACTGCAGCCTGTCTGACTCCACGGGCCTTTCTCTGACTGCAGCCTGTCTGACTCCATGGGCCTGTCTCTGACTGCAGACTCCATGGGCCTGTCTCTGACTACAGCCTGTCTGACTCCAAGGGCCTGTCTCTGACTGCAGCCTGTCTGACTCCACGGGCCTGTCTCTGACTGCAGCCTGTCTGACTCCAAATGCCTGTCTCTGACTGCAGCCTGTCTGACTCCACGGGCCTGTCTCTGACTGCAGCCTGTCTGACTCCATGGGCCTGTCTCTGACTGCAGACTCCATGGGCCTGTCTCTGACTACAGCCTGTCTGACTCCACGGGCCTGTCTCTGACTGCAGCCTGTCTGACTCCACGGGCCTGTCTCTGACTGCAGCCTGTCTGACTCCAAATGCCTGTCTCTGACTGCAGCCTGTCTGACTCCACGGGCCTGTCTCTGACTGCAGCCTGTCTGACTCCATGGGCCTGTCTCTGACTGCAGACTCCATGGGCCTGTCTCTGACTACAGCCTGTCTGACTCCATGGGCCTGTCTCTGACTGCAGCCTGTCTGACTCCACGGGCCTGTCTCTGACTGCAGCCTGTCTGACTCCACGGGCCTGTCTCTGACTGCAGCCTGTCTGACTCCACAGGCCTGTCTCTGACTGCAGCCTGTCTGACTCCACGGGCCTGTCTCTGACTACAGCCTGTCTGACTCCATGGGCCTGTCTCTGACTGCAGCCTGTCTGACTCCACGGGCCTGTCTCTGACTGCAGCCTGTCTGACTCCACGGGCCTGTCTCTGACTGCAGCCTGTCTGACTCCACGGGCCTGTCTCTGATTGTCTATCCATCCTCTGTCCTGACTCCACTCTCTCATCGTCTCTTCTTTCATTATATCATTCTATCTCTACATCTTTATCTACCTCTCTCATTGCATGTTTCTATTCTTCCATCCCTCCCTCTCTTACTGTCTATTCCAACATAAATCTCACTTACACTTCTCGCTCTCCCTCTCTCTTACCTCTCCTTCTCTCATTCTTTCTTTCTCTCTCTCTCCTTTCCTCTCTCTCACACTTTTTCTTCTCTCGTTCTTCTCCCTCATCCTCTCTCTCTCTCTCTCTATTCCCCCTTCTCTTTCTTTCTTTTTTTCTTTTTCTTTCTCTCCCCTTCCTCTCTCTTTCTTCCTCTCTCTCTCCCTCTCTTCTTTTCTCTTTTTTCCCCCTCCCCCTCCCCCCCCTCTTCTCTCTCTCTCTTCCACTGTCTCTCTATGCCTCTCACTTGCCTTTTCTTCCCCCATTCTCTCTCTCTCTCTCTGCCCCCCTATGTCCCCCCCCCCTCTCTTCCTTTGCTCCTCTATTTAATGATTGAGACTTCTATTTCCTGAACTGCCATTTATTTCCAGTTGCTGATTGGTTTCTGTGACTTTTCTTTGACAGAACTCGGTGATGTCATTGAACTGCATTGCTTGGCCCTCTTCAGACCCTTCATTAACCCTCGCCTACATCTGTTTGACACCTGGGTGACGGGTCCAGCGGCTGGCTTGCATGTTATTCCGGTATCATTTCTTCCTCTCTCTCCTCTGTTTCGCCTCATGCAGCCTTTTTTGTGGAGCAGGAAAAAAGAAGCAGCAAAAGCTAATCAAGCAGGTGAAAGAAGAGCTGTCAGAGGGCCGGCCAGGCGTGAAACGGAGCCAAAGAGCTCGGGGGGATTCTCTCAGAGCAATTAAATGGAGTGAATGCACGGCCTCCATCCTCTGATCCGCTCCCCTGCCTTGTGCTGTTTATACTCAGATCCGGCTGTTTAGCAAAGGTGGAAGTTCTGAAATAAAATTCCCATCATCCATGGATGGATCTTCTCATAAAGACATAGAAACTACAACTCTGACTTCTCAAAGAGCCGAGGCCACTGTGGAAGGATTGAAAGTTGGACAAACTCTGCTGAAACGCACCCTGTGATTTGTCAAAAGTGAGAAAATTGACTGAGTCAGATGGAAAATACAGTAATCGGCTGAAAAGTGTCTATATAATGTCCCACATGTAACAGTGCATGTCAGAGCACAAACCATGAAGTCCAAGGAATTGTCTGTAGACCTCGGAGACAGGATTGTATGGAGGCACAGATCGGGGGAAGGGTACAGAAACATTTCTGCGGCATTGAAGGTCCCAATGAGCACAGTGGCCTCCATCATCTGTAAATGGAGGAAGTCTGGACCCACCAGGACTCTTCCTAGAGCGGCCGCCTGGCCAAACTGAGTGATCGGGGGACGGGGGCCTTAGTCAGGGAGGTGACCAAGAACCCGATGGTCACTCTGACAGAGCTCCAGCATTTCTCTGTGGAGAGAGGAGAACCTTCCAGAAGAACAACCATCTCTGCAGACCATAATAGACAAAATTCTCTGCTCTGATGAAACAAAGATTGAAGTCTTTGGTCTGAATGGCAAGCGTCATGTCTGGAGGAAATCAGGCACCGCCCATCACCTGGCCAATACCATTCCTACTGTGAAGCATGGCGGTGGCAGAATCATGCTGTGGGGATGTTTTTCAGCGGCAGGAACTGGGAGACTAGTCAGGATGGAGGGAAAGATGAATGCAGCAATGTACAGAGACATCCTTGATGAAAACCTCCTCCAGAGCGCTCTGGACCTCAGACCGGGGTGAAGGTTCATCTTCCAACAGGACAACGACCCAAAGCACACAGCCAAGATAACAAAGGAGTGACTACGGGACAACTCTGTGAATGTCCTTGAGTGGCCCAGCCAGAGCCCAGACTTGAACCCGATTGGACATCTCTGGAGAGATCTGAAAATGGCTGAGCACCGACCCTCCCCCATCCAACCTGATGGAGCTTGAGAGGTCCTGCAAAGAAGAATGGGAGAAACTGCCCAAAAATAGGAGTGCCAAGCTTGTAGCATCATACTCAGAAATACTGGAGGCTGGAATTGGTGCCAAAGGAGCTTCACCAAAGTATTGGGCAAAGGGTGTGAATACTTATGTACATGGGATTATTTTCCTTTTTTATATTTAATACATTTTCAGAGATTTCAAACAAACTTCTCTCACGTTGTCATTATGAGGGAATGTTTGTAGAATTTTGAGGAAAATAATGAATTTATTACATTTTGGAATGCGGCTGTAACATAAAATGTGGAAAAAGTGAAGCTCTGTGAGAACTTTCCGGATGCTCTGTATAAGATCTGTAACAATGGAGATACCTCCATCCACACTGCTAGCGGAGATGGGGGAATAGATTGAGTTTCTCTTGTTTAGCCCACCGGTTTGGCCAGCTTTACTCCAGATAAAACCAGCCAAGAAACTGTTAATGTTGTTTTAGAAACTCATCATCCATTGTGAATATGTGGAGTGTTAGCTCTTCAGCAATGGTCAAAATATTATCAGGTTTGGATTGGCTAAGCCATGGAGTGAGAGAAGGCCTTGATTTACCAATAGATATAGTATAGTCCCTAAATAGTTATTTCCTGAAGTTTAATCTTTAAATACGTTACCATCCCACCTACACTATATAGACATAATAATGTGTCCTCCCCAGGGCTTTTTTTCTTAGAGAATAGGTGCAGGAACTCCCCCTTTCTCAGTTACTTTGTGTCTCCGCCCCCTATCCACCTCCGAGCACTAACCCTTGGTTCCACCCCTTCCAACCTCCGAGCACCGACCCTTGGCTCTACCCCCTACCCAGCTTCCAGTACAGCCCCTTTCAGAGAATATAGAGCCAAGTATAATTTTGTATTGGAATGTATAGAATTAGGTTATGATAACAAGAAAAGCAATAAAATAGATCCCCCACAGCCAGCAGCAATAGACCCCCCCAGCAGAAATAGACCCCCAGCAGCAGCAAAAGATCTCCCAGCAGCCAGCATCAATAGACTCTCTAGCAGCCAGCAACAGTGGACCCCTCCCTAAATAGTAGATCCCTTCTAGCAACAATTAACCCTCAGTATCAAAAGATCCTCCACCAGCAACAATAGATTGCCATGCAAAAATAGATCCCCTCCAGCAACAATAGATCTCCCAGCAGCCAGCATCAGTAGACCCTCCAGCACCCATTGGAGGTGCCGGAACTGCAAAAAGCCCTGGTCCTCCCTCCAATGATGGGGTTCAGGTGTCCCCAGTGAGGGGTCCCGGTAATCTTCCATCATACAAAGACATTGGAGACAATTCTGCTCCTCCAACCTTGTGGTAACAGTTTGGTGAAGACCTGTTTCTGTTCCAGCATGACTGTACCCCCCCTCCTCCCCCCCCGGTGTGGGGGTGCAGGTGTACGGGGTCTGTATGAACACAGCCACAGGTCCTAATCTGACAGGTGTGGGGGTGCAGGTGTACGGCCAGAACACAGACAGTGTACATTTGGGGGTCACTCACCTGCACACCTGTCCAATTAGAGCCTGTGGCTGTGTTCATACAGGCGCTGCATCCCCATAGAATGACAGGCGGCTCCAGTCCAACCCCCTCCTTCACACAGCCAGAGTACCTCTAACTATATTTTTCAAATTATTATTTTTTTTTTAACTGCACTGGGACAAGATATCAGGCAGCTATGGAACCGGAGTAACAGTAAATTCTTCACCCCCATGGGAATGCAGCTGATCAGCTGTGACTGTGTCAGGGATACAGAGGGAGAGAGATGGAAATAAATATACAGTCTGGGACAAGGAGTATAGGAAGAACTTCAGGGAGAGAAACAAAGTTACAGAGATAACAAACTCACCTAGCAGAGCTAACATTAGAGCCAGCACTGAGAGGGGGGCCCACACAGGGAGGGGGATTAGTGACTGACAGGGGCAGACTGGCAACTTTCAGCCCCGGGGGCAAGTACAAACCAGCAGCCCATGGTGTAGCAATTCGGCCCCCCCTCCCACTCTCCCTCTTCCTGGCCCCCTCCTGTCCCTCATTCCAGGCTGAAGCTACGCTCTAGGTACTCTCTACTCACTGGCCGAATCCGGGTTCCCAACCTGGTCAGCAGAGGATGGTTGGGGGGAGCTGGGACAGCTCAGTCGGGGCTGCCTGGGGGAGGAGAGTCTCCAGTGGGGCATGGAATCGGCCTCTGCTCAGATACAGTTTACACCATCCATGCTGGGGGGGGGGGAGGTCTGCGCTCTGTCCTTGTCTTCATCCCGCACTCAGTAGGTCAGTGGTGGGGACTTTTTACTTCTCTTCACCAGGAATCCTTTAGGCATGTGTGTGGCAGAAGTGGTGCAGCCTTTTTATGGAGCATCAGAGTGGTCCAGGGGGGCAATTGCCCCCCTGGCCCAGTCCTCCCCTGGTGACAGACAACAATTGTGTCTCTCTTCCTCTAGCAGCTGGAATCTGGCAGAGACCAGCTTTTATCTGCTGGAGGAAGAGAGACACAATTGTCGTCTATCACTAATCCCCCTCCCTGTGTGGGACCCCCTCTGTGCTCAGGTCCCCCTACAAGAGGACCAGTGCCCCCCCCCCCCCCTATTAGCGGCCCTGTGTGTTGGTCAGGGGTTCACAATTGTGTGGACATATGCTGTAAGCTTATTGATTCGGTTTCTCAAATTTCTAATCCAGGGCAGGATCAATAAAACACGAAGATGTTGGGTGAGAGATGATTGTAGAAGAGGAGTCCTAAGGACACAGAAGGCTCTGTACCTGCTGGCTCTAGTGAAGGATCTCTGGACCGGTACCGGCGCTGGGAGGAGTCAGGTGAACTGCTAAGGGTTCTATTCACCCCATCAGCACTGAAAATCTACAGAAGAGCCCATGGAAGGCGTTATAAATCTCTTCCTCTGTATTTATATTGTTTTTCCTCTCACATTTCCTCTGCACAGAACTTTGCATTCTCATCAGACTCCCCAGTGTGACCAATAGAAGAAAATTATCTGCCAGCTCCACGACTCCATTTCATTCGGCATCTCAGCATCTCTTCCCCGAAATCACTCCAAATATTCAACAACTCTCTAGACTTTTTTCTTGTTGACATTATTTCCCCGCCGCTCGGCGCACAGCAGGCATTTAAAGGCCTTTCTCCAGAAAACTCAGCCGAGGATCTCACAGTGTGTAAAAAATAAAGCTGAGTAGCGAGGAGCGCGTCTGCGGCAGACCGGCGCGGTAATGTCTGTTTATGGGCCGTCTCAACAACATAAAACGCCATTTCACAGATTACATATCATTAGAGAGGAACGCCTTCAATCTGCGCCAATTTGTGGGATTTCACTCCAATGAAAGGAAAGATAAACATCCATAAAGAGCTACAAAACCCGAAATAAAAATATTCCTTCCCATGGAAGAGAAAACATTCAGAATTCTGCAGGCCGAGATTCCCGTATCTGCAAGCCGAGATTCCCGTATCTGCATGCCGAGATTCCCGTATCTGAGGAGCAAGATGAGTGATGTCACATTATGATGTCATCAAAGAGACTTTCCACCCAGAAATGTTTACTTCTGCCTGGTGGGTGAGCCATCCGCGGCTCACCCATCCCACCCGGAGACCCGGGCATCCTACCTGCACGGCCACTGAAGAGAAGATGAATTCTCCTCTGATTGGGTCTCCATGTAAAAACCTGGAAGTGATGTCATGAGTGGTGTCCATAGCTGATATCATGACATCACTTCCGGGTACTCGGCGCCAAATTAAAAAAAATTACAGCATTCAAAACAGCTTTCAAGTGCAGTATGCAATGTACAGAGTGCAGGGGTCAGGAGTGTGTAATGTATAGAGTGCAGGGGTCAGCAGTATGTAATGTACAGAGTGCAGGGGTCAGCAGTATGTAATGTACAGAGTGCAGGGGTCAGCAGTATGTAATGTATAGAGTGCAGGGGTCAGCAGTATGTAATGTACAGAGTGCAGGGGTCAGCAGTATGTAATGTACAGAGTGCAGGGGTCAGCAGTATGTAATGTATAGAATGCAGGGGTCAGCAGTATGTAATGTATAGAGTGCAGGGGTCAGCAGTATGTAATGTACAGAGTGCAGGAGTCAGCAGTATGTAATGTACAGAGTGCAGGGGTCAGCAGTATGTAATGTACAGAGTGCAGGGGTCAGCAGTATGTAATGTACAGAGTGCAGGAGTCAGCAGTATGTAATGTACAGAGTGCAGGAGTCAGCAGTATGTAATGTACAGAGTGCAGGGGTCAGCAGTATGTAATGTACAGAGTGCAGGGGTCAGCAGTATGTAATGTATAGAGTGCAAGGGTCAGCAGTATGTAATGTACAGAGTGCAGGAGTCAGCAGTATGTAATGTACAGAGTGCAGGAGTCAGCAGTATGTAATGTACAGAGTGCAGGGGTCAGCAGTATGTAATGTACAGAGTGCAGGGGTCAGCAGTATGTAATGTATAGAGTGCAGGGGTTAGCAGTATGTAATGTACAGAGTGCAGGAGTCAGCAGTATGTAATGTACAGAGTGCAGGGGTCAGCAGTATGTAATGTACAGAGTGGAGGTGTCAGCAGTATGTAATGTACAGAGTGCAGGGGTCAGCAGTATGTAATGTATAGAGTGCAGGGGTTAGCAGTATGTAATGTACAGAGTGCAGGGGTCAGCAGTATGTAATGTACAGAGTGGAGGTGTCAGCAGTATGTAATGTACAGAGTGGAAATGTCAGCGGTATGTAATGTACAGAGTGGAGGTATCAGATGTTTGTATGTGTATTGGCATGGCCACTTGTAGTTTCCATCAGGGGTACATGGGAAAACGCAAGAACACAATTGAGAGACAGTTGTCACCCAATAAAAGGAAGTGCCTGTACAAATAACTTTAATGGCAGGAAAAGCATTATCTAAAGAAAGCTGCAAAATGCTGACAGATGAAATAATACCGCGTGACGCCATGCGCAGTGAGAGCGCGCGGCCTCTTCATAGAGCGTCACATCCGGCAGAGAGAAGAAACAATCCGGTAAAGAAGATCTTGTGAGGTTGGGGGGGGGGAGGAGGAACAATGGGGATTCCATACATCTTAGACGACTCGAGGCTTTCATTGTCGGTCACATGACCGCGTTAAACCAACTTCTCCCCGCAATGAGTGATGGAGGGTCATTGCGCTGCGGTGGGGTGGAGATGAGGCTCAGCACACGGCTCCAGGCGTGCAAACACAAGCAAGCGCAGATAAATAATTGATAAGAACATTGACATTTCCACACAACGATCCTCTTCTTTTTTTTTTCTTTTTTTTAAGATGAATTGTTTCTGAGGATGAATCGCTCGCAGTTCTCATTCCCCCGGGACGAGCGCAGAAACTGCACAAACCTTCCACTTCTTACCATTCAGACTATTTTGCAAAGAAGAATGGGCAAAAAAAGGCGCTTCTACAAAGTATTGACTCCGGGGGGTGAATACAAATGCAGCCACACTTTTCACAGATTTATTTGTATCATTTATCATTTTCCTTCCACTTCACAATTATGGCCACTTTGTGTCGTCTATCACATAAAATCCCAATAAAATACATTTACATTTTTGGGTGTAACATGAGAAAATGTGAAACATTTCAGGGGGTATGAATACTTTTTTGGTTGTAACTAGTGATGGGCTGAACCTGCCCCTGTTCACTGTGCAACAGCACCCTGGAATGGGGGAAATGTTCAAACTCAAATGGTGAACCCCCATTAAAGTCTATGGGAGACGAACAGAAAAAATCAAAAGGGCCCATTTCGAAGGCTGATATGCAAGTTATTGGGCGTAAAGTGTATGGGGGACCCGGGTGCCGCCCTGGGGGATCAATAAAAAAAAATAAAGAAAAACAATTGTTTTTTTCCAGAGCAGTGATCTTATTGAGGCTTACAGTGCAACAATAAAAATGAAAATTTCCTTTAAATATCGTGCCTGGGGGCTCCCCTTGGTCTGCCTGTAAAGTGGCCCATCTGTAGCATGTATAGAACCTGCTGCAGCAAAAATGACATTTCTAAAGAAAAACACGAGTCAAATCCCATTTAAAATGACTCATGGTTGCAAGTGCCGGCTATTGAAAAATAAAGAAAAAAAAGGCATGGGGTGCTTGCTTGTCCCCCCCACTTTTCTGACCTGCTAGGCTGCATACCCAGATAAGGGTCTGATATGGATCTTGGGGGGGATCCCCACACTGTTCTTTTTTAATTTTTGGTGTGGTTCCCCTCCAAATCTGGTACAGACTGGGGGGGGTCCCATGCAGTTTTTTTCTTTTTTTACTGGCACTTTTTTTATTTTTTATTTAGCTGTCAGCGGGGAAACCCATTGACAACTGATGATTGGTGCATGATGAAGGGAGGCGGACCACGTTCTAGTCCTAGGCTGCTACCTCTCTGATCAGGAAAAAAAAAGGCATAACAGATGATAAATACTGAGGTGGGTGTTGGGGAGCTCTTGGTACAATGGTTCATATTACTCAGACGCCTTTTAAATTGTTTATTGGTTTAGAAAATCAAATACAGGCAACGCGTTTCGGGAGGAAGGCCTCCCCCTTCCTCAGGGGCTTGGCAGTGGGTGTTACACAAAGGGATGCAATAGGAGACCTATGTCCTATGTTAGGGCTTCATAAAGACTGTCAGAGTTTAGCGGCACTAGGAGCTGCCGGCTGGGTTCAGTTGTCAGGTCATAGAGGGGTTAAGATTTGACAGTTATGGTTCAGGGTCAGCAACCAATCGTGACCTACCCAGCAGGTGACAGGGAGATGGTGACCCCCCCCCCCCCCCCGCTTTGTGAACCCTCTAGTCCAGGGAACACTAAATGGCAGACTGCAGTCTGGGTCATTGTCCCATCCGGACCGCCGCGGTCACACCACTTAGGTGCCGCTCCTTCTCCCAATCCTCCACAGCTCTCATCCTCACGGCAGAGCGGAGAGCGGGAGGCAGCACAGGGGGGCGGTCCTAGCAACCAATCACCAACTTGTTATTATGAAAAGTTACTTCCGGCAGCTCCCGCCCTCCATCCAGAACGGTGCTCCCTCCCCCTCTCCACTCTGCCCTACACCTGTGGAAGGTCAGAGAGTGAAGCTAGGACATTGCTGTGTGGGGGGGGGGGGGAGGGGTGATTTGAAGAGGAAAGGGGACACTACTTTAGGGGGAGGGCAGAGGAAATTGCTATGGGTGCTATAGAGCAGTGGTCCTCAACCCTGGCCTACTGATTGCAGTATTCTAGTCTGCATCTCCCCAAGGTAATACCTAAAATCTGGCCTGTTAGTGGGCCCTGTAGGCCAGGGTTGAGGACCACTGCTATAGAGGATATAAAGCATGGTTTTTATTCTTCTTTTGGGGGTGGGAGGCAGAGAGAAAAAGAGCACTACTGTGGGGGATGGAGGGGATGTGAAGGGGGGCAGAGGACACTATTGTGGGAGGGAGGGCACACTACTGTGGGGGGGGGGGGCAGAGGGAAAAAGGGCACTACTGTAGGGGGGGGTTGATGTGAAGGGGGGTAGAGGTCACTGCTGTGGTACTGTGGGGGGGGGTACAGGGGGGAAGGAAACTATTGTGCAGGGGGAGCAGAGGTCACTACTGGGGGGTCAGAGGAAACTGCTTAGGGTGCTATGGAGGGTAGAAAGTACTGCTTTGTGGGGGGGGGGGGTGATGTGAAGGGGGGCAGAGGACACTGTTGTGGAGGGGGGGGTATGGGGACATTAAAGTGTGTGGGGCAGAAGACACTGCTGTGGTGAGGGGGTGGCTAAGAACATTGGATCTCTTCCATGTTGCCTAGGTAGATCTCTGCCTCTCAAAAGTTGCCTTCTCCTGGTTTATTTGGATCTTCCCCCTGAAACGCGTCGGTTGGAATTGATGTTTGTAACCAAGGTTTCCAGAAGACCTCGGAGTGATACTTTGATATGAGATACGAGATACGAGGTACGAGGTACGAGATACGAGGTACGAGATACGAGATGTTCCTCTGAACCCCTTTAGGCTCAAACTGCAAAAAAATGGATTTCCTGTTACTTCCTTTCCCTGTATTAGGGAGGAGTTCAGCCTGAAGCGGGAAGTTTGCTGTCACTGCCGGGCCAATGAGCTGCGAGCGGAAGACTCCCCACAGGTATACAAAGGGTGGAGGATCATTGACCTGATATGGCCACATGATAGCTAGCTTCTGGGTCCAGACCCAGGCCTAAACCAAAGCGCATCGCTACTCTGTAACAATAGTCAGCAGGATCTATAGACACAGAATGCACCTCCCCTGGCAGGGGCTCTAACCCTTCTTCCTTCCATCCCCTGGCAGGGGCTCTAACCCTTCTTCCTTCCATCCCCTGGCAGGGGCTCTAACCCTTCTTCCTTCCATCCCCTGGCAGGGGCTCTAACCCTTCCTCCTCCATCCCCTGGCAGGGGCTCCAACCCTTCCTCCTTCCATTCCCCTGGCAGGGGCTCCAACCCTTCCTCCTTCCATTCCCCTGGCAGGGGCTCTAACCCTTCCTCCTTCCATCCCATGGCAGGGGCCCTAACCCTTCCTCCTTCCATCCCATGGCAGGGGCTCTAACCCTTTTTCCTTCCATCTCCTGGCAGGGGCTCTAACCCTTCCTCCTTCCATCCCATGGCAGGGGCCCTAACCCTTCCTCCTTCCATCCCATGGCAGGGGCTCTAACCCTTTTTCCTTCCATCTCCTGGCAGGGGCTCTAACCCTTCCTCCTTCCATCCCCTGGCAGGGGCTCTAACCCTTCCTCCTCCATCCCCTGGCAGGGGCTCTAACCCTTCCTCCTTCCATCCCATGGCAGGGGCCCTAACCCTTCCTCCTTCCATCCCCCATCCCCTGGCAGGGACTCTAACCCTTCCTCCTTCCATCCCCTGGCAGGGGCTCTAACCCTTCCTCCTTCCATCCCCCATCCCCTGGCAGGGGCTCTAACCCTTCCTCCTTCCATCCCCTGGCAGGGGCTCTAACCCTTCCTCCTTCCATCCCCTGGCAGGGGCTCTAACCCTTCCTCCTTTCATCCCCTGGCAGGGGCTCCAACCCTTCCTGCTTTCATCCCCTGGCAGGGGCTCCAACCCTTCCTCCTTCCATTCCCTGGCAGGGGCTCTAACCCTTCCTCCTTCCATCCCCTGGCAGGGGCTCTAACCCTTCCTCCTTCCATCCCCTGGCAGGGGCTCTAACCCTTCCTCCTTCCATCCAAAACTAAACAGGAAAGTTTCATCTCTTCTTACACTTTGACCTTACAAGGGTTATCCATCCCCATTGCTATGCACTCCGGATCTCCCCCGGCTCCGGCTGGGAGGGGGGCGACGCGTTTCAAACAAAACTTTTATCTTTTATGTTGAAGAATTAAAAACAGATGAAAGTGAAGTGGATGAGAAGGAAGTCTTCAAAACGCGTCTTTATTCCGGACGCCGGGGAATAAAAACATATCGGCGCAGAGAACACAAAAATAGAGCCGAGGTTAACCCTTTCCGTTATACAAACGCCCCGGCGCTCCGCTTCTCTCCCCGCTTCTCTATAAACGGAAGAACCGAACTCTTCTCTTCTCTTCATTTATATTTTTATATATTTATTAAAGTCCATAAAAAGTCAGAGGGGGCGCTGCGGACAGAAAATGGCGCCCCCTGCGGGGCATTACAAGAACAGACCATGAATTCTAACCAGGGCAGACATATTACACCCGCTGGTGTGCTTACTACTGTCAGGTTGTAGGCAGGCGCAGTCTACTTTCTCCGCTGCAGGTGGCGCTCCCCGCAGCGACATTGCAGTTGGAAAATAAGTCAAGAGGAACGCAATTCCTCTATGGTTTACTGGGTCACTGGGGAAGCTCTCTGGTTGGATGCTGCCTCCACATGCGACTCTGGAAGCCATCTTTGGTCAGGCAGAGCCTAGTTGAGGCTCGGGCTCCCAGGTTTGGTAGGGAGAGGTACCCTTCTTGTTAGGAAAAGCACAAGTGTTAGGGAAAGGTTCCTGACAAGGAGGGAAAGCATAGGGATCGCAACCTCTCTGGACACCTGCCTGTTGGGCAGAAGACGGCCAGACAGCAATCTTCCCCTCCCTGCAGATGCTGATGGTTGGCCCCAGTTTGCTCCCTCCATGCTGCTGGACCTCTGAGTGTTCCCGGCTGGGCTGCCTTCCCATCGGAGTATTTGTGAACTTTTCTGCATCATTTCAATACAATTTCTTCCATCACGCCGCCACCACGCTGCACTGCACCCCACCGCACCATGCTGCACCCCGCTGCACCCCACTGCACCCCGCTGCACCCCACTGAACCCCGCTGCACTGCACCCTGCCGCACCACGCTGCACCCCGCAGCACTGCACCCCACCGCACCACGCTGCACTCCGCCGCACCACGCTGCACCCCGCCCCGCCGCACCACGCTGTACTGCACCCTGCCGCACCACGTTGCACCCCGCAGCACTGCACCCCGCCGCACCGCGCTGCACCCCGCCTACAAGGTGACACCAGTCAATTTCACCCTTTCCCCAAGGTATTACTCCACCTCCCCCCCCCCCCCTCGTGATGTGTACTGGGTATCCTGTGGCCCGCAGACATCCATTCTCTGATCTGCCCCCTAGTGGATGAACCCAGAAGTGACGTGTATTACATTACAGTCATCCCCTGGTTGCTGTTGCCGGGGAAGAAGCTGACCAATCCCCATCTGTGACTGTGGCGTGTAGAGCCGAAAACGGTGAGCACTCAAGGGACTCAACCAACAGTTTTTACTGCCCCCTCCCCCCCCCCAGCTGCCTTTGTGAAGAAGTTCCCTCACATTATAAGGATATCCGCTGACTTCCTGTTGAGTTTACAGGACAGGAAGTGAAGAGAAATCTCCCCAATGGAAGCTTTATCTTTAGATGTAATATTCAGAATAATTGAAATGATGGAGGCGGGGTTTGTGTTAATTGACAGCGCCTCTCACACTCCTCAGCCAGCACATATAGGAACATCTGAGTGATATATCGGGGGGGGGGGGGGGGAGCAGATGTCATTCAAGCTGCTGGAGTCCCAACCCCCCCAGGGCCAGGGAGAAGAGTGACGTGAGCGCCCTCCAGAGGAGAAGGGAGAAAGTTGTCTGGAGGAATTGGTGGAGAATGCACACCAAGTGACTGCACCAGGAGGAACCAAGATGAGGATTTAGTGATTGGCTTCTATTTCCTCCTCTGATAGAATACAAGCCGTCCGCTCCGACGCAGATATATCCCAAATTACACTTTCTTCACATGGAGTGGAGTGTAAGCACCCCTGTCAGTTGTAAATGGTTTGTCTCATCCCTATAACTGCAGCAGAGTTTGTTCTATTGAAAAACAACAGACTTACTAGCTGGATCACCAGGTGAAAATAAAAACAAAGAAAGCCTAAAAAAGAAAACGAATGCAGCCATCACATTGATAATCTGCAATATAATAAATGTTGGATTTTGGGTTTATTATGGCGTTAGTGGGGGGGGGGGGGGTTAATCCTTGCAGTAGGTAGGAAAGATGAAGGGGGGAGGGGGGGGCACTATAAGAGTATTTGTTTTCCTGCTGAGGGGGGCTCTACAGAAACAAGCCGGAGATCTCTTCTGTTCTCTGCAATGAGGATAAAAATGAATCTCAGCGCCGCGTGGCGCCATGCAGACGCAGACTTCCCCGCACTTCTATAGACGCGGTCAGCAAACGTTTTCCATTCTCTTCACCGATTTCCATAGAACTGACTCATTCCTCCACCGCCCGACTGAGAACACCATTAAAGGGGCGTGTCATCTAATATCCCGCCACCCGCAATGCCTCCGATCCGAGGAAAGTCCATCTACCAACATGAGACTTCTCTGTACCCAGACACAGGCAGGGCATGCAAACTCCATGCAGATGCTGCATCTGATTGATGTCAAATCTAAGCAGGTGAGAGAGCCAACCGCTCACTGTGACACCAAAATCATTACCATTTAACACCTATATACCATACAACACCTGTATAATACACAAAACCTATATACCATACACCAACCTATATACCATACAACACCTGTATACCATACAACACCTGTATACCATACAACACCTGTATACCATACAACACCTGTATACCATACAACACCTGTATACCATACAACACCTGTATACCATACAACACCTGTATACCATACAACACCTGTATACCATACAACACCTCCACTGGCCTCAATTCAGTGTCCTCCACCCCTCTCTGCCAATCCCTCCACTGGCCTCCATTCAGTGTCCTCCACCCCTCTCTGCCAATCCCTTCGCCGGCTTCCATTCAGTATCCTCCACCCCTCTCTGCCAATCCCCCCAATGATCTCCATTCAGTGTCCTCCAACCCCCTCCATTGGCTTCCGCTCACCCAACTAATTCAATTCAAAATACTAAAAACAACTTACAAAACCATCCACAGCTCTGCCTCCAGCTACATCACACACCTACCAAACTGCTCTCTTCATTCCTCCCAAGACCTCCAGCTCTCTATCTCCTTCATCACCTCCTCCCATACTGACCTCCAGGACTTCTCCTGAGCTTCTTCCATCCTCTGGAATTCCCTACCCCAATCTGTCCAACTATCTCCTCCTCTGTCCATCTTTAGACAATCCCTGGAAACCCTTCTGTTTAAAGAAGTCTCCTGCTTCTAACTACTACACTATGGTTTTACTTTCTCCATCAGCTCCTCTCCACACTTCACCCTCCCTCTTAGATTGTAAGCTCCATGAGCAAGGCCCTCTGATTCCTCCGCTACCAAACTGGCTGCCTTCATTTTGTAAAGTGCTGTTCAAACTGTTGGTGGTATATAAATCCTGTATAATAATAATAAAGAATAATAATCTGGTAGAGACGGTGAGAGTGGGAAGCCCTGTAAGGTCTGGGAAGATTTCCCTCCTTGGAGACGTAAGAGGAAATGCGAGAAAATTTCTCCAATATGAATGGAATTCCCAGCTTAGACAGAAGTCATAGAAGCCGGCGTCCTCATTGGAGGGTTTCCCTCGCCTCCCTCGCCTCTCACTCTGATGACAACTTGAAAATGTTGGACTTCCCCTCCTGGGTGACAACAGTCATCGGGACAAATCAAGGAGAAGAACCTTCCTAGCGGGGGCACAGGCAGCAATAAAAACCTGACAGGGGGTCAAACTCTCCCCTACTCTGCCAAAGCCAAAATAAAAAATGTGGCCTTTACAATCACTTTAACTTTTTTTTTTTTTTTTTCGCAGTGACCATGGTAAAATAAATAAATAAAACAAAATGATTAATTAAATAAATTAAATAAAAATAAATAAAATAAAACAATTAATTAAATAAAGTATATAAAATAAATTAGTAAAATAAATAAATAAATGATTCTAATGGATGTGTAACCATAGGAATCCAGTAAGCAGTTTTTTCTCACTTTTTCAGCTGCTGCAATCAAAGTATAAGGTGAAGTCTGATTTGCACCTTTTTGCACTTCATTATTCATTAGGCCCATATCCGCTTCATGGAGTTATGGCCGATAAGTGAAGCCGAAGAATGACACACAGGAGGACTCAGTGTGCAGAATGAAGGCCGGGGAGAGGATGAAGAGGCCTCCTACAGGTGATCGGCCTGTAATGGAGGGTTAATGGGGAAAGCAGGCATCAGCTGTCCTCACAATGAATGGTGATGGAGCCCCTGGAGCTCTGGCCGGCCCCTGACGCAAAGAGAACAATGAGGCCATCAAACTTACAAGTGTCATCTGAAGAGTTTTACTGCCCACAAGGTCAGCGGCTGGAGCTCTGAAGGGCCATAAAGTAATGTTCCCTCCATTGATGAATAATATCCGCTAACAAGCTCCTGGATGATGGATTGGAAATGGGACTTTCTATTATGGCTCCTCTGGGACCTGCCAGGAAGGACAGAGTACAGGTGACAAATGGCCCGGCCCCAGAGGGGCGCCCAGCCACCGCCGCTCTCTAAATCTTCCGACTTCCAAAGGAGTGAGAAACAGCATCACTAAAACGCCAAATTTACAATTACCGCCTCAACAGCGAATGAGACCAAAAATCCCTGCCTACGCCTTCATTTCTACAATGAAATCCCGGACTGCCCGACTTCAGATCCCTGACCTCTGCCGGTCCCGGCCTTTTATTGTAATCGGCTCCATTGTGACTGGCAATCCATAATCAGGAACTGACAGCCGGTGGTTATTGGATGGAGGAGATGACAGTCATGTGAAGGGTTGATTGAAGGCCAATCCCAAGATATTGAAATCATTTGTAGGCCAATTCCTACCCCCTCCTCAATGGGACTCCATCACAGCAGGGTCTCTTGTACTCAAAGACCACCCCATAAAGGAGGGGGCCATATAGTCACCTTTCCATGAGTCCATAGGAGGGGGCCATATAGTCACCTATCCATGAGTCCATAGGAGGGGGCCATATAGTCACCTATCCATGAGTCCATAGGAGGGGGCCATATAGTCACCTTTCCAGGAGTCCCTCGGAGGGGGGTATATAGTCACCTATCCAGAAGCCCATAGTAGGGGGTCATATAGTCACCTTTCTAGGAGACCACAGTAGGGGGGATATAGTCACCTTTCTTGGAGCCTGTGTGTTGAAATGATTCACCCTGGTTGCAGCAGGTATCCCTAACTTCAGGTAAGTTGAATGTCTGCTACTCTGCCGCACACTATGGTTCCTCCCGTCCTACCCTGTATATCTTGTAGTGATGTACAAGCTGGTGGGAGAAACCACTTTATGCAGTGGGGGTAACAAGTATTCAACCCTCATGAAGTGTTAAATACTGCAATCCTCTCTCCCCTCCAAAACCTCTCTCCCGATCATCAGCTTCTCTCTTCATCCTCATCCTCTCCCTAGTCCTTGCCCTCTCTCCCATCCTCATCCTTTCCCCTCCTCAGCCTTTTTTCCTATCCTCGTCCTCTCCCCATCCTCCTCCTCTCTTCCCATCCTCATTCTCTCCCCATCCTCCTCCTCTCCTCATCCTCCTCCTCTCCTCATCCTCTCTTCCCTTCCTCTCCCCATCCTCCTCCTCTCCTCATCCTCTCTTCCCTTCCTCCCCCCATCCTCCTCCTCACCTCATTCTCTCTTCCCATCCTTGTCCTCTCCCTATCCTCATCCTTTCTCCCCTTTCCCTTCCCTGTCCTCTCCCCATCCTCATCCTCTCTCCCCATCTTCATCCTCTCCCCATCCTCTCTTCCCATCCTCGTCCTCTCCCCATCCTCCTCCTCTCCTCATCCTCTCTTCCCTTCCTCTCCCCATCCTCGTCCTCCCCCCATCCTCCTCCTCACCTCATTCTCTCTTCCCATCCTTGTCCTCTCCCTATCCTCATCCTTTCTCCCCTTTCCCTTCCCTGTCCTCTCCCCATCTTCATCCTCTCCCCATCCTCTCTTCCCATCCTCGTCCTCCCCCCATTCTCCTTCTCTCTTCCTATCCTTATCCTATCCCTATCCTCACCCTCTCTCCTGCTCTGTTCTATACTTCTCTTGGGAGAGATGCAGGGCCAGGCCAGAGGGGCCCCAGGAGAGTAGCCGAGACTAACTGCCCTGCTACTGCCCCATCTACCTGGTCTGTGCCGGGTCGCTGTGCGCCCTGTGCATTCTGTTGCTAGGGTCACTGTGCGCCCTGTGCATTCTGTTGCTCGGGTCACTGTGCGCCCTGTGCATTCTGTTGCTCGGGTCGCTGTGCGCCCTGTGCATTCTGTTGCTAGGGTCGCTGTGCGCCCTGTGCATTCTGTTGCTAGGGTCACTGTACGCCCTGTGCATTCTGTTGCTAGGGTCGCTGTACGCCCTGTGCATTCTGTTGCTAGGGTCGCTGTGCGCCCTGTGCATTCTGTTGCTAGGGTCGCTGTGCGCCCTGTGCATTCTGTTGCTAGGGTCACTGTGCGCCCTGTGCATTCTGTTGCTAGGGTCCCTGTGCGCCCTGTGCATTCTGTTGCTAGGGTCACTGTGCGCCCTGTGCATTCTGTTGCTTGGGTCACTGTGCTAGGATTCTTCTATTGTCTGTGTGATGATTGTATGTGATGCAGCCAATGGGAGAACATTTTCCTGATCCTGTACTCGGCTCTCTGCATTCAGAAAACACCTCGCAGTCCTTCTCTATAGTCTCTATAGCAGTGTTCCCCAACCCCCGGGCCGCGGACCGATACCGGTCCGTGGATCAAACGGTACCGTGCCGCCCGAGGAACTTTAAATTATTTCATTGTGGCGGCCGAGGCGCAGAGCATTGCGCCCCCCCACCCCCCAAGCCTGCCAATTGTGTGACAATAGCGAATGAAAATTCGCTATTGTCACACTGATCCTCCTCCTGGTCAATCAGGGAGCGGGTCCTCCCTCTTCCTGATTGGCCAAAAGGCAAACCCCACGCCATTGGCCAAGGAGGAGGCGCCGCGGGAGGACTGAGGAGATGCGGGAAGCCGGGGACTGAACTGAAGAGAAGTGAGGTAAGTGCACGGACGGGTCTCGCGGGGGGAACACTGGCGCTCTGCATTTATTGGGGGCAATGCTGTGGCACTCTGCATTGATTGGGGGCAATGCTGTGGCACTCTGCATTGATTGGGGGCAATGCTGTGGCTCTCTGCATTTATTGGGGGCATTGCTGTGGCACTCTGCATTTATTGGGGGCATTGCAGTGGCACTCTGCATTTATTGGGGGCATTGCTGTGGCACTCTGCATTGATTGGGGGCAATGCTGTGGCACTCTGCATTGATTGGGGGCAATGCTGTGGCACTCTGCATTTATTGGGGGCAATGCTGTGGCACTCTGCATTTATTGGGGGCATTGCTGTGGCTCTCTGCATTTATTGGGGGCATTGCTGTGGCACTCTGCATTTATTGGGGGCAATGCTGTGGCACTCTGCATTGATTGGGGGCATTACTGTGGCACTCTGCATTTATTGGGGGCAATGCTGTGGCACTCTGCATTGATTGGGGGCATTACTGTGGCACTCTGCATTGATTGGGGGCAATGCTGTGGCACTCTGCATTGATTGGGGGCATTGCTGTGGCACTCTGCATTTATTGGGGGCATTGCTGTGGCACTCTGCATTGATTGGGGGCAATGCTGTGGCACTCTGCATTGACTGGGGGCATTGCTGTGACACTCTGCATTTATTGGGGGCAATGCTGTGGCACTCTGCATTGACTGGGGGCATTGCTGTGACACTCTGCATTTATTGGGGGCATTGCTGTGGCACTCTGCATTGATTGGGGGCAATGCTGTGGCACTCTGCATTGACTGGGGGCATTGCTGTGACACTCTGCATTTATTGGGGGCAATGCTGTGGCACTCTGCATTGATTGGGGGCATTACTGTGGCACTCTGCATTTATTGGGGGCAATGCTGTGGCACTCTGCATTGATTGGGGGCATTACTGTGGCACTCTGCATTTATTGGGGGCAATGCTGTGGCACTCTGCATTTATTGGGGGCATTGCAGTGGCACTCTGCATTTATTTGGGGCAATGCTGTGGCACTCTGCATTGATTGGGGGCATTACTGTGGCACTCTGCATTTATTGGGGGCAATGCTGTGGCACTCTGCATTGATTGGGGGCATTACTGTGGCACTCTGCATTGATTGGGGGCAATGCTGTGGCACTCTGCATTGATTGGGGGCATTGCTGTGGCACTCTGCATTGATTGGGGGCATTGCTGTGGCACTCTGCATTGATTGGGGGCATTGCAGTGGCACTCTGCATTTATTGGAGGCAATGCTGTGGCACTCTGCAGTTATTGGGGGCAATGCTGTGGCACTCTGCATTTATTGGGGGCAATGCTGTGGCACTCTGCAGTTATTGGGGGCAATGCTGTGGCACTCTGCAGTTATTGGGGGCAATGCTGTGGCACTCTGCATTTATTGGAGGCAATGCTGTGGCACTCTGCAGTTATTGGGGGCAATGCTGTGGCACTCTGCATTTATTGGGGGCAATGCTGTGGCACTCTGCATTTATTGGGGGCATTGCTGTGGCACTCTGCATTTATTGGGGGCAATGCTGTGGCACTCTGCATTTATTGGGGGCAATGCTGTGGCACTCTGCATTTATTGGGGGCAATGCTGTGGCACTCTGCAATTATTGGGGGCATTGCTGTGGCACTCTGCATTTATTGGAGGCAATGCTGTGGCACTCTGCATTGATTGGGGGCATTGCTGTGGCACTCTGCATTTATTGGGGGCAATGCTGTGGCACTCTGCATTTATTGGGGGCATTGATGTGGCACTCTGCATTTATTGGGGGCAATGTTGTGGCACTCTGCATTTATTGGGGGCATTGCTGTGGCACTCTGCATTTATTGGGGGCAATGCTGTGGCACTCTGCATTTATTGGGGGCAATGCTGTGGCACTCTGCATTTATTGGGGGCATTGCTGTGGCACTCTGCATTTATTGGGGGCAATGCTGTGGCACTCTGCATTTATTGGGGGCAATGCTGTGGCACTCTGCATTTATTGGGGGCAATGCTGTGGCACTCTGCATTTATTGGGGGCAATGCTGGTTACTCTGCATTGACGCCCCATCCCCCCCCCCCCCCAGCGGGCCACTGAAAAATGATCAAACATTGACCGGTCCGTGATTTGAGAAGAGAACGTCTATTATTCATGAATGACAATCCGTATACCAGGAGATACATAGCTGTATACAGAGCGATGCTGAGCTATCCGTATTCCACTAAATAATAAATATTATTATACAGGATTTATATGGTGCCAGTAGATTGCACAGTGCTTTACAATATGAGGGCAGACAGTAAATTTCCAATACAATTCAATACAGGAGGAATCAGAGGGTCCTGATCCTGGGAGCTGACAATCTAAAATATATAGATCTCTGTATAGAGGGCGATACCATAGAATATACAGAGATATCTGAGCCCCTATATGTAGCGCAGTTATCTGCGGACCGTCTCTGATTTCCAGGTCAGAGCCCCTCCCTGACCCCCAGGGCCATCGGTTTTCTGCCCCCCCCCCCCCCTCAGTCTCACACTGGGAGTCTCTGTGGCCCCTGTGAGCGTTCTGGGGCCCTTGGGCTCTATGAAAGGTAGGATTCGGTCTCTGATCCTCCACCATAGAATCAATAGCGGCGGGATGAGATTGGCGCTCTGTCTGCTGCGCGGGTGGAAGGCGGGAGTCTGGCGGCCGATTGAAGTCCAGAGGGCGATGCGCAGCTTTGCTGGAGGCTGAGCGCAGGCCTGATACATAATTAACGAGAGGGAGAGAGAGGAGGAAGACGCTCGGATGGCGGGGGGGGGCGCAGACACAATCATTAAACATGCCGTGTCTTCTCCAGCTGTACAGCCAACGGATCCGCTGAAAGCGCCGCGCCGCTCCACGGCTCCGGGCCGCCATTTCTTCAACTTGTGTTTTCTCGCTTAAAGCAACAATTGCAAAGCAAACATTATCCCAACCCAACCGTCATTAAAGCCGCACTCCGGGCGCACAGAAATCTTCTACCTGCCTGAGCATTTGTATTTCTGTCCATCCAGTCCTACATTTTCACTGCTCCGACATGCAGTGCAGCCCTGATTTCAATAACACTTGCAGGTCTTGTCCCTCCCCCAGCCTATGATTGGACAGTGATAGGAGAAGCAGCAGAATGATGAAATCGTCTCTCTGTCACTCTGCTCTCTCCTCCTATCAGCATGTTCCTTGTTAGGACTGCAGCACAACTGATTGGATCCTTGTACTGCTTCTTCCTCTCCCAGTCTGAGCTCGGCTGTACAAGGGTTCATACCAGGTCACATTTAGGTACGCCCACAACTTGTATTTATAAATATTCATTTATTGATGTTTTGATGAGTAGGAGGAGTCCAGCCTGGTCAGGAAGCAAAGTCCAGCCTGGTCAGCAGGAGGAGTACAGCCTGGTCAGCAGGAGGAGTACAGCCTGGTCAGTAGGAGGAGTCCAGCCTGGTCAGCAGGAGGAGTACAGCCTGGTCAGGAGGTGGAGTCCAGCCTGGTCAGTAGGAGGAGTCCAGCCTGGTCAGCAGGAGGAGTACAGCCTGGTCAGGAGGCGGAGTCAAGACTGGTCAGTAGGAGGAGTCCAGCCTGTTCAGCAGGAGGAGTACAGCCTGGTCAGCAGGAGGAGTCCAGCCTGGTCAGCAGGAGGAGTACAGCCTGGTCAGCAGGAGGAGTCCAGCCTGGTCAGTAGGAGGAGTACAGCCTGGTCAGCAGGAGGAGTCCAGCCTGGTCAGTAGGAGGAGTCCAGCCTGGTCAGGAGGCGGAGTCAAGACTGGTCAGTAGGAGGAGTACAGCCTGTTCAGCAGGAGGAGTACAGCCTGGTCAGCAGGAGGAGTCCAGCCTGGTCAGCAGGAGGAGTCCAGCCTGGTCAGCAGGAGGAGTACAGCCTGGTCAGTAGGAGGAGTACAGCCTGGTCAGCAGGAGGAGTCCAGCCTGGTCAGTAGGAGGAGTCCAGCCTGGTCAGCAGGAGGAGTACAGCCTGGTCAGGAGGCGGAGTCAAGACTGGTCAGTAGGAGGAGTACAGCCTGTTCAACAGGAGGAGTACACCCTGGTCAGCAGGAGGAGTACAGCCTGGTCAGCAGGAGGAGTCCAGCCTGGTCAGCAGGAGGAGTCCAGCCTGGTCAGCAGGAGGAGTCCAACCTGGTCAGTAGGAGGAGTCCAGCCTGGTCAGGAGGCGGAGTCAAGACTGGTCAGTAGGAGGAGTACAGCCTGTTCAGCAGGAGGAGTACAGCCTGGTCAGGAGGCGGAGTCTAGCCTGGTCAGCAGGAGGAGTCCAGCCTGGTCAGTAGGAGGAGTCCAGCCTGGTCAGTAGGAGGAGTCCAGCCTGGTCAGCAGGAGGAGTACAGCCTGGTCAGGAGGCGGAGTCCAGCCTGGTCAGTAGGAGGAGTCCAGCCTGGTCAGCAGGAGGAGTACAGCCTGGTCAGTAGGAGGAGTCCAGCCTGGTCAGCAGGAGGAGTCCAGCCTGGTCAGGAGGCGGAGTCCAGCCTGGTCAGCAGGAGGAGTCCAGCCTGGTCAGCAGGAGTACAGCCTGGTCAGGAGGCGGAGTCTAGCCTGGTCAGTAGGAGGAGTCCAGCCTGGTCAGCAGGAGGAGTCCAGCCTGGTCAGTAGGAGGAGTCCAGCCTGGTCAGCAGGAGGAGTCCAGCCTGGTCAGCAGGAGGAGTACAGCCTGGTCAGCAGGAGGAGTCCAGCCTGGTCAGGAGGCGGAGTCCAGCCTGGTCAGCAGGAGGAGTCCAGCCTGGTCAGGAGGAGGAGTCCAGCCTGGTCAGCAGGAGGAGTCCAGCCTGGTCAGCAGGAGGAGTCCAGCCTGGTCAGTAGGAGGAGTCCAGCCTGGTCAGCAGGAGGAGTCCAGCCTGGTCAGCAGGAGGAGTACAGCCTGGTCAGCAGGAGGAGTACAGCCTGGTCGGTAGGAGGAGTCCAGCCTGGTCAGCAGGAGGAGTCCAGCCTGGTCAGCAGGAGGAGTCCAGCCTGGTCAGTAGGAGGAGTACAGCCTGGTCAGTAGGAGGAGTCCAGCCTGGTCAGTAGGAGGAGTCCAGCCTGGTCAGGAGGCGGAGTCAAGACTGGTCAGTAGGAGGAGTACAGCCTGGTCAGCAGGAGGAGTACAGCCTGGTCAGGAGGCGGAGTCTAGCCTGGTCAGCAGGAGGAGTCCAGCCTGGTCAGTAGGAGGAGTCCAGCCTGGTCAGTAGGAGGAGTCCAGCCTGGTCAGTAGGAGGAGTCCAGCCTGGTCAGTAGGAGGAGTACAGCCTGGTCAGCAGGAGGAGTACAGCCTGGTCAGGAGGCGGAGTCTAGCCTGGTCAGTAGGAGGAGTCCAGCCTGGTCAGCAGGAGGAGTACAGCCTGGTCAGGAGGCGGAGTCTAGCCTGGTCAGGAGGCGGAGTCCAGCCTGGTCAGCAGGAGGAGTCCAGCCTGGTCAGCAGGAGGAGTCCAGCCTGGTCAGCAGGAGGAGTCCAGCCTGGTCAGGAGGCGGAGTCCAGCCTGGTCAGCAGGAGGAGTCCAGCCTGGTCAGCAGGAGGAGTACAGCCTGGTCAGGAGGCGGAGTCTAGCCTGGTCAGGAGGAGGAGTCCAGCCTGGTCAGCAGGAGGAGTCCAGCCTGGTCAGTAGGAGGAGTCCAGCCTGGTCAGTAGGAGGAGTCCAGCCTGGTCAGCAGGAGGAGTCCAGCCTGGTCAGCAGGAGGAGTACAGCCTGGTCAGCAGGAGGAGTCCAGCCTGGTCAGGAGGCGGAGTCCAGCCTGGTCAGCAGGAGGAGTCCAGCCTGGTCAGGAGGAGGAGTCCAGCCTGGTCAGCAGGAGGAGTCCAGCCTGGTCAGCAGGAGGAGTCCAGCCTGGTCAGTAGGAGGAGTCCAGCCTGGTCAGCAGGAGGAGTCCAGCCTGGTCAGCAGGAGGAGTACAGCCTGGTCAGCAGGAGGAGTACAGCCTGGTCGGTAGGAGGAGTCCAGCCTGGTCAGCAGGAGGAGTCCAGCCTGGTCAGCAGGAGGAGTCCAGCCTGGTCAGTAGGAGGAGTACAGCCTGGTCAGTAGGAGGAGTACAGCCTGGTCAGTAGGAGGAGTCCAGCCTGGTCAGTAGGAGGAGTCCAGCCTGGTCAGGAGGCGGAGTCAAGACTGGTCAGTAGGAGGAGTACAGCCTGGTCAGCAGGAGGAGTACAGCCTGGTCAGGAGGCGGAGTCTAGCCTGGTCAGCAGGAGGAGTCCAGCCTGGTCAGTAGGAGGAGTCCAGCCTGGTCAGCAGGAGGAGTCCAGCCTGGTCAGCAGGAGGAGTCTAGCCTGGTCAGTAGGAGGAGTCCAGCCTGGTCAGTAGGAGGAGTCCAGCCTGGTCAGCAGGAGGAGTACATCCTGGTCAGGAGGCGGAGTCTAGCCTGGTCAGTAGGAGGAGTCCAGCCTGGTCAGCAGGAGGAGTACAGCCTGGTCAGGAGGCGGAGTCTAGCCTGGTCAGGAGGCGGAGTCCAGCCTGGTCAGCAGGAGGAGTCCAGCCTGGTCAGCAGGAGGAGTCCAGCCTGGTCAGGAGGCGGAGTCAAGACTGGTCAGGAGGCGGAGTCCAGCCTGGTCAGCAGGAGGAGTACAGCCTGGTCAGGAGGCGGAGTCTAGCCTGGTCAGTAGGAGGAGTCCAGCCTGGTCAGCAGGAGGAGTCCAGCCTGGTCAGTAGGAGGAGTCCAGCCTGGTCAGCAGGAGGAGTCCAGCCTGGTCAGCAGGAGGAGTACAGCCTGGTCAGCAGGAGGAGTCCAGCCTGGTCAGGAGGCGGAGTCCAGCCTGGTCAGCAGGAGGAGTCCAGCCTGGTCAGGAGGAGGAGTCCAGCCTGGTCAGCAGGAGGAGTCCAGCCTGGTCAGCAGGAGGAGTACAGCCTGGTCAGCAGGAGGAGTACAGCCTGGTCGGTAGGAGGAGTCCAGCCTGGTCAGCAGGAGGAGTCCAGCCTGGTCAGTAGGAGGAGTCCAGCCTGGTCAGTAGGAGGAGTCCAGCCTGGTCAGTAGGAGGAGTCCAGCCTGGTCAGCAGGAGGAGTCCAGCCTGGTCAGCAGGAGGAGTCTAGCCTGGTCAGTAGGAGGAGTCCAGCCTGGTCAGTAGGAGGAGTACAGCCTGGTCAGCAGGAGGAGTACAGCCTGGTCAGGAGGCGGAGTCTAGCCTGGTCAGTAGGAGGAGTCCAGCCTGGTCAGCAGGAGGAGTCCAGCCTGGTCAGCAGGAGGAGTACAGCCTGGTCAGCAGGAGGAGTACAGCCTGGTCAGCAGGAGGAGTCCAGCCTGGTCAGTAGGAGGAGTCCAGCCTGGTCAGCAGGAGGAGTCCAGCCTGGTCAGCAGGAGGAGTCCAGCCTGGTCAGTAGGAGGAGTCCAGCCTGGTCAGCAGGAGGAGTCCAGCCTGGTCAGCAGGAGGAGTACAGCCTGGTCAGGAGGCGGAGTCCAGCCTGGTCAGTAGGAGGAGTCCAGCCTGGTCGGTAGGAGGAGTCCAGCCTGGTCAGTAGGAGGAGTCCAGCCTGGTCAGCAGGAGGAGTCCAGCCTGGTCAGCAGGAGGAGTCCAGCCTGGTCGGTAGGAGGAGTCCAGCCTGGTCAGCAGGAGGAGTCCAGCCTGGTCAGTAGGAGGAGTCCAGCCTGGTCAGCAGGAGGAGTCCAGCCTGGTCAGCAGGAGGAGTCTAGCCTGGTCAGTAGGAGGAGTCCAGCCTGGTCAGTAGGAGGAGTACAGCCTGGTCAGCAGGAGGAGTACAGCCTGGTCAGGAGGCGGAGTCTAGCCTGGTCAGTAGGAGGAGTCCAGCCTGGTCAGCAGGAGGAGTCCAGCCTGGTCAGCAGGAGGAGTACAGCCTGGTCAGCAGGAGGAGTACAGCCTGGTCAGCAGGAGGAGTCCAGCCTGGTCAGTAGGAGGAGTCCAGCCTGGTCAGCAGGAGGAGTCCAGCCTGGTCAGCAGGAGGAGTACAGCCTGGTCAGGAGGCGGAGTCCAGCCTGGTCAGTAGGAGGAGTCCAGCCTGGTCGGTAGGAGGAGTCCAGCCTGGTCAGTAGGAGGAGTCCAGCCTGGTCAGCAGGAGGAGTACAGCCTGGTCAGCAGGAGGAGTCCAGCCTGGTCAGTAGGAGGAGTCCAGCCTGGTCAGCAGGAGGAGTCCAGCCTGGTCAGCAGGAGGAGTACAGCCTGGTCAGGAGGCGGAGTCCAGCCTGGTCAGTAGGAGGAGTCCAGCCTGGTCGGTAGGAGGAGTCCAGCCTGGTCAGTAGGAGGAGTCCAGCCTGGTCAGCAGGAGGAGTCCAGCCTGGTCAGCAGGAGGAGTCCAGCCTGGTCGGTAGGAGGAGTCCAGCCTGGTCAGCAGGAGGAGTCCAGCCTGGTCAGTAGGAGGAGTCCAGCCTGGTCAGTAGGAGGAGTCCAGCCTGGTCAGCAGGAGGAGTCCAGCCTGGTCAGCAGGAGGAGTACAGCCTGGTCAGGAGGCGGAGTCCAGCCTGGTCGGTAGGAGGAGTCCAGCCTGGTCGGTAGGAGGAGTCCAGCCTGGTCAGCAGGAGGAGTCCAGCCTGGTCAGCAGGAGGAGTACAGCCTGGTCAGCAGGAGGAGTCCAGCCTGGTCAGCAGGAGGAATCCAGCCTGGTCAGCAGGAGGAATTCCAGCCTGGTCAGGAGGCGGAGTCCAGCCTGGTCGGTAGGAGGAGTCCAGCCTGGTCAGCAGGAGGAGTCCAGCCTGGTCAGCAGGAGGAGTACAGCCTGGTCAGTAGGAGGAGTCCAGCCTGGTCAGCAGGAGGAGTCCAGCCTGGTCAGCAGGAGGAGTCCAGCCTGGTCAGGAGGCGGAGTCTAGCCTGGTCAGCAGGAGGGGTACAGACTGGTCAGTAGGAGGAGTCCAGCCTGGTCAGCAGGAGGAGTCCAGCCTGGTCAGTAGGAGGAGTACAGACTTATGAGTAGGCGGAGCATGAAGTGGCGTGCACCTACCTTCTTCCCGGGAGATCTGCATGAAGGACTCCACCCCCTTCTCTCCGTAGCTTCCCTCTGACGCCAAGGTGGAGACGTAGTTCCATCCCATCGCCTTCACAATGTCCACCATAGCCTGGGCCTGGAAGGAGTCTGGTGGGACCACTCTGGAGAAGAAGTCGTACCGGCGGTCATCGCTCAGCTCCGGAGCCGTGGAGCCGTAACTGATCTGCGGGATCTGCAAGAAGAATAAAGAAATATAATGACTGAAGGGCATGACTATGGATTTCCAGCAAGCGCCCATTGTGAGCCGCCATTGTAGAGTTCACCCAAAGCCAACAAATTCCCACCAAACCCCCTTATCAGGACTTCTCTCCTAGCCTGTCCATAGCTGGGAACCCCCAATGGATGACATGGAAGGAAACATTTATAATGGGATTTCCACCAAACATTCTCCGGTGGTGAATCAATGGCTGTCATCTATAGATAATGATCTAGAAGATTCCACTTAGTATTAATGGGGGGGGGGGGGGGGGGAGAATTGTCACCCCATGGTAGGAAGTGCCTCAACAAGGACCTTCTATGAGGTTCTACTGATCGGATCTCAACAGACTTTATCCACCAATACGCCGTCTATGACCTGGGAGTTATCTGACCAGTGCTGGGACAAGGCCATCCGGAGCCCAGGGAGAACATGGCACCCCCCCCCCCCCCAAAGATGTATGAGAATTATGTGTCAGCAAAAATCCCCCTCCCCAAAAAAAGCAACCATTAATGTGCATGCTCACCCCCAAGCATAAATCCCCCCTTCACCCAGCACAATCCCCTGCTTCCAGTACAAATTCCCTTCCCCCAGTCCCCTATCCTAGCAAAAAATCCCCCTCCTAGCACAAAAAAACTCTAAACCAACCCCCCCCCCCCCCCATAAAAAAAAGAAGTCTCCCCTCTACCATTATACTTTTTTTTTTAGCACAGACCCCCCCAAATCCCCCCCTCCAAGCACAAATCCTCCCCCTAGCCCCCTCCCAATACAAATCACCACTCCTAGTACACCTCCCCAAATTTGTCTTCCTATAACAATTCTTACCCCCTGCTGCTCCCAAAATTCCCCTTCTCAACACAAATCCCCCCCCCCCCCCCCAGTCTCCTTCTGGTTCCCCTCCCCAGCTCACATGATACCACAGTGCCCAGGGCAGCCGCTCCTCCTGCCCTCCAGAACCGGAGGAAATACTTCCAATGTACAATGATAGGAAATGAGGGAATACAAATGTATACTTTGTTGCAATATTATTGTAATGTTTTGTTAGTGTATCATTGTATTCCCTCATTTCATATCATCGGATCCTGGAAGACTCGGGTCGCTCTTCAGGTCCCATGCACACCACGCTCTTCAAAGCACTTTTCCCCTGATAGGAGAGAAACGGTATAAAAAATGGCCCTAAGTGGTGTTTTTCAAATGAGTTTAGGCACGTCAAGCGTTTGGACGTTTATTAATTTCATTGGCCAGAATTTTCATTTACTTTTGGCATTTGAATGCTGAACACTCCTGGCGTTCAGGTGTATTTGGGAGTGTTCAGGTGTATTTGGGGGTGTTCAGGTGGATTTGGGGGCGTTTGGGGGTGTTCAGGTGTATTTGGGGGTGTTTAGGTGTATTTGGGGGTGTTCAGGTGTATTTGGGGGCATTCAGGTGGATTTGGGGGTGTTCAAGTGTATATGTGGGCGTTTAGGTGGATTTGGGGGCATTTAGGTGGATTTGGGGCTTTCAGGTGTATTTGTGGGCGTTTAGGTGGATTTGGGGGCGTTTAGGTGGATTTGGGGGCATTTAGGTGGATTTGGGGCTTTCAGGTGTATTTGTGGGCGTTTAGGTGGATTTGGGGGCATTTAGGTGGATTTGGGGCTTTCAGGTGGATTTGTGGGCGTTTAGGTGGATTTGGGGGCTTTCAGGTGGATTTGGGGGTGTTCAGGTGGATTTGGGGGCGTTCAGGTGGATTGGATGGCGTTCAGGTGGATTTGGGGCTTTCTGGTGTATTTGTGGGCGTTTAGGTGGATTTGGGGGCGTTCAGGTGGATTTGGGGGTGTTCAGGTGGATTTGGGGGCGTTCAGGTGGATTGGATGGCGTTCAGGTGGATTTGGGGGTGTTCAGGTGGATTTGGGGGCATTTAGGTGGATTTGGGGGTGTTCAGGTGGATTGGATGGCGTTCAGGTGGATTTGGGGGCGTTCAGGTGGATTGGATGGCGTTTAGGTGTATTTGGGGGCATTTAGGTGGATTTGGGGGCATTTAGGTGGATTTGGGGGCATTTAGGTGGATTTGGGGGTGTTCAGGTGGATTTGGAGGCGTTTACACGTATTTAGGCGCGCTAGATGTTTTTCTGCCCAAACGTTCCTCTCCTGAATGACTTTGGTGCGATCAGATTTCGGCCCCTAAACTCTAAACGTTTGTAGTGTGAATGGAACGATGGACTAACATGGAGGGGCGAGAGAAGAAAAATCCAACGCCTGTAAAACTGCATTTTATAGCCGCAGTGGGAGGAGTCCTTATTGTTATTATTGTTGTTGTTGGTTTTTTTTTTATGACATATACAGATTAGTTTATAATGCAAAAATTGTGTTTAATAAATTTTGCCTTTTCTGTCGTTCCGGAGTTCAGTGTTGGAAATTAAATTATTTAACCGCTTGACCTCCAGAAGGTTTTACCCCCTTCATGACCAGGACATGTTTTGCTATTCAGCTCTGCGCTACTTAAACTGGTAAGTACGCAGTTATACAAAACTGTACCCAAATTACATTTATATCATGTTTACAAGCAATGTTACTTTGTATCTCTCTATCTCCCGTCTGATCAATGTTTATAAACAATGTTACTTTGTATCTCTCTATTTCCCGTCTGATCAATGTTTATAAACAATGTTACTTTGTATCTCTCTATTTCCCGTCTGATCAATGTTTATAAACAATGTTACTTTGTATCTCTCTATCTCCTGTCTGATCAATGTTTATAAACAATGTTACTTTGTATCTCTCTATCTCCCGTCTGATCAATGTTTATAAACAATGTTACTTTGTATCTCTCTATTTCCCGTCTGATCAATGTTTATAAACAATGTTACTTTGTATCTCTCTATCTCCCGTCTGATCAATGTTTATAAACAATGTTACTTTGTATCTATCTCCCGTCTGATCAATGTTTATAAACAATGTTACTTTGTATCTCTCTATCTCCTGTCTGATCAATGTTTATAAACAATGTTACTTTGTATCTCTCTATCTCCCGTCTGATCAATGTTTATACACAATGTTACTTTGTATCTCTCTATCTCCCGTCTGATCAATGTTTATAAACAATGTTACTTTGTATCTCTCTATCTCCCGTCTGATCAATGTTTATAAACAATGTTACTTTGTATCTCTCTATCTCCTGTCTGATCAATGTTTATAAACAATGTTACTTTGTATCTCTCTATCTCCCGTCTGATCAATGTTTATAAACAATGTTACTTTGTATCTCTCTATTTCCCGTCTGATCAATGTTTATAAACAATGTTACTTTGTATCTCTCTATTTCCCGTCTGATCAATGTTTATAAACAATGTTACTTTGTATCTCTCTATCTCCCGTCTGATCAATGTTTATAAACAATGTTACTTTGTATCTATCTCCCGTCTGATCAATGTTTATAAACAATGTTACTTTGTATCTCTCTATCTCCTGTCTGATCAATGTTTATAAACAATGTTACTTTGTATCTCTCTATTTCCCGTCTGATCAATATTTATAAACAATGTTACTTTGTATCTCTCTATCTCCTGTCTGATCAATGTTTATAAACAATGTTGCTTTGTATCTCTCTATCTCCCGTCTGATCAATGTTTATAAACAATGTTACTTTGTATCTCTCTATCTCCAGTCTGATCAATGTTTATAAACAATGTTACTTTTTATCTCTCTATCTCCCGTCTGATCAATGTTTATAAACAATGTTACTTTGTATCTCTCTATCTCCTGTCTGATCAATGTTTATAAACAATGTTACTTTGTATCTCTCTATCTCCCGTCTGATCAATGTTTATAAACAATGTTACTTTGTATCTCTCTGGTCACTTCAGCTCTGGAAGGTTAACCTCCTTCATGACCAGGTCAGGTTTTTGCGATTTAGCACTGCTCTATTTTTACTGGTAATTGTGCGGTTTTGCAACGCTGCACCCAAATGAGTTTTATATCAATTTGTTTCACACAAATAGAGCTTTCTTTTGGAGCTATTTTTTTTATTTTTTTATTTTTTTTATATTTTAAAGCAAAAAAGACCGAAAATGATGGGGAAAGAAAGTTTATAAAGCATATCCAATAAATAATTTTTTTTTTTATGAATTTAGGCCAATATGTATTCTGCTACATGTGTTTGGTATAAAAAAAAAAAAAAAAGCGTATATTGATTGGTTTGCATGAAAGTTATATAATCTACAAACTATGGGATATATACTGGAAGTTTATTTTTTTATACTGGTAATGACAGCAATCCACAACTTATAATGGGACTGTGATGTGGTGGGAAATCTGACACTAACTGACACTGGGAGGGGACTGACTAACTGCCACTGACATCACCAGTGACTCTAATACAGTGATCAGTGATAATATGCACTATCACTGTACTAATGACACCGGCTGGGAAGAGGTTAACATTGAGGTTCTCCCTGACCTCATAAACTGACAGTAATACCGCCCCCCCCCCCCTGTGATGTCATCATTCTGAGTCTGGGACAACAAATACATTTCTGTATGCGGACAATCCTCAGGAATAAAACGTCTTCTCACACAAACACAGCGACGGCTTCCAGGCGACCATGAAAAGTGTGTAAGCGCTCGGCGTGGGAAATGCGTTTCTGTCGCATTTTATGATACATTGTTATGGCGTCTGAATGTGTTTCCCACATCTACATATTGCATCGTGTTATACGAGTTTGATTGGCTCTTCCAGAATCACAGCGCAATAAAATACCGCCAAACACCCGTCCACCGGAGAATAAACGCGTTTTTAAGTCTTTGATGGATATTTATTGTTCTCCTGTGCTGATGACTAACAAAGGAAAATCTGAACATGCCGGGTTCAAAAAGAACAATGGGAAACAAAGTAAAAAACAACGCACACACGTACCGAGGATCCTTCTCAACGCGTTTCATCCTGACTTCAATGTGAAGCAAACTTAAGGCGGGACTCCAGGAAGATAGAAATGATTGCAGCTCCGTATTTATTATAGTGTCTGTAACCCCTTCATATCCTCAGTGCAGTGACCGGCCCTCCATATCCCCAGTGCAGTGACTGGCCTTCCATATCCCCAATGCAGTGACCGGCCCTCCATATCCTCAGTGCAGTGACCGGCCCTCCATATCCCCAGTGCAGTGACTGGCCTTCCATATCCCCAATGCAGTGACCGGCCCTCCATATCCTCAGTGCAGTGACCGGCCCTCCATATCCCCAGTGCAGTGACCGGCCCCCCATATCCCCAATGCAGTGACCGGCCCTCCATATCCTCAGTGCAGTGACCGGCCCTCCATATCCTCAGTGCAGTGACCGGCCCTCCATATCCCCAGTGCAGTGACCGGCCCTCCATATCCCCAATGCAGTGACCGGCCCTCCATATCCTCAGTGCAGTGACCGGCCCTCCATATCCCCAGTGCAGTGACCGGCCCTCCATATCCCCAGTGGTTAATGATATCCCAAAAACGGTCGCAGTACGCAGTGCGGTTGCACAAATCAGATGGCATGGTTGTGGACGCCCGTGCAATCCGCCAATAAAAAAGAAGATGCCTGCGATTTTTTCATTCGATGCGAATTGAGCCAATAAAATTGAATAATGAAGAATCTCATGTGATTTGATTGCGGTGCAATTCCTATCCGAATCGCTTGCGGTGTCCCGCGCCGCACAAGTGGGAACCCCGGCTAAATCGTTCCAGCAAAGAAAATGTTGCCTGGTTCAGCGACATTCACAGTCTGTGTGTGTCGGGAATGTGCGCAAAATCGCACAGAAGCTCGCCGTCTTTAGCAGACGCGCGGCGGTGACCTCCATATTTAATGTAACCCTCATACATCTGCTGAAGGCCCGCGCATTTCTCTGCGTGTTGGGAAAGAATGGGATTTTGCGCACATTCCTGACATGTGTAATAAGTTTCAGTGTGGTGCGATTTTGCGCATTTCTTGCAGGCAGGGCAGCCCATTGAAATGAATGATCTGCCCTACATGCGAAGCGCAGGAACGAGCGCAAAATGCACAGAAAGGAACGCTCTGCCGCACACAATGTGAATGGAGCCTTAGGGTTTACATGAATGTCCGCCTACCCTTATAACACACCCACTCCACAGAACTACAACTCCCAGCAGGTCTTCTCTACAAACATTCTTCATTGGAGGACTTTACTGGTCACAATACAAATAGATACTGAATAGATGAAAGTCATAGATGGAATTATTGGGGGGGAGGGGAAGCTGCAGACATGGCTCCGCCCCCTGCCTCTGAGTGCCCCAGATATATAGGCTGCACATCTGTTCAGGCTGGCGAGGCTCCGGTGGGAATCTTCCTGATGAATGAAATCAGAGAAGGATGACGTCTGAGGATTCGGTGGGTTTTAATGCCGGTTTGGAGATTTGCGACGCTAATCCGCGTCTCATGAGATGCGCCGGGGTCTGAATTCTGTCCCCCCAGCAGGCAGACCGCATGGCCATTCCTTATAGAACTAAAGATCTACAATGGTCCAGACTGGAGGTGGGGAGACCACAGAGCACACCGAGTCTCCAACAACGTGGAGCTGTGAGTGGGCAGTCCCCAAATACTTAGAGGTGTGGTCTAAATAGAAGCCAACCCATAAGAGGGGCATTATAGGCGGTCCCTCCATATTTAGAGGTGGGGTCTGCGCAGGACCAACCCATAAGATGGGCATAATGGGTGGTCACTGCATATTTAGGAGGTGGGGTTTGCGCAGGATTGACCCATAAAATGGGCATAATGGGTGGTCACTGCATATTTCAATGGGGTCTGGGCAGGACCCACTTATAAGATGTCCATGTTGGGTGCTCCTAGCATATTTATAGGTGGGGTCTGGGCAGGACAAACCAATAAAATAGGCATGGTGGATGGTCCTTGCATATTTACAGGCGGAGTCTGAACAGGAACAACCCATTAGATGGGCATAATGGGTGATCCTTGCATATTTCGATGGGGTCTGGGCAGGACAAACGTATAAAATGTCCATGGTGGGCAGTCCCTGCATATTTAGAGGTGGGGTCTGGACAGGAACAGCCCAAAAAGTGGGCATTGTGGACGGTCCTTGCATATTTAGAGATGAGGTCTGGGTAGGAAAAACCCATTAGATGCGCAAAGTGGGTGATCCCTGCATATTTCGAAGTGGGGTGTAGGCATGACCAACCCATAAGATGGGCATGGTAGGCAGTCCCTACATATTTAGAGGTGGGGTCTGAGCAGGACCAACCCATTAGATGGGCATAGTGGGTGGTCCCTGCATATTTAAATAGGGTCTGTGCTTATTTTGAGGTGGGGTCTGAGCAGGACCAACCCATTAGATGGGCATGGTAGGCAGTCCCTACATATTTAGAGGTGTGGTCTGAGCAGGACTAACCCGTTAGATGGGCATAGTGGGTGGTCCCTGCATATTTCAAAGGGGTCTGTGCAGATTTTGAGGTGGGGTCTAGGCAGGACCAACCCATAAAGTGGGCATGGTGGACGGTTGTTGCATATTTAGAGGTGTGGTCTGTGCAGGGACAACCCATATGGGCATAGTGGGTGGTCTCTGCATATTTTGAGAGTGGGTCTGGACTGGACCAACTTATAAGATGGGCATGGTCGTTGGTCAATGCATATTTAGAGGTGTGGTCTGGGCAGGTGATGGGCATAGTGGTTGGTCACTGCAAATTTCAAAGGGGTCTGTGCAGATTTTGAGGTGGGATCTGGGCAGGGCCAACCCATAAAATGGGCATGGTGGACTGGACAGTCCTTGTATATTTAGAGGTGTGGTCTGCACAGGAACAACCCATTAGATGGGCATAGTTGGCAATCCCTGCATATTTAGAGGTGGGGTCTGAGGAGGACTAACCCATTAGATGGGCATAGTGGGTGGTCCCTGCATATTTCAAGGGGTCTGTGCAGATTTTGTGGTGGGGTCTGGGCAGGACCAACCCATAAAGTGGGTATGGTGGACGATCCTTGCATATTTAAAGGTGGGTCTGCACAGGGACAACCCATTAGATGGGCATAGTGGGTGGTCTCTGCATATTTTGAGGTTGGGTCTGGACTGGACCAACTTATAAGATGGGCAGGGTCGTTGGTCAATGCATATATAGAGGTGGGGTCTGAGCTGGACTAACCCATTAGATGGGCATAGTGGGTGGTCCCTGCATATTTCAAGGGGTCTGTGCAGATTTTTTGGTGGGGTCTGGGCAGGACCAACCCATAAAGTGGGTATGGTGGACGATCCTTGCATATTTAAAGGTGGGTCTGCACAGGGACAACCCATTAGATGGGCATAGTGGGTGGTCTCTGCATATTTTGAGGTTGGGTCTGGACTGGACCAACTTATAAGATGGGCAGGGTCGTTGGTCAATGCATATATAGAGGTGGGGTCTGAGCTGGACTAACCCATTAGATGGGCATAGTGGGTGGTCCCTGCATATTTAGAGGTGGGGTCTCTTGGCAGAACCAACTCCCTAAAGAGGGCATGGTGGGTGATCCTTATATATTTTGAGGTGGGGTCTGAGCGGAACCAGTCTATAAAATGGGTAAACTTTGGTGACCTCTATAAGGAAAGTGGGGTGAGTAGTACTGACGTTTCCCAGGTGTAATATATATATAAATGGATGGAAAAGTAGTCCCAGTAAACAATCGGAGGCGTCCTCTGTTCTGAGTCGCCTGTCGCTTTATTCAGTGGAAAGATGAAAGAAAAAGCCATCAGGATGCGGCGGTACCACGGGATTGTCTGCAGAGAGGACGCCATTGATTTAAGCGATTTCCGTGTCATGGGGGTTAAGAGCGAACAAAGAACTCATCCTGAATGTTTAGAGCCGGTAAAGTCCCAGCAGGAGATGATTATGACTCTACAGGTGTCCTCCGACTCCAGTCTAACGGCTAATGTTCCCCGCGCCCTCCTACAAATTGCCTTTTTGCCTTTTGGACGGCTTTTGAAGCGATCCGCGGAGAACATTGTCCTTTGCCTGGCTGTGTCGGGGGAGCCATATTTCTTCATCAGTCTGAGGCTGAGGAACGCAGAGCAGAAGCAGAAATTGGAGATAGATAGGTCACCAGGTGCCGCCGCTCAGAACAGACGCCGCGCCGCCACCGCCAGCTGCATTTTACATTGTCTTCCAAAGTATTTCTTCTAGACGACATGTTCATCCACTGCTCAACGCAAATGTATAGATCCTCAGAAATGACCCCAAACGGCAGGGCTGGCCCAAGGCATTGTGCTGCCTGGGTCCAAGAAGAAAATGTTGCCCCCCCACCCCAAAAAACAAATCACGCCCACCAAAAGGCCCCCACATCCATTAATTTATATAAATATAAAATCTAGAAAATATAATATATACTGTTATCTTCTTCCATAACTCACCACCGGACCCGTCCACCAAACACCCGCTGTCTGTCCTCAGTCCTCCTGTCACTCCTGTGTCTGCCGCCCCCTAGAGGATCCAACCTGGAGTGTGCTGGTGTCTGACGTCATTGTGCCCACCACAATCATGTGAGGGACATTCCCTGGAGGAGACGCTCCGCCTCCTCATACTCATCAGTTTGCACTATGGGTGGCAGTATGGGATGGGAAAATGGCACCGCCCTAGAAGATCCAGCCTGCCCTTCGTGGGATGGAGTGCGCTGGTGTCTGACGTCATTGCGCACACCAATGGACATTCCCTGGAGGAGACGCTCCGCCTCCTCATACTCATCAGTTTGCACTACGGGCGGCAGTACGGGATGGGAAAATGTCACCGTAACGCGCCATAAACTGATGACACACAAAACTGCTGGAAAAAAATCTTGGAAGTCAGTTTGCTTCCCCTCTCCAAGTGCCGCCTGGGTCCAATGGACCCAACGGCACCCATGGCAGGGCCGGCCCCGCCAACCGGATTCCATGGGCCAGAAGCAGGCAGGCCTAGGCAAAGATCACATGGTCTCTGGGGACCAGAAGTATTGTGGGTGTTTTACGCCATTTAACCGCTTGCCGACCGCCGCACGACTATTTACTGTGGCAGTCAGCCCCTCACAGGCAAAGCGACGTAGGACTACGTCGCTAGCCTGTGAGGGTCTAGGGAGCGAGCGCGCGCTCACGCTCCCGCTCAGTCACGGACCCCCCCGTGCATGTGCACGGTGGACCCGATGTCCGCTGGTCACTCGCGATCGTCCGTTACATCGGAAGAAAGGCAGGTGGCTAATGTAAGCAAAGCTGCCTGTCATTCTCCCCTGTGTAAGAATGGAGATTATACGGTCCTGCTTTGTAGGACCGTTGATCTCTGTTCTTACACAACAAGCCACATCCAATCACAGTTAGAAACACGCCCCTAGGGACACACTTAACCCCTCCCTCTCAAAAAAAGTTAACCCCTTCACTGCCAGTGTCATTATTACAGTAACAGTGCATATGTATAGCACTGATTACTGTAGTAATGTCACTGGTACCCCCAAAAGTGTCAAAAATGTCAGTTAGGGGTCCGATCTGTCCGCCGCAATGTCGCAGTCCCGCAAAAAAAACGCAGATCGCCGCCATTACTCGTTAAAAAAAAAAACAACAAAAATCTTTCCGTTTGTTAGTAAACGCAATAACTTTTGCGCAAACCAATCAAAATACGCTTTTTGCAATTTTTTTTTACCAAACATATCTAGCATATAACAAATTGGCCGAAAATGTTACAAAATTTTGATTTTTACTTTTTTTTGGGGAATTTCATATAAAAAAATGTGAAAAATATTGTTATTTTTGCAAAATTGTTGCTCTTTTTTTGTTTATAGCGCATGATCAAAAAATCGCACAGGTGATCAAATACCACCAAAAGAAAGCTCTGTTTGTGGGAAAAAAAGGAAGTCAAATTTATTTAGGTACAGCGTCGCACGACCGTGCAATTGTCCGTTAAATTCACGCAGTGCCGAAACGCAAAATAGGCCCTGGTCAGGAAGGGGGTAAAATCTTCCGGGGCTTAAGTGGTTTAAGAGACTGCAGAGACTCCGTTGTTTTCTATCAGACGGATGTTGTCTAGGAGAGTTGCAGATTAATAAGGAAGCTGACCCTCAATAAATTATTCAAAAACATGGCTGACCCCGAATTCATGGATGCAAATCGGGAAGAGGGAAATTGAGGTTTGATGAGAATTTGGAGTTTAGGTTATAAGTAAAAAAATAGCCAATGACGGTTATCACCGATACCCCGGAAGCAGGGCCGCCATCATAAGGTTTGGGGCCCCTTACACAGCTTTAGGCCTGGCCCCTCCGGGACTGGCCACCAACATTCTGCAGGGCCCGCCCACTGGCCGTCCCACCAAATCCGCCCACTGGCCGTCCCACCAAATCCGCCCACTGGCCATCCCACCGAGTCCTTCAGTGCATCCACTTCTACTTTAACATTCTTACAACTTTATGTATGAAAATGAATCCAATCCATCAAAGAGACATCCCCATATATTTATCAAAGAGACATCCCCATATATTTATCAGAGACATCCCCATATATTTATCAGAGAGACATCCCAATATATTTATCAAAGAGACATCCTCATATATTTATCAGAGACATCCTCATATATTTATCAGAGAGACATCCCCATATATTTATCAAAGAGACATCCCCATATATTTATCAAAGAGACATCCCCATATATTTATCAGAGACATCCCCATATATTTATCAGAGAGACATCCCCATATATTTATCAAAGACATCCCCATAATATATTTATCAAAGAGACATCCCCATATATTTATCAAAGAGACATCCCCATATATTTATCAAAGAGATATCCCCATATATTTATCAAAGAGACATCCTCATATATTTATCAGAGACATCCTCATATATTTATCAGAGAGACATCCCCATATATTTATCAAAGAGACATCCCCATATATTTATCAGAGACATCCCCATATATTTATCAAAGAGACATCCCCATATATTTATCAGAGACATCCCCATATATTTATCAGAGACATCCCCATATATTTATCAAAGAGACATCCTCATATATTTATCAAAGAGACATCCCCATATATTTATCAAAGAGACATCCTCATATATTTATCAGAGACATCCCCATATATTTATCAGAGAGACATCCCCATATATTTATCAAAGAGACATCCCCATATATTTATCAAAGAGACATCCCCATATATTTATCAGAGACATCCCCATATATTTATCAAAGAGACATCCCCATATATTTATCAGAGACATCCCCATATATTTATCAGAGACATCCCCATATATTTATCAGAGACATCCCCATATATTTATCAGAGACATCCCCATATATTTATCAAAGAGACATCCCCATATATTTATCAAAGAGACATCCCCATATATTTATCAGAGACATCCCCATATATTTATCAGAGAGACATCCCCATATATTTATCAGAGACATCCCCATATATTTATCAGAGACATCCCCATATATTTATCAGAGACATCCCCATATATTTATCAAAGAGACATCCCCATATATTTATCAAAGAGACATCCCCATATATTTATCAAAGAGACATCCCCATATATTTATCAGAGACATCCCCATATATTTATCAAAGAGACATCCCCATATATTTATCAGAGACATCCCCATATATTTATCAAAGAGACATCCCCATATATTTATCAGAGACATCCCCATATATTTATCAGAGACATCCCCATATATTTATCAGAGACATCCCCATATATTTATCAGAGACATCCCCATATATTTATCAAAGAGACATCCCCATATATTTATCAAAGAGACATCCCCATATATTTATCAGAGACATCCCCATATATTTATCAGAGAGACATCCCCATATATTTATCAGAGACATCCCCATATATTTATCAGAGACATCCCCATATATTTATCAGAGACATCCCCATATATTTATCAAAGAGACATCCCCATATATTTATCAAAGAGACATCCCCATATATTTATCAAAGAGACATCCCCATATATTTATCAGAGACATCCCCATATATTTATCAAAGAGACATCCCCATATATTTATCAGAGACATCCCCATATATTTATCAAAGAGACATCCCCATATATTTATCAGAGACATCCCCATATATTTATCAGAGACATCCCCATATATTTATCAGAGACATCCCCATATATTTATCAGAGACATCCCCATATATTTATCAAAGAGACATCCCCATATATTTATCAAAGAGACATCCCCATATATTTATCAGAGACATCCCCATATATTTATTAGAGACATCCCCATATATTTATCAGAGAGACATCCCCATATATTTATCAGAGACATCCCCATATATTTATCAGAGACATCCCCATATATTTATCAGAGACATCCCCATATATTTATCAAAGAGACATCCCCATATATTTATCAAAGAGACATCCCCATATATTTATCAAAGAGACATCCTCATATATTTATCAGAGACATCCCCATATATTTATCAGAGACATCCCCATATATTTATCAAAGAGACATCCCCATATATTTATCAGAGACATCCCCATATATTTATCAAAGAGACATCCCCATATATTTATCAGAGACATCCCCATATATTTATCAGAGACATCCCCATATATTTATCAGAGACATCCCCATATATTTATCAGAGACATCCCCATATATTTATCAGAGAGACATCCCCATATATTTATCAAAGAGACATCCCCATATATTTATCAGAGACATCCCCATATATTTATCAGAGACATCCCCATATATTTATCAGAGACATCCCAATCCATATTAATGTCAGAAGCCATGGAGGGAGGTCTGAGGTCTGCAAACCTTCGGCCAATTCTTCTATATAAAGAGATCTGTGTTTGGAAATAAAGGAAGGATTATCGTTCCTCTGTAAGATTTCAGGTGGAATTTGCGGTAGAGAATGCCGCTCATTAATGAGGAGGAACGCCATCCCTCCATCAGCCATGATTATACTGTAATAGAGTGTTAGCTCTGCGGGATAACTCGTTCTGAGGTGTCAATCAAATCCTCCCACAGAACCTCGGCGCACAGCTGCAGCAGCCCGCGGCTTTGTGACAGCGACCCCCGAGGATATTTAATCTAAACATCCCTCATAGACCTCAAACAGGGGAAGAAAGCCCTCAGCTGGTGACACCGTCGGCGCGTTTAACTCAGCTGACACCTGACGCCGGTCTCTGGAGGCGTTCATTAGACAGATTAGCGCAGGACTCCCAGGTCCCACACCGCGTCCCTCTAATCCCGAGCAACTGGGATCCAGACCAGCGACTCGCAGCCAGTGGCTCCCGGCCATTGTGTGACATAAAGCAGCCAGCATGGCTCACCGGATCCCCATTTCTTATGATTTGAGGGGAGACGGAGTATGAAATTGCAGCGGATACCTCGTGTGTCCCATCCCCCGCCGCCTGTTCAGAAGAGATGGGCAAATCCCAATCCAGATATTAGAAAATGAGGAGAGGGGGGACACCTGCCAGGACACTGCATCCAGTTCTAGGCACCGGGGGGGGGGGGTGCCATTTCACTAACCCCCCCCCCCCCCAGGAGGTATCAGCAGGGTAGTTTAGGCTTTGGGGGTTAAAGTGGTCACAGGACAGTTAGGCCCAAAGTCCGGGCTTAGGGGGGGCATCATCTCTATGTGGGGGGGCTCCATCCGCTTCCTCCTCCCTTCGGCCCCTTTCACACTAGTGTGACTTGTCCCGCAATTTTGGACCGCAAAATCGCATGACAAGTCGTTTTCCATTATTTTCAATGAGCCCCATTCATATCAGTGCGTTTTGAAGTCGCACCAACTTCAATGTACTTCCTGCACTACTTTGCCACGATTTGAATGCGTTTTGAGGCATATAGCCTTGCCATTGCTTTCAAAATCGCATCAAAAATTGCAGTAAAATTGTGTCGCAATAGTGTGAAAGGGGCGTTCCTCTCACTGATAGGAGTGTCTGCCATGGGCTCTATTTCTTGTGCTGGGGGGGGGGGGGGGGGGGCTTGGCAGAGAGAACAGCTCTGTACTGGGGGGGGGGGGGGAGATTTATAGTCGTGTTTCTTCTGGTGACACCCCCTATGCAGGGACATTTTTCCTTCCAGTGACACCACAGACACAGGGAAACGTTTCCTTCTCCACTCTTAGCCCCTCTTAGGTTTTAATCTCTTCAATATTCTTCATTGTATGCCAAAAACGTTACAAGTGTTTCGGTGTGAGCCGCTTATGGCCCCATCCCCTCCAGGGGGGGCGGAGGCCGGGGGCAGTTTCCCATCTTTGCCCTGGGCACTTCATGTCCTTGTCCCACCGCTTAGTAGAGCTAAGGGGACGATTGTACTTTCTAGCTCTGGGTGGATAAGGGAGGGGTTGGACCCCTGGCAGGTTTTTACTCCTGTCTGTGTAAGGATTCTGCACCGGGGGGGGGGGGGGGGGGGGGATTAGAGTTTGGCTCACCAGGGAGTGACGGGGACATTACATTTCTGGTAGACAAAAGAAAAGGAATGCAGGCGTCACATCTATGGACCGGGGTGACGTTTGTGTTCCTGGGTTTAGTTATCCTGATGTCATTGGAGTTGAAGTTTAGGACTACATGGGGCAATGAGGGTTAATTTTAGGGTCACCATCTCCCCCCTGGACTCCGGGGGGGGGGGGGGGTCACCATCCTGGGGTCTGTGCAGTTGGACTCACCCTGAACCTCCGGCCAGATCTGTACTGTGACCCCCCCAGGGATCTTCAAACTACGGCCCTCCAACTGCTGTGGAATTTCACATCCCATGAGGCATTCATTGTAATACTCAGAGCAGAACTTCCCCTCATTTACTAATCTCACAGAGCTCAGTCTATTGGCCTTTACTAAATTCCCCCCATTGGCTTCTGTGAACAATTTGTCTTTGGAAGGAATTTGTAGATTACAATGTGGAGCCTCAATCCTCAACGTGGTCCATCCTTCACCTGTGTCCGTGTCCCACCGGCAGGGCTGTATTTTGGCCTAGGGCAGCACTTTGCAGGGGGGGCAGCAAAAAAGCCACCCCCCTCCACCTGAGACTCTATTGGCCACTGGTTTCTAGAACCGACTCTCTCACCCCCTCTCTCTTTCTCTATCAACCTCCTCTCTCTCTCTCACCCCTCTCTCTCTCTCTCTCTCTCTCTCTCTCATCCCTCCTCTCTCTTTCTCTCTCTCACCCCCCCCCCCCCCTCTCTCTCTCTCTCTCTCATCCCCCCTCTCTCTCTCTCTCACCCCCCCTCTCTCTCTCTCTCATCCCCCCTCTCTCTTTCTCTCTCTCATCCCTCTCTCTCTCATCCCCCCCTCTCTCTCTCTCTCTCATCCCCCTCTCTCTTTCTCTCTCTCATCCCTCTCTCTCTCTCTTTCATCCCCCCCTCAATCTTTCACCCCCCCTCTCTTTCATCCCCCCTCTCTTTCATTCCCCCTCTCTCTCCCTCACCCACCCCTCTTTCTCCCTCCCTCACCCACCCCTCTCTCTCCCTCTCTCTATCTCTCTCTCGCCCCCTCTCACCTCCCCCCATGAGATCTCAGGGGTTCATCCTGGGACTTGTAGTCCTTCAGTTTTGGATGGAGTCACATCCATTAAAAAAGGAGTGGGGAAAATTTACATGGGGGGGGGGGCGCCCAATTTTAGTCTTGCCTAGGGCAGCACAAAACCAAAATACACCCCTGCCCACCGGGGGAGACTCACCTTCTATCTCAGGGATCTTCCACTGTCCCACGAGGCATTGTAAAACTCTGACAGACATGGCCAGGTATGATGGGAATTGTAGTTCCGGAACAGCTGAAGGGTCGTAGTTTGAAGACCCCATAAACACTCAATTCTTTCCCAAAAAAAGCTTTGATGTTTCCTTAGCCAATGAGCCAAATTCTACCAAATAAAAAAGTGAACAAACCACCAATTAGAACGTCTCTGTCTTCTGTCCTGACTGCTGCCTGAACTCTGAGTGTCATTCTCATCACCTCCCCATCCCACCGATATTCCAGAGGAGGGCAATGGAAGGGAACCAACTTCTCTTCTTTTCCCAATCCCCCGGCCCAACTTCTCTCCTTTTCCCAATCCCCGGCTTCGTCTGCTGTGTGACCCGGCGTCCTCCTCCAAGTCCTGGTTGTGGAAGTTCCTCTGCGTCCTCCAGGCCCCGTTTTCTCTTCTGAGAGTTAATCACGGGAATCCCGCCAGCAGATCCCGCCGCTCCTCCGCCCCGCCGCAGAATCCTCGCCGCCTTTACAAATGTTCTGCAGCCTCTGATTGTCTCTCGTTGGGTACAAAGGAAATTCCGGCCCGGCAAATGAAAGCGGATTGGAGAATCTTCTTCCAGTAAACCGCCATCCCAGAACCTCCCGAAAACTCCAACTCACCAAAATCTCCAACCAACTTCTGGTGACTCTCCAGCACCAATCATTGGAGATTTCCACCAGTTAGCGTTTTACCTGAACACCCAGGGCAGCCATCAGAAATTTTGGGGCCCCTACACAGCTTTAGGCTTGGGCCCCCCCTGGAGGCCTGACCACCAACATTACCCAGGGCCCGCTCACTGGCCATCCCACCAAAACCAACAGCCCCATATGTTCAGCAAAGAGACATCCCCATATATTCAGCAAAGAGACATCCCCATATGTTCAGCAAAGAGACATCCCCATATATTCAGAAAAGAGACATCCCTATATATTCAGCAAAACGACAGCCCAATCTAGCAAAGAGACCACCCAATCCAGCAGAGACATCCCTACATATTCAGAAAAGAGACATCCCCATATGGATAAGAGACATCCCCATATAGCAAAGAGACATCCCCATCCAGCAAAGAGCTATCCCCATATGGATAAGAGACATCCCCATATAGCAAAGAAGCATCCCCATCCAGCAAAGAGACATCCCCATATAGCAAAGAGACATCCCCATATATTCAGCAAAGAGACATCCCCATATATTCAGCAAAACGACAGCCCAATCTAGCAAAGAGACCACCCAATCCAGCAGAGACATCCCTACATATTCAGCAAAGAGACATCCCCATATAGCAAAGAAACATCCCCATATAGCAAAGAGACATCCCAATATAGCAAAGAGACATCCCCATATAGCAAAGAGACATCCCCATATAGCAAAGAGACAGCCCAATCCAACACAGAGACAGTCACAGCACAAGCCCACATCCAGCAACATTGTCAGGATGTTTACCAAAAATGTGATTTCTAACAACCTGTCCCCAGCACATCTCTTCCACCCGCCTGAGCTGCGCCTGGCACTCAAACCAGCATGCGGTGTGCAGGGAGAGGTGGAGTGCAGATGACGTCACTGGAAATAAATGAGCTGCATGGGATAACTCCGCCCCCTCACTGTCTCTGGGGGAGGTGACAGAACACCATTCCGGCACTTTCCGCCAGTAAAAAAGCTCTAAATGTTATTATACAGTAAGTTAACAACTGGTTGGTTTGAGGGCCTGGACCCGTACCAACGAGTTGTACTTGTTACTAAACAGCGGCAACAAGTGTTGGTTGAGGCCTGGGCCCCTCGGGACGCCAGGGCCCCCTTCAAGTGTATGGGCTGTCCCCCCCTGATGGCGGCCCTGAGAACACCGGCAGCATATACACTCCGGTACACCGTATAATGAGTGCACATTGTTAGTCACCGCCCAGGAAGCGGCCATGTTGTTGGTTAGTAGTGGGCGGAGTAACGATGTGCGCTCATTATATGGAGTACCGGAGTGGAAACGCTGCCGGAGTTCTGTGAAAACCCCAACTGGTGGAAATCTCCAATGATTGCTGCTGGAGAGTCACTGGAAGAGACGTTGTTGTAGATTTTGGTGAGTTGGAGTTTTCGGCAGAACACCGCCATTCTACAAAATCTGTCTGTGATCGCAGGGGAGGGGACGGAGGGGACACATGGACTCCGTGCAATAAACGCACACGGGATCATTACCATGGACCCGGGATTGGATTTATTCAATTACCTCCGGCAGAAATGGTGAAATTTCGGCAATGATATTGGAAATCTGACTGATCATGGCCAAAAAACCGACTTTTACTTTCAGATAGTAATGATGGGGGAGGGGATTATGATAGGGAGGCGATGGTAGGGGAGGAGAATGTGATGGGGGAGGGGTATGTGATGAGGGTTGATGGTTGGAGAGGGGTATGTGATGGGGGGTGATGGTGGGGGAAGGGAATGTGATGGGGGGAGGGGTATGTGATGGTGGGGAAGGGATAGTGATGATATGAAGCCATTTATTATCACCTCCCTGGTTTGGGGGTGGAGGAACTTGACTAACTTCAACCCGATAGAACACCTTTGGGATGAATTAGAGTGGAGACTGTGAACCAGGCCTTCTCATTCAACATCAGTGCCTGACCTCACAAATGTGCTTCTGGAAGAATGGTGAAACATTCCCATAGACACTCCTAAACCTTGTGGACGGCCTTCCCAGAAGAGTTGAAGCTGTTATAGCTGCAAAGGGCGGAGCCAACTCAATATTGAACTCTACGGACTAAGACTGGGGGGTCATTAAAGGTCATGTGTGTGTAACAGGTGGGGAGAGGATATAAGACAGAAGGGGAGGTGGGTGGGGGGGAGGATATAAGACAGAAGGGGGGGCAGGGGGAGGAAATAAGACTGAAGGAGAGGTGGGTGGGGGGGAGGATATAAGACTGAAGGGGGGTGGAGGGAGGATACAAGACTGAAGGGGGGGCCAGCGAGGGGGATATAAGACTGAAGGGGGGCGGGGGGGAAGATATAAGACTGAAGGGGGGTGGAGGGAGGATATAAGACTGAAGGGGGGGCGGATGGGGGGATATAAGACAGAAGGGGGGGCAGGGGGAGGAAATAAGACTAAAGGAGAGGTGGGTGGGGGGGAGGACATAAGACTGAAGGGGGGGTGAGCTGGGGGGAAGATATAAGACTGAAGGGGGGGTGGGCTGGGGGGGAGGATATAAGACAGAAGGGGGGGCAGGGGGAGGAAATAAGACTGAAGGAGAGGTGGGTGGGGGGGAGGATATAAGACTGAAGGGGGACAGGCGGGGGGAGGATATAAGACTGAAGGGGGGGCCAGCGAGGGGGATATAAGACTGAAGGGGGCAGGCGGAGGGATATAAGACTGAAGGGGGGCGGGGGGGGAGGATATAAGACTGAAGGTGGGGATGGGGGGGATATAAGACTAAAGGAGGGGCGGATGGGGGGGAGGATATAAGACTGAAGGGGGGGCAGGTGGGGGTGAGATGTGAAGCTGATTGTATAGTGATTATTCTGTGGGTGTCAGATGAGGACTCGCAGTCGGGGGGCGCTCTGTGTTGGGGGGTTGAATGACGTCTCCTCATCAGATAATTCCCCCTGATTGGATGTGAGTGGAAGAGACTGGAACATGACAGGCGATTATTGGCTGGGAGACTGCGGAGACGGAGCGTTTTTCTGGACGGATGTAATTGATGGCGATATGTAAAATTCTGCGTCTAAATAGCTGATGATCCGCGGGAGGAACGGACAGAATCTTCCGCCGGCGCCAGGCAGTGATAAGGAGCGCGGCGTTTATTGAATTCCTGCGTTACATTGTTACATACGTCGCCATCTGATTAGACTGTCACACTGATAGGAGATTATGCTAATAAAACGCTCCTTGTATATGATGGCGGCAGGAGGGGGGCGCTATGATGGCGGCAGGAGGGGGGCGCTATGATGGCGGGGGGGGGGGGCGCTATGATGAGCGCCGCCATTCATTTACAACAAATAAAAAAACTATTATTTACTTTGTATCAATCAGTCGATTCTGAAATCCTGATTTTATTTGGGGAATCAATCGGCATCCGCCATGATGTCATCACATTTATATTTGAAGTGGAAAAATGACATCTATGAGGATGTCTGTCTGCGGGTTCAACACAGCAGTCACTTCAGAGCCCCCCCCCCCCAATACCCATCCCCCCGCTTATAACAGTTTTATTATCTGGGGATCCTGCCAGCAGATCTGCTCCATGTGCGGGGAGATCGAGCGTACGCCGGCACGCCATGCCAGGTCCCAGAGACATTTCAGCCCTGATAAAGGGGGCTTAGCACCCGAAATACGTTGGGGTTGATTCAGAGGCATAACTAGAGCCTTCAGGGCCCCCGGTGCATGAAACCATGAAGGGCCCCCTGGACCCCTAGCCGGGGCCCTTCCCTTCAAGCCTGGGACTCTTCCCACTAATCCTAGGGCCCTTTATTATGGTCCTACAGCAGGACCCTTTCACAAGTTCTGCAGTGGGCCCCCTTCCTGCCATCTTGGGGCCTCCCCACGGTGGTGGAATGCCAGGGCCCGGTCACAAGTGTGACCTTTGTGATCCTGGAAGTTCCCCCACTGCTGTCAGTAGTTTTTATTTTTTGGTATTTTAATTGTATTATTTTTTATCATTTTATTTTATTTTTTTTACAATGTGACTGACTATGCTTCAGCCTTGGATGGGGGTGGGGAGGAGGCAGGGAAGAGGTAGAGCGGGAGGGGAGTCGCTGCACCATGGGCCTCTGGGTTGTATTTGCCCCCTGGGCCACAAGTTGCCAGTCAGCCCTTGAGTGAATCTACCTGTAGAAGTAGATTTCCCCTATAAGTCATGGCTCCCCCTGCCCAGCCCCCGTTCTCCCAGTTCTATTGTGGTCTGATAACAGTAATAATAATAGAGCAATCTTTCATCAATGGATCGTTCGCTGTGTTCCTGGCTCTGCTGAACACTGTGTGACTTGTATCTATGCCGGAGCAGACATCACTTCCGCACCGCATACGTAAAGTCACCGGTTTCCATGGCAACATACCTCTAAGGGTTCATTTGTAACAGTTACTCCAAAGAAGCAGTGAGGTAGCAATGATGCCAATCGCCCATAAATCGCCTACTGTTTATAATGGAAAGGGGAGGGGGGGGAGGGGGGGATTACCAAAAGCAATAATAATAATAATATTAGCAATTACAGTATTAAAAAAAATAATTAATCACTTCTGATTGGGTGGTTGGCCCACCCAAATGTTTCATCTACAGATGAACCCTGGAAGGTTACACATTGTGCGGCCCCCGCCACTCGATTTCCTAACCATAGATCCCTCTCATTGTATTCTCCATAATATAAAGAATCCAGCATGGAGAGAGACGCCCCATTACAACAACCACTGCGGATTGCTGTCCCGGGGACCCCAATACTGAGATCTCACCACCGCTGTCCTAGAAACCCCAATACAGAGATCTCTCTACTTGTGTCCTGGGAACCCCAATACAGAAATCTCCCCACCGCTGTCCCAGGAACCCCAATACAGAGATCTCACCACTGCTGTCCCAGGAACCCCAATACAGAGATCTCTCCACTTGTGTCCTTGGAACCCGACTACAGAGATCTCACCACCGCTGTCTAAGGAACCCCAATACAGAGATCTTATCATCGCTGTCCTAGGAGCCCCAATACAGAGATCTCACAAAGGCTGTCACGGGAACCCCAATACAGAGATCTCTCCACTTGTGTCCCGAGCAGTGATTGACCGATATTGTTTTTTTAGTGCTGATACCGATACCGATATTTTGGTCATCGGATATCGGTATCGGCTGATATTGGCTGATATTTTCGGACATTTGAAAAAAAAAAAAATGTTTCTTTTTTATTTTTCACAGGCACAGGTACTGTTGTGGAGGGATCTGGAGTTCTAAAAGACCCCAAACCCCTCCTCTGCACTTAAAAGCATTCAAAATGTCAAGTTTGGCTGTTTTGAATGCTTGCATTTTTTTTAATTTGGCGCCGAGTACCCGGAAGTGATGTCATGACATCACTTCCGGGTTTTTACATGGAGACCCGATCAGAGCCGAATGTGGCTTTTATCGGGTCTTCTCTTCGGCGGCGGTGCAGGTAGGATGCCCGTGTTTCCCGGTGGGATGGGAGACCCGGGTGAGCCGCGGAAGGTGGCGGGAGGGGGGGGGACGTCCCCTCCCGCTCCTTGTAATGTCAGCCGAGCAGCTTCTCAGATGCATTGGTTGTCATTACAAGACAGCCGACCGTCAGCTATGGACACCGGTACCGGGGTGATGCCTCTAGCTGCACCCATCACTCCACTACAAGCACTTTCCGAAATATCGGCAATATCGGTAACCTCAGGGGGCCGACTCTGATATATCGGGGAAAGTGCATATCGGCCCTCGATATATCGGCTTTGCTGATAATCGGTTGATCTCTAGTCCCAAAAACCCCAATGCAGAGATCTCTCCACTGCTGTCCCGGGAACCCCAATACAGAGATCTCTCCATTTGTGTCCTGGGAACCCCAATACAGAGATCTCTCCACTGCTGTCCCGGGAACCCCAATACAGAGATCTCTCCGTTTGTGTCCTGGGAACCCCAATACAGAGATCTCACCACTGCTGTCCCAAGAACCCTAATACAGAGATCTCTCCACTGCTGTCCCGGGAACCCCAATACAGAGATCTCTCCATTTGTGTCCTGGGAACCCCAATACAGAGATCTCACCACTGCTGTCCTGGGAACCCCAATACAGAGATCTCACCACTGCTGTCCCAAGAACCCCAATACAGAGATCTCTCCATTTGTGTCCCAGGAACTCCAGTACAGAGATCTCACACCTGCTGTCCTGGGAACCCCAATACAGAGATCTTGCTGCTTAGTCTCCCAGCAGATTTTTTAGACAATTGTCCTAATCATAATTTGGGGGGGGGGGGGATTTGTTGTATCGGTAAGCAGGATCCATCTTTTTTCTAGTAAACGGTTTTGATATTTAAATGCACATATGTTCTCCTTATTCCTTCTTTAGTGTTTTTTGAGGTTTTATGTTTAGGGGAGCGCACCCCGCTAATGTTGGTGATTATTTTGTTAAAAAATAAGGGATGCAGCAAATGCAATTTTATTTATAAATTGAATAACTTTCCGTTATATATTGATCATGGTCCAAATAGACTGCATCTTTCTTTCACTGAAAACATGTTGGCTTGCCAAGCAATCGACCATTGGAATAAACTTGTGTTTGGACCTTGGACCTATCACAGTGTGCCGATTCAATTCTATAGTCACTGATCCCTATCATACCCCAGGTGATTGTGGAAACCGTTTGGTTTATAGAAGCTGGCCGCCAAATATTCCGACCCTTTCTATTTACACCGTTATCATACTATTGGAAGACATCAATAATATAAAACCAACATATAAAGAAACGGGGGGGGGGGGATTCCAGGGCCTTTTATCCTGACATGGGTCCTAATCCCTCCCTACTCTATCCATAAGAATAATAATGGCTACACGTACCATCAAATATGATACATTGTGGCACATGTAAGATTAGTTCTTCCTATGTATTAGGTGTTACAATTCATGATGGGAAAGTGATATGTACATTGCTCCACTCTCCCGGCGGCACCGTGTCAGATCCACTTTAAGCTCCTCCATTACTCCGGAGCTCCTTCCAGTCACTTCTCATGTTTCTGAACACAATAAAAGTGAGTTGGCCAATTCCAGGACCCCCCCCAGATTCTATCATCCTGACAAGTGTCTATTTACTGCAGTATGGATGGATGACAGGAAGGTCCGGTGGGCCACCAATTGGTTTACGGTAAGTGCCGAGTCTCATTTCACCGAGCCCATCTCTCTCGGCATCACCTAGGCACCTAGCCATGGGAGTCGGAGTTCTTCCCTCCGTAATATTCTATATAGATTTCATTTTCCAGCAATAAAGACTTGTGACAATCATTTGGGTTCCTGTAAACTGGATTTTATTGCAGAAAAACTCGGAGCCAACAGCAGAAGAATTATGGATGTCCTTATCTAACCAAAGCAGGAAACAAATTTAATAAACAAAAAGCAGCTTTGAAGACGGGTCCAGGAGGCCAAATCCATCTGCGAGATTTCATCTCAGGTCTGGAAAATCTTTGTGTTAGCGGCAGCTCGACAGAACGGGCCCTTCGGGGGGAGCCGGAGGGAGGTGTGCAAGATGGGGGGGGGGGGGGGCTACCTATCTCTCTACTTCAAAAGGGAGCTCAGTATAAACAAATTCACCGTCCCCGGCTTGAATCTGCTCAGATGTATGGCAATGTTCACCAACCTGGAATGGAAATAGAAGAACATAGAAGACGAGTCCCGGCTGTCCTATCTACCTGGACCTCAAAGAGGAACCAACGCTTCCAACATCTCTCTGCACTGTGTAGGCAGCTGATATGGAAGAACCAGAAGATTCTCTGAAAACCGTATTTATTACAACGTCTTTAACTCTATGACTCAAAGTGTAACCCAACCAGTCAGACCAACATGGAGAACGGTTTCTAAATGTTTTACTGGTGCATAAAAAACAGCACAGCTGGTTACTGCCAGCCACATAGTGTGGGTTGCCTGTGCCTGGGGCAAGGCAAGTATAGCGCCCCCTACCCCATGAATTGTTAGCACTCCCTTTCACCAAAATAAATGATACCTAGTAGGAAAATCTGTGCCTTAACTGAGTTCCCATGTGTGCCCAGCTTTCTCATCCACTCCTTGCACCCTTTCACTCTATACCCCCACACCATGCTCATTGTGCCCCCCAACTCCATACTCCTCCCCATTATGCACCCCCAGTCCCTCCACCATCTTATTGTGTACCCCAACTCCATATAACCCCCCTGACCCACTGGTAGTTGGAGGTGTTCCGGTTGGTGGTGTTCCCGTGGAGGAGGGAGGAGAGAAGAGGAAGGAGATCAGAGCCATCCTGCACTGAGCAAATCACTACCACACACTGCGATCCCCCTCATGGGGTAAGAATAATCATAAGAAAAGTGAGGGATCAGCCCAGAACTACACGGGAAGAGCTTGTGAATGATCTCCAGGCAGTAGGGACCACAGTCACCAAACAAACCAATGGTAACGCAATTCACTGCCATGGACTGAAATCCTGCAGGGCTCACAAAGTCCCCTCCTAAAGAAGACACATATACACAGTACAGGCCAATCTTAGGTTTGCCAATGAACATTTAAATGATTCAGAGAAAGATTGGGAGAAAGTTCTGTAGTCAGATGAGACCAAAATTCAGCTCTTTGGCATCAACTCACTGTGTTTGGAGGAAGAAAAAGTGCTGACTATGACCCTAAGAACACCATCCCTACAATCCCCATCCCTACAATCCCCATCCCTACAATCCCCATCCCTACAATCCCCATCCCTACAGTCACCATCCCTACAGTCACCTTACCTAAAGTCACTGTCCCTTCAGTCACCGACCATCCCTACAGACACCGTCCCTACAGTCACCTTCCCTACAGTCACCATCCCTACAGTCACTATCCCTACAGTCACCATCCCTACAATCCCCATCCCTACAGTCACCATCCCTACAGTCCCCATCCCTACAATCCCCATCCCTACAATCCCCATCCCTACAATCCCCATCCCTACAGTCCCCATCCCTACAATCCCCATCCCTACAGTCACCATCCCTACAGTCCCCATCCCTACAGTCACCTTACCTAAAGTCACTGTCCCTTCAGTCACCGACCATCCCTACAGACACCGTCCCTACAGTCACCTTCCCTACAGTCACCATCCCTACAGTCACTATCCCTACAGTCACCATCCCTACAGACACCGTCCCTACAGTCACCTTCCCTACAGTCACCATCCCTACAGACACCGTCCCTACAGTCACCTTCCCTACAGTCACCATCCCTACAGTCACCGTCCCTACAGTCACTATCCCTACAGACACCTTCTCTACAGTCACCATCTCTACAGTCACCTTCCCTACAGTCACCATCTCTACAGTCACCTTCCCTACAGTCACCATCCCTACAGTCACCGTCCCTACAGTCACCATCCCTACAGTCACCATCCCTACAGTCACCTTCCCTACAGTCACCGTCCCTACAGTCACTATCCCTACAGTCACCATCCCTACAGTCACCATCTCTACAGTCACCTTCCCTACAGTCACCATCTCTACAGTCACCATCCCTACAGTCACCGTCCCTACAGTCACCATCTCTACAGTCACGATCCCTACAGTCACCATCCCTACAGTCACCTTCCCTACAGTCACCGTCCCTACAGTCACCATCTCTACAGTCACCTTCCCTACAGTCACCGTCCCTACAGTCACCATCTCTACAGTCACGATCCCTACAGTCACCATCCCTACAGTCACCTTCCCTACAGTCACCGTCCCTACAGTCACCTTCCCTACAGTCACCTTCCCTACAGTCACCTTCCCTACAGTCCCCATCCCCTACAGTGAAGCACGGAGGTGGAAACGATACTTTGGGGATGTTTCTCTGATAAAGGTACAGGCCGCCTTTGCTGCATTGAGAAGCCAAAGCCAATGGGCGGGGCCATGTTGATGTAGGGAGGGTACCAAATGGGCGGGGCCATGCATTGTAAAATCTTGGATGAGAACCTTCTTCCCTCAGCCAGAACACTGAAGATGGGTCATGGATGGGTCTTCCAGCATGACAATGACCCAAAACATATCGCCAAGGCAACAAAGGAGTGGCTCAAGAAGAAGCACATTAAGGTCATTGATTTTTGTAGCCAGTCTCCAGAGCTTCATCCTATTTTCCCCACTGTATAATATAATCTGCAGTATATATACAGTATATACATGTATGGACTTCCTAGGATCTATATGTCTTCCTATAGTTTATTATAGGAATAGTAATCCTTCCATGAAACAGAAGAATGAAGTCCACGCCGGCATTATTTATGAAGCTTTCTGCAGATTCTGAGCTTGCAGTAGAGCGTCAGCGAGGAGCGCGTCCCGGGAACTCTCTTCATCTCTCTAGATTTGGGTTTATTACCATCATTTTGGCATTTAATCAGAAATCTGCCAGCCTGCCATGGCTCACACTCACCATTCATATCTCCATGCCGGGGTCATGTGCGGCCATTACTCAATCTAACCATCCGGCGTACGGCGTGGCGTCAAACTGCTAATTAACCCTTGCAGCCCTCGACAGATTCCCATTATCGGACTTGGACAAAATTAATAATGTCACTAATTAGGGGACACGCCGGTCCTTCCATTCTGACACCTAATCTTTACTGTGACAGGCTACAGTGACAGCGCAGACACAGGCTTTCCAGATCTTAAAGTGGAACTCTATCTGAAACGAATGAAAAGATTAGAACCTTTGTCAGGATTTGTGTGGTGTCCCCGTTGGGTAGATTTGTGCTCGCTTCCTGTCGTGTCACTAAAACAGGAAATAAAGGTAAATCTGTCCAGCTATAAAAACCTGGCAGATGTTCCACTCTCTGCCACTCCAAATTCCTTTGAATTCTGTCCAGTTTATGAAAATCTTCAAATCGTTTTGTTAGGTTTATGACAGAGTGAGAAAATGTTATCACCTCTGGAGAGTTTTATTTCTGCTTTGGGTATTCTGGGAAAGATTTCCCCTCACATCCTGACAAGAAGTGAGGGAAAATCTGCAACAGGGACACAAACAGCACAATTACTGACTTTTCAGTCCCGGTCCCGGTGACGCAGTTAACTCCACCCACAGTCTGCCTCAGGCCCACCTAGAGCCGGCCCACTTACCAGAGTGGCCAGGGGCAGACTGGCAACTGTCGGCCTAGGGGGCAAGTACAATGCAGAGGCCCATGGTGCAGCGACTCTGCCCCACTCTCCCTCTTCCCAGCCTCCTTCTGACCCCCATTCCAGGCTGAAGCTCCGCTCCAGGTACTCTCTACCCACAGGCCAGCAGGGGGCGGCTGGGGGGAGCTGGGACAGCTTGGTTGGGGCTGGCCAGGGGAGAGTCTCCAGTAGGGCATGGAACCGGCCTCTGCTCAGACACAGTTTACACCATCTATGCTGGGAGGAGGGCCTGCGCTCTGTAATTGTCTTTATCCGGCACTCTGTAGGTCAGCAGCGGGGACTTTTTACTTCTCTTCACTAGGAATCATATAGGTATGTCTGTGGCTAGAGCAGTGCAGCCTTTTTACAGGGCATCAGAGCGGCCAAGGGGGCAATTGCCCCCCTGCTCCCTGGCCCAGTCCTCCCCTGAGTGTGGCCGACCCAAATTCCCTCTCTAGTTATGCAGGGACTTCCCCCAATAACCATAATTATTGCCTTACTGAGTTGCTGCACATGCCCAGTATTTCAAGTATGGGGGGGACACTGTGGTCCTGGGGCACAGCCCTGGACACAGCACTATTGGGACTGAGGTGCATATTGTGGGACTACCCAAGCAAACCCAGGACAGTCGGTATCTATGAGACAGCACTAAGGATCTGACAGAGGTTCTAGTCCTGGTGTTGGCCCTGGAACATTGAAGACATCCTCATCTCATGGGAGGTCAATCAGCCTCCTAGCAACCTCTAGGGTTCCACAGATCCCTGATTGGGAATGGATGGCTTAGATAATCGATATCACATTTCCTATGTTCTGGGTTTCCCTTATCCTTGATGAAGGGGACAATCGACCTCTAAAAACTTTTCAAACTTTCCTACAAAAAAAAAGCAATGTTCCAGGCCAGGGAAGCCTTCAACTTTGTTTAGCAGGAGATAACATCAGCAACAGCAGTCCCTAGGACCCCTCTCTCAGCTCTGTACTCCCAGTGTCCCCTGGGACTTGGATGTCTCCCTCCAGACTCAGGCAGACTGTCTCATCTGTGGAGCCCCCAGACCAGATCACCAATGGAACCCCTCTTATATCTTCCATAGAATTTTCAGTAGAATAGCCCCCCCCCCCCAAGCTATGCACAGCTGGGACCTCTATGAGAATAGCAGAATATTCACTGGACTGCCAGGAATGGCAGCAGCCCCTCTGGCTTGGAACCTCTCCTCCAGGGAAAGAACGCTGCTTTCTGAGGCTCCAAAATATTTATGACCCTTCCCAGCCACCATCTGGGCACCTTCCCCAAGGACTGGATGGAGCTGCATAAATATTTGGGCTGCTCATTTGACTCTTCCAGCCACCTTATTCTAGAAGTCTTTAGAAAACAGGGGGAAGGAATCAAACTGCAGAGCCCAGAGTAGCCCAAAGCAATCAAATGCTGCCCTGCTGATTACAGGAGAACCACAAAAACTAAATTTGCTTAACCAAACCAAGCAGCCTATCTGGGATGGCGCTACACCCCTATGATCAAATCTCACCGAAATCTGACCAATCAACCAGTGACCTCCATTAAATGAGCCAGCGCTCCATGAAGTCTTCTTTGGTGCTCTGCGTCTTCTATGTTCATCTATCCCCTGGTGACTCTCCATCCACAATGACTTCCAAAGCCCTGGATGGTTTAACCTGTCTACTGGAATTTTATTTGTTTATTGATTCCTTGTCCAGCGATGATGTCACCACATCCCCCATCATTAGTCTCTCTCATCCAGTGATGATGTCACCACATCCACCATCATTAGTCTCTCTCGTCCAGTGATGATGTCACCACATCCACCATCATTAGTCTCTCTCATCCAGTGATGATGTCACCACATCCACCATCATTAGTCTCTCCCATCCAGAGATGATGTCACCACATCCACCATCATTAGTCTCTCTCATCCAGTGATGATGTCACCACATCCACCATCATTAGTCTCTCTCGTCCAGCGATGATGTCACCACATCCACCATCATTAGTCTCTCTCATCCAGCGATGATGTCACCACATCCACCATCATTAGTCTCTCTCATCCAGAGATGATGTCACCACATCCACCATCATTAGTCTCTCTCATCCAGAGATGATGTCACCACATCCCCCATCATTAGTCTCTCTCATCCAGTGATGATGTCACCACATCCCCCATCATTAGTCTCTCTCATCCAGTGATGATGTCACCACATCCCCCATCATTAGTCTCTCTCATCCAGAGATGATGTCACCACATCCACCATCATTAGTCTCTCTCGTCCAGCGATGATGTCACCACATCCACCATCATTAGTCTCTCTCATCTAGCGATGATGTCACCACATCCACCATCATTAGTCTCTCTCATCCAGAGATGATGTCACCACATCCACCATCATTAGTCTCTCTCATCCAGAGATGATGTCACCACATCCCCCATCATTAGTCTCTCTCATCCAGTGATGATGTCACCACATCCCCCATCATTAGTCTCTCTCATCCAGAGATGACGTCACCACATCCACCATCATTAGTCTCTCTCATCCAGTGATGATGTCACCACATCCACCATCATTAGTCTCTCCCATCCAGAGATGATGTCACCACATCCACCATCATTAGTCTCTCTCATCCAGAGATGATGTCACCACATCCACCATCATTAGTCTCTCTCATCCAGAGATGATGTCACCACATCCCCCATCATTAGTCTCTCTCATCCAGTGATGATGTCACCACATCCCCCATCATTAGGCTCTCTCATCCAGTGATGATGTCACCACATCCACCATCATAAGTCTCTCCCATCCAGAGATGATGTCACCACATCCACCATCATTAGTAACTCTCATCCAGAGATGATGTCACCACATCCACCATCATTAGTCTCTCCCATCCAGAGATGATGTCACCACATCCACCATCATTAGTCTCTCTCATCCAGAGATGATGTCACCACATCCACCATCATTAGTCTCTCTCATCCAGAGATGATGTCACCACATCCACCATCATTAGTCTCTCTCATCCAGAGATGATGTCACCACATCCCCCATCATTAGTCTCTCTCATCCAGTGATGATGTCACCACATCCACCATCATTAGTCTCTCTCATCCAGCGATGATGTCACCACATCCCCCATCATTAGTCTCTCTCGTCCAGTAATGATGTCACCGCATCCCCCATCATTAGTTTTTCTCATCCAGAGATGACGTCACCACATCCACCATCATTGGTCTCTCTCATCCAGCGATGATGTCACCACATCCCCCATCATTAGTCTCTCTCATCCAGCGATGATGTCACCACATCCCCCATCATTAGTCTCTCTCATCCAGAGATGATGTCACCACATCCCCCATCATTAGTCTCTCTCTCATCCAGAGATGATGTCACCACATCCCCCATCATTAATCTCTCTCATCCAGAGATGATGTCACCACATCCCCCATCATTAGTCTCTCTCATCCAGAGATGATGTCACCACATCCACCATCATTAGTCTCTCTCATCCAGCGATGATGTCACCACATCCACCATCATTAATCTCTCTCATCCAGAGATGATGTCACCACATCCCCCATCATTAGTCTCTCTCATCCAGTGATGATGTCACCACATCCCCCATCATTAGTCTCTCCCATCCAGAGATGATGTCACCACATCCACCATCATTAGTCTCTCTCATCCAGAGATGATGTCACCACATCCCCCATCATTAGTCTCTCTCATCCAGAGATGATGTCACCACATCCCCCATCATTTGTCTCTCTCATCCAGAGATGATGTCACCACATCCACCATCATTAGTCTCTCTCATCCAGAGATTATGGCACCACATCCCCCATCATTAGTCTCTCTCGTCCAGCGATGATGTCACCACATCCCCCATCATTAGTCTCTCTCATCCAGAGATGATGTCACCACATCCACCATCATTAGTCTCTCTCATCCAGTGATGATGTCACCACATCCACCATCATTGGTCTCTCTCATCCAGAGATGATGTCACCACATCCACCATCATTAGTCTCTCTCATCCAGAGATGACGTCACCACATCCACCATCATTAGTCTCTCTCGTCCAGCGATGATGTCACCACATCCCCCATCATTAGTCTCTCTCATCCAGAGATGATGTCACCACATCCCCCATCATTAGTCTCTCTCATCCAGAGATGATGTCACCACATCCACCATCATTAGTCTCTCTCATCCAGTGATGATGTCACCACATCCACCATCATTGGTCTCTCTCATCCAGAGATGATGTCACCACATCCCCCATCATTAGTCTCTCTCATCCAGCGATGATGTCACCACATCCACCATCATTGGTCTCTCTCATCCAGAGATGATGTCACCACATCCACCATCATTAGTCTCTCTCATCCAGAGATGATGTCACCACATCCACCATCATTAGTCTCTCTCATCCAGAGATGATGTCACCACATCCACCATCATTAGTCTCTCTCATCCAGAGATGATGTCACCACATCCACCATCATTAGTCTCTCTCGTCCAGCGATGATGTCACCACATCCACCATTATTAGTCTCTCTCATCCAGAGATGATGTCACCACATCCACCATCATTAGTCTCTCTCATCCAGTGATGATGTCACCACATCCACCATCATTAGTCTCTCTCGTCCAGCGATGATGTCACCACATCCACCATCATTAGTCTCTCTCATCCAGCGATGATGTCACCACATCCACCATCATTAGTCTCTCTCATCCAGAGATGATGTCACCACATCCACCATCATTAGTCTCTCTCATCTAGCGATGATGTCACCACATCCACCATCATTAGTCTCTCTCATCCAGTGATGATGTCACCACATCCACCATCATTGGTCTCTCTCATCCAGAGATGATGTCACCACATCCCCCATCATTAGTCTCTCTCATCCAGTGATGATGTCACCACATCCACCATCATTAGTCTCTCCCATCCAGAGATGATGTCACCACATCCACCATTATTAGTCTCTCTCATCCAGTGATGATGTCACCACATCCACCATCATTAGTCTCTCTCATCCAGAGATGATGTCACCACATCCCCCATCATTAGTCTCTCTCATCCAGTGATGATGTCACCACATCCCCCATCATTAGTCTCTCTCATCCAGAGATGACGTCACCACATCCCCCATCATTAGTCTCTCTCATCCAGTGATGATGTCACCACATCCACCATCATTATTTTCTCTCATCCAGAGATGATGTCACCACATCCACCATCATTAGTCTCTCTCATCCAGTGATGATGTCACCACATCCACCATCATTAGTCTCTCTCATCCAGTGATGATGTCACCACATCCACCATCATTAGTCTCTCTCATCCAGAGATGATGTCACCACATCCCCCATCATTAGTCTCTCTCATCCAGCGATGATGTCACCACATCCCCCATCATTAGTCTCTCTCATCCAGAGATGACGTCACCACATCCCCCATCATTAGTCTCTCTCATCCAGTGATGATGTCACCACATCCACCATCATTATTTTCTCTCATCCAGAGATGATGTCACCACATCCACCATCATTAGTCTCTCTCATCCAGCGATGATGTCACCACATCCACCATCATTATTTTCTCTCATCCAGAGATGATGTCACCACATCCTTCATCATTAGTCTCTCTCATCCAGCGATGATGTCACCACATCCCCCATCATTAGGCTCTCTCATCCAGTGATGATGTCACCACATCCACCATCATTAGTCTCTCCCATCCAGAGATGATGTCACCACATCCACCATCATTAGTCTCTCTCATCCAGAGATGATGTCACCACATCCACCATCATTAGTCTCTCTCATCCAGAGATGATGTCACCACATCCCCCATCATTAGTCTCTCTCATCCAGTGATGATGTCACCACATCCCCCATCATTAGGCTCTCTCATCCAGAGATGACGTCACCACATCCACCATCATTAGTCTCTCTCGTCCAGCGATGATGTCACCACATCCACCATCATTAGTCTCTCTCATCCAGAGATGATGTCACCACATCCACCATCATTAGTCTCTCTCATCCAGAGATGATGTCACCACATCCACCATCATTATTTTCTCTCATCCAGAGATGATGTCACCACATCCACCATCATTAGTCTCTCTCATCCAGAGATGATGTCACCACATCCACCATCATTAGTCTCTCTCATCCAGAGATGATGTCACCACATCCACCATCATTAGTCTCTCTCATCCAGAGATGATGTCACCACATCCACCATCATTAGGCTCTCTCATCCAGAGATGATGTCACCACATCCACCATCATTATTTTCTCTCATCCAGAGATGATGTCACCACATCCACCATCATTAGTCTCTCTCGTCCAGCGATGATGTCACCACATCCACCATCATTAGTCTCTCTCATCCAGTGATGATGTCACCACATCCACCATCATTAGTCTCTCTCGTCCAGCGATGATGTCACCACATCCACCATCATTAGTCTCTCTCATCCAGTGATGATGTCACCACATCCACCATCATTGGTCTCTCTCATCCAGAGATGATGTCACCACATCCACCATCATTAGTCTCTCTCATCCAGCGATGATGTCACCACATCCACCATCATTAGTCTCTCTCATCCAGTGATGATGTCACCACATCCACCATCATTAATCTCTCTCATCCAGAGATGATGTCACCACATCCACCATCATTAGTCTCTCTCATCCAGAGATGATGTCACCACATCCCCCATCATTAGTCTCTCTCTCATCCAGAGATGACGTCACCACATCCCCCATCATTAGTCTCTCTCATCCAGTGATGATGTCACCACATCCACCATCATTGGTCTCTCTCATCCAGAGATGATGTCACCACATCCACCATCATTAGTCTCTCTCATCCAGCGATGATGTCACCACATCCACCATCATTATTTTCTCTCATCCAGAGAAGATGTCACTACATCCACCATCATTAGTCTCTCTCGTCCAGCGATGATGTCACCACATCCACCATCATTAGTCTCTCTCATCCAGAGATGATGTCACCACATCCACCATGATTATTTTCTCTCATCCAGAGATGATGTCACCACATCCACCATCATTAGTCTCTCTCGTCCAGCGATGATGTCACCACATCCACCATCATTAGTCTCTCTCATCCAGAGATGATGTCACCACATCCACCATCATTAGTCTCTCTCATCCAGCGATGATGTCACCACATCCACCATCATTAGTCTCTCTCATCCAGCGATGATGTCACCACATCCACCATCATTAATCTTTCTCATCCAGAGATGATGTCACCACATCCACCATCATTAGTCTCTCTCATCCAGCGATGATGTCACCACATCCACCATCATTAGTCTCTCTCATCCAGAGATGATGTCACCACATCCACCATCATTAGTCTCTCTCATCCAGCGATGATGTCACCACATCCACCATCATTAGTCTCTCTCATCCAGAGATGATGTCACCACATCCCCCATCATTAGTCTCTCTCATCCAGCGATGATGTCACCACATCCACCATCATTAGTCTCTCTCATCCAGCGATGATGTCACCACATCCACCATCATTAGTCTCTCTCATCCAGCGATGATGTCACCACATCCACCATCATTAGTCTCTCTCATCCAGTGATGATGTCACCACATCCACCATCATTGGTCTCTCTCATCCAGAGATAATGTCACCACATCCCCCATCATTAGTCTCTCTCATCCAGTGATGATGTCACCACATCCACCATCATTAGTCTCTCTCATCCAGTGATGATGTCACCACATCCACCATCATTGGTCTCTCTCATCCAGAGATAATGTCACCACATCCACCATCATTAGTCTCTCTCATCCAGAGATGATGTCACCACATCCACCATCATTGGTCTCTCCCATCCAGAGATGATGTCACCACATCCACCATCATTCGTCTCTCCCATCCAGAGATGATGTCACCACATCCACCATCATTGGTCTCTCTCATCCAGAGATAATGTCACCACATCCCCCATCATTAGTCTCTCTCATCCAGTGATGATGTCACCACATCCACCATCATTGGTCTCTCTCATCCAGAGATAATGTCACCACATCCCCCATCATTAGTCTCTCCCATCCAGAGATGATGTCACCACATCCACCATCATTGGTCTCTCTCATCCAGAGATAATGTCACCACATCCACCATCATTCGTCTCTCCCATCCAGAGATGATGTCACCACATCCACCATCATTGGTCTCTCTCATCCAGAGATAATGTCACCACATCCCCCATCATTAGTCTCTCTCATCCAGTGATGATGTCACCACATCCACCATCATTGGTCTCTCTCATCCAGAGATAATGTCACCACATCCCCCATCATTAGTCTCTCTCATCCAGTGATGATGTCACCACATCCACCATCATTAGTCTCTCTCATCCAGTGATGATGTCACCACATCCCCCATCATTAGTCTCTCTCATCCAGAGATGATGTCACCACATCCACCATCATTAGTCTCTCTCATCCAGTGATGATGTCACCACATCCACCATCATTATTTTCTCTCATCCAGAGATGATGTCACCACATCCACCATCATTAGTCTCTCTCATCCAGTGATGATGTCACCACATCCCCCATCATTAGTCTCTCTCATCCAGAGATGACGTCACCACATCCACCATCATTAGTCTCTCTCATCCAGAGATGATGTCACCACATCTACCATCATTAGTCTCTCTCATCCAGCGATGATGTCACCACATCCACCATCATTAGTCTCTCTCATCCAGCGATGATGTCACCACATCCACCATCATTAGTCTCTCTCTCAGTAGATAGAAATTGGTGAGTTATTTTCCGCCCTGTGGACCTGTGGAGACGGACGGCCATCGGCATCAATAGGCGATATTTCCCCATTATTCATTCTGCCGCTTATCAGAGCGCCATTAAAGGTTTTTTTTTTATTTCTTGCAAGTGCTGCTTTCAGGCCGGCAGAAGAAAAGGCCGGGATACATTTCATCAGCCGGCACAGTTCTGCCTGTCAGGATCCGTGAGGTGGAAACCTTTCTGAAACACTCGAAGGAAGATTGATAGAAAGGAGAATGGCGGAGGAGATTATTCAGCCGGCGTGGATTCTTTGTTGTATTATTGTGCCGTTAATTCACCTTTTCACAGCCAGCAGAGGAGCGGGAAACGGTCTCAGGAAACCCCGACCCGCTGAGATTATTGAAGAGTAATTTTGTGTCGGAATGAATAGATTTTCAAATGAGACTTTCACTTCGTCCCTGCCATTAAATCCATTTCAATGGGCTGAGTGTGGGGAGGGTTTTTGTATGAGGGTCTGGTATGACCATTCTGGTATGAGGTTCTGGTATGAGGGTCTGGTATTGGGTTCTGGTATGACAGTTCTGGTATGAGGTTCTGGTACGAATTTCTGGTACGAGGTTCTGGTATGAGGTTCTGGTATGAGGTTCTGGTATGAGGGTCTGGCATTGGGTTCTGGTATGACAGTTCTGGTATGAGGTTCTGATATGAGGTGTTCTAGTGTGAGGGTCTGGTATGAGGGTTTGGTATGAGGTTCTGGTACGAGGGTCTGGTATGAGACTCTGGTATGAGTGTCTGGTACGAGGTTCTGGTACGAGGTTCTGGTATGAGGGTCTGGTATGAGGGTCTGGTATGAGGGTCTGGTATGAGGTTCTGGTATCAGGGTCTGGTATGAGGTTCTGGTATGAGGGTCTGGCATGAGGTTCTGGTATGATGGTCTGGTACGAGGGTCTGGTATGAGGTTCTGGTATGAGGTTCTGGTATCAGGGTCTGGTATGAGGTTCTGGTATGAGGGTCTGGCATGAGGTTCTGGTATGATGGTCTGGTACGAGGGTCTGGTATGAGGTTCTGGTATGAGGGTCTGGTATGAGGGTCTGGTATGAGGATCTGGTATGAGGGTCTGGTATGAGGGTCTGGTATGAGGGTCTGGTATGAGGGTCTGGTACGAGGGTCTGGTATGAGGGTCTGGTATGAGGGTCTGGTATGAGGGTCTGGTATGAGGGCCATACAGCAAAGTTCCCCAGAGCAGGCTGAAGGTGTTTTATACTGGTGGGTACACTAAGGGGGAAGGGAGGGACCTAAAGGACAAATTCACTAAAAGGAGCCCTTGGTTCTGATCCAAAACTGATGTTGAATTAAAGATGAACTCCGGACACAAGAACCTTCATTGAAATCTATTCCTCAATAGCCCCAAAGATAGAAATCCACTTTTTGTGCATCAAATGACCTTGCAAACCCAGATATTACCTTGCAAAAGTAGCAGTGACATCATCACTGTGCTGTACATAGTCTGTGCATAAAGCAGAGATGTGGGAGGGGCACAGCAGGCTCCACCTACTACAGTAGGGGGCAGAGACAAGACCAGTGCTTCTGAACAAGGAGAGAGAGCAGAGCTGTGGGAGGGGCTCAGCAGGCTCCACCTACTACAGGAAGAGGCGGAGACAAGACCAGTCCCCCTGCATAAGGAGAGATAGAAGAGCTGTGGGAGGGGCCAGCAGGCTCCACCTATTACAAGAGGGGGCAGAGACAAGACCAGTCCCTCTGCACAAGGAGGGAGAGCAGCAGTGGGGGTCTTTATTCCAGGAAGTCTCACACTGGATGCACAGGAGAAGTCACGTGAACGATTGATTTATTATCTGATATTTTGGCTACAATGTTATCTTCACAACAATATTTTTTTTTGTTTGCCAAAATCCTTCCAGCCAATCGCATCACAAATACACACAGAGCCCCGATCCCCCATAGTGACCTCTGACCCCCATCCATCATACCATATTCCAGCAGAAGTATGAGCCGGTCCTGGCACAGCCGCCGCTCCAGCTGGGCACCACCTGGCACATCCACAATGACTCACCATCCTGAGCCGTGTCACCGGCTGTGTGTGACACAAAAAATGTCCTCAGCCCAGAATTTCACAATCACTTCCTAAATATAATCTATAACCAGACGGATCTTCCAGGTATTTATATCCTGACAAACAACGCCGAACCGCGACTTCCATCCAACGTGACAACCGCTGACACCAAAATAAACCACAAGGAGGAAATCTGCGTCAGAGAGACATTCATAAATCCCCGCAACATTTCCCATCGCTGCTCCCCGCTATACATTCAAAATATCCTTCCTTCCCTCCTTCCTTCCTTCCTTCCTTCCTTCCTTCCTTCCTTCCTTCCTTCCTTCCTTCCTTCCTTCCTTCCTTCCCTCCTTCCTTCCTTCCTTCCTTCCTTCCTTCCCTCCTTCCTTCCTTCCCTCCTTCCTTCCTTCCTTCCTTCCCTCCTTCCTTCCTTCCTTCCATCGCCATCCTTCTGCTTTCCTTTCTTTTCCTTCCTTCCTTCCTTCCTTCCTTCCCTCCTTCCTTCCCTCCTTCCTTCCTTCCATCGCCATCCTTCTCCTTTACTTTCCTTTCCTTCCTTTCTTCCTTCCTTCCCTCCTTCCTTCCTTCCTTCCCTCCTTCCTTCCTTTCATCGTTATCCTTTTCCCTTCCTTCCTTCCTTCCTTCCTTCCTTCCTTCCTTCCTTCCTTCCTTCCTTCCCTTCCCTTCCCTTCCTTCCCTTACCTCCCCATCCTCCTCCTTTCCTTTGTTGAGGAAATTTGGTTGTGGACATTTCTTTATTTAAATAGTCATAATGTCTCCCAGTGTCACTTTTTCCGGTAATCGCTATTCACATCGATTATCGCTTTAACTGTCATTGCAGGAAAGACTTGTTAGTGAAAACCTTCCATTGGATGAGATGGCGCAATACTAGTAGCAAAGAGAGTCCATCGCACAGATGTATACCCACCATCCGGGGCCCCGTACTGCGGAGATATGTTTGTGATATGGAAATTCTTATCATTGTACCAAGATTAATAGATGGCATCTTTTAGTCACATTCGATCCGTGTGACTGAAACTGCTGCTATAATCTTATGCAGATAAAGCCTCGTCAACTGGAACAGTTAGAATGGTCACTAATAAATTTGGTTTATATATGAATCATGTTTGATAAGACCCACTAACAGGTATGAGTTCATGTTTATGGATTGACATGGATGAACGATGGAAAGCCATGTGCTACAGTTGGGATTCCCTTTGTTCAGTTGTGTCCATTCATGGGCATCCACTCTACAGTTTCTATTGTACTTTGAATGTATACATGTTCTGTGATTGGTGGTTTTGGAGCCACTCCCTGTAACTCCCTTTTGTTAAATAAACCTACTGTGTCTTGGAGGAGTCAGTCACTCACAGGAACCCTCCAGATAGCATCGAACTGACCACAGCATGCGTGTCTGTTCATTTCCTTTGCTGCTGAGCGCTCGGATAACCTTATACAAAAGAGCTGTACAATTGTACTTTTCAGTACAAGGGTTTAATGGTGTTTGGTGCGTAATAATCTTGAGCGCACTGAGCGGGGTTCTATGCTCCAAGCCCTATTAATTTCCACTACACCTTTCCTTTCTTTCTTACTTCCTTCCTTCCTTCCTTCCTTCCTTCCTCATCCTCCTCCTTTCCTTTCTTCCGTATTTCCTTTCTTCCCTCCATTCTTCTTCTTTCTTTTCTTCTCTTCCCTTTCATCCTTCATTCCTCTATCACTTCCTTCCTTTCTTCCTTCCTGCCTTCCTTCCTTCCCCCCATCCTACTCCTTTCTTCATACTGGTCACTTTTTTATACAAAGGTTTAGAACCTACAAGCCGGAAGCGTGTGAAGGGTAGCGGAACGTTTCCTCATCTCTCTGAACGTTCCGGAAGGATTTCAGGTTATTTCTGTGTTTTTCATTCTCAGGGTTTTTCTATTTCTGCACAAACACGCTTCACAGGAAAAAAAAAAAAAAGTTAATTAAAAGAATGAAGAGATCGGCACTCGGCAATCAAATCATTAAAATGTTTGGGGAGAAGTTTGGAAGAGATAAGTAAAAGTTGATTATCTTAAAGAGCGTCGCTTGGAAGTGTTTACATCAATTCATTTCTCCAAATATGTATTTATCTCAGCGGGAGCCAATCAAGAGCCACCCAGAGCACCACTGACTGGGCTCCCCCGCAGCTAAATACAGAGATGCCAGGCAACAGAGGTACCGGCAATGGTCCAAGTGCCCACATAGGAAGTGCCGGGAAATCTCCTCCATTGTAGAAGTGCTGGGAAATCTCCTCCATTGTAGAAGTGCCGGGAAATCTCCTCCATTGTAGAAGTGCCGGGAAATCTCCTCCATTGTAGAAGTGCCGGGAAATCTCCTCCATTGTTAAAGTGCCGGGAAATCTCCTCCATTATAGAAGTTCCGGGAAATCTCCTCCATTATAGAAGTTCCGGGAAATCTCCTCCATTGTAGAAGAACAGGGAAATCTCCTCCATTGCAGACGTGCCAGGAAATCTCCTCCATTGTAGAAGTGCCAGGAAATCTCCTCCATTGTAGAAGTGCCGGGAAATCCCCTCCATTGTGGAAGTACCGGGAAATCTCCTCCATTGTGGAAGTGCCGGCAAAACTCCTTCATTGTAGAAGTGCCAGGAAATCTCCTCCCTTTTGGAAGTGCCAGGAAACCTCCTCCATTGTAGAAGTGCCGGGAAATCTCCTCCATTGTGGAAGTGCCAGGAAATCTCCTCCATTGTAGAAGTTCCAGGAAATCTCCTCCATTGTAGAAGAGTCAGGAAATCTCCTCCATTGTGGAAGTGCCGGGAAATCTCCTTCATTGTAGAAGTGCCGGGAAATCTCCTCCATTGTGGAAGTACCAAGAAATCTCCTCCATTGCAGAAGTGCCAGGAAATCTCCTCCATTATAGAAGTGCCGGGAAATCTCCTCCATTGTTAAAGTGCCGGGAAATCTCCTCCATTGTGGAAGTGTCGGGAATTTCATTCAGCGGGTTCTCAGAGAGAGGGGGTGGTTGCCCCTCCTTTGTAGGAGTTGCCATGTGACTTCAGGTGGTCAACCTGAGGGACTGGGAGTCAGAGAGGAACTGAACCCAGAGGTCCTACAGAGCTGGAAGGGAAACACTGGAAAGGATCTGATTCTGCATACAGTGAGTACAGATCTGTGTCAAGGGGCCTGACCTGAGGGGGGGCAGCTAGAAGAATCAGCGGACGACTGTCAGCAAAGTGGATGCTAGAGAGTGTCCTGAAGATAATGTAGTTCACCAAGTCTGTTGCTGGAGAGAGAGCAAGGAGACTTAACCCTTTCCATACACATAGCAGTATGGCCAAAGCAGTGTGACTGCTTCCACAAGTAACCTGTTGAGGCCAAGTGAGAGTTGTCCTTATCAACTGTAAATAGTTCAACTTAGAGTATCCCGCTATTCCCTTCTCCCACAATAAATACCAAAAACCAAATCCCCTGGAGTGTTTATTGAGTAACGAGACATTGAGAGTAAGGATGGATGAGTGAATTGCACCCTAAGTGACTGTGTGCTGGTAATCAGAGGAGACCCAACAAGTCATCATACAACAAACCCTACAGGGACAGTGCTACATAACTATATTAAATGCAGGGGAGGACTGGGCCAGGGGGCAGGGGGGAAATTGCCCCCTGGGCCGCTCTGATGCCCCATTAAAAGGCTGCACCGCTCCTGCCACAGACATGCCAAAAGGATTCCTGGTGATGAGAAGTAAAAAGTCCCCACCGCTGACCTACTGAGTGCAGGATGAAGACATGGACAGAGCGCAGACCCCCCCAGCATGGATGATGTAAACTGTGTCTAAGCAGAGGCCCCACTGGAGACTCTCCTCCCCCAGGCAGTCCCTGCTCCCCCAACTACCTCTGCTGGCCAGGTTTGGAACCTGGATTTGCCTGTTGAGTAGAGAGTAGCTGGAGCAGGGCTTCAGTCTGGAATGGGGGTGAGGAGGATGGTGGGAAGAGGGAGAGTGGGGGGGGGGGCTGAGTCACTGCACCATGGGCCTCTGGTTTGCCGAAAGTCACCAGTCAGCCCCTGATTCAATGTCTAAGTATGTACAACCTACAGGGATGTGTTGCTGATAAAATCCTTTCCCTCCATCCTGTAACGCTCCGGCGTTTATTTGTGTGGTGTGGATTTGCAGCTGCGGAAGTTACACTCAGTAGTTATGTAGAGATGTGTTGAACTACCATATCCAACTCTCAAGACTCATCATTGTGCATCAGCCTGTCTCAGCAAGCACATACACAAACACAGACACTCATTAAAGATGTTCCTGGAGTGATATGTTTATATGTGAAAGTATAGAGGTGATACTGAGGGGACAGGCGTGGATAGTGATAGCAATGGTAAGAGGTAGCAGATGGTGATAGTAAGCACTTAGGATAGCAATCATGTACAGGTAACAGGTGGTAGTGAAGAGCATATGAAGTGTACAGGAGATGCTAGGCTAGTGCAGTGACAAGATGGTAATAGGCTCAAGAGCTTGCAATCTAAGTAGCGGTGCAGATGTTAGATGTAACAGTATAGTTCTTAGAGTAGCAATAGTCTTTAGTAAGCAGAGTAGTAGTGAAAGTAGATTAGGAAGGTATTCCCCTGTGGGGTACTTATCACTGGTAGGTTGTAAGGAGAGGGTTCCGGCGGTGAGGTAATGATCTTGTAGCGAGATACAAGATGTTGTAGCAAGTCTTCGGTCAATCCAGGTATTAGGGAATAGCTGGAGGATTCGGCAGCGTTAGGTAATGCTGTAGCAAGCGGTTTGCACGAACACATGTGAGTGAATGCCGGTGGTTGAAATAGCCGCTCAGAGCGGCACTCACTGATGAGGTCATGGAATTTAAAGGGACAGGTACTAGATGCGTTCCACCTATCTATATGGTGGAACGTAATGTACAAATAATAGGCTGGAAGGGTACCGCAGGTACCAGGATCTTACACATCCTCTCCCTCCATCCTCTCCCTCCATCCTCTCCCTCTATCCGCACATATACGGCCATGATGTTTGTTCTTTGATCCGTTCTTGTCCCATTGACCATTCTACCTCCGTCTCTAACAAAGACGGAATACAATGTGTAGAGAAAACAAAGCCATAAGTCATTCTCCTAAATGGCGCAGCAAGCTGTAGGGAAGCCATTAGCGGTATGTAGCATGTAAATGAATGAATGCCTAGTTGCCTCGACGTGGTCAGAGGAATTAGTTAATTATTATTACAAGGTTGGTAGGATCCCCGCGAGCGTGTACCCCGGCAAATCTCGTGAAAAAGAAAAGCGCCCCAGCCTGCGTCGGAGACAGGATAGGCACTCGAATGAAAGTCCTGCCCTCGTTTGGAAAGCAGCGAAGAGGAAAATTAGCATTGTAAAATGGTAACCTCATTTAGATAAGTTGTGTAAGAAGGCATCTAATTTGTATACAGAGTCATTATACGGTCACGGCCCAGCGGACAATCGCAGCCTATCATTTCAATACGGCCATATGGGAATATTCGTGGCGTCAATCCCCCACATTCCTACAGGTGGCAGGCAGGCGGGAGGATTATCCGACAGAGGGAAGAGCTCCGTCCCCAAGGATTCAACAAATCATTAGAAATCCATTTCATGGGACGGATTCAGCAGGTAAAATACACTTATTGTGATAGCACCACGGAAAATAGAATGCACCCATTAGAGGGATATCACTGAATAGAAAGAATCACAGATTCATCTCAGAGACAAGACACTTCGTATTTCATGTTTTAAAATATGTTCTTCTGTTCCAATCAGCTAGCAATTTCTTATTCACAAATGTGGGTTGTGCTTTACATATAGTTACATAGTTTGTGAGGGAAAAAAGACATCATTCCATCCAGTTCAACCTATGATGTGTGTGTGTTTGCTGTTAACCATACATTGTATACCCCTGTATGTTGTACATTGTATACCCCCTGTATGTTGTACATTGTATACCCCCTGTATGTTGTACATTGTATACCCCTGTATGTTGTACATTGTATACCCCCTGTATGTTGTACATTGTATACCCCTGTATGTTGTACATTGTATACCTCCTGTATGTTGTACATTGTATACCCCCTGTATGTTGTACATTGTATACCCCCTGTATGTTGTACATTGTATACCCCTGTATGTTGTACATTGTATACCCCTGTATGTTGTACATTGTATACACCTGTATGTTGTACATTTTATACCCCCGTATGTTGTACATTGTATACCCCTGTATGTTGTACATTGTATACCCCTGTATGTTGTACATTGTATACCCCTGTATGTTGTACATTGTATACCCCCTGTATGTTGTACATTGTATACCCCTGTATGTTGTACATTGTATACCCCCTGTATGTTGTACACTGTATACCCCTGTATGTTGTACATTGTATACCCCTGTATGTTGTACATTTTATACCCCCTGTATGTTGTACATTTTATACCCCCTGTATGTTGTACATTGTATACCCCTGTATGTTGTACATTGTATACCCCCTGTATGTTGTACATTGTATACCCCCTGTATGTTGTACATTGTATACCCCTGTATGTTGTACATTGTATATCCCCTGTATGTTGTACATTGTATACCCCTGTATGTTGTACATTGTATACCCCTGTATGTTGTACATTGTATACCCCTGTATGTTGTACATTGTATACCCCCTGTATGTTGTACATTGTATACCCCTGTATGTTGTACATTGTATACCCCCTGTATGTTGTACACTGTATACCCCTGTATGTTGTACATTGTATACCCCTGTATGTTGTACATTTTATACCCCCTGTATGTTGTACATTTTATACCCCCTGTATGTTGTACATTGTATACCCCTGTATGTTGTACATTGTATACCCCCTGTATGTTGTACATTGTATACCCCCTGTATGTTGTACATTGTATACCCCTGTATGTTGTACATTGTATATCCCCTGTATGTTGTACATTGTATACCCCCTGTATGTTGTACATTGTATACCCCCTGTATGTTGTACATTGTATACCCCCTGTATGTTGTACATTGTATACCCCTGTATGTTGTACATTGTATACCCCTGTATGTTGTACATTGTATACCCCTGTATGTAGTACATTGTATACCCCTGTATGTTGTACATTGTATACCCCTGTATGTTGTACATTGTATACCCCTGTATGTTGTACATTGTATACCCCTGTATGTAATACATTGTATACCCCTGTATGTTGTACATTGTATACCCCTGTATGTTGTACATTGTATGCCCCTGTATGTTGTACATTGTATACCCCTGTATGTTGTACATTGTATACCCCCTGTATGTTGTACATTGTATACCCCCTGTATGTTGTACATTGTATATCCCTGTATGTTGTACACTGTATACCTCTGTATGTTGTACATTGTATACCCCCTGTATGTTGTACATTGTATACCCCTGTATGTTGTGCATTGTATACCCCTGTATGTTGTACATTGTATACCCCCTGTATGTTGTACATTGTATACCCCCTGTATGTTGTACATTGTATATCCCTGTATGTTGTACACTGTATACCCCTGTATGTTGTACATTGTATACCCCTGTATGTTGTGGTCTTTAAGGTGCCCATCTAATAGTTTTTTAAACTATTGTTGCTCCCTGCTGATACCACTGCTTGTGGAAGAGAATTCCACATCCTTACTGCTCTTACAGTGAAGAACCCCTTACGTAGTTTAAGGTTAAACCGCCTTTCCTCTAGTTTTAGTGAGTGGCCACGTGTCTTATTGTATCTCCTTTCTCTGAATAGTTTGTTCCTTATGCTAGGGTCGCCAGTACAGTATTTGTACATTGATATCATATCCCCCCTCAATCGTCTCTTCTCCAGAGAGAATAGGTTCAGTGCTTGTAGTCTTTCCTCATAGCCGATGTCCTCCATTCCCCTAATTATTTTTGTTGCCCTTCTCTGGACTTTCTCCAGTTCCAGCACATCCTTCCTGAGGACCGGTGCCCAGAACTGGACTGGCATTCTTACAACCATGGCAACAGTACTCTATGTTTAGCATGTCCAGATCTCACTTTTTTTATCACCATCATGGCCCCTTTGCAGCAGCTCTTCCATGGTTGAAGACCAGTGATCCAGCGCTGTAGTCAGTGCCCACCGCTGACTAGTCCCATTGTCATGATGTCATTACGCAGCCGCATTCTTCTAACACCTGTGAGGACCCCATCCATGTACAACCAACAGGGAGTGTCCATGTCACCTAGGCAGCAGCTAGGCGCCCGGAGAATGACCCGATCACTCTGCAGTCCAGAAGATAGAGGACTCCAGTGCATCACATGACTGCAAATTAAGGTAAGTTAAAGGGGCTTTTATTAATTTTTTCTTTTTTTTAACGTACACAGTGATTATTTGGGAGGGGGTGTGGGGGAGGGGGGAAGAGTGGGAGGGGAGCAATAGGTGCCTAGATAACATCTCTAGGAGGGAGTTTGGTATTGGTGAAGTGTTAGGCCATTCCCAGTTGTTGGGCAATATTTAACAAAGGGTAGGGAGTTCCAAGGGTAGGAAGGCTGGGAGGTCATTTCAGACAGTTTGGCCAGAGAGAACGTTGGTCCCACACAATAACTATATTGAGATCATGTCTCAGATTTTTGTACCCCACACAACCACCCTAATTTAGTTTTAGCGTGAGAATGGGGGGTAGGTGGTGCTATAAATGTTATGGCAGCTTAGCGGGTTGGGGCTCTCTGGAGATTGGTGGAATAGAGGAGTTTTCTATAAAATGGAGGCCTGTTGGGGACATGGTGCTTCCCATTGGCTGTTCCTCCATGCAGAAATAAAAAATACACATTATGGAACTGTCCTCCAGTCAGTGGGGAGTAGCTGGGTGGACAGACGGATCTTAGATGAGTCTTTATCTTGGTGGACACCAGTGTTAATTTCGTCGACTAACATAATTCAGATGACTAAAATACGACTAAAACTAAAATGGCATTTTAGTCTTAACCACTTAAGCCCCGGAGGATTTGGCTGCTAAAGGACCAGGGTTTTTTTTGCGATTTTTTACTGCGTGACTTTAACGGACAATTGCGCGGTCGTGCGACGCTGTACCTAAACGAATTTGACGTCCTTTTTTTCCCACAAACAGAGCTTTCTTTTGGTGGTATTTGATCACCTGTGCGATTTTTTGATCACGCGCTATAAACAAAAAAAGAGCGTAAATTTTGCAAAAATAACAATATTTTTCACATTTTTTTATATGAAATTCCCCAAAAAAAAAGTAAAAATCAAAATTTTTTAACATTTTTCGGCCAATTTGTTTTATGCTACCTATGTTTGGTAAAAAAAATCGCAAAAAGCGTATTTTGATTGGTTTGCGCAAAAGTTATCGCGTTTACTAACAAAGGGAAAGATTTTTGTCATTTTTGGTGTTTTTTTTTTAACGCGTAATGGCGGCGATCTGCGATTTTTTTTTGCGGGACTGCGACATTGCGGCGGACAGATCGGACCCTTGACTGACATTTTTGACACTTTTGGGGGTACCAGTGACATTACTGCAGTAATCAGTGCTATACATATGCACTGTTACTGCAAAAATGACACTGGCAGGGAAGGGGTTAACTTTATTGGACAGGGAGGGGTTAAGTGTGTCCTAGGGGCGTGCTTTCTACTGTGTAGGGACATTCCTATTGGTGTAAAAGCAAAGATCAACAGTTCTACATAGTAGAACGGACAGATCTTCACTTTTACACAGGGAGAACTGACAGGCAGCTTGTTTACACAAGCCGCTCTGTCTTTCTCCCTTCACAGGAGCGATCGTAGTGTGACTGGCGGACATCGAGTCCGCCGGTCACACGCACTGACTTGTCTGTGAACGAGCCGCGGCGGGCGCGCGCCTCGGCGGGCGCGCGCCCGCCCGCGATAGGCTCGCAAGTCAGTGACAGGCGAGTGACGTACCGATACGTCACTCTGCCTGGCCGGGGCTGACCGCCGCAGTATATAGTCGTGCGGCGGTCGGCAACCGGTTAAGACTAAAATACGACTAAAACTAAAATGGCATTTTAGTCAAAAGACTTAACTAAAACTAAATGAAAATTTAGATTTTGAATATTAGATTTTTCACTCCAGGACCAGCAGTAGTATATAATGTGTTTGGAAATTGTAGAGAAATGCTTAAATAATGCATTACAAATTACAATTGAACTACACCCATTCCATTATAGATGACTAAAATGAGCTTTAGTCGACTAAAATATATTGGAGTTTTAGTCGACTAAATACGACTAAAACTAAAACACTTGCAGAAGACTAAAATGGGACTAAAACTAAATTGAAATTTGCTGCCAAAATTAACACTGGTGGACACCCAAGGAGCCAATTGGCGATGACTATCGTGTCTCTGATCTCGGTTATTTGTTTGGTGTTAGTGATTTATTTATTTATTTTTTTAATTGTTGCTTCAACCAGATAAAACCACCGTCATGAAATCTGCGCTATGAATGGAGGGTAATTGAGGGGAACAAAATGGAGGAATCCTTTGGACATTTCTAGAAGAAGATTTTCTACTAGAGATTGAGGTTTCTGTTCATTAGTAATGTGAAGAAATTTCTGCTCCATTCCATGTACAATGAAACCTCAGCAGGTAAACTAGAGGAAGGACAAGGTCGGTGACCTCCCTAGGGCCCCTGAATAGTGGTTATGTGACCTCTGGGGCCCCTAAACTGGGAGTTATGTGAAATATGTGGCCCATGAATAGCAGTTATATAACCTCCAGGGGCCCCTGATCAGCAGTTATGTGACCTGTGGGGCCCCTGATCAGCAGTTATGTGTCCTGTAGGGCCCCTGATCAGCAGTTATGTGACCTGTGGGGCCCCTGAACACAGTTAATTGACCTCCAGAGCCCCTTCATAACAGTTATGTGACCACGGGGTCCCTGAATAGCAGTTATGTGACCTCTGAAGCCCCTGATTAGCAGTAATGTGACCTTAGGGGGGCTCCTGAAAAGCAGGTATGTGACCTGTGGGGCCCCTGAACACAGTTATGTGACCTTCAGGGCCCCTACATAACAGTTATGTGACCTCTGGAGCCCCTGATTAGCAGTAATGTTACCCCTGGGGGCTTCTGAACAGCAGGTATGTGACCTCCATGACCCTGGAAAAGAGCGGTTATGTGACCTCCAGGGCCCCTGAACAGCAGTTATGTGACCTCTGGGGCCCCTGAACAACAGTCATGTGAGCTCTGTGGCCCCTGAACAGCAGTCATGTGACCTCTGGGGCCCGTGAATAGCAGTTATGTGACCTGCAGGGCTCCTGAAGAGCAGTTATGTGACCTCCGGGGCCCCTGAAGAGCAGTTATGTGACCTCCGGGGCCCCTGAAGAGCAGTTATGCGACCTCCAGGGCCCCAGAAGAGAATTTACATGACCTCCGGGGCCCCTGAAGAGCAGTTATGCGACCTCCGGGGCCCCAGAAGAGAGGTTACATGACCTCCGGGGCCCCTGAAGAGCAGTTATGTGACCTCCGGGGGCCCCTGAAGAGCCGTCCTCTTTGCACTCTCCGTAGATACACATCAGGAGAAATGTTTAAAGAAAAAAATAAAATTCTGGTCGAACGCTCGCAGCGAGCTTTCGGAGGACTATAAGTGGAGTGCGTGTGATTAAGCAAAATGAAAGTTAATTTCTTCCGTCTCTTTCTCTCTCGCTGTCAGAATTGCTGACAATTTTGCAGGTACGATTTTTCAATTAACCATAGCAGGATCCCCCTCATATAATGCATCTAAAGTGACATCGCAGAGCGCGCAGTGATGGAAATGTAAGACGCGCGCTCGCAGCAGCTGAAAATAGAGCTTTTCATTTGCAAATGTTAAAGCAACCAGAAATGAGATTAGAGCGTAATTAACACATTATATGGAGAAGGGATGAGGGAGAGCGCCTGCCGCCGGAGGATCCGTTCGCTGGTAAAATAGCGCCGAGTTCATGGAGTTTATCCACAGAAAAACGTCCCGGATGTTTTCCACAAGACAAGAAATGTCGGCTGAATGGAAGCCACCCAAACACCTAAGACAGTGACCCGTACCGACATCGGGGCCGATTCTGCAAAACTTCATTTCACAGCAAAATTCAAGATTTTTCTGCCAAATTTTATGGCAAGCGGCTTCCTAAAATCTCATTACTGGGCAAAACCAACTAAAAGAAAAACCTTCATACCTAGAAGTCTGCATTGTTTATAGAGGACACCCAGCATCTATGACACAAAAGTCATGTGATCACCATGGCAGTGCTCTATACCTCCTGATGAAGCTGATCTGGGAAACCCGTTGAGGATTATTACCATCCCACTGCAAGAATCAGCTTTACCCAAAGGGAAATCACCTTCATTTAATTCAACTGTTAGGACATCTGAGCTAGTGTAAAGTGCCAGAGAGGAGACGCGGCGGCCATTTTCTTGGTGGGTAACTCACAGATGCCGGCAATCCACGGAGGAATCGATTAACGCTTCTCCCACTTTGCTACTACGCAAGCTGCTATGCTTTAGCTGTAAAATAAATAAAGTGTATTTTACTTAATACGCTATGAGGGATGTCTGTTTTGTCTCCATATGACCTATACACCATTTGAGGATTATTACTGATTGCCCAGCGAGAGAGCATTGGAGAGGTGTTCAGGTTGCCTGTATATCTTTTAGATCTCTGCTGTCCATGACCTTTGTGATGGGGGTCCCGGTCATCTGGTAAGAGTCAGTGTTTTTTCAACTCAGTGGTGGCTCTTCTGATTGCACCCTAGCGTTCCTTTGGTGTGGAGTGGACACCTATACAATGGGGATTGCTCCTTCCTAACATGGACTCGGGCATCTGTTATATGCAATTTGGAATAGCACTAACCAATGTTCACCAGAGCTCCTCATGGTGGGGATGGGCTTCGCTGTATGGTCTTGGCCCTCATTATAGCCCCACCAGGAGGTGAGCAAGCCGGGGTCCAGCAGCAGATATAGCAGCTAGGGATCAAGCAGAAATGTAGTCAGTAAATAAGTCAAAGGATGATAATAAGTGGTAGTGAAGATACAGACAGCAGCAGGAGAAATAAAAGTGAGATATTGGCTGGAGAAGAGCACAATAATCTGGCAAACAAGATGTGCAAAGGTGTGGCTTAAATAGGAAGTTCATGGGAGGAGCAAAGGGTTCAGCCGAAACAAGACAGAAAGACCGGGAGCTATCCAGCATCTCAAGTGATTCAGTAGGAAGATCTACTGTCAGACACAGCAGAGGTTGTGGGTTCAGATCCTGGTCCTGATGGAGTGTATATGAACTGTATATGTATCCAGCCACCCATACACAGGAACAGGGACTCACAATCATCCAATCACAGGGGATATAAAGGGCATCCTAGGACCTTAGGGTATGCAGAGAGGAGGAAAGGAGGAAGGAAGGAAGAAGGGGGAGGAGACTCATGCAGATAGCAGAGGAAGGCGGGAAGGAAGGGGGAGGAGACTCATGCAGATAGCAGAGGAAGAAGGGGGAGGGGGAGGGGGGGAGATTAATGCAGATTGCGGAGAAAAGAGTAGGGGAGGAGGAAGGGAAGAAGGGGGAGGAGACTCATGCAGATAGCAGAGGAAGCAGGGGGAGGGGGAGGAGACTCATGCAGATAGCAGAGGAAGGAGGGGGAGGGGGAGGAGACTCATGCAGATAGCAGAGGAAGGAGGGGGAGGAGGGGGAGGGAGGTGACTTATGCAGATAGCAGAGGAAAGAGTACGGGAGGAGGAAGGGAGGAAAGAAGGAATAAGGGGGAGGAGACTCATGCAGATAGCAGTGGAAGGAGGGCAGAGGGGGAGGAGACTCAGGTAGATAGCAGAGGAGGAGGGAGGGAGGAAGGAGTGGGAGGAGACTCACGTAGATAGCAGAGGAGGAGGGAGGGAGGAAGGAGTGGGAGGAGACTCAAGTAGATAGCAGAGGAGGAGGGAGGGAGGAAGGAGTGGGAGGAGACTCACGTAGATAGCAGAGGAGGAGGGAGGGAGGAAGGAGTGGGAGGAGACTCACGTAGATAGCAGAGGAGGAGGGAGGGAGGAAGGAGTGGGAGGAGACTCACGTAGATAGCAGAGGAGGAGGGAGGGAGGAAGGAGTGGGAGGAGACTCACATAGATAGCAGAGGAGGAGGGAGGGAGGAAGGAGTGGGAGGAGACTCACGTAGATAGCAGAGGAGGAGGGAGGGAGGAAGGAGTGGGAGGAGACTCACGTAGATAGCAGAGGAGGAGGGAGGGAGGAAGGAGTGGGAGGAGACTCACATAGATAGCAGAGGAGGAGGGAGGGAGGAAGGAGTGGGAGGAGACTCACGTAGATAGCAGAGGAGGAGGGAGGAAGGAGTGGGAGGAGACTCACGTAGATAGCAGAGGAGGAGGGAGGGAGGAAGGAGTGGGAGGAGACTCACGTACATAGCAGAGGAGGAGGGAGGGAGGAAGGAGTGGGAGGAGACTCGTGTACATAGCAGAGGAGGAGGGAGGGAGGAAGGAGTGGGAGGAGACTCACGTAGATAGCAGAGGAGGAGGGAGGGAGGAAGGAGTGGGAGGAGACTCATGCAGATAGCTGAGGAAGGAGGGGAGAGGGGGAGGAGACTCATGTAGATAGCAGAGGAGGAGGAGGGAAGGAGGAAGGAGTGGGAGGAGACTCATGCAGGTGTAGCACCCTACAGGTAGGTGTTAGGTAAATGTACAGTGGGCCTTGTCTGCCTAACAGCAGGGCCATGATTTCTTTAGTCAGGGCTTCCAGGTGTGCCTGCGGAAGGAGAAGTCTCCCCACTGGCTCCTGTGAGAGGCTTCTTATAGGGTGGTGGAGGAAGCCCAATCAGGGGACACATTCAAGCTTGTAACTACCTCAGAGGGCAGATTATGCTGCAAAGAATTCTGGGAGTGGGTATAAGTTTAGGGGAAGCGTGTGACCTGGCATCTTTGCCGGGAGCAGAGTCCCAGGAGGGAGAGAGCGGCTGTCTCTCCTCCTATCTGAGGAAGAGGATAGTTCGGGGTGTCGCCCGAGAATCCAGAGAGTGCTGAGTGAGCTGAGGGGATCTGATGTGCCGAGAACCTGCGGAGAGAGAGAGGGGGGTTCAGTCCCAGGAAAGCCTACACAGGTCGTGATTACTGAGGATTGCCTCTGGGGGTCTGCATGAAGAGTTAGAGGGGAGACCACTCCGGAAGAGGTTCTGGGATCCAGTGTCAGCTGGCTGTAAAGGGGGTACCTAGGTTGAGGACCGTGAAGTAACAGAGGGGGTACCTAGGTTGAGGACCGTGAAGTAACAGAGGGGGTACCTAGGTTGAGGACCCTGAAGTAACAGAGGGGGTACCTAGGTTAAGGACCCTGAAGTAACAGAGGGGGTACCTAGGTTAAGGACCCTGAAGTAACAGAGGGGGTACCTAGGTTAAGGACCCTGAAGTAACAGAGGGGGTACATAGTCAGTGGACCCTGAAGAGCTAAAAGTGTAAAGGGGGCGCCTGCGGTTTGGGCCCTGAATTGGGCAGAGTGCCAGTTGAGAGTTGCAGCTATACAGTAATTCACTGCAAGTTACCTCCAGCCGTTGCCAGGCTGGATGGGGTAGTCAGTGACTTTGCAGTGTCAGCAGTTCTATTGTCCACAGTCCTGAGTCTTCTGGACCTAGAGTCGAGGATCTAGCACTTCTGTCAGGTTACAGTGAGTTCTAAGCGTCAGTGAGCGTCGGCTGGCGTCAAGACAGCGTTAACATTTTCTGGATAAAGTCCCAAATTGTATCTCGTTAAGCCTTAAGGAGTATCCCACTCATCCCCTTCCCCCATCCCCTTATCTACAATAAAACCACAAAACCAAGATGCCAGAGTTGTCCATGTCTCAGTATCTGTAGATGTAAGTTGAAGGTTTCCTTGGCAGAGCGCATTGCATATCTCAGACTGGATCATCAAACAAAAGATCTACAATCTCTGGTGGCACCTAATCAATAGTTGTATCTGAAGGATAGCACATCATGTAACTTGTATGAGCTCCGGCGTCTCCCTGTACACCGAATAATGAGCGCCCCTCACAAGGACAATGAGCGCCCCTCACAAGGACAATGAGCGCCCCTCACAAGGACAATGAGCGCCCCTCACAAGGACAATGAGCGCCCCTCACAATGAGCACAGCGAAGGGGAAGAGGGACTATTGAAGGACACGGCGGATGGACGGGGGTCTGGACAATGTTGGGGCTCAAGAATGGCTTTTCAATAATAAAAGGTGAACATTTCCACTTTGAATTCATTCGATTGCAGAGGCTGCAGGCAGTGCTGGACATTCTTGTATGAAAACCCAGCATGCTTCACAAAGCGGATGTCATGGAGGCTCCGCCCCATTAATGTTTCTTTTTCAAAGATTTAATATGAGCAGAAAAACGATACTTGTGACTCATCGGGAACAAATTCACATGGACTCGGAAAGTTGAAGGACGGAAGGTTTTAATGATCAAACGGTCAGTTTGAGTTTCAGTTCGGGGTGAAGGTTGGCTGCGGCTGACTCTTCAATTTACAAATAAGCAAAGATCTAATTTCAATCAATAACAAATAATCAGTCTTCTAAACAAAGGGCCAGTTTACTAGCCTTCAGACTTTAGGGGGGCTGGACTGTGCCCAGTGTGAGTAAACAATCCCCATCATTGGTGTCAGTGGGAAGAATAGTGCCTCATCATTGGTGTCAGTGGGAGGAATAGTGCCTCATCATTGGTGTCAGTGGGAGGAATAGTGCCTCATCATTGGTGTCAGTGGGAGGAATAGTGCCTCATCATTGGTGTCAGTGGAAGGAATAGTGCCCTATCATTGGTGTCAGTGGGAGGAATAGTATCCCATCATTGGTGTCAGTGGGAGGAATAGTGTCCCATCATTGGTGTCAGTGGGAGGAATAGTGTCCCATCATTGGTGTCATTGGGAGGAATAGTGTCCCATCATTGGTGTCAGTGGGAGGAATAGTGCCCCATCATTGGTGTCAGTGGGAGGAATAGTGTCCCATCATTGGTGTCAGTGGGAGGAATAGTGCCTCATCATTGGTGTCAGTGGGAGGAATAGTGCCCCATCATTGGTGTCAGTGGGAGGAATAGTGTCCCATCATTGGTGTCAGTGGGAGGAATAGTGTCCCATCATTGGTGTCAGTGGGAGGAATAGTGCCCCATCATTGGTGTCAGTGGGAGGAATAGTGCCCTCTGATTGGTTTCAGTGGATAGAATATTGCCCCAAGGGCAAGCAAAGGGCCATAGTTTGGAGACCACTGATCTAAATAGAGAAAAAAGCCTTCCGGGCGCACTGCAGCCAATGTTCATCGGAAAGGAGTCTGAGGCAAGCCCCAGCACTGAACCGTCTCACCTCCTATCATTCTCACTGAGACATCTTTCCATATTCTGCCCGTCTTTTGGTTTCTGTTAGCTGAAATCTGATTGGCTGCGGCAGATTATGTGACTTAGCTCTCACTTTATTATATCAGCGTGTTCCGATGTCACGGTGACAGCGCACTGATTGTGAGTCTGCATAGAAAAGTATCAGTGAAGACAATGAAAGGATTTGTATCCATGCGAGGAGTCGCGAGCAGAAATACATGTTTATTCCGCTGTTTTCTTGCTCCGCCATGAAATATTAATGAGCAGCGCTGGAGAGATCGCTCTCACTCCATAACCCCGCTCATACCTTCAGCTGAGAGAAATTATTCCAATGTAAATGTGACTGGAGAGCCAATTAAGAGAACTTCACTTTTCTCAGAGAGCGCTCGTCATTTAAGGGTAGACCCAACGCTGGGGGGGGGGGGGGGGGGAGCGGCCCGTGTACTGCTGGAAGGATTTCTCAAGGCCGCCTGGTACAAAATCTAAATCCAGACAAGAAAACCAGAAAAACTTCACATAAAAATAATTATTTGTACAACTGAGCTCTATTACCGAGTGAAACGCGTCAGCTTGGAGCATCGATTAACTTTTTTTCAAAACTGACACACGGATCACAAATTCTTGTTATACAACATGGCACAACCACTGCAGGCTGAAGTGACAGAGCACCCGGGGTGGGTGGAGCAATCATCTATGACAACCATTCTCAGATAGAGTTCCTGAGTCATGACAGATGGAGGTCCAACCTGATGGTGTCCGTATCTTTCTTCCCACTGACCACCAATGTAAGGGACATTCTTCCCACTGACCACCAATGTAAGGTACATTCTTCCCACTGACCACCAATGTAAGGGACATTCTTCCCACTGACCACCAATGTAAGGGGCATTCTTCCCACTGACCACCAATGTAAGGGGCATTCTTCCCACTGACCACCAATGTAAGGGACATTCTTCCCAATTTTGTTTATTAAAAGTCTTGCAATCAATAAGCATAAAATCAATATACATAAATAAATATATACATATTTACATGAAAAGGGGAAAAAAAATACATAGCAAATTCTGCTCTCAAATAAAGACTGCCTTTACAGCAAAAACAAAACTCACATCATGAAACACATCATTACCGGGAAAAATAATCTTAATAAGACTCACACCACCACACCAGACATCAAACCTGCGAGGTCAAGAAACAAAACCACCCCCATTATGCATGCAGCCCTTCTTCAAAAATGAAGATATTAACCAACAAAAGCTAAGGGCGTGAAAGAAATAGCATAGGAAAAAAGCTTTTCACCCAGAGATGGACAGTTCACCAAAAGCAGGTCTGATATTCCTCCACGCCCTTATCCAGACCGCTCGAGGCTCCCTGCCCTTCTCAAGACCCCGAATCTTCCCAACCTCACCAATAATATCGTACACCACCACCTCGACAGGGAGGACTTTCTTCCGCAGGGTAATCTGGCACCGTGCATTCCACGTGAAGTAACGGACAACTATACTAACTAGAAAAAGTGTATCCAAATCAAAATCCCAGCGAGTCGGGAATGCCCCGTACACCCACTCCGCATAACTCATGCGATAGAGAAAGGGGATGCCTAGAGCCCTCCCCACCCTTTTATACACCTCTATGTTAAAGGGACACTGGAGCAAAAAGTGGTCCATAGACTCCACTTTACCAACACACTCCGCTCTAGGACAATCCCGATCATCCACAGGGCGATGCTTCAGGTTCCCTCTCACATAGAGCCTTCCATGGAAAGCGAGCCAGGCTTGATCCCTAAACTTCAAAGGGATTCTTCCTAAGTTAATTAAACGCAACCCCTCCCTCATTACGGGGCCTGGGCAATCCCTTAAGGTCAGCGACACACTGAAAGCAGAGCCCAAAATCCTCTTCTCCAGAAGCTTTCTGGGGAGGGACTTGATATCCCCCACTGTCACCTGCCACTGCCTAAGTATTTTCAGACACGGGGCAACATAAGCCGGAAGCTTGCCATGTCGGACTCTCAGACTTTTCACTGGCCCGCCATCTTCCCAGCATCGCAGAAAAGGCCTAAACCAAGATTGAAAAATACCCACCCATCCCGGCGGGGTCTCTGCTAACATATTACCAAGATTATACTTTAAAAAAAGCAGAGAAAAGAAAACTATAGGGTTGACCATTCCTAGACCACCCTCCCGCCTGGACAGGTAAGTTACATTGCGTTTGATCAGGTTCAGCCTATTTCCCCATAACAGTTGGAAAAAGCAGCTGTACACCCTTACATAGAGAGATTCCGGCAAGATACAGACAAAGCTGACATATAAAAAGATTGGGATCAGGTAAGTTTTAATCAAGTCAACCCTTTCCCTCAAGGAAATTTTCCATTTCTTCCAGCTTGCCACCTTGGCATTGGCATTCAACAACCTGCTTTCCCAATTTCGATGACCATAGTCACCAGGACCAAATTTGATGCCCAACACTTTAATTTCCTGCTGGGGCTCTGGGAAGGCATCCGGAAGTTCGAAGCTTTCACCCTCCTCACCCATCCAGAAAACTTCACTCTTTTCATGATTGATTTTAGAGCCAGAAGCCTCAGTGTACTGCTCTATCACAGAGACCACCTCCTGCGCCTCCTCCATCCCAGATATAATAACAGACACATCATCGGCATAGGCCACGACCTTCAAAGGCGGCACACCAGCAATGCCCAAAGGCACCCCACACAACGATCCACTCTCTAACCTTCTTATGAAGGGGTCGATTGCGAATACATATAGCAGGGGGCTCAAAGGACACCCCTGGCGCACACCAGAGCCAACCTCAAAAGGCCGTCCAACCCAACCATTAACAAGTGGGAAGCTCTCAGCCCCTTTATATAATGTTTTCAGCCAATCAATAAACCTCCCCTGCAGGCCGTATCTACCAAGTAGCAAATAAAGGTACTCATGATTGACTCGATCAAAAGCCTTCGCCTGATCCAATGCCAGCAAGTACTTTCTCCATCCAGCAGCCCTGCATCGCTCCAAAGCCTCCCGGACAGCTAAAATTGCTGAAAAGGTACTTCTGCCCTGGACCGAGCAGTGCTGATGATTGGACAACAAATCGCCTGCTACTGACGACAAGCGCCAAAAAAGAATCTTCGCCAAGATCTTTCTATCAACATTGAGAAGACTGATGGGGCGCCAGTTCTCAATTATTGAGGGGTCTTTACCTTTTGACAGAAGAATCACAGCGGATTGCCTCATGGAGGGAGGGAGAGAACCCTCTTCTAAACAGCTGTTATAAACCTCCGCTAAAAAGGGAGCCAGAATGGACTTAAAACACTTGTAAAATTCAGCTGTCAACCCATCTGGCCCAGGCGACTTTTTGGTAGCCAGCTTCTCTATAGCACGAACTACCTCATCCGCTGAAATTGGTTCTGTCAAATCCATCAAAGGCAATGTACCATTTCCCAATCCTGGAGTAGAATCCAGAAAGCTTTCCATCCTGTCCCGACTAAGGTCCTTTCTTCCCAAAAGGTCTGCGTAATATGACCTGAAGATCTCCAGGATCCCTGATCTGGACTTCACCAGGGAACCCGTACTATCCCTCAGACCTATGACCGTCTTAACTGCTATGCCTTGCTTACAGTTCTGGTAAGGATCAGGCGAGTGATATTTCCCATAATCTCTCTCCAGAACCAAGGAGGCATGCCGGTCGTATTGACACTTCCTAAGAAGAAGCTTTACCTCCGAGATCTCCCCTGGATCTCCTCCATACGAGACAAGACGATCAAGCTTCCTCCGCAAATGCTGGTAGGCAATATACATACCAAGCTGCTTCTTCTTACTTATGGCCTTGAAAAGTCCAATCGCCCTTTGTTTCACAAGCTCCCACCACTCTGACTTACTGCTGCAAAAGTCCAGAATAGAAACCTGTGCCTGAAAAAAATCCTCAAAGGATTGTCTTACCTCTACATCTTCCAGGAGAGCCGAATTCAGTTTCCAGGTACCCCTTCCCCTGGGTGGAGTGTCCGAGGCATTCAGAGTCACAGACAGCATACAGTGGTCAGAGAACTCCACCGCCCTCAACTCAGGAGCCGAGAAAGCAGAGTTCTCCTTTAAAAAAAACCTATCTATCCTACTCTGACTATTCCCTCTCTGAAACGTGAATCCCGTGCTGCCAGGGCAGTGCTTAATGTGCACATCTACCAGGCCTGCTTGTCTAACCATATCTCTAAGAAAAACGCTATCATAACCCAGCCTGTCTATGGAGACCCTCCTGTCTTCAGGCCTAATTATGGTGTTAAAGTCACCTCCAAAGACAACCTGCTGGGATGTAAAAAGGAAGGGCTTGATCTTTGTGAAGAGGCATTTCCTGTCCCATTTTGACTGCGGTCCATAGATATTGATCAGGCGCAGGTCCTGCCCCCTAACAGAGACGTCTAAGACCATGCATCTCCCCATTTCTACCTCAATTACCCGCCGGCACGTTACCATATCGGTTTTAAAAAGAACCGCAACTCCGCTGCAAGGCTCAGCCGCAAGAGACCAAAAGGAGGGACCGCATCTCCACTCCCTTTTTGCTAGATGGACATCGGCCAAAGTATTGAGCCAGGTCTCTTGCAAAAATAAAATCTCAGCATCAAACTCACTGAGCAAAAATAAGGCAATATCACGAGCTCTTGCAGATTTCACGCTGGCGACATTAATGGTCGCCACCTTTATCAGAGCGGGAACTGCCATCAGGATGATTGGGGTAGTCGCTTCTTAACCTCCACCACACTCTCATCACCCGAAACAGCTCTCTTTACACTATGTGACTCCCCCTCATCCATAGATGATAAAGAAGTGGATAAATCGGATACTAACTCCTCCCCTGATAAAACCGAAAATGTGTTGCCAAGAGGAACCCCTCCTGGCTCTAACTGTAAGGAGGAAAAGACCGCTTTACTGGTCTTCCTCTTCTTCTTTTTCTTCCTCCTTGTCCTCTCCCACCCCTCCTCATCCGAATCCTCCACAACAGAGGGTGAGACATGGGACATGGACACCCCTCCCTCAACCCCATCGACCCCACCACCATCCAGCACCCCTGTACCCTCTTGGCCGCGTTTGCGGTGTCGAGAGACAGGGACTGGAGGTGGAGTAGGCCGAGGGGGAAGATCCACTATACCCGCCCCCCCAGCAGCTTCCGCTAGTCTGGAGGATCTACGCACAGTAGATGTAGGAACAACCACAGGAGGGACAGACTCAGGGACCACATCACCAGGGGAAGCAAAATCTGACACAACAGACACAGGAAGGACAGACTCAGGGACCACCTCACTAGGGGAAACAGAATCTGACACAACAGACACAGGAGGGGCAACAACAATTTCCTCTCTAACTTCAGCTGCTTCATCTTCTTTATCAAGCCTCTGCAGCTCAGTCTCCAATCCTGGCAAGTTATGCAGTGCCTCTGGGCACTGGCTATATGGGTGACCCAGCTGCTGGCACAAATTGCACCGAATCTGGGTGCATTCTCTGGCCAAATGGCCTAAATCCTGGCACAGTGAGCACTTCTTGTGGGTGCAGGACGATGCAAAGTGGCCTTTATCACCACATTTATTGCACACCTTAGGCTGACCCTGGTAGAAAATGGTCAGCCTATCCCTACCCAGAAAGGCTGAGCAGGGAAGGTGCTGAACTACATCGCCCAGCACCCCCAATTTTAGTGACACTGTCCAGGCCCCTGTCCATATCCCATGCTCATCAAGGACCTTCCGCAGTGGAGTGAGGACCTCGCCATATCGGCGTAGCCATACTAATAAATCAGCCTCTGGTATGGATTCGTTACGCACCAAAATGGTCACTGATTTTATCAGAGGCTGCCTTGAGATCACCTTTGGCACCAAACCACTCCACTGCTGAAGGCCCTTGCACCTCCTAAATCTCTCCCAGAAGAGATCCAAACTTTCAGGTTTTACAAACGACAAATCAAATTCATAACTCCCCACCGGGCAAATTAAAGCAAAAATATCACAAGCTTTAAACCCCATTTCCAAAATCAACTCAGCCACCCTCCCCCTTACTGGTGGAGTTCCATCCCCCACCCACCTCAACTGTACCACATTCCTCCTCCTATACCCACCAAACCTCCCTGAATTTTGACTAATAACAGAATTCCCACCACCCACCCTGGTGTGACTCCCCAAAGCTGAAGCATAGCTTCCAACATTCCTCCCAGCAGAAAATCCACACACTTAGCAGATAACGATTGCACAGATTCGGGATTGATCTGTGCAATCGAATCTTTCCTCTGCTGAGCAGGAGGAGAAATGTCATTTTTATTTTTCCCAGCATTACTAACCCCTTCACCACCACCCACCACATTCATTGCTTTAACATTAATGTCATTTTTTATACTTGCTGGGATATTTATTTTTGCTGTTGTCTTCACAGCAGAATCCATAGCTGCTGCTGCACTGGTAAGAACTCCAGCTGTCATCTTCTCTTCCACTGGGACAGAGTTTTCAGTTGTAGAAATGGCATCCTGTTTTAACACAGCAACAGGTGAAACATTGCAGGTAACTTCCATAGCTGCTTCCACTACACTTCCAGCACTATGTTGATCCCCTCCCCCACCAGAAATCAGCTGGTCAATTAGCACTGGAAGACTGGGAGGCTCAGGTGAACATGAATCAGGCTCTTTGGAGCTGGCAGCCATTTTGCTTGCTGTGGGACTACTGGTCTCAGCCAGACCAGCAGAATCCATGCCTGGGGTGTTAGATGCAGATCCATCCACATGCATCTGATGGTCCGGGGATTCCACGGTCAGGGATTTTCCCTGCATGTCTGTACTGGTTGTGTTCACAGCAGAATCTCCAATAGGTAGCTGTAGGCAGAGCTCCTTCTCACCTGGGACACCATCCACTACAGCAGGTGGGGCAGACATGTTGGATGGCAGCACGGTGTACTGGGATTTCTCCACCAGTACTGGCTTTGCTGGTTTGTATCTCCTCTGCCCATCCTCAGGGATTTCTGATGGATCATCAGTGAATGCAAACTTATCTGCTCTCAGGGGGGACTCCATCTCCTGGATGAATGTCAGGGATCCATGTCCACTCTCAACCCCCTGGCTGGTTGCCGCTGGCGATTCCCAGTTCTGGCATGGGGGGAGAGGTGCAGAGGCAGATGGAGCCTGGTCATCCCTTACCTGAGGCTGCTGATCCACAGAACTTGCTGATGCTTGGCTGGCAAATCTCCTCTCATTGTCAAATTTTTCTTTAAATGCTCCACTTCTATCTTTCAACTTTTCCAACAATAAAGATTGTTTCTTTACCTTATCTTCCAGATCCTGTAATTCAGGCTTCATGGCTGTACGATTTTTACTCCAGGCCTGGCAGTATTTGGCTCTGAAGGATTTGTGTTCAGCCTTCAAAACTTTAAGCTTTTCTTCAGCTCTTCCAATCGCCCTAAAACGATTGATAACCTTCTGGCTGAAGACATCTGCATTCTCACCAGGGCCTGGACCCACAGACAGGTCCTCCACCTCCTCCTCACTAGGCCCCGTGTCATCAGGGGGATCCCTCCCAGGGCCTCCCCCAGGATCAGGCATTGTTCCTGGGCCAAGCTAGCAGGCAAGGCCCAGGCTTGAAAAGGGCTGGATCTCACAGAGAGCTCCTTGGGTGTGTCCTCCTCCTTCTTCCCACTGACCACCAATGTAAGGGACATTCTTCCCACTGACCACCAATGTAAGGGGCATTCTTCCCACTGACCACCAATGTAAGGGGCATTCTTCCCACTGACCACCAATGTAAGGGACATTCTTCCCACTGACCACCAATGTAAGGGACATTCTTCCCACTGACCACCAATATAAGGGACATTCTTCCCACTGACCACCAATGTAAGGAGCATTCTTCCCACTGACCACCAATGTAAGGGACATTCTTCCCACTGACCACCAATGTAAGGGACATTCTTCCCAATTTTTGTTTATTAAAAGTCTTGCAATCAATAATCATAAAATCAATATACATAAATAAATATATACATATTTACATGAAAAGGGGAAAAAAAAAATACATAGCAAATTCTGCTCTCAAATAAAGACTGCCTTTACAGCGAAAACAAAACTCACATCATGAAACACATCATTACCGGGAAAAATAATCTTAATAAGACTCACACCACCACACCAGGCATCAAACCTGCGAGGTCAAGAAACAAAACCACTCCCATTATGCATGCAGCCCTTCTTCAAAAATGAAGATATTAACCAACAAAAGCTAAGGGCGTGAAAGAAATAGCATAGGAAAAAAGCTTTTCACCCAGAGATGGACAGTTCACCAAAAGCAGGTCTGATATTCCTCCACGCCCTTATCCAGACCGCTCGAGGCTCCCTGCCCTTCTCGAGACCCCGAATCTTCCCAACCTCACCCAGAATATCGTACACCACCACCTCGACAGGGAGGACTTTCTTCCGCAGGGTAATCTGGCACCGTGCATTCCACGTGAAGTAACGGACAACTATACTAACTAGAAAAAGTGTATCCAAATCAAAATCCCAGCGAGTCGGGAATGCCCCGTACACCCACTCCGCATAACTCATGCGATAGAGAAAGGGGATGCCTAGAGCCCTCCCCACCCTTTTATACACCTCTATGTTAAAGGGACACTGGAGCAAAAAGTGGTCCATAGACTCCACTTTACCAACACACTCCGCTCTAGGACAATCCCGATCATCCACAGGGCGATGCTTCAGGTTCCCTCTCACATAGAGCCTTCCATGGAAAGCGAGCCAGGCTTGATCCCTAAACTTCAAAGGGATTCTTCCTAAGTTAATTAAACGCAACCCCTCCCTCATTACGGGGCCTGGGCAATCCCTTAAGGTCAGCGACACACTGAAAGTAGAGCCCAAAATCCTCTTCTCTAGAAGCTTTCTGGGGAGGGACTTGATATCCCCCACTGTCACCTGCCACTGCCTAAGTATTTTCAGACACGGGGCAACATAAGCCGGAAGCTTGCCATGTCGGACTCTCAGACTTTTCACTGGCCCGCCATCTTCCCAGCATCGCAGAAAAGGCCTAAACCAAGATTGAAAAATACCCACCCATCCCGGCGGGGTCTCTGCTAACATATTACCAAGATTATACTTTAAAAAAAGCAGAGAAAAGAAAACTATAGGGTTGACCATTCCTAGACCACCCTCCCGCCTGGACAGGTAAGTTACATTGCGTTTGATCAGGTTCAGCCTATTTCCCCATAACAGTTGGAAAAAGCAGCTGTACACCCTTGGATAGAGAGATTCCGGCAAGATACAGACAAAGCTGACATATAAAAAGATTGGGATCAGGTAAGTTTTAATCAAGTCAACCCTTTCCCTCAAGGAAAGTTTCCATTTCTTCCAGCTTGCCACCTTGGCATTGGCATTCAACAACCTGCTTTCCCAATTTCGATGACCATAGTCACCAGGACTAAATTTGATGCCCAACACTTTAATTTCCTGCTGGGGCTCTGGGAAGGCATCCGGAAGTTCGAAGCTTTCACCCTCCTCACCCATCCAGAAAACTTCAATCTTTTCATGATTGATTTTAGAGCCAGAAGCCTCCGTGTACTGCTCTATCACAGAGACCACCTCCTGCGCCTCCTCCATCCCCGAGATAACAACAGACACATCATCGGCATAAGGGACATTCTTCCCACTGACCACCAATGTAAGGGACATTCTTCCCACTGAACACCAATGTAAGGACATTCTTCCCACTGACCACCAATGTAAGAAACATTCTTCCCACTGACCACCAATGTAAGGAACATTGTTCCCACTGACCACCAATGTAAGGAACATTCTTCCCACTGACCACCAATGTAAGGAGCATTCTTCTCACTGACCACCAATGTAAGGAGCATTCTTCTCACTGACCACCAATGTAAGGAGCATTCTTCCCACTGACCACCAATGTAAGGAGCATTCTTCCCACTGACCACCAATGTAAGTAGCATTCTTCCCACTGACCACCAATGTATGGGACATTCTTCCCACTGACCACCAATGTAAGGAACATTCTTCCCACTGACCGCCAATGTAAGGAACATTCTTCCCACTGACCACCAATATAAGGGACATTCTTCCCACTGACCACCAATATAAGGAGCATTCTTCCCACTGACCACCAATGTAAGGGACATTCTTCTCACTGACCACCAATGATTCTATATTAGAAGGGGTTCCCTGAGACCTTTACATTTTTTTAGCGGTTCCTTTGGGGTGATAACGTTGGAAAGGGTTTTCTATGGAGATTTGGAGAGGGTTCCCGTTCCCCGCTCTTCCTGTGGGACAGACTGGTGGCACCGATTCACATTGGACAACATATTTGGAATTGGTACATTTTATCTAGAAGAGGATTTCCCCGGGAATCTTGGACGGTCACTTTAAGGAAATCTTTGAGAGTCCCCGGAGCCCACATCTCTCCTCATTATGGGAATTCCTCTCACGTGATAACCAATTACCTTCTTCCTAATTATCAGCCAAACAAGTTGATTGCTGCGATTTTATTACCCTGGAAACCTGGTCTGCCGGCTGAGATCCAAGCGGAGAATTATCTGCATTGTGAAGGAAGAACATGGATCCTTTCCATCCTTTCCATCCTTTCCAACCTTCCCATCCTTTCCATCCTTTCCATCCTTCCCATCCTTTCCAACCTTCCCATCCTTTCCAACCTTTCCATCCTTTCCATCCTTTCCATCCTTTCCATCCTTCCCATCCTTTCCAACTTTTCCATCCTTTCCATCCTTTCCATCCTTTCCAACCTTTCCATCCTTTCCAACCTTTCCATCCTTTCCAACCTTTCCAACCTTTCCATCCTTTCCATCCTTCCCATCCTTTCCAACCTTTCCATCCTTTCCAACCTTTCCACCCTTTCCAACCTTTCCATCCTTCCTATCCTTTCCATCCTTTCCAACCTTTCCATCCTTTCCAACCTTTCCATCCTTTCCAACCTTTCCATCCTTTCCATCCTTTCCAACTTTTCCATCCTTTCCATCCTTTCCAACCTTTCCATCCTTTCCAACCTTTCCATCCTTTCCATCCTTTCCAACTTTTCCATCCTTTCCATCCTTTCCATCCTTTCCAACCTTTCCATCCTTTCCATCCTTTCCAACCTTTCCACCCTTTCCAACCTTTCCATCCTTCCTATCCTTTCCATCCTTTCCAACCTTTCTATCCTTTCCAACCTTTCCATCCTTTCCAACCTTTCCATCCTTTCCATCCTTTCCAACTTTTCCATCCTTTCCATCCTTTCCAACCTTTCCACCCTTTCCAACCTTTCCATCCTTTCTATCCTTTCCATCCTTTCCAACCTTTCCATCCTTTCCAACCTTTCCATCCTTTCCAACCTTTCCATCCTTTCCATCCGTCTCCTTCATCGGATGGACATCACACACAACGTGTAGCCAAATGGGGCCGCTCCAGGTGCATTATGGGCATTCATTTGTATTTTTCCTGGAAGAGGGGCCACACTCAGGTCCTTTCTCTAATCTCTTCCACATGTGCCTGGCTGTTAGAGGCTCTGGCACCACCCTGATCTCCAATCAAATGTTTAACTCTGCAGTCTGCTGACTCTGTTGAATGATTCTGAATTCTAGGATAAATTAGGAGGGGGTCACCTGCAGTACCCCCCAATTCCATTAACCCCATTAGGTGTGGATTTTAAGAAAATGTGTCCGGCTCCAAAAATGGGGATCGTAGAAGGAAGGTGTGGGAGGATCCCCATAGGCAGCAGGAACTCTCAGTCAGGTCCTTAGCAGTGTAGAGAATACGATCGTCCTGGGAGAGGCACCAGGTAAGCTCTTTGGTTGAGTTGTGACTGGAAGGAGGACGCAGGATGTCTAAAGTCCAGGTTTCATTCTATTAAGACTCTTGTATCATAGAAAGCCAACTCATTTCAGGAGTTCAAAGGGCCTCCCTTCTTCATGGCTTGAGAATGTTGAACAAAACATGTAGAGGACTGATAAAATTGGTGGGATCCTGAGGGTAAATAAGTCAGCCAAGGTTGTTGGTAGGTCGGAGACATCAGCACCTGGAAAAAGTCTTCCCACTCCAAAAACTCCAAGTGGGTGGGACTTCGGATGTGATACCCTCTGGCAGGTGATGTGGGCTCTTTACCAGAGCTCCTAATGCTGGAGATGGGCTGCAAATCCTGTTGTCCCTGCAACTCTTCAATGCAACTGGGCCCTGGTCATGGCTCCCGGGATTGCCACATCAAGGGGGTAGCAGGTACAGATGGACAACAGTGGGGTGACAGAAGATCAAAGCACTGTCAGGATCTGGTGGCAAGCAGAGAGAAATCAGACAGTGCAGGTTGGAATTGAGTTGGCGGTACACTAGGCTGGAGACCAGCAGAGGTCATGACAGGCAGCAAGCAAAGTGTAGTTAGACAGTCCAAGTCAGAAACAGGCTTCAGTATTATGGCTCCTGCTGATTGGAAGACATCACCAGCTTGTTCAGAGGCTGGAGTTCAAATTCAAATCCTGATGGCACTGATGGGTGGCATTGATGAGGCGGCACTGATGGGAGGCACTGATGAGGCAGCACTGATGAGGCAGCACTGATGAGGCAGCACTGATGGGCGGCACTGATCAGGCGGCACTGATGAGGTGGCACTAATGGGCAATACTGATGGCCACTGATAGGCAGCACTGATGGGCGGCACTGATGAGGTGGCACTGATGGGCAATACTGATGGCCACTGATAGGTGGCACTCATGGGCACTGATGGGCAGCACTGTTGAGGTGGCACTGATGTGTTTGGAACTGACAGGCATCACTGAAGGGCACTGATTGTCATAACTGGTGGGCATCACTGATAATCTCAGCACTGCACTATCAGTGCAGACCTCCTCTGTCAGCATGAATAGAGGAATGCCAATAACCGAAACTTTCTAATTAAGCTGTGATTGGACACAGCTGATCACATGGTAAAAGCCTACATCATCAGAGCAACACACCGCACCACCAATCACCACGCTGCCCAGCCCCCTCAGTGATCAGACTGTACATTGTAACTTTGAAGCAAGTCACAAGGAGAGAGGCTGCAGCAGGGGCTGATCTGTGTCAGACATTTGTGAACACCGCCAAGAACTGCACAGACATCGGTAATTACAGGATTGTGTCATCCCTGAGCGGCCATCTCAGTCCGGGAAGAAGATGGTCACCCTGGATGATGCCTGAACATAGATGGTGCCGTGCTTCCGGAGTGAAAAGGTGTTGTCAGGGGGAGTCCTCATACCAGGAAATTCCGCCTTTGTTTGGCTGGAATGCATTTTGTTATATAGAGAAAAGTGATGAAATCTTCCCAGCAACATAAAAGCAAAGTTGGAATTTCTGGGACTGGAGGGGGACAGAGAGCCCAGGAGGGAGGAGTCACATGACACACTTTTCCTGCCTCAGTTTTGGGACTCGGTAACACGGACTGCGTTGGGGCGCGGTCACCATTCATTGTATGATATCCAATGCATCGCCTCGCTGTGTGCTGGAAATACGTAGACAGGTTACATTTTTGTGCTGCGTCATGCTGAAACGCGTCGCTGTGTTCTGATGTGCGTCAGAATTACAGAAGAGTGAGCAGTGAAATCCCTCTTCAGGATGGATGGCGACAGCACATGTGTGAGGTGCACACCAGAGTCTGAGGAGAGGAGAGGCGAGGAGAGGAGAGGCGAGGCAAGGCGAGATAAAGAGAGGCAAGGAGAGGCGAGGAGAGGAGAGGCGAGGCGAGGAGAGGAGAGGCGAGGTGAGGAGAGGAGAAGAGAGGCAAGGAGTGGCGAGGAGAGGAGAGGCAAGGCAAGGCGAGATAAAGAGAGGCAAGGAGAGGCGAGGTGAGGAGAGGCGAGATAAAGAGAGGCAAGGAGAGGCGAGGAGAGGAGAGGCGAGGAGAGGAGAGGCGAGGTGAGGAGAGGAGAAGAGAGGCAAGGAGTGGCGAGGTGAGGAGAGGCGAGGAGAGGCGAGGAGAGCAGAGGAGAGCAGAGAAGAGGCGAGGAGAGGAGAGGCGAGGCGAGGCAAGACAAGGCGAGGAGAGGCGAGGAGAGGTGAGGAGAGGCGAGGTGAGGAGAGGCGAGGCGAAAAGAGGAGAGTAGAGGAGAGAGGAGAGGGAGAAGTGAAGAGAGGAGAGGTGAGGGGAGGAGAAAGGAGAGGGAGAGGAAGAAGGAGAGGAGAGCAGAGGGAGAGGGAGAGAGGAGAGGGAGAGGAGGTAGTAATAGAGGGGGAAGGGAATCTCTGTATATTTCTCTATGAATCCTCACCCAGGCGGAATGGGGCGGGGCGGGGGGCGGAGTCTCGGTGACGGACATTTGGCTCAGGCGGTCTCAGTATTTAATGATATGTAAATGATGATGATTGGAAGTTGGGTGTGTCCGGGGGGATGCGTTGTACATGATGATGGGGTGGGGGCGGGGCCAGGGGCGGGGGTAGCGGGATTCTCACTCCATGATCTTCATATTAAAGGGTGACTCCCCCACACAGCAGCATACACAGTCTATACTCTACATCTGAATTGTTCTACATTTATAAAGTAATATTCATCCCCCCCTCCCCCCTTTTCCTTATATGATAAATGTATTCATAGGAGGGGTGACCACAGTTCCTAAAGTCTTCCAATGGGGTGACTCTGTGCCATGGCTCCGCCTCCTGTCTGCTTTCTGAACTGCGAGGGAACACCGGACACTCCCACTGGATGAATGATTTGGGATTGCAGCTGGTGTGTCTCTTCTCAGTATAATATTTCCCAACCATTGGATATATTTCCATGGAGGACGGCGCCATCTTTGTTCAGGCATCACCCAGGGTCACCGTCTATCCCAGGACTGAGATGGCGGCTCAGAGATGACGCAATCCGGTATAATGGATAGATAAGTGAATTAAGGGATGTTTTTGTTGGATTTGGTATTTAATTTGGAGAGGAACATTGCGGGGGATAAATGTGGAGGCGTCCTGTCGCCTCATTGGCTATTAATGTCTTCTCTGCCCGGAGCCGATGGCTCGCAGTGCCGGCCGCCTGGATGGTATGAAGAAGGCCGCAATCAGTTTAATTGCGCAGAACGGGCCGGTCAGCCCGGAGAATGATGTTTGCAAATAGCCATTTGGTGCCTCACACTCCATTAAAGCCGCATTAGGGCTCAAGCTTCATTTGTCGGCTGCGGAGTGCAGGTAGGACTGCGAGGAGAGAGCGGCGCGCTACCGGCGGCCATCTGTCTCTGGCAGAGTCCATAATGAGGACCATCCATGATCTGGGAGCTAATTGGAGAGGAAAGAAACTCCTCTCTTCAATATTCAGAGAGGAGCTGAAGGGGACTTCCGTCACCAACACCCGCGGGGGAGGGGTTCTCTACCTCACCACCCCCCTCCCCCGTCGCTGACACCCATGGGCGTCTGCAAGGGGGGGGCAAGGGGGGGGCAAATTACCCCCCGGAAATTTTCTGGCCTACTCAAAAAGGGGGATCTATAGGAATCCTGCTCTAAAGGGGGATCTATGTGGATCCTGCTCTAAAGGGGGATCTATGGGGACCCTGCTTTAAAGGGGGATCTATGGGGATCCTGCTCTAAAGGGGGATCTATGGGGATCCTGCTCTAAAGGGGGATCTATGGGGACCCTGCTCTAAAGGGGGATCTATGGGGACCCTGCTTTAAAGGGGGATCTATGGGGATCCTGCTCTAAAGGGGGATCTATGGGGACCCTGGCCTGCTCTAAAGGGGAATCTATGGGGACCCTGCTCTAAAGGGGGATCTATGGGGACCCTGCTCTAAAGGGGGATCTATGGGAACCCTGCTCTAAAGGGGGATCTATGGGAACCCTGCTCTAAAGGGGGATCTATGGGGACCCTGCTCTAAAGGGGGATCTATGTGGACCCTGGCATGCTCTAAAGGGGGATCTATGGGGACCCTGCTCTAAAGGGGGATCTATGGGGACCCTGCTCTAAAGGGGGAATCTATGGGGACCCTGCTCTAAAGGGGGATCTATGTGGACCCTGGCCTGCTCTAAAGGGGAATCTATGGGGACCCTGCTCTAAAGGGGGATCTATGGGGACCCTGCTCTAAAGGGGGATCTATGGGGACCCTGGTCTGCTCTAAAGGGGGATCTATGGGGACCCTGGTCTGCTCTAAAGGGGGATCTATGGGGACCCTGCTTTAAAGGGGGATCTATGGGGACCCTGCTCTAAAGGGGGATCTATGGGGATCCTGGCCTGCTCTAAAGGGGAATCTATGAGGACCCTGCTCTAAGGGGGGATGTATGGGGACCCTGCTCTATAGGGGGGATCTATGGGGACCCTGCTCTAAAGGGGGATCTATGGGGATCCTGGCCTGGCTTGCTCTAAAAGGGGATCTATGGGGGACCCTGGCCTGGCCTGCTCTAAAGGGGGATCAATGGAGGGGGGAAGGGGCGGAGCATGGGTGACCTTAAAATGATGCCCCCCTGAAAACAGTTCTGTGGACACCCATGCCGACACCCCTGGGGGAGGAGTTCTCTACATCATGATACCCCCCCCCCCCCCCCATCAACATGATAATCCCTTCAGTTTTCATTATCTTTACAATACAGAACACTTTTCATTTCATACCTCCAGAAGATTTACCCCCCTTTCTGAGCAGGTAATTTCATGTGATACGGCACTGCCTTACTTTAACTGGTAATTGCGCGGTCGTGCGACGCTGCACCCAAATACAATTGTTATTTTTTCCCCCACAAGTACATCTTCTTTTGGTGGTATTTCATCACCTCTGCGGTTTTTATTTTTTGGGCTATAAACAAAAAAATTTAAAAAAAAATAATAATGAAATTATTCAGCGCAGCCTTTCTTCAGCCACAGCGAAAAATAAAAATATAAAATAAAATAAAATAAATTGAACCCCCGATTGCTGCTCACTCTTCACTTATCAATAATCATCCAATCCGAGACCACAGGAAGTGAGAATCGGGAGAATGAAAATGTATCAAAATAACAAAACGAAACAATAATATCCAATAAATCACAACACTAATCAGTGAGTCTGCGTCCGAAAAATGAAACAATCGTCCGCTTCAGAACAATCCATGCGTCCTTTCAACAAACTTCAATATATTTCCACCTCTGTGTATAAAGAATACTTATATATGAGAGAATTATCCCCCCCCCCCCCCCCCAGGGATAAGATGGCAGCTCACCTTATGTTCAGACCGGGACAAGGGGTGGCAGGGACAAGGGGTGGGCAGCAGGGACAAGGGGTGGCAGGGACAAGGGGTGGGCAGCAGGGACAGCTGCCCTGGGCGCAATCATTTATTACAGGAATGTGGGCACCCTAACCCTAAGGGAAGGGGGGATGCAGTTTGGCATCTTTGCCCTGGGCACTGGATGACCTTGTCCCAGCACTGTGTTACCTCCGTTCCCTGAGACGGATGACACCGGGTGTAAGCTCAGCTCACTCTCTTCATCTCCTGGTGTCACAGATGAATGATTTCCATCAGCCGGGTACAAAAACAAAAGAGAATGATCTATTTCTCTCTGTAAGCTCTTTATTAAAAGCAGGTAAAATATTGGATGTAATCTCACATAGATGCCACTCTACCGGTCCCGTACAAAGGGCAGATAACTCCGTGCCAGGGTGCTTCAAGTACTTAGCAGTGGCCACGGGAAAACATCTGAGGGTCTGGCTCCTGATTCCCCTAAAGCGTTGCGTCCTGGGCCCACCAGTTATCACTGACTGTGGAAACTTCACACTTGGATTCTGTGCCTCTCCACTCCTCCTCCAGACTCTGGGACCTTCATTTCCAAATCAAATGTAACATTTTCCTCAGTCAGTGATGATTTGGGGGGGCATGTCATCTGCTGGTGTTTATGTGTACTGTGTGCCTAGCCGGTGTTTATGTGTACTGTGTGCCTAGCCGGTGTTTATGTGTACTGTGTGCCTAGCCAGTGTTTATGTGCACTGTGTGCCTAGCCAGTGTTTATGTGCACTGTGTGCCTAGCCAGTGTTTATGTGCACTGTGTGCCTAGCCAGTGTTTATGTGTACTGTGTGCCTATCCGGTGTTTATGTGCACTGTGTGCCTATCCGGTGTTTATGTGTACTGTGTGCCTATCCGGTGTTTATGTGCACTGTGTGCCTATCCGGTGTTTATGTGTACTGTGTGCCTATCCGGTGTTTATGTGTACTGTGTGCCTATCCGGTGTTTATGTGCACTGTGTGCCTATCCGGTGTTTATGTGCACTGTGTGCCTATCCGGTGTTTATGTGCACTGTGTGCCTATCCGGTGTTTATGTGTACTGTGTGCCTATCCGGTGTTTATGTGTACTGTGTGCCTAGCCGGTGTTTATGTGCACTGTGTGCCTAGCCGGTGTTTATGTGCACTGTGTGCCTGACCGGTGTTTATGTGCACTGTGTGCCTAGCCGGTGTTTATGTGCACTGTGTGCCTAGCCGGTGTTTCAGGTGTCTAATCACAGCACCGCCAGTGCGCCCCCCTACCCATAAGTGCTGGATCATGTAGTAGATACTTGATCTGATGCAGGAGAGATGCTCTGCTGCTGTGGATAGTCAAGTGGTTAAACCCAGGGACATCATCACCGGGTCTCTGTGCTTCTCTATGTAATGCAGGCAGATCATGGCTGGTGGGAGGGGCGGGACATAACTTCCTGAAAACATGCAAATATGAAAAGACCTTGATAGGTGGTGTCAGTCCCTGTGGGCGTTCCTAAGCAGGCTTTATTTGCATAGGTAATGCCCACATGTGATGCTGAGCTAATGAACATAAGGGGTGGGGCCGGGGATAGTCAGGCCCAGGGAGGAAAGCGCTAGATGAGGCTGGACGTCCACCAACCAGGAAATGGGGCGGGGCTCTATCTGACTGGCTGCAGCTTCTAATGCACATTGTGAGAAGCTCCCAGTGTGCGGTGAAGGAGGATATAAAACTGAAGGGGAGGGGGGAGGATATAAGACTGAAGGGGGGGAGGGGGAGGATATAAGACTGAAGAGGGGAGGGGGAGGATATAAGACTGAAGGGGGGGAGGGGGATGATATAAGACTGAAGGGGAGGGGGGAGGATATAAGACTGAAGGGGAGGGGGGAGGATATAAGACTGAAGGGGGGGAGGGAGGATATAAGACTGAAGGGGGGGGGGGAGATATAAGACTGAAGGGGAGGGGGGAGATATAAGACTGAAGGGGAGGGGGGAGGATATAAGACTGAAGGGGAGGGGGGAGGATATAAGACTGAAGGGGGGAGGGGGAGGGGGAGGATATAAGACTGAAGGGGAGGGGGCGGGGTTTGGCTTAACAATTGGCGCTGTGAGCGGGACGAGGAGAGCGCTCAGAGGGGGAGGAGTGAACTCTAATGATCTATGAGGGGGAGGGGCTGAAGGGAGGATTTAAAAATGAAAATAAATAAATGAAAATTTAGATTTTCTTCTTTTATTTTTATCATCTTTCTTTGAGTTGAGAAATTTTACAATAATATGCGATCGGTAAACTCCGCCCCCATAATTCTGGAATAATCTGGAGGAGGGGGAAGGGAGAAGATAGACAACAAAACTGCAATTTTAGATATTTTGTTGCTTGTCCCGTTTCTGTGAATGTTTATTTTATTCTCATATTACATTTAGAAGGATTTGCAGGCTGGGAGCGCGCCTGCGCGGCGCGGCGCGGCACGTGGTGATCACCCCCGGAAGATCTGATTGGGTCTTTCAGTCCCGCTCAGCCGGCTCATTCCTGAACTCAGATTCGGCGTTCCTCTCTTATTGTGCGCCGGATGAAAAATCTAAACTGCTTGTTAATGACGCGCCATAAAATTCCCAGAAATATCGGGAGGCGGCGGCGGATCTCGGCGGCCTCCATTGTGTTGATGACACATTAACCGGCACAATATGATTTTCCGGGAACCTAATGACCCCGCGAGGTGCGTCCTCCCCGCCATTCCGCTCTCACGTCAATAATACACGCTGCTCGCCGCTCGCCGTAATGTCTATTATTACAATCCAGAGGGCGGAATATCAGCCAATAACAGTGATCAGAATCCAGAAATCGGCGAATACGCCGTGTCATGGCCGCCTCCCGTGTCTGCGCTCAGCAGGCTGATATATAAATAGAAGCGTGGCGGAAAATCAGCGACTCCACAACGCAGGCTGCATCTCAGCTGAACAGGGATGGAGAGGACGGCCGCTGGATTGGGTGACGCTCTCACATCTATGGGGGGTCCCCCATAATCCGGATCGGACACAGACCAGCCGGTCATCACTCCCAATCTGATCGTCTTCCCACCATCAGAACTGACCCCATTTTACTGTACAGCAGAGCTCAGGGAGAAAGAGGGAGAAGCAGCACAAGGAGCCAATCAGAGCCAGGAGCACGCTGATAGAAGAGGAAGAAAGGAAGTGACAAGTGATGAACACATCAGTCGGCTGTCCAATGATAGGATGCGAAGGAGACTGTAAGTGAAAGTGAAACTGCAGCAGAGAAAAATAAAATTCCACTCCACTGCTAGAAGTATCGGTTTTATTTCCTGTCCTGGAAGTATCGGTTTTATTTCCTGTCCTGGAAGTATCGGTTTTATTTCCTGTCCTGGAAGTATCGGTTTTATTTCCTGTCCTGGAAGTATCGGTTTTATTTCCTGTCCTGGAAGTATCGGTTTTATTTCCTGTCCTGGAAGTATCGGTTTTATTTCCTGTCCTGGAAGTATCGGTTTTATTTCCTGTCCTAGAAGTATCGGTTTTATTTCCTGTCCTGGAAGTATCGGTTTTATTTCCTGTCCTAGAAGTATCGGTTTTATTTCTTGTCCTGGAAGTATCGGTTTTATTTCCTGTCCTGGAAGTATCGCTTTTATTTCCTGTCCTAGAAGTATCGGTTTTATTTCCTGTCCTGGAAGTTCTCCTCTCTCTCACAGTGAAATGAATAGCGCGGTGGGTGGGCGGGGACGGCGCCCCGGTATTTTCGGTGACGTCTTTGTGTCTGCGGTGATTTATGGCCGCTCCCGTCTCCCGGAATCCTCCGGCGCTCCGATTATTTAGAAATCACGTCTACTTCACTGAAATGGTTTCCTAACAGCTGCTGCGAATCCTCCTGAGACCTGGCTGTCAGTCTGCGGATTCTTCTCCTCCATTTCTATCCTCGCACTGCGGCAGAAATTCGCCGTTTTCCCAATTCTGAGAAGAAACTTTCATTCCAAATTCATATAAAGCTGAACTTCAATCTGCTTGTTTTTTCTCTTCCCTGGCGGGGCTCTCTGATTGGCTGCAGCTTCTGATGCACAATGTGAGGAGCTCACAGTGTGCAGTGATATCAGAGGAAGCCGTTTCAGTCCAGGAGAGGAGACGCTACACCTGTGAAAGACTGAAGGGGGAGGAGCCGCTACACCTGTGCAAGACTGAAAGGGGAGGAGCCTCTACACCTGTGCAAGACTGAAGGGGGAGGAGCCGGTACACCTGTGCAAGACTGAAGGGGGAGGAGCCGCTACACCTGTGCAAGACAAAGTGGCACATAATTGTGAAGTGGAAGGAAAATGATAAATGGTTTTCAACATTTTTTCCAAATAAATATACCAAAAAAAGTGTGGCTGCATTTGTATTCACCCCCCTTTACTCCGATACCCCCAACTAAAATCTAGAAGAACCAATTACCTTCAGAAGTCACCTAATTAGTAAATAGAGTCCCCCTGTGTGCAATGTAATCTCAGTATAACTACAGCTATTCTGGGAAGCCCTCAGAGGTTTGTTAGAGAATCTTAGTGAACAAACAGCATCATGAAGGCCAAGGAACACAGCAGACAGGTCAGGGATAAAGTTGTGGAGAAGTGTAAAGCAGGGTTAGGTTATAAAAATATATCCCAAGCTTTGACCATCTCACAGAGCGCTGATCAATCCATCATGGGAAAATGGAAAGAGTATGGCACAACTGCAACCCTACCAAGACATGGCCGTCCCCCTAAACTGACCGGCCGGGCCCCTACCAAGACATGGCCGTCCACCTAAACTGACTGGCCGGGCCCCTACCAAGACATGGCCGTCCACCTAAACTGACTGGCCGGGCCCCTACCAAGACATGGCCGTCCACCTAAACTGACTGGCCGGGCCCCTACCAAGACATGGCCGTCTACCTAAACTGACTGGCCGGGCCCCTACCAAGACATGGCCGTCCACCTAAACTGACTGGCCGGGCCCCTACCAAGACATGGCCGTCCACCTAAACTGACTGGCCGGGCCCCTACCAAGACATGGCCGTCTACCTAAACTGACCGGCTGGGCCCCTACCAAGACATGGCCGTCCACCTAAACTGACCGGCCGGGCCCCTAACAAGACATGGCCGTCCACCTAAACTGACCGGCCGGGCCCCTACCAAGACATGGCCGTCCACCTAAACTGACCGGCTGGGCCCCTACCAAGACATGGCCGTCCACCTAAACTGACCGGCTGGGCCCCTAACAAGACATGGCCGTCCACCTACACTGACCGGCCGGGCCTCTACCAAGACATGGCTGTCCACCTAAACTGACCGGCTGGGCATCTACCAAGACATGGCCGTCCACCTAAACTGACCGGCTGGGCAAGGAGAGCATTCATCAGGGAAGCAGCCAAGAGGCCCATGGGAACTCTGGAGGAGCTGCAGAGATCCACAGCTCAGGTGGGAGAATCTGTCCACAGGACAACTATTAGTCGTGCGCTCCACAAATCTGCCCTTTATGGAAGAGTGAGAAGAAGAAAACCATAAGAAGTCCTGTTTGCATTCTGGGAGAAGCCATGTGGGGGAGGAGCTATGCTCAGAGGAGACTGAAACTCAACTTTTTGGCCTAAAAGCAAAACTCTATGTGTGGGGGAAAACTAACACTGCATATCACCCTGAACACACCATCCCAACTGTGAAACATGGTGGTGGCAGTATCATGGTGTGGGGATTATTTTCTTCAGCAGGGACAGGGAAGCTGGTCAGAGTTTATGGGAAGATGGATGGAGAAAAATACAGGACAATCTTAGAAGAAAATGATTGGTTGGAGGGGAGGGACATCCTGGAGTTACTCTTTTAAAACAATTTATTTTCAGGAGCTCTTGGCGGTGGAGTTGGAAAATCGGAACTTGTTATACCCAATCCTGTGCGGAGCCATGAAGAATCATTCCAGATCCGGGTAAAATGTTTAGGAAATGTGAAATCCGCGTTGTAAAGGCGTTTTACCAACAAGAGGAGAATGATAGAAGATGAAGGAGGAAATCATTCCATCCATGATCCATATAATACAGAATACGGAACATGCAGACATGGCGGAATATTCCGCACAGTGCCAGAAGTGGGAAACTTCCCTTCTTTGACCTTCCAAATCTCACACCGAATCATAAAACTTGGCAAATATGATACTAGGAACCAATCAGAGCAGGGCCGGCCCTACCATGGGTCCCGATGGGTCCATTAGACCTAGGCAGAATTTGGAGAGGGGCAGCAAATCGACTCCCAAGATTTTTTCCAGGAGTTTTGTGTGTCCTCAGTTTGTGGGGGTTTATGGGCAGCATTTCCCATCCCATACTGCCAACCGTAGTGCAAACTGATGAGTATGAGGAGGCGGAGCTTCTCCTCCAGGGAACCTCCCTCACATAATCGTGGTGTGCGCAATGACGTTGGACATCAGCGCGCTTCATCTCATGCAGGGCAGGCTGGATCCTCTAGGGGGCGGTGACCGCGGCAGACACAGGAGTGACAGGAGGACTGAGGACGGACAGACAGCGCACTCCATCTCATGCAGGACAGGGTGGATCCTCTAGGGGGCGGTGACCGCGGCAGACACAGGAGTGACAGAAGGACTGAGGACAGACAGACAGCGCACTGCATCTCTTGCAGGACAGGCTGGATCCTCTAGGGGGCGGTGACCGCGGCAGACACAGGAGTGACAGGAGGACTGAGGACAGACAGCGCACTCCATATCATGCAGGACAGGGTGGATCCTCTAGGGGGTGGTGACCGCGGCAGACACAGGAGTGACAGAAGGACTGAGGACAGACAGCGCACTCCATATCATGCAGGACAGGGTGGATCCTCTAGGGGGTGGTGACCGCGGCAGACACAGGAGTGACAGAAGGACTGAGGACAGACAGCGCACTCCATCTCATGCAGGACAGGGTGGATCCTCTGGGGGGCGGTGGGCGTGGCAGACACAGGAGTGACAGGAGGACTGAGGACAGACAGCGCACTCCATCTCATGCAGGACAGGGTGGATCCTCTAGGGGGCGGTGGCAGACCCAGGAGTGACAGGAGGACTGAGGACAGACAGCGCACTCCATATCATGCAGGACAGGGTGGATCCTCTAGGGGGTGGTGACCGCGGCAGACACAGGAGTGACAGAAGGACTGAGGACAGACAGCGCACTCCATCTCACGCAGGACAGGGTGGATCCTCTAGGGGGCGGTGGGCGTGGCAGACACAGGAGTGACAGGAGGACTGAGGACGGACAGACAGCGCACTGCATCTCTTGCAGGACAGGCTGGATCCTCTAGGGGGCGGTGACCGCGGCAGACACAGGAGTGACAGAAGGACTGAGGACAGACAGACAGCGCACTGCATCTCTTGCAGGACAGGCTGGATCCTCTAGGGGGCGGTGACCGCGGCAGACACAGGAGTGACAGGAGGACTGAGGACAGACAGCGCACTGCATCTCTTGCAGGACAGGCTGGATCCTCTAGGGGGCGGTGACCGCGGCAGACACAGGAGTGACAGGAGGACTGAGGACAGACAGCGCACTGCATCTCTTGCAGGACAGGCTGGATCCTCTAGGGGGCGGTGACCGCGGCAGACACAGGAGTGACAGGAGGACTGAGGACAGACAGCGCACTCCATATCATGCAGGACAGGGTGGATCCTCTAGGGGGTGGTGACCGCGGCAGACACAGGAGTGACAGAAGGACTGAGGACAGACAGCGCACTCCATCTCATGCAGGACAGGGTGGATCCTCTGGGGGGCGGTGGGCGTGGCAGACACAGGAGTGACAGGAGGACTGAGGACAGACAGCGCACTCCATCTCATGCAGGACAGGGTGGATCCTCTAGGGGGCGGTGGCAGACCCAGGAGTGACAGGAGGACTGAGGACAGACAGCGCACTCCATATCATGCAGGACAGGGTGGATCCTCTAGGGGGTGGTGACCGCGGCAGACACAGGAGTGACAGAAGGACTGAGGACAGACAGCGCACTCCATCTCACGCAGGACAGGGTGGATCCTCTGGGGGGCGGTGGGCGTGGCAGACACAGGAGTGACAGGAGGACTGAGGACAGACAGCGGGTGATTGGTGGATCGGTCCGGTGATGATTTATGGAAGAAGATAACTATATATATTATTTTCAAGATTTTATATATAATGGATGTGGGGGGTCTCTTGGTGGGCCTGAATTTTTTTTTGGAGGAGGGGCAACATTTCATTCTTGGACCCCGGCAGCACAATGTCCTGGGCCAGCCCTGAATCGGAGTTTTGTAACCCAGAGCGACCAATCAGAAGCCACCTTTTATTGTTCTGATCATTTCACATTAAACAATACTCTGACTTATAACATTAATAATGAAGCCAATGAGAAGCCATTCTTCATGTGAAGATCCGGCCTGGGATGGTTGGATGGAACCCTCCGGAGTTATTTAACAAACCGTAACTTCAATGACAATTTACCGAGATTTCCCGATGTTTGCCAAAACTTTGGAGAAACAAAAACTCGAATTTTCGCTGATCTCTATTGGTCAGGCTGGTAAATGACCTTCCGGGTGGAAACTCTACCTGACCCCCAACACATGGCATGCTGCCACCCATTGGGAGACTCAGGAGGGACTCTCTTGTGTAGAACCCCCGATGGCACTGAGTATTGGGAGAGGAAAGGGTGACAATGGAACTGGATATCATCTCAGAGGGAGCCTGTAGGGACACTGTAGGGAGCCTGTAGGGACACTGTAGGGACACTGTAGGGACACTGTAGTCCCTCTTGTTGGCTCGTGTCTTTTCTGAGCTCCATCAATGACAACAAAATAACAGCAAAGACCAGAAGACCTACAAAGAGCCGTGTGATTGAGGTCTGTGGTCACCAGTGGAGGGTCCAAGGAGACATCTGGCAGGACCCCCCAGGAAACCCCAAAAGATGGCGCCGGTACTGAGGCCGGTGTGCTTCGCTCAATCATGTCATGTGACCTGGGACCATATGAACCCTTGGGGGAGATTTACTAAAACTGGAGCACACAGAATCTGTATGGGAGCCAATCAGCTTCTCCCTTCAGCTTCTTCCATGCGGCATTGACAATAAAACCTGGAAGCTGATTGGTTTCTATGCAGAGCTGCTCCAGATTTCGCACTCCCCCCTGAGTCAGTGCGTGCGGTCCTATGATTCAGTCCTTGTGATGAGGACCGTACCGGTGGAGGACAATGACGTTCTGAAGGCACCAATCAGCTACAAACGCCGAGATTTCATTTCACTTTGCAGCTGATGTAAATTTGCTGTTTTCTGGCATTTCATTGCGATAGAAACCCAAATTATCCGACGTCCCGGCAAAATGAGTCCAAAATGAATTCCAATCTGTTAAAGACAAATGGATCCGCGCTGCCCGGCTCCCCGCAGTCATGTGACTCCGCTGGGATGAGAAGAGGTCTACTTCAACCAGGACTGGCAATCTACACAGGGCCCCTGCAGCTGGTCTATGGGGGATGGAGGGGCCCCTGCAGCTGGTCTATGGGGGATGGAGGGGCCCCTGCAGCTGGTCTATGGGGGATGGAGGGGCCCCTGCAGCTGGTCTATGGGGGATGGAGGGGCCCCTGCAGCTGGTCTATGGGGGATGGAGGGGCCCCTACAGCTGGTCTATGGGGGATGGAGGGGCCCCTGCAGCTGGTCTATGGGGGATGGAGGGGCCCCTACAGCTGGTCTATGGGGGATGGAGGGGCCCCTGCAGCTGGTCTATGGGGATGGAGGCAGGGCTGCTGATAAGGCAGTACAGCCAGCCCTCCTGTACCAGGCCCATGACCAATCAGTTCAAAAGGAGGGCCCAGGCACCTGCTGAGCAGCAGCAACTGCTGTACTGCCTTATTGCCAATTCCTGTGGCTCCCCCTGCAGCTCTGCTGACTTTTTCTCTGTTTTCTTCCTTCGGCTGCACTACAGGGGGATTGGTATCTGCATCCCCACCCCACTGCTGTCCAGACCCCCCTTCTGTGTGGCCCTCTCCCCTGCAGCATTGCCAACTTCTCTCCACTTCTCCCCAATTCTTCAGCCAGCAGCTGCGGAGGGCACACAGGGGGATGTTTCAGGATGGAGAGAGGGGGTGTGCAGTAAATATCTTCTATTTACCAGCCTCTTTCTTTCCTGAATTGACACAGTGAGCGATCGTTACTGATCACTCATTCTGTCCATTCATCACTGAAGCATAGTAAATTGTGTACATATGTGAAAAAAAAAAGGGGAGAGCCCTGTCAGGTAGGCTGTATGGGGCCCCGTGATTTCTAACAGCAGCCCTGGATGGAGGGGCCCCTGCAGCTGGTCTATGGGGGATGGAGGGGCCCCTACAGCTGGTCTATGGGGGATGGAGGGGCCCCTGCAGCTGGTCTATGGGGGATGGAGGGGCCCCTGCAGCTGGTCTATGGGGGATGGAGGGGCCCCTGCAGCTGGTCTATGGGGGATGGAGGGGCCCCTGCAGCTGGTCTATGGGGGATGGAGGGGCCCCTGCAGCTGGTCTATGGGGGATGGAGGGGCCACAAAGCTGATGTCCAGTTCACAAAAAATGTGTTCTTCCCACTCTTCATTCACTGATAGCTCTGACGCACCCACAATGGGTTCCTCCAATCAGAGCCAACAGTGCCGGGACTGCAACTGAAATACAAGAGGCAGCCACAACGGGTGTCAGAGCTACAGAGAGGGTTAGTGTTGGGGTTACAGGGAGGGTTAGTGTTGGGGTTACAGAGAGGGTTAGTGTTGGGGTTACAGGGAGGGTTAGTGTTGGGGTTACAGGGAGGGTTAGTGTTGGGGTTACAGAGAGGGTTAGTGTTAGGGTTACAGGGAGGGTTAGTGTTAGGGTTACAGGGAGGGTTAGTGTTAGGGTTACAGAGAGGGTTAGTGTTAGGGTTACAGAGAGGGTTAGTGTTAGGGTTACAGGGAGGGTTAGTGTTAGGGTTACAGGGAGGGGTTAGTGTTAGGGTTACAGAGAGGGTTAGTGTTAGGGTTACAGGGAGGGTTAGTGTTAGGGTTACAGGGAGGGTTAGTGTTGGGGTTACAGGGAGGGTTAGTGTTAGGGTTACAGGGAGGGTTAGTGTTAGGGTTACAGGGAGGGTTAGTGTTGGGGTTACAGGGAGGGTTAGTGTTAGGGTTACAGGGAGGGTTAGTGTTAGGGTTACAGGGAGGGTTAGTGTTGGGGTTACAGGTAGGGTCAGTGTTTTCTGGGAGGGTTAGTGTTAGGGTTACAGGGAGGGTTAGTGTTAGGGTTACAGAGAGGGTTAGTGTTAGGGTTACAGGGAGGGTTAGTGTTAGGGTTACAGGGAGGGTTAGTGTTGGGGTTACAGGGAGGGTTAGTGTTAGGATTACAGGGAGGGGTTAGTGTTAGGGTTACAGGGAGGGTTAGTGTTGGGGTTACAGGGAGGGTTAGTGTTAGGATTACAGGGAGGGTTAGTGTTAGGGTTACAGAGAGGGACAGTGTTGGGGTTACAGGGAGGGTTAGTGTTAGGGTTACAGGGAGGGGTTAGTGTTAGGGTTACAGAGAGGGACAGTGTTAGGGTTACATGGAGGGTTAGTGTTAGGGTTACAGGGAGGGTTAGTGTTAGGGTTACAGGGAGGGTTAGTGTTAGGGTTACAGGGAGGGTTAGTGTTAGGGTTACAGGGAGGGTTAGTGTTAGGATTACAGGGAGGGTTAGTGTTGGGGTTACAGGGAGGGTTAGTGTTAGGGTTACAGAGAGGGACAGTGTTGGGGTTACAGGGAGGGTTAGTGTTAGGGTTACAGAGAGGGTTAGTGTTAGGGTTACAGGGAGGGTTAGTGTTAGGGTTACAGAGAGGGTTAGTGTTAGGGTTACAGGGAGGGTTAGTGTTAGGGTTACAGGGAGGGTTAGTGTTGGGGTTACAGGGAGGGTTAGTGTTAGGATTACAGGGAGGGGTTAGTGTTAGGGTTACAGGGAGGGTTAGTGTTGGGGTTACAGGGAGGGTTAGTGTTAGGGTTACAGGGAGGGGTTAGTGTTAGGGTTACAGAGAGGGACAGTGTTAGGGTTACATGGAGGGTTAGTGTTAGGGTTACAGGGAGGGTTAGTGTTAGGGTTACAGGGAGGGTTAGTGTTAGGGTTACAGGGAGGGTTAGTGTTAGGGTTACAGGGAGGGTTAGTGTTAGGATTACAGGGAGGGTTAGTGTTGGGGTTACAGGGAGGGTTAGTGTTAGGGTTACAGAGAGGGACAGTGTTGGGGTTACAGGGAGGGTTAGTGTTAGGGTTACAGAGAGGGTTAGTGTTAGGGTTACAGGGAGGGTTAGTGTTAGGGTTACAGAGAGGGTTAGTGTTAGGGTTACAGGGAGGGTTAGTGTTAGGGTTACAGGGAGGGTTAGTGTTGGGGTTACAGGGAGGGTTAGTGTTAGGATTACAGGGAGGGGTTAGTGTTAGGGTTACAGGGAGGGTTAGTGTTGGGGTTACAGGGAGGGTTAGTGTTAGGATTACAGGGAGGGGTTAGTGTTAGGGTTACAGGGAGGGTTAGTGTTGGGGTTACAGGGAGGGTTAGTGTTAGGGTTACAGAGAGGGACAGTGTTGGGGTTACAGGGAGGGTTAGTGTTAGGGTTACAGGGAGGGGTTAGTGTTAGGGTTACAGGGAGGATTAGTGTTGGGGTTACAGGGAGGATTAGTGTTGGGGTTACAGAGAGGGTTAGTGTTAGGGTTACAGGGAGGGTTAGTGTTGGGGTTACAGGGAGGATTAGTGTTGGGGTTACAGAGAGGGTTAGTGTTAGGGTTACAGGGAGGGTTAGTGTTAGGGTTACAGGGAGGGTTAGTGTTGGGGTTACAGGGAGGGTTAGTGTTGGGGTTACAGGGAGGGTTAGTGTTAGGGTTACAGGGAGGGTTAGTGTTAGGGTTACAGGGAGGATTAGTGTTAGGGTTACAGGGAGGGTTAGTGTTAGGGTTACAGGGAGGGTTAGTGTTAGGGTTACAGGGAGGGTTAGTGTTAGGGTTACAGAGCGGGACAGTGTTAGGGTTACAGGGAGGGTTAGTGTTAGGGTTACAGGGAGGGTTAGTGTTAGGGTTACAGAGAGGGACAGTGTTAGGGTTACAGGGAGGGTTAGTGTTAGGGTTACAGGGAGGGACAGTGTTGGGGTTACAGGGAGGGTTAGTGTTAGGGTTACAGGGAGGGTTAGTGTTGGGGTTACAGAGAGGGTTAGTGTTAGGGTTACAGGGAGGATTAGTGTTAGGGTTACAGGGAGGGTTAGTGTTAGGGTTACAGGGAGGGTTAGTGTTAGGGTTACAGAGAGGGACAGTGTTAGGGTTACAGGGAGGGTTAGTGTTAGGGTTACAGGGAGGGACAGTGTTGGGGTTACAGGGAGGGTTAGTGTTGGGGTTACAGGGAGGGTTAGTGTTAGGGTTACAGGGAGGGTTAGTGTTAGGGTTACAGGGAGGGTTAGTGTTAGGGTTACAGGGAGGGGTTAGTGTTAGGGTTACAGAGAGGGACAGTGTTAGGGTTACAGGGAGGGTTAGTGTTAGGGTTACAGGGAGGGACAGTGTTGGGGTTACAGGGAGGGTTAGTGTTGGGGTTACAGGGAGGATTAGTGTTAGGGTTACAGGGAGGGTTAGTGTTGGGGTTACAGGGAGGATTAGTGTTGGGGTTACAGAGAGGGACAGTGTTAGGGTTACAGGGAGGGTTAGTGTTAGGGTTACAGGGAGGGACAGTGTTGGGGTTACAGGGAGGGTTAGTGTTGGGGTTACAGGGAGGGTTAGTGTTAGGGTTACAGGGAGGGGTTAGTGTTAGGGTTACAGGGAGGGGTTAGTGTTAGGGTTACAGGGAGGGGTTAGTGTTAGGGTTACAGGGAGGGACAGTGTTGGGGTTACAGGGAGGGTTAGTGTTGGGGTTACAGGGAGGGTTAGTGTTAGGGTTACAGGGAGGGTCAGTGTTAGGGTTACAGGGAGGGGTTAGTGTTAGGGTTACAGGGAGGGTTAGTGTTAGGGTTACAGGGAGGGTCAGTGTTAGGGTTACAGGGAGGATTAGTGTTAGGGTTACAGGGAGGATTAGTGTTAGGGTTATAGGTAGGGTCAGTGTTTTCTGGGAGGGTTAGTGTTAGGGTTACAGGGAGGGTTAGTGTTAGGGTTACAGGGAGGGTCAGTGTTAGGGTTACAGGGAGGGGTTAGTGTTAGGGTTACAGGGAGGGTTAGTGTTAGGGTTACAGGGAAGGTTAGTGTTAGGGTTACAGGGAGGGGTTAGTGTTAGGGTTACAGGGAGGGACAGTGTTGGGGTTACAGGGAGGGTTAGTGTTGGGGTTACAGGGAGGGTTAGTGTTAGGGTTACAGGGAGGGTTAGTGTTAGGGTTACAGGGAGGGTCAGTGTTAGGGTTACAGGGAGGATTAGTGTTAGGGTTACAGGGAGGATTAGTGTTAGGGTTATAGGTAGGGTCAGTGTTTTCTGGGAGGGTTAGTGTTAGGGTTACAGGGAGGGTTAGTGTTAGGGTTACAGGGAGGGTCAGTGTTAGGGTTACAGGGAGGGGTTAGTGTTGGGGTTACAGGGAGGGTTAGTGTTAGGGTTACAGGGAAGGTTAGTGTTAGGGTTATAGGTAGGGTTAGTGTTAGGGTCAGCATCCTAGGGAGAGTGTTGTTGGGTGTTAGAATTACAGAAATGATAAGTGTTAGGGCTACAGGGGTTAGTGTTAGGATTACAAGAAGAATTAGTGCTATTTAGGGGGTCAGCGTTACATTATGATGATTCTAAAACCTCTTTTTTTTAACCTGAAATAAAAAAGAGCCGAATACTTACCTGCTCTGTAATAATGTTGCACAGGGGGGCCCCGAACCTCCTCTTCTGGCACTCGCTGCTCCTCCTCTTCTGGGGTCCCCGGCTGGCACTCCTCACTCCTCTTCTTCTGTATCTGCCCTCAAGTCATAACAAGGTGCGTACCGCCTCCCAAGCCGGGCTGTGTGTGTCCATAGACACATGTAACGTGGCTTAGGCCCCACCCTCTGTTCCCTTCTCACTGGATTTGATTGATGGAAGCGTTAGCCAATCATGGCTCCCCCTGCTGTCAGTCTGCCCTGTGAGACCAGAAAGAAAGAGCAGCTCTGCTCCAAACGGGCAGAGCGATGGATCGATCCCGGACTCCGGCAAGTGTTTAGGGGTGGGGTGGGGGAGGGAGTTTATTTAGCCTAATATAAGAAATATAACCCCCCCCCCCCGTAACTGTAAACCCATTTTTAATATTGGGGAAACGCGTCGCTCTCTACACACAGAGAGATGCCGGAGATCTCCTTGGAGACGATTTGCACTAAAAGCGAATAAATCCGCAAAGGCCAAACATAAGAAAAATGCCCCAAAATCTGCAGAAATAGAGATTAGCGATTCCCCTTTAATTCTCCCTCAGCTGGGAATGCCCTCCATCTGTTCCGTGTTCTGCCCCCCCTCCCCCGATGCCCGCACCCACCTACACAAACTGCTACATTGACAAATCGCCGGCTATTTTTACTCCTCGATTTCACACCAGATTGTCAGACGTAAAGACTTCGCTCTGCAATCCTCCGGGGTGAGAATTCTTTATTATCATCAGCCGAGCGGCTTGTGAAGACTTGCGATGATTAAAACGCACGCCGACAAATAAATATCATTGTCCTCTCCAATACCGAGGAGAGAAACTCATTGTAGCTCCTCCCCCTCTCCAATACCGAGGAGAAAAACTCATTGTAGCTCCTCCCCCTTTCCAATACTGAGGAGAAAAACTCATTGTAGCTCCTCCCCCTCTCCAATACCGAGGAGAGAAACTCATTGTAACTCCTCCCCCTCTCCAATACCGAGGAGAGAAACTCAATGTAGCTCCTCCCCCTCCAATACCGAGGAGAGAAACTCATTGTAGCTCCTCCCCCTCTCCATGGCGGGAATTAAAAAAGGAAAAGTTTAATGATTTCTGGGACGAGTTCATCCGCAGACCGCGCTCCTTCCACCGCCGATACACGGAAAGAGCGCCGGGAAACGTCACTTTGTAATTGTGTGCAGGCTAGTGGTGGTGTAATGGTGTGGGGGGGGGTCTTGACACTCTTTGGGCCCCTGTAGTGGTATAAGCCCCACCCCCTACCTGAATATTGTTGCTGACCATGTCCATCCCTTTATGACTACAGTGTCCCCATCTTCTGATGGCTCCTCCCATCTTCTGATGGCTCCTCCCATCTTCTGATGGCTCCTCCCAGCAGGATAATGCACCATGTCACAAAGCTCCAATCATCTCACCACTGGTTTCTTCACCATGACAATGAGGTCACTGTCCTCCAATGGCCTCCACACTCCCCACATCTCATCCAATAGAGAGCCTTTGGGATGTGGTGGAACGGGAGATTGGCATCATGGATGTGCAGCCGACAAATCTGCAACAACTGTGTGATGCTATCATGTCACTATGGAGGAAAATCTCTGAGGAAAGTTTCCCGCACCTTGTTGTATCTATGCCACCAAGAATGAAGGAAAAGGGGGTCCAACCCGCTACTAGCAAGGAGTACCTAATAAAGAATCTGCCGCTCACTGGATATTTTCTCTTTTTCCCACCATTCTCTGTAATCCCGAGAGATCCCAGAAATGCTCAGACCGGCCCGTCTGCCACCAACAACCAATCCACGTTCAAAATCCAGAAAAAAAATCTGTGAACTCCTCTCAGCCTGGAGCCCTCAGCCCCCTGTAGGTGACAGTAGACGGGGGGCCCTCTATGCTACCTCTGGGGGGCCCTGTGACTCCTCTCAGCCTGGAGCCCTCGGCCCCCTGTAGGTGACAGTAGACGGGGCCCTCTATGCTACCTCTGGGGGGCCCTGTGAACTCCTCTCAGCCCGGAGCCCTCGGCCCCCTGTAGGTGACAGTAAACGGGGCCCTCTATACTACCTCTGGGGGGCCCTGTGAACTCCTCTCAGCCCGGAGCCCTCAGCCCCCTGTAGGTGACAGTAGACGGGGCCCTCTATGCTCTCTCTGGGGGGCCCTGTGAACTCCTCTCAGCCTGGAGCCCTCGGCCCCCTGTAGGTGACAGTAGACGGGGCCCTCTATGCTACCTCTGGGGGGCCCTGTGAACTCCTCTCAGCCCGGAGCCCTCGGCCCCCTGTAGGTGACAGTAAACGGGGCCCTCTATACTACCTCTGGGGGGCCCTGTGAACTCCTCTCAGCCCGGAGCCCTCAGCCCCCTGTAGGTGACAGTAGACGGGGCCCTCTATGCTCTCTCTGGGGGGCCCTGTGAACTCCTCTCAGCCTGGAGCCCTCGGCCCCCTGTAGGTGACAGTAGACGGGGCCCTCTATACTACCTCTGGGGGGCCCTGTGAACTCCTCTCAGCCCGGAGCCCTCGACCCCCTGTAGGTGACAGTAGACGGGGCCCTCTATGCTACCTCTGGGGGGCCCTGTGAACTCCTCTCAGTCCAAAGCCCTCGGCCCCCTTTAGGTGACAGTAGACGGGGCCCTCTATGCTACCTCTGGGGGGGCCTTGTGAACTCCTCTCAGCCCGGAGCCCTCGGCCCCCTGTAGGTGACAGTAGACGGGGCCCTCTATGCTACCTCTGGGGGGGCCCTGTGAACTCCTCTCAGCCTGGAGCCCTCGGCCCCCTGTAGGTGACAGTAAACGGGGCCCTCTATGCTACCTCTGGGGGGCCCTGTGAACTCCTCTCAGTCCAGAGCCCTCGGCCCCTGTAGGTGACAGTAAACGGGGCCCTCTATGCTTTCTGGGGGGTGGGCCTGTGAACTCCTCTCAGCCCGGAGCCCTCGACCCCCTGTAGGTGACAGTAAATGGGGACCTCTATGCTACCTCTGGGGGGCCCTGTGAACTCCTCTCAGCCTGGAGCCCTCGGCCCCCTTTAGGTGACAGTAGACGGGGCCCTCTATGCTACCTCTGGGGGGCCCTGTGAACTCTTCTCCTCTGAGCCCTCGGCCCCCTGTAGGTGACAGTAAACGGGGCCCTCTATGCTACCTCTGGGGGGCCCTGTGAACTCCTCTCAGTCCAGAGCCCTCGGCCCCTGTAGGTGACAGTAAACGGGGCCCTCTATGCTTTCTGGGGGGTGGGCCTGTGAACTCCTCTCAGCCCGGAGCCCTCGACCCCCTGTAGGTGACAGTAAATGGGGACCTCTATGCTACCTCTGGGGGGCCCTGTGAACTCCTCTGAGCCTGGAGCCCTCGGCCCCCTGTAGGTGACAGTAGACGGGCCCTCTATTCTACCTCTGGGGGGCCCTTTGAACTCCTCTCAGCCCGGAGCCCTCGGCCCCCTGTAGGTGACAGTAGACGGGTCCTCTATTCTACCTCTGGGGGGCCCTTTGAACTCCTCTCAGCCCGGAGCCCTCGGCCCCCTGTAGGTGACAGTAGACGGGGCCCTCTTTGCTACCTCTGGGGGCCCTGTGAACTCCTCTCAGCCTGGAGCCCTCGGCCCCCTTTAGGTGACAGTAAACAGGGTCCTCTATGCTACCTCTGGGGGCCCCTGTGAACTCCTCTCAGCCCGGAGCCCTCGGCCCCTGTAGGTGACAGTATTCGGGGCCCCCGCTCAGCCAGCTCCTCGGCAGAGGGCACGTCCCAGTGACTGAGACCAAAGCCATGAAATTCTCATTTCTCCGGACCTCGGTTTCTATTTCATCGGAGGTCAATGTCAATAAAGCAATGTCAGAGTTGATCTGCAGTGATTGGGGGCTGGGAGGGGACACCGCTGGGTGACACAGGGTAAGGGTGGGGGGGGGGGACAGCGAGCGTCTGGGTCCTCACGTCTTATCTCAGCGCCACATGAAGCACTCGGCCTCCAGAACAAATCTCTGTGACAAAGGAGCTGGGAAGTGATAATAATATCCCGGCCGGCCGCACCGAGTATAAAGAGTCATTATTACCGGATCAGGACAAGAGAGCGCGCAATCCATTCCCATTACCTTACCGCCAAAATATGGAAATTCCCCCACTCCTGACTGGCGGTATTATTACCATCATTTATTTCTATGGAGTCAGGGTGTGAGTACATAATACCTTCACTGAGGAATCAACAGAGGGGGTCCATGGGAAGGAGGTAAAAGTGAAGGGGGTCCATGGGAAGGGGTCCATGGGAAGGAGGTCCGTGGGAAGGAGGTCCATGGGAAGGAGGTCCGTGGGAAGGGGTCCATGGGAAGGAGGTCCATGGGAAGGGGGTCCATGGGAAGGGGGTCCGTGGGAAGGAGGTCCATGGGAAGGGGGTCCATGGGAAGGGGTCCATGGGAAGGAGGTCCATGGGAAGGGGGTCCATGGGAAGGGGGTCCATGGGAAGGGGTTCTATGGGAAGGAGGTCCATGGGAAGAAGGTCCACGGGAAGGGGGTCCATAGAAGGGGTTCCATGGGAAGGAGGTCCATGGGAAGGGGGTCCATAGAAGGGGTTCCATGGGAAGGAGGTCCATGAGAAGGAGGTCCATGGGAAAGAGGTCCGTCGGAAGGGGGTCCATAGTAGGGGTTCCATGGGAAGGAGGTGCATGGGAAGGGGGTCCATGGAAGGGGGGTCAATGAGAAGGAGGTCCATAGGAAGGAGGTCCATGGGAAAGAGGTCTATGTGAAGGGGGTCCATGGAAGGGGGGGTCGATGAGAAGGAGGTCCATAGGAAGGAGGTCCATAGGAAGGAGGTCCATAGGAAGGAGGTCCATGGGAAGGAGGTCCATGGGAAGGATTGATTCATGTGGACTTCTACATTTTTGAAAAAATCCATTATACATTTAGGGTTTTGAATATCAAACTTTTTAGCAGGATGGAGATGTGATAGAAAATCTGGTTTGGTCCATGGCTGGCTCTGGCTTGCTCTGGTCTGGTTGACTCTGATCAGCTCTGGTGTGGTCTGGTCTGGTCAGGTCTGGTCTGGTTCATGGCTGCCTCTGGTCTGTTCTGTTTTGGTCAGGTCTGGTCGACTCTGGCTTGCTCTGGTCTGGTTGGCTCTAATCAGTTCTGGTTCATGGCCAGCTCTGATCTGGTCGGCTCTGCTCAGGTAGTCGGCTCTGGTCTGGTTGGCTCTGGTCTGGTTGGCTCTGGTCTGGTTGGCTCTGGTCTGATTGGCTCTGGTCTGGTTGGCTCTGCTCAGGTAGTCGGCTCTGGTCTGGTTGGCTCTGGTCTGATTGGCTCTGGTCTGATTGGCTCTGGTCTGGTTGGCTCTGGTCTGGTTGGCTCTGGTCTGGTTGGCTCTGATCTGATTGGCTCTGGTCTGGTTGGCTCTGCTCAGGTAGTCTTCTCTGCTCTGGTTGGCTCTGGTCTGATTTGCTCTGGTCTGGTTGTCTCTCTTCAGGTAGTTGGCTCTGGTCTGATTGGCTCTGGTCTGATTGGCTCTGCTCAGGTAGTTGGCTCTGGTCTGGTTGGCTCTGGTCTGGTTGGCTCTGGTCTGGTTGGCTCTGCTCAGGTAGTCCGCTCTGGTCTGGTTGGCTCTGGTCTGATTGGCTCTGGTCTGGTTGGCTCTGCTCAGGTAGTTGGCTCTGGTCTGGTTGGCTCTGTTCAGGTAGTCCGCTCTGGTCTGGTTGGCTCTGGTCTGATTGGCTCTGGTTGGCTCTGCTCAGGTAGTTGGCTCTGGTCTGATTGGCTCTGGTCTGGTTGGCTCTGCTCAGGTAGTTGGCTCTGGTTTGGTTGGCTCTGGTCTGATTGGCTCTGGTCTGGTTGGCTCTGCTCAGGTAGTTGGCTCTGGTCTGGTTGGCTCTGGTCTGGTTGGCTCTGGTCTGGTTGGCTCTGGTTGGCTCTGGTCTGGTTGGCTCTGTTCAGGTAGTCGGCTCTGGTCTGGTTGGCTCTGGTCTGGTTGGCTCTGGTCTGGCTGGCTCTGTTCAGGTAGTCGGCTCTGGTCTGGTTGGCTCTGCTCAGGTAGTTGGCTCTGGTTTGGTTGGCTCTGGTCTGGTTGGCTCTGGTTGGCTCTGGTCTGGTTGGCTCTGTTCAGGTAGTTGGCTCTGGTTTGGTTGGCTCTGGTCTGGTTGGCTCTGGTCTGGTTGGCTCTGCTCAGGTAGTTGGCTCTGGTCTGGTTGGCTCTGGTCTGGTTGGCTCTGGTCTGGTCAGGTTCGGTCTTGTCCATGACCAGCTCTGGTTCCTTCTATGGAAGTCGGTGTATGAGGCTCAGTGTGCATTGGGTGGATCAGCGTCGGACGTATAAAACATTATTTACACCTTCATTCCTCGCACTCACTAACCTCGGATGCCGGTGACCTTTACAGCTGATTGGCTCCATTGCATTCTACCTGTAGGGCATTTTAAATAAAAATTCCCTTCACCCTCCGCGGTCACCGCGTGTACAGAGATTAACCGCCTGAGTCCCGGATCTTCTGCACATCACAGACCCTTCCCCCGTCTTTTCAGGTAATTGTACCACTGAATATAGGACACACTTTGGTTTATATGAACAGTTTGAAGTCAGTTCCTCAATGGATGATAATATCATTTTTTATTAAATGCTTTCTTTCCTATTTTTTCATCATTTTCCCCATCCCATTGCTGCTGATCTCCTTCAGCCTCTTTATGTCACTTCCTGTCTACTCTTCCCACATCCTTGCTCTGGACCGGCTTCCTGATAGTGACAACGCCGTGTACATTGTGTGTCAGGGTGTGACAACCCAGGAGCACAATTGGGAGACAGTTGTCACCCTATAACAGGAAGTCCCATAAAAATATAGAAAACTTTTTGGATTCCTGATGTTGTTTAACCCTTGAAGGGTGCAGCAACCGTCAGCATTTCATACAGCTGCGGGACCGTTCCCTGGAGTTTGTGGTTTGGTATTGTTTAGGTGAACGGGTTGTGTTTGGCAGCGATACGGCCTGTTGAGTGTGACTAGTGGTAAAAAAAGAGTCACGGCTTGTGTAACTTACCCTCCCCCTCTTAAGGGAGGACGGTAAAAAAGAAGACCAATTGCCTGTTTTTTACCATCCCCTGGAAAGAAGTATAAGCAAGGCCTGACTCCAGTTTTCCGGTGAATTGGAATGCCATTCAAAAAAGGGAGACCCGCGAGGCAGGGCCGGGAGACGGGGTGGGCGGAAGGGGCTGCTGCCCTGGGAACTCTGGCATCATGTGAGGTGAGGGGGCGCCACAAGGAGATTGGGGGGGGGATTTATGTTGGAAGGTGGAATTTGGGGGCAGCAGAGAGTAAGTATTGATAAAATAATAATCCTCAGTTACCGCCCAAACTGTGTGACTATCTCCGCGCTTTAGGATGCACCAGCAGGGGCGTGGCCAGACGACGCACCCAATCGAAGTTTACGGCAGCAAAGGACATCCGGAACTACCCGATCTGGCGTGGAGCCATATCGGATGAGGAGAAGGGGTCCCGATACTGCCTTTATGAGATATGCTGTGATTTATCCAACTACAAGTGAGTGCATTATGTGTTGTTTTACTTTGGAATAAAGCTTTATGAGACGTATTGCACTAGTGGAGATATCTGTTTATTTTCCACATATTTGGGAGACATTGGCAGAAAAAGGGACGCTATACTGGATTGGGAACCATCTCTTGCTTGATTTAACCTATCCTATGGTGACATGTGGATTTGTGATCAATATGCGAGTGGTGCTCACTTATGAGAGTAGGTGAGCATATCTATCCGATGAGTGACCATTTCTTAGTGTCCCCCTGCACTTGGTGGTGGATTTGTGGTGACCCGACCAGACTACACGGAGGTTTGCAATACTTACCCAACAACTACCGTTAATAACATTGGACTTTCATGTTTATTGAAGATCTGGAAGGAGGATTGATGTTTATATTCACCCGTTAATAGACTTATGGTATTAGTCGATTAAAGACTGTGAGGACTAAGTTTTTACCACACTGTATATTTAGTGGACATCCACTGTCTATTTTAGGAACTCTTATATAGTGTTTCAGCGCTACTATCATTCCATTGAGAGGGTAAGTATTGTTCTAAGAGAGGAAATGTGGGGGGGAGTGGTGATATAGGGGGATTTGTGTTAGGAAATGGGATGGGGAAGAAGGTTTGTGCTAGAAGGGGGGATTTGGGGGGAATTTGTCCTGGGAGGAGGGGATTTGGGGGGAATTTGTCCTGGGAGGAGGGGATTTGGGGGGAATTTGTGCTGGGAGGAGGGGATTTGGGGGAATTTGTGCTGGGAGGAGGGGATTTGGGGGGAATTTGTGCTGGGAGGAGGGGATTTGGGGGAATTTGTGCTGGGAGGGGGGGATTTGGGGGGAATTTGTGCTGGGGGGAGGGGATTTGGGGGGAATTTGTGCTGAGAGGAGGGGATTTGGGGGAATTTGTCCTGGGAGGAGGGGATTTGGGGGGAATTTGTGCTGGGAGGAGGGGATTTGGGGGAATTTGTGCTGGGAGGAGGGGATTTGGGGGGAATTTGTGCTGGGAGGAGGGGATTTGGGGGAATTTGTGCTGGGAGGGGGGGATTTGGGGGGAATTTGTGCTGGGGGGAGGGGATTTGGGGAGAATTTGTGCTGGGAGGGGGGATTTGGGGGGAATTTGTGCTGGGAGGGGGGATTTGGGGGGAATTTGTGCTGGGAGGGGGGAATTTGTGCTGGGAGGGGGGGATTTGGGGGGAATTTGTGCTGGGAGAGAACATTTGAAGTGGGGGAAGATGTGTACCAGGGGAGCACATTTTAGGGGTAGATGATTTGTGCTGGGAGGGGGTATTTGGGGGGAATTTGTGCTGGGAGGGGGTATTTGGGGGGAATTTGTGCTGGGAGGGGGGATTTGGGGGGAATTTGTGCTGGGAGGAGGGGATTTGGGGGAATTTGTGCTGGGAGGGGGGATTTGGGGGGAATTTGTGCTGGGGGGAGGGGATTTGGGGGGAATTTGTGCTGGGAGGGGGGATTTGGGGGGAATTTGTGCTGGGAGGGGGGGATTTGGGGGTAATTTGTGCTGGGAGGGGGGAATTTGTGCTGGGGGAGGGGATTTGGGGGAAATTTGTGCTGGGAGGGGATTTGGGGGGAATTTGTGCTGGGAGGCGGGATTTGGGGGGAATTTGTGCTGGGATCGGGGAATTTGTGCTGGGAGGGGGGATTTGGGGGGAATTTGTGCTGGGAGGGGGGGATTTGGGGGGAATTTGTGCTGGGAGGAGGGGATTTGGGGGGAATTTGTGCTGGGAGGGGGGGATTTGGGGGGAATTTGTGCTGGGAGGGGGACATTTGAAGTGGGGGAAGATGTGTACCAGGAGGGCGCATTTTAGGGGTAGAGGATTTGTGCTGGGAGGGGGGATTTGGGGGGAATTTGTGCTGGGTGGGGGGGATTTGGGGGGAATTTGTGCTGGGAGGGGGACATTTTAAGTGGGGAAAGATGCGTACCAGGAGGGCGCATTTTAGGGGTAGATGATTTGTGATAGGAGCAGAGATTCACCCCCATTTACTAAGCTCCAGAATTGCACTTACACAGTGGACGGTCTATAGACCCCTAAAGTCCAAATGGACAAAGCAGCGACCTTCCTAGAGCCGACCTTTTAAATTGACAAATTTCCCATAAATCCCAGCAACCCCTTTCAGAAATGGCGCGTCAGGCGACGGCCCACGAGCCGCGTTTTATAACGCAGATTTAATTTGCTTATTTAAGAACTTATTTTAGAATGGTTGCGAAGAATCCAATTTTGCTGACAGAAGTCGGGGTCAGTCCAGTCCGCCCTCCAGTCATTCGCTGTAATGGGAGACATCGGGGCGCCCCGGTGAATTATTCCGCTGATGAAGTTTCCGGGATAGGAGAAGGCGATGGATTTTGCGGCTCCTGCTTTGCATTCTGTCTATGGATGGAGATAACTCGGTGAGCCCTCTATCAGAATGTTAAAGATCCTTCTGGCCATGAGCTGCCAAGGTAATTGGCAGATATGAATAATGCATGGAACGTCTCTGTACATCCAACCCCAACACGCAACCCACACGTGTCCTCACCGCCGAGCGCCATCCAGAAGAATTAGCATGATCCAGGTACCGCAACACAGATAACAACTGAAATAGAATCTCTACACAGATCTCTGGGCCCAGCCGGGAGAATCGGCGGAATCATCGGCGCTCTGCCTCACCTCGCCATATTCTGACGCTTCATTGTCTCCGGTCGGAAATAGAAAGTTAAAATGTCAACGGGAAGTAATAAGAGAAAGACGGAAGATCTGCAAAGGAGGGGAAATAAAATATCGACACAATTTTCTCCAACTTGTGACTGCCGACTGCAACAATGTTCTCCAAAGAGCAACAGTATCAAAAAGTAACAAAGTATCAGAATTGTCCCTTCGTCTCTTCTCAGAAGTCCTCATTTCTCACTGAAACTGCTGTTTGGTAGACGGACTTCTGAATATTCACATCCAGAAAGGGTTCTTTGCAGTAAAAGTGTGGAATAATCTTTCCCGGGAGCGAATTCTTCCCAACTCAGATTCCGGGAATTCTCTCTAAATGCACAAAATGGAACTGCAGGACAATAAATATCAAGGGGATGGTAAGGGGGGGGGGGGGGGGGGAGGAGCCATTGTGGATCCGGAAGGAATATGTTATTTTTTCTGCGTTACAGCAAACAAGAGCAAGCCACCCCCCCCCTCCTGCCTAATAAAGGGTTTTGCCTCCCCACTCATCATTTATGAGGGCTCCCCCCCCCCATGATTTATAAAGTCTTTTCCTCCCCTAATGGTTTATAAAGGCCCCCCACCCCGCTATGCTTTTTAAAGATCCCCCCCCCCCCCCGCTATTCTTTATAAAGGTTTTCCCTCCCCCACTATGCTTTATAAAGATTTTTTCCTTCCTCTGCACAACTGCGGATGAAATGTTGTGGTGTTGACGCCTTGCAGGTGATATTCGGCGCATCTCCATCAGGTGTTCCCACACTTTTTGGTTACGGCAGCAAGTTGATTTCAGTGAGCTACAAGCGAGAAATCCTGCACTGACACCAATGCTGGGGGTTATTCTGGCACTGACACCAATGCTGGGGGTTATTCCTGGCACTGACACCAATGCTGGGGGTTATTCTGGCACTGACACCAATGCTGGGGGTTATCGCTGGCACTGACACCAATGCTGGGGGTTATTCCTGGCACTGACACCAATGCTGGGGGTTATTCCTGGCACTGACACCAATGCTGGGGTTATTCCTGGCAGTGACATCAATGCTGGGGGTTGTCTCTGGCCCTGACACCAATGCTGGGGGTTATCTCTGGAACTGACACCAATGCTGGGGGTTATTGCTGGCACTGACACCAATGCTGGGGGTTATTGCTGGCACTGACACCAATGCTGGGGGTTATTGCTGGCACTGACACCAATGCTGGGGGTTATTCCTGGCACTGACACCAATGCTGGGGGTTATTCCTGGCACTGACACCAATGCTGGGGTTATTCCTGGCAGTGAAATCAATGCTGGGGGTTGTCTCTGGCCCTGACACCAATGCTGGGGGTTATCTCTGGAACTGACACCAATGCTGGGGGTTATCGCTGGCCCTGACACCAGTGCTGGGGGTTATCGCTGGCACTGACATCAATGCTGGGGGTTATCGCTGGCACTGACACCAATGCTGGGGGTTATCGCTGGCACTGACACCAATGCTGGGGGTTGTCTCTGGAACTGACACCAATGTTGGGGGTTATCGCTGGCACTGACACCAATGCTGGGGGTTATTGCTGGCACTGACACCAATGCTGGGGGTTATTCCTGGCACTGACACCAATGCTGGGGGTTATTGCTGGCACTGACACCAATGCTGGGGGTTATTCCTGGCACTGACACCAATGCTGGGGGTTATTCCTGGCAGTGACACCAATGCTGGGGGTTGTCTCTGGCCCTGACACCAATGCTGAGGGTTATCTCTGGAACTGACACCAATGCTGGGGGTTATCGCTGGCCCTGACACCAGTGCTGGGGGTTATCGCTGGCACTGACATCAATGCTGGGGGTTATCGCTGGCACTGACACCAATGCTGGGGGTTATCGCTGGCCCTGACACCAGTGCTGGGGGTTATCGCTGGCACTGACATCAATGCTGGGGTTTATCGCTGGCCCTGACACCAATGCTGGGGGTTATCGCTGGCCCTGACACCAGTGCTGGGGGTTATCGCTGGCACTGACATCAATGCTGGGGTTTATCGCTGGCCCTGACACCAATGCTGGGGGTTATCGCTGGCACTGACACCAATGCTGGGGGTTATCGCTGGCCCTGACACCAATGCTGGGGGTTATCGCTGGCCCTGACACCAATGCTGGGGGCAGAGTTGTATAAAGTACTGGAAACCCATACTTGAGTAGAAGTGGAAGCGCTCGATCAAAAAGTGACTTGAGTAGAAGTAGTAAAGTATTCAACATTTTTTGTACTTAAGTATTGCAAGTATTTTTTTTTTTTAATTTTGCTACTCAAGTACTGAAAGTAAAAGTACAAGTACTGTGTTATGTAGTTATTAAAGAAAGAAGTCAAAAGTTTGAACATCATATTGTTTTTTATTATTTCAAATGCAGCTTTTATTTATACATACAGTAGCTTCTATTTTCCTATGCGCTGATAATACACATGTGTGGAGCTTCATGAAACCTGCCATCTACTGTTCTGGCAGTGGTAATTTTTATAATAGTAACGAGTAACTATGCAGCACAAAAAAAAATATCGGAGTAGAAGTATTGAAATCATTGACAAAAAGTAGTGAAGTAAAAGTGGAAGTAGGAGAAAAAAATTCTACTCTAGGAAAGTACAGATACCGCATTTCCGTACTTAGTACAGTAGTGAAGTACTTCTACTTAGTTACTATACATCTCTGGCTGGGGGTTATCGCTGACACCAATGCTGGGGGTTATCGCTGGCACTGACACCAATGCTGTTTTACTTTAAAGGGATCCAATGGTTTACAATCCTGGCTGGCTGAACGCTCAGCTGATTGGTTCAGAGGGCAGGAGGCGGAGCCATACAGGTGCTGTGTGATGTAATGAGGGATTTAATGAAGATCTTAGTGGATATAATGCGTCATCCAGAGGGGCCCCTCCCCCAGCTCAGCTCTCTGCACAGGCTATGTATGTATGTGATGATGTCACAGCTACTTTTACAAGGTAATATCTGGGTTTGTAAAGACGTTTGGTGCACACAAAGCAGATTTGTATCCTTTGTGATATAGAGGAAGAGATTTTTGTAGCGATTGGACATTTTCTTTCATTTCTGAATAATCGGGGAGCTCCAGGCTGTTTATTCTGCAGTAATGAGGGGGGAGGGGTTGGACACATCTGCCGCCCCCTCACCCACACCGCTAACCCGTGGCATCAATCATGTGACCCGGTGATGGGGATATGCCGCAGTCTCAGTCCATCTTCATAGAACATCTGCAGAGCAGCGGAAAATGACCCATAAATCACATTGTCCTTTCCTAATGATAATATATCGGCACAGCAAAGTTTCTGCTGTTATTATTGGTTGTGTCCCTCCCCCGCCCTTAGATGAACTGCGTCAGCAGAGGACGCGTTTTCACCTCCAACTCCCTGTTTACACCTGTGGATGGGATTGTAATGAGTGTCAGGCTCCAGCTCACATCATCCATCAGACGCATCACACTTTCCTTTCCTCATTTTCACCGCAGGCCGCGCCGCCGTCCAATCAATGGGGTGAGATTCTTACCGAGTCTCCTCTCTGCCGATGTTTCCAATCAAACAATTCGACTTGTTTCACGCGCTGTGTTGTCAGAATAAATGAAGCTTTGCCCATTTGTAAGCCTGTGTCATGGCGGACGTTCTTCTGCGCTCGCCGCCCTGCGTGTCCCCATCGTGTCCCCATTGTGTCTCCATCATGTCTCCATCATGTCCCCATTGTGTCCCCATTGTGTCTCCATCGTGTCCCCATCGTGTCCCCATCATGTCCCCATCGTGTCCTCTTCTTGTCCCCATCGTGTCCTCTTCATGTCCCCATCGTGTCCACATCATGTCCCCATCATGTCCCCATCGTGTCCCCATCGTGTCCTCTTCTTGTCCCCATCGTGTCCTCTTCATGTCCCCATCGTGTCCACATCATGTCCCCATCATGTCCCCATCATGTCCCCATTGTGTCCCCATCGTGTCTCCATCATGTCTCCATCATGTCCCCATCATGTCCCCATTGTGTCCACATCGTGTCCCCATCATGTCCCCATCGTGTCCCCATCATGTCCCCATCGTGTCCACATCGTGTCCCCATCATGTCCCCATCATGTCCCCATCGTGTCCTCTTCTTGTCCCCCATCATGTCCCCATCATGTCCCCATCATGTCCCCATTGTGTTCCCATCGTGTCCTCTTCTTGTACCCATTGTGTCCTCTTCATGTCCCCATCGTGTCCTCTTCTTGTCCCCATCGTGTCCTCTTCATGTCCCCATTGTGTCCCCATCATGTCCCCATCATGTCCCCATCGTGTCCTCTTCTTGTCCCCATCATGTCCTCTTCTTGTCTCCATCATGTCCTCTTCATGTCCCCATCGTGTCCCCATCATGTCCCCATTGTGTTCCCATCGTGTCCTCTTCTTGTACCCATTGTGTCCTCTTCATGTCCCCATCGTGTCCCCATCGTGTCCTCTTCTTGTCCCCATCGTGTCCCCATCATGTCCCCATTGTGTTCCCATCGTGTCCCCATCGTGTCCTCTTCTTGTCCCCATCGTGTCCTCTTCTTGTCCCCATCGTGTCCCCATTGTGTTCCCATCGTGTCCCCATCATGTCCTCTTCTTGTCCCCATCGTGTCCTCTTCTTGTCCCCATCATGTCCCCATTGTGTTCCCATTGTGTCCCCATCGTGTCCTCTTCTTGTCCCCATCGTGTCCTCTTCTTGTCCCCATCGTGTCCCCATCGCGTCCCAATTGTGTCCCCATCATGTCCCTATCGTGTCCTCATCATGTTCCCATCATGTCCCCATCATGTCCCTATCGTGTCCCCATCGTGTCCCCATTGTGTCCTCTTCTTGTCCCTATCGTGTCCCCATTGCGTCCCCATCGTGTGTACTTACCAACAGTATGATCCCAGATCTCAGGACACTGCTAATTCCCACCATGGTCTGCATTTTACTTGCCCATTTTCGGGGTAGGCATCTCCACTTAACAACAACTTTACAGGTGGATCCACCTAGACCCCACCTCTAAATATGATAGGCCCTCCCATCACACCTTCTTTTATGAGTTGGTCACATCCAGATCCCTGCTCAAAATATTCAGAAAGTCCTCACTGCACATGGTGCAATTACTCAAAGAAGAGGAAAGCTGTGATCCCGGGACAAAGCCCTGCACATGGCACGGGGGGGGAGGGGGGGGGGACTGTGCCTGGCACACAGAGCCGCTGATAAGGCAGTACAGCCAGCGCTCCTGAACTGGGCCCGGTGCCCATCAGTTTAAAAGGGGGGCCCAGGCACCTGCTGAGCGGGAGATCCGGCTGTACTGTCTTATTGCACACACCAATCCTCTTCTGCCCCCCCCCCTGCAGCGCTGCTGGCTCCTCCTCTTTCTCCCTATGGCTGCACTGCAGGGGGATTGGTCCTAGTGCATGTACCCCTTTCATCTGCTGCCAGGGCCCCCTTCCCCCCATAGCGCTGCTGGCTTCCCTCCTCTCCAATTGGCACCAGCTGCAGGCACACGGGGGGGGGGGGGTATTTCAGGATGGGCTGGAGCTCCCTTCACCCACCATGCCTGACCAGCGCTCTCCAATCCGCACACAGAGGTCTTCCAGTATGAGGTGAAGTCAGCAACCAGGTGAGGATTGAGAAAACAAAACTTTATTTAATCAAAAGGACTCAGAGTACATATGTTCCAAAACAAAGGCAAAGCTGATGCGTTTCAGCCCACAAGGGCCTTGTTCATAGTTGAAATGCGTCAGTGCTGGCTCTGTTTTGGAACATACGGTATGTACTAATTCTGATTAAAGAAAGATTGATTTTATCAATACTCACCTGGTTGCCAACCTTATACTGGACGACTTTATATATATATATATATGTTAAAAAACAAAGTCCCCCAATGTAGATCCATCATCAATCACGCCGCCACTGCCAGACCCAGAAAAAAAAAAAAAAAGCTCCACCCCCAACAAAGGCAAACCACCTAATGCCTCCTCCGCCATTTGACAGTTCTAAAATAGGTGAGGGGCGGGGCCACCTGGCGATGTCACATCATAGAACTGCCCCCCATGTGACGTCACCAATCCAGCATCCACCGATCGGTGACATCGCATGAGGGTGGTGCCCTCACCAGGTGGCTCCACCCCTTACCTATTTCCCTTACCTATTAAAGAGCTGTCAAAAGGAGGAGCAGGCAGATGGCGGTTAGCCTTCGTCGCAGGCAGAGCTTTTTTTATTATTTTTTTTCGGATCCGGCGGTGGCGGTGGCATCATTATTGATGATCTATTGATGATGGATCGGGGACATTGTTTGTTTGTTTGTTTGTTTTTTAATAAAACAATTGTCAAAAAATGCCTCCTGTCTTTTTTTTTATTTTTGCCACTTTTTTGGTGAATGGGTAGGGGCACTACGCACCCCGCATACTCATTCACATATGGGGGGGGGGGGTAATTTCTTTATAAATGTCAGTTTTGCTGCAGCAGGTTCTATACACGGTACAGATGTGCCGCTTTACAGACTAAGGGGACCCCCCAGGCCCGATGTTTAACCACTTTAAGACCAGAAGGATTTTCCCCCTTAATGACCAGGCCCTATTTTGTGATTCGGCACTGCGTTATTTTAACTGACAATTGCGCGGTCGTGCGATGATGTACCCAAATAAAATTGATGTCCGATCATTTTGAAAAAAAAAAAAACAATATTTTTCACATTCTGATATATAACATTCTCAAAAAAAATTTAAAAAAATCAAAATTTTTAACATTTTAGGCCAATTTGTTTTCTGCTACATATTATGGTAATAAAAAATCGCAATAAGCGTATTTTGATTGGTTTGCGCAAAAGTTATCGCATCTACTAACTACGGGAAAGATTTATGTTATTTTTATTGTTTTTTTTTTTTATACCAGTAATGGCGGCGATCTGCGATTTTTAGCGACATTGCGGCGGACAGATCGAACCCTTGACTGACATTTTTGACACTTTTGGGGGTACCAGTGACATTACTGCTGTAATCAGTGCTATACATATGCACTGTCACTGTAATAATGACACTGGCAGGGAAGGGGTTAACACCTGGGGTGATCAAGGGGTTAAATGTGAGCCTAGGGGAGTGTTTCTAACTGTGTGGGGGGGCGTGGCTTTTGAGATGATCATAGAGATCTGTGTTCCTATATAGAAGGCGCTCTGTGATCATTCCAGGGAGAAGAACGGTCAGCTGTGTTTACAACATCCGACCGTCCTTCTCTCTCAGCGGGGAGCGATCGCGGGTGTCAGGCGGCAATCAGAGCCGCCGGTACTGTGCATCAGCCTCCCTGCTGCAGAGTGGGGGCAGGAGCGCGCCGCCGCCCCCTAGCTTCCTGCGCACGACCGACGTAGACCTATGTTGGTTTGCGCTGGAGAGCCTCCCTGCCGCAGTAAAAAGGCGGCGGCCGGTCGGGAAGTGGTTAAAGGATTTTTTCATTTTTATTGTTTCACTTTAAGCATCAATAAAATCACTGAAAAGAAACGATCGTTTTTAATCATTTATTTATTTTATTGATCCCTTTCCCCCCAGGCAGTACCTGGACCCCCTGGGCAGTACCCGGACCCCCATACCCATTTTATGGCCAATAACTTCCATATAAGCCTTGAAAATGAGGATTTTTTGTGTTTGGGCTCCATAGACTTTAATGGAGTTCGTGGCTCCAATACAAACTTATTTTTTTTTTGTGAGTTCTGGTACAAACCGAACCCGGGGGGGGGGGGGGCGGTGATTGTTTCACCCATCTCTAGTCTCTAGTAATAATTGGGCTCCGGCTGGACTATCTTCCGATCATGTGACCAGAGTAGTCCTTCCAGCCCCCCCCCGGCATAAAGACCCTATTAAAGAGATACCGTGGTTGGGTAGGAAGGGGTTAAAGTTGGATTTGCACGGCGCCCATCACGCGGACGCAGAAATCTCGCACCTTTTCTGGCTTTAGGAACGATTAATTATTCCGCAGGTTCGGATTCCCATTTCTTTTCTTTGCAGGTGGAAATTTGCTTCATATTGCTGCAGTCAGCGCTAATGAAGGCCAATTAATAATCATTTTTTCCGATGCTGACACCTGAAGAATGGCGATGTATTGTATCTGTCACCGCGCGGCGCACCCCTCATTAGTAATGTTGCGCAACACCCTGACGCAGTCACGTTCCACCCCCGCAGCTCTCCTCTCCAGGAAATTAATCTGCGGTGGGCCCGCGTCATCATTCATAGTCAGCGCAATATTTCTTCCTATCCCGGCGCCAAACTATGGAGGACGAGGGAGGTTCCGGAGCTCCGGCAAAGGTGAGGGATGTAATTACAGGCTGGATGTCTGTGCCATATGGAGGGGGGATTCAGCCGGATACCTCTGCACTGCGCCGCTCTCGTTAAGCTAATGTTGTTTTTCTCATTCGGAAGCAGATGTTCGCTTTAAATGCAGAGTTTGAGTTAAGTTCTTCTACCTTTCGCGGGCTGCGTTCCAACAAGCCCTGGAGATGGAGCTCAGCAGCTGCTAAATCCTCCCACCTCCTCCTCATCCGAAGCGCCATCAGATGGGAAGACGACAAATTCTCACCAGACAAAGTGCAAATAATCCAACGCTTATTCTGGGAGGACAAAGGAAGAATCACCCCAGGAGTCCATAGAAATGTCCAACAGAATCTGCCGCAAACACCTGTGTGAGAAGACTCTGATAGAAGCTGGGGGCGACCTGACGCACACATTGCATACTAGTTCTAATGCAATGATGCCCTGGAACTAGCATGCAAGACAATGCTAGACAAGGACACACCCACTGCCCCTCAGGGTGACATCAGACCCCACATCCTGTGCCGGGACACACCCAGTGCCGGGACACACAGACTGCCCCTCCAGGTGACATCAGACCCAACACCCTGTGCCGGGACACGCCCAGTGCCGGGACACACCCAGTGCCGGGACACACCCAGTGCCAGGACACACCCACTGCCCCTCAGGGTGACATCAGACCCAACACCCTGTGCCGGGACACGCCCAGTGCCGGGACACACCCAGTGCCAGGACACAGCCACTGCCGGGACACACCCAGTGCCCCCCCAGGTGACATCAGACCCCACATCCTGTGTCGGGACACGCCCAGTGCCAGGACACACAGACTGCCCCTCCAGGTGACATCAGACCCCGCCCTCTGTGCCGGGACACACCCAGTGCCCCTCCAGGTGACATCAGACCACACACCCTGTGCAGGGACACACCCAGTGTCGGGACACACCCACTGCCCCTCCAGGTGACATCAGACCCCGCCCTCTGTGCCGGGACACACCCAGTGCCGGGACACACAGACTGCCCCTCCAGGTGACATCAGACCCCGCCCTCTGTGCCGGGACACACCCAGTGCCGGGACACACAGACTGCCCCTCCAGGTGACATCAGACCCCGCCCTCTGTGCCGGGACACACCCAGTGCCGGGACACACCCGCTGCCCCTCCAGGTGACATCAAACCCCACACCCAGTGTCGGGACACATCCAGTGCCCCTCCAGGTGACATCAGACCCAACACAAAGTGCCGGGACACACCCAGTGCCAGGACACACCCATTCCTGGGACACACCCACTGCAATTCCAGGTGACATCAGACTCCACACTCAGTGCCGGGACACACCCACTGCCGCTCCAGGTGACATCAGACCCAACACCCAGTGCCGGGACACACCCACTACCGCTCCATGTGAAATCAGACTCCACACCCAGTGCCAACACACACCCACCCCACTGCCCCCAGGTGACATCAGGCTCAACACCCAGTGCCGGGACACTCCCACTGTCGCTCCAGGTGACATCAGACCCAGTGCCGGGACACACCCACTGCCGCTCCAGGTGAGATCAGACTCCACATCCAGTGCCAAGACACACCCACTGCCCCCCTACCCCAAGTGAGATCAGACTCTACACCCAGTGCAGGGTCTTCTGATGCCCAACAAGGAGATTCCAAAGCCCCCCCTCCCATTACCCCCAAAGTCAAGATGAATGGAGTGGGGGGCAGCTCCATCATTCATAAATAGAGTGGTTTATTAAAATACTACATTATGGCCACTAGGGGGAGCCGAGAATCATAGAAAATATGTATTTCCTACGATCATCAGCTCCATCTAGTGGCCATAATGCAATATTTTCCTGATTCTGTCTATTCTGTATGAATAAATATCATTCGACCTGAAGAGAAAATAACCTGATAACATTCAATGTTGCCCCCATTTGCACAGAACAAATGTACACACATCTTCACAGGATGAACAGTTCTACAAATGTCTTCTATAAATACACTTATGTGAGGGGAACTCCTCCCTGTTATGGAGCCCTGGATTGCAATAAAATCCTGACAGAGGCTCTATCCCCCCCCCCCCAACATTACATCCAAACGTCATGAAAAATAGATTTTGGTTGGACAATAATTCTTTGTAAATGGCGGTATGGGAACGGTTCGCCACCATTAATACTCGCTGTAATGATTGAAGGTTTGGGGGAGATTTCAGCTGTTCTTGTGACAGACAATCACTCTGCTCACACGCCGGATCATTTATTGATACAATTATTCTGTCACATCAAACGTTTCCAAATTGGGTAATAATTCTATAGACAATTATATATAATTGCCGAATTGTGAAGATATAAATAAAACAATTCTGCGGCTGAGAATAGAAAACATTTGAATCCATGAAATAGTCCGAAAACTTTAATAACACTTTAAAGCAGAACTCAAATAACAAAAAATAAAGGATAAAATAACTAAGCCGGCTTTCAGAGATGTCCCCAGCAGTACATTTTTCCGCCACTAGATGTCCTCAATCTAATAAGCAGCATCATTCTTCCCATTTCCTCTGAGCCCAGGTCATCCTGAACCCACCCCCAACCTGTGACTGGACGGTGAAAGGAGAAGAGGCATAGTAATGATCTCATCTCTCTATCACTCTGCTCTCTCCACCTATCAGCATGCTCCTTGTCTGCACATGAACTGATTGGCTCCTTGTGCTGCTTCTTCCTCTCACACTTGAGCTCTGCTGTACAGGGACTGCAGGAGGCGGATCCCGGGTCACACTCAGCTATTTACACTTTACACAATCTATAATGTTATTATGTTTATTGATTACAGAGTTGTATTACTTTGTGTATTTTATATCTGCCCAGAGTTCAGCTTCATATATGGAAGAATGTCCCCGCTCCGGGTGTAAAAATGGATTCCCTCATTCACTGGAACCGGCCAATCGGTAGAAGAGGTCCCAAAGGCCTTTTCAGATGATTTTTAAGCATAGATTGGCATTGGGCCACCATGTCAGCACCACATCATGTGATTGGCTGGAGGATTGCCCAATCCAAGGTGTGCATCAGAAGTATCTTACCAGCAGGGGGAGACACAGGGAGGGAGGAGAACTATTCTGTAATAATGTAACCAGTACTGGAGCACTGTTTGAATATAAGAGTGTGTGCAGCTAATGGGAGGGGCCAGTCAATGGAAGGGGCCAGCCAATGGGAGGGGCCAGCCAATAGGAGGGACCAGCCAATAAGTGGAGCCAGCCAATTGGAGGGCCTGGTTTCCACCCCTTGATGACTACGGATCTGAAAGACACGGGCCCATCTAATGCCCGAACCGTAAAGTTTATCTACATTGGGGGCGTGCCCCCCAACATAGGCTGAGCACCCCAACATAGGCTGAGCACCCCAACATAGGCTGAGCACCCCTATCCACCCCAACATAGGCTGAGCACCCCAACATAGGCTTAGCACCCCTATGCACCCCAAAATAGCCTGAGCACCCCTATTCACCTTAACATAGGCTGAGCACCCCAACATAGGCTGAGAACCCCTATGCACTCCAACATAGGCTGAGCACCCCTATTCACCTTAACATAGGCTGAGCACCCCTATCCACCCCAACACAGGCTGAGCACCCCAACATAGGCTGAGCACCCCTATTCACCTTAACATAGGCTGAGCACCCCTATCCACCCCAACACAGGCTGAGCACCCCAACATAGGCTGAGCACCCCTATTCACTCCTTGATGACTACGGATCTGAAAGACACGGGTCCAACTAATGCCCGAACCTTAAAGTTTACCTATGTTGGGGGCACATGCACCCCAACATAGGCTGAGAACCCCAACATAGGCTGAGCACCCCTATCCACCCCAACATAGGCTGAGCACCCCAACATAGGCTTAGCACCCCTATGCACCCCAAAATAGCATGAGCACCCCTATTCACCTTAACATAGGCTGAGCACCCCAACATAGGCTGAGAACCCCTATGCACTCCAACATAGGCTGAGCACCCCTATTCACCTTAACATAGGCTGAGCACCCCTATCCACCCCAACATAGGCTGAGCACCCCTATTCACCTTAACATAGGCTGAGCACCCCTATCCACCCCAACACAGGCTGAGCACCCCAACATAGGCTGAGCACCCCTATTCACTCCTTGATGACTACGGATCTGAAAGACACGGGTCCAACTAATGCCCGAACCTTAAAGTTTACCTATGTTGGGGGCACATGCACCCCAACATAGGCTGAGAACCCCAACATAGGCTGAGCACCCCTATCCACCCCAACATAGGCTGAGCACCCCAACATAGGCTTAGCACCCCTATGCACCCCAAAATAGCCTGAGCACCCCTATTCACCTTAACATAGGCTGAGCACCCCAACATAGGCTGAGCACCCCTATGCACCCCAACATAGGCTGAGCACCCCTAATCACCCCAACATAGGCTGAACACCCCTATGTACCCCAACATAGGCTGAGCACCCCAACATAGGCTGAGCACCCCTATGCACCCCAACATAGGCTGAGCACTCATATGCACCCCAACATAGGCTGAGCACCCCAACAATGTCCATCACAGAGCTGACTCCAGAAATGGAAATGCCTATGTCATCTTTCAACTTTTTTATAATTAGGATCTTTTTCTCCTCCCCCTCAAAATAATAAATACATGAAAGACCCCAACTTAGAGACTGATACCCATAGTATCCCTAAATGCCCCTACTGAGTAATAGACATAACGGGGGAGGGGGGATTAACAAAAAGTGGTGAAAGCATAAATCCTGCACCGCTCTTCTGAGCTCAGAAAATGGAGAAGATTCTCCTAAATACCTGTGTTTGGGTTTAAAGGGATGAGGTGTCAACCCTACCCATAGCATGCCTAGCGGCGGCTATCTTGCTTAAGGGCAGATGATTCATGTAACATTTAATTCCTGGAATCCTTCTGCCCCTAGCTCAGGCATGCATGCATAAGGGTGTGGCTTAGTTGAGAAAGCCCCTCCTCCCATGAAGACTCCTGGGATGTATGACATCCTTTGAGCCTAGGCCAGAAACCAGGAAGTAACTGAATAAATATAAAAAAGATATATAACTGGTAAATCTGATCTCCCTTCCTATCTATCACTAATGATGGCAGCAGAAGGGTCACACAGAGTTCCTGGTGACAGAGAGTAAAGTTCCTCTGACCTTTGACCCTATCCCTAGTGTTGACCCTCACACTGACCATGAAAGCAAACCTATCCAGCAGCAATGCGTCAAAGAAACACATAATGTGTGAAATGATCACCACCAACCCGCCATGTCCAGGCGGCATCCAGCCGACCGTCCGATGGCTTCCCGGCAGGAGACCTTCAGAAAAGGAAATTCACTTCCCTGCAAATCACGGCCTTGCCTGAAATTTATATTCTTCTGAGCGGTTCATGAAGCCAATGTGTGTATCTACATAAATATTAGCCATAACCGTTACCCGGGACACCTCGTATTATCAGATGACTGCAGGGAACGTCTTCATTCAGCCATAGATCCAGCAGCGGACGTGATTCAGACAAGATGTTTGCGGCGGAGCGCGCCTTGTATAAATATCTCCCGCAGCGCTGTCTTGCTCACCTAAACACGCCATATTACCGAATGATTTCGAACATGTGCCACCTCGCAGCACAGCAGATACATTTGAATTGCATGGGCCGCTCCTGCAGATTGATAATGCTGCAAGGCCGAGTATAAAGAAGACTCTCAGCCAATTCATATATCTGTCTCTTTACCTAAAATACGCTCGTCTGCCACCGGGCGTTTGTATACACAAACCCGCGCTCATAAACATTTATAACGGCGGCTGCGGTGGCTCAGAGTCTGGAGTTTGACAAAGCAAAGTGCATAAGTCTTTTATAGTAGAGAGCATTGATGTTGTTCTGACGCATTTCAAGGCCAATAAAGTCATTGTGCTCATCCAACAGAGTGGAGGCATTAAGGGGTGCTATTAGTATCAATATCCAAAGGTATTCAGTGTTAGAGGTGTTCATGTATTTATTTTCAGGGGTAATAGAGTCTACTTTTGAGGAAGCAAAGAGGTGATATAAATCTGCCCCTTCTTGTTGAGTTTTGGTGGACTTCCAATGAGTTCCAATTTTCAAATAAATTTCCAATGATTTCCAACTTTCCAATAAACTTCCAGCAAGTTCCGACTTTCCAATGGACTTCCAATGAGTTCAAATTTTCCAATGAATTTCCAGTGAGTTCCAACTTCTCAATAGCATTCCAATGAGTACAGATTTTACAATGGACATCCAATGAGTTTTGATTTTACAATAGACATCCCACGGGCTCTGATTTTCCGGTGGACTTCCAATGATTTCATATTTTCCAGTGTATTTTCAATGATTTTCAACTTTCCAGTGAGTTTAGACTTTCCAAAGGAGATCCAATGATTTCCGATTTTCAGATGGACTTCCAGTGAATTCCTACTTTCCAATGGACTTCCAAGGAGTTTTGATTTTCCGTTGACCTTCCAATAAGTTCCAATTTTCCGATAGACTTCCAATGATTTCTGATTTTTCAATGGACTTCCAGTGAGTTCTGTTGGACTTAGTTAAAGGGTAAAATAAGGAACAGAGGAACTCTGGAACAAACCCCTGAGACCCTATTTGTAGATCCCCCAACTGTGTATAGGGTCTTTCACTTTTCAATTATTTATTCAAATGAATGCAAGTTATAAAAATGTTCTTTGATTAAAACTGTTTAATATCTGTTCATATTGCCAGAAATGGTTCTGATAAAAGCCAGTACTTAGTATAGAAGGTGTTGGCTTGACGCTAAGCATCGGACTTAGATTGTCCATTTTAGGACATTCTGTCCTATCTACACATCTCTGTCTTCTTAGTCTTTTTTCTAAACGTAACTTCAGATTTTACATGGTGGCCTGAAATACACTGCCTGGCCAAAAAAAAGTCGCCACCTGGAATTAACTAATCAACTAACTAAACTAAGCATGCAGTGACTCTCCTATTGGATATTACTGGATGTGCCCAAAGAATGAGGTCAGCTGACTCCCCGAATATACTGAATGACCAGGTTATTCCATCAATGGATTTGTTCTTCCCTGATGGCACGGGAATTTTCCAAGATGACAATGCCAGGATTTATCCGGCTCAAATTGTTAAAGAGTGGTTCAGGGAGGATGAGACATCATTGTCACACATGGATTGGCCACCTCAGAGTCCAAAAGTTACCCCCATTGAGAATCTTTGGGATGTGCGGGAGAAGGCTTTGCGCAGCGCTCCGACTCTCCCATCATCAATACAAGATCTTGGTGAAAAATGAATGCAACACTGGAGGGAAATAAATCTTGTGACATCGCAGAAGCTTATTGAACCAATGCCACAGTGAATGCGTGCCGTAATCAAAGCTAAAGACCGTCCAACGAAATATTAGAGTGTGACCTTTTTTATTTTTTGGTGGCGACTTTTTTTTGGCCAGCCAGTGTATATTCTGGATGCTAAAGGTTCCAGCAAAGGATTATACCAATAGGCACCTTTGCATTGGGTGAACAGGAGTGTGTGTGGGTTTTATGGAGGGAAGTTGGAGTATCTGAGCTTATTTGGGGGAAGACACTAGTGATCGACAATGATGGCCAACAACATTGAGACCTGGGAGTAATAGGACAAGCTTGGTCAGGACATGGTGGGGTGGGCTGAATTTCCTCAAATAGCTACCTATAGGCACCTATAGGTGAACAAGAGAGTATATGGATTTTATATAGGCAAGTGGGCAGGGCCGGTGCTAGACTATTTTACGCCCTAGGCAAGACCAGCTACTTGCGCCCCCCCAAAAATAAAAAGGGAAAGGGTTAAAAACTCCTCTATGTCATACCCAGTGACCCCCATATTCCTTCATGTCCTTATGTCCCTCTATGTCACACCCAGGGACCCTGATGTTTTTCCATGTCACATCCTGGGACCCCAATATTCCTCAATGTCATGCTGTCATACCCAGTGACCCCAATGTTCCTCTATGTCACACCAGGGGCCCCTGATGTTCCTCCATGTCATACTCGGAGAGACCCTGATGTTTTTACATGTCACACCTGGGGACATCAATCCCCCATGGCACACCACGAAGGGACCCCAATTTTTCAGGGCACACATGGTGACCCCTATCCCCCATGTCACATCTGGTGACTCCGATTCACAGTGGCAAACCTGGTGACCCCGATTCCCTTTCACACCAGGGATCCTCCATGTCACACCCCGGGACCCCGATCCCCTGTTCTGGGGACACCCACTAGGCAGTATGAAGAGAGTGGTCCGCACTCTGCCCTCCTTCACCGTGATTCCTTTTCCCAGGACGCTCCTCTCCTGGACCACAGTGCTCACCACGGCTCCAACCGGCTTGTGTTGGATGGAGAAGCAGCAGTCAGTGCCGAGCTCCGGCTCAGGTTCAGCTCTCCTCCGCTCACTGCTTAATATCGACCCAGGGAAATGAACGGCTGCCTACCAGCTCAGTGCAGAGTATCACTTCCTGCTCAGGGTTTAGGCCACTCAGCTGCAGCCGAAGAGGATCATCATGCAGGCAGCACTCCGGTGGGCTCCCTTCCTGCCTATTGGGGCCCCTCCAAACAGTGGTGGAAAGCCAAGGCCTGGTAGTTCTGCCACTGCCCCAGACACCTATCATCTTCCTCTGTCCCTTCTTCCTCCCCCACTGCCGCCTCTCCCCTCAGCTCACAAGGATCATTAATGATGGAGAGAGAGTGCCGACTCGTGGCTGCGCCCCTAGGTGGCAATGCGCCCTAGGCGGCTGCCTAGTTTGCCTAGTGGAAGCGCCGGCCCTGCAAGTGGGAGTACCTGAGCTTATCTCGGGAAGACAATAGTGATCAACTATGATGGCAAACAACATTAAGACCTGGGAGTAATAGGACAAGCTTGTTCGGGACATGGGGAGAAGGGCTGAATCTCCCCATCCCAGCTGGAAACATTCACATCATGCAAACATTCCCTATTCTCTACAGGCAAATTAAGGAGAGCCTCATGACTGAAACTGAACATTCTTCATCCCTCCAGACAAAACCACCCCTTCCTCTCTTCCCCCAATGGAGAGGAATCGAAAATCTGTTAAGGTTTGTGGTTGAGGGATGTGGTGTTCCTAGAATGGATGGGACAGAGTGGACAAACATTTACTGGAGAAAGATGGAGAAGACATCCCGAATAAATCCGTTATCCAATCAAACGTATTTGTGAATAATTGTATACATTGTACTAAAGTGACAGAAGAATATTCCAGAAGTGTCGTAGAGGTTAACTGTTTAGCCATGGGGTGACTTTGTGGTCTTGCAATGAATTATAGGAAGACCTTTGGGTGCCTCTAATCTAACCCAATGGCCTAACATTGTCTGGAAAGCTATTATAAAATATTGTCTGTAAAATGTATGATTTGTGTTATTGTGACGGAACCAATCACTGTTCCACATGGCTGACAATTGGATTCCTTACATTATTCTTTCTCAATGCTAGACAGGTTATATTTGAGGCCAGATACAGTGAAATTCTTTTCTTGATCGACCAGAACTCAAAAAAAGATTCCTGACGATAAGGAGATGACATTTTCCTGTGCAAACATCTTGATAATGAGCTCAGGAAGCCACAGAGAATCAGCGTTAAATAAGATATTATAGATGTGGCTGAAAGGAGGTTTGGAAGTGCTGATATCTCATTTTATTTCAAACCGACAGTTTCCTTCTTAAATTGTATGACAGAAATGCCCCATGCTGTACCCACAATCATTTCTGGTCTTCAAGTGCTGCAAATTGTCTGTGAGAGTCACAATGACCTGCGGATGAAATATCCTGCGAGATTCCGACTAGTAAAATGCAGTTATGTCCGTCACGGTTAACGCTCTATGCATAATGGATATCGCAGAATTCTCATCCACCATTGGGGATGATTAGAATACAATTCTGTAATACTCTACCCGGACACAGGATACTAAACCCCAACATGGCCGACCACTGAACCCCATCATAATACGATTCTATTACACCCTATAAATAGAACACTACACCCCTCAACATGGCCGACCACTGGACCCCATCATAATACAATTCTATTACACTCTATACATAGAACACTACACCCCTCAACATGGCCGACCACTGGACCCCATCATAATTCAATTCTATTACACTCTATACATAGAACACTACACCCCCCAACATGTCCGACCACTGGACCCCATCATCATACAATTCCATTACACTCTATACATAGAACACTACACCCCCCAACATGACCCTCCACTGTACCCCATCATAATACAATTCTATTACACTCTATACATAGAACACTACACCCCCCAACATGGCCGACCACTGGACCCCATCATAATTCAATTCTATTACACTCTATACATAGAACACTACACCCCCCAACATGGCCGACCACTGATCACCATCATAATACAATTCTATTACACCCCATAAATAGAACACTACACCCCCCAACATGGCCGACCACTGGACCCCATCATAATACGATTCTATTACACTCTATACATAGAACACTACACCCCCCAACATGGCCGACCACAGGACCCCATCATAATACAATTCTATTACACCCCATAAATAGAACACTACATCCCCCAACATGGCCGACCACTGGACCCCATCATAATACGATTCTATTACACTCTATACATAGAACACTACACCCCCCAACATGGCCGACCACTGGACCCCATCATAATTCAATTCTATTACACTCTATACATAGAACACTACACCCCCCAACATGGCCGACCACTGGACCCCATCATAATACAATTCTATTACACCCCATAAATAGAACACTACACCCCCCAACATGGCCGACCACTGGACCCCATCATAATACGATTCTATTACACTCTATACATAGAACACTACACCCCCCAACATGGCCCACCACTGGACCCCATCATAATATGATTCTATTACACTCTATACATAGAACACTACACCCCCCAACATGGCCGACCACTGGACCCCATCATAATACGATTCTATTACACCCTATAAATAGAACACTACACCCCCCAACATGGCCGACCACTGGACCCCATCATAATACGATTCTATTACACTCTATACATAGAACACTACACCCCCCAACATGGCCCACCACTGGACCCCATCATAATACGATTCTATTACACTCTATACATAGAACACTACACCCCCCAACATGGCCGACCACTGGACCCCATCATAATACGATTCTATTACACCCTATAAATAGAACACTTCACCCCCCAACATGGCCCACCACTGGACCCCATCATCATACAATTCTATTACACCCTATAAATAGAACACTACACCCCCCAACATGGCCCACCACTGGACCCCATCATAATACAATTCCATTACACTCTATACATAGAACACTACACCCCCCAACATGGCCCACCACTGATCACCATCATAATACGATTCTATTACACTCTATACATAGAACACTACACCCCCCAACATGGCCGACCACTGGACCCCATCATAATATGATTCTATTACACCCTATACATAGAACACTACACCCCCCAACATGACCCACCACTGGACCCCATCATCATACAATTCCATTACACTCTATATATAGAACACTACACCCCCCAACATGGCCGACCACTGAGCCCCATCATAATACAATTCTATTATACCCTATAAATAGAACACTACACCCCCCAACATGGCCGACCACTGATCACCATCATAATACAATTCTATTACACCCTATAAATAGAACACTACACCCCCCAACATGGCCGACCACTGAGCCCCATCATAATACAATTCTATTACACTCTATACATAGAACACTACACCTCCCAGCATGTATACACTATACGATTCTATTACAGTGCTGCCATGTGGAAACAAGAGGAGTGAGGAGGGGGGTTCCCCTATTCCCAGATATGGGGTCCTTACTTGTGGGGTCTCATTACTTATTCATATTCTGTTGCATTTTCCTACTTCTGATAGATTTGCTTCAATCATTCCGGGTGCGTCCCATTTGTCAGATGAAATGGAACATTTTCATATTTGAGAAGATATAAAGGTAATTTGGGGACAACAAACATGGCGGCCGCACCCATCCAGCATTAGAGGGTGGCGGCGGGCGGTTATTTCTTGTGCAGCGTTCTATACGTCTCTGCAAGAACTGTCAGATTACCTCTAATTGTTTTTAGCTGTCGGGTTCACTCTAATTACCACTAAATAATGCGTCGTTTATCCTTTGATGTGCATTTTTCTAAAGGAAATCACAATTAGGGGAGCAGCGGGGGTCCATTCTGCTCATTGGATGTAACGTGCTACTTGTGGAGCGCTCTGTGCGCAGGAACTGATACAATGTCTCTGCAATGATGTCATTAGGGGGACATTTCCATTATTTCTTTATCCTTCAGTTTACTTTTCGATACTTTGTTTTCTTACCCTCCCGTTGTTTTATTTGTAAAGGCCGAGACAAATTAATGGATCAAATTATCGCAGTATTGGGGGATTTGCGTCATTGGAGAAGAAGTGGGTTTGGTGTTGGCTCTATTCATATCTATGTGCGGGTTACAATGGGTTACAATGGGTTACAATGGGTTACAATGGGTCACAATGGGTTACAATGGGTTACAATGGGTCACAATGGGTCACAATGGGTTACAATGGGTCACAATGGGTTACAATGGGTTACAATGGGTCACAATGGGTTACAATGGGTTACAATGGGTCACAATGGGTCACAATGGGTTACAATGGGTCACAATGGGTTACAATGGGTTACAATGGGTTACAATGGGTCACAATGGGTTACAATGGGTCACAATGGGTTACAATGGGTCACAATGGGTTACAGTGGGTTACAATGGGTCACAATGGGTTACAATGGGTTACAATGGGTCACAATGGGTCACAATGGGTTACAATGGGTTACAATGGGTCACAATGGGTTACAATGGGTCACAATGGGTCACAATGGGTCACAATGGGTTACAATGGGTCACAATGGGTCACAATGGGTTACAATGGGTCACAATGGGTTACAATGGGTCACAATGGGTTACAATGGGTTACAATGGGTTATAATGGGCCACAATGGGTTACAATGGGTCACAATGGGTCACAATGGGTCACAATGGGTTACAATGGGTCACAATGGGTTACAATGGGTCACAATGGGTCACAATGGGTTACAATGGGTTACAATGGGTTACAATGGGTCACAATGGGTTACAATGGGTTACAATGGGTCACAATGGGTTACAATGGGTCACAATGGGTTACAATGGGTTACAATGGGTTACAATGGGTCACAATGGGTTACAATGGGTCACAATGGGTTACAATGGGTCACAATGGGTTACAGTGGGTTACAATGGGTCACAATGGGTTACAATGGGTTACAATGGGTCACAATGGGTCACAATGGGTTACAATGGGTTACAATGGGTCACAATGGGTTACAATGGGTCACAATGGGTCACAATGGGTCACAATGGGTTACAATGGGTCACAATGGGTCACAATGGGTTACAATGGGTCACAATGGGTTACAATGGGTCACAATGGGTTACAATGGGTTACAATGGGTTACAATGGGTTACAATGGGTCACAATGGGTTACAATGGGTCACAATGGGTTACAATGGGTCACAATGGGTTACAGTGGGTTACAATGGGTCACAATGGGTTACAATGGGTTACAATGGGTCACAATGGGTCACAATGGGTTACAATGGGTTACAATGGGTCACAATGGGTTACAATGGGTCACAATGGGTCACAATGGGTCACAATGGGTTACAATGGGTCACAATGGGTTACAATGGGTCACAATGGGTTACAATGGGTCACAATGGGTCACAATGGGTCACAATGGGTTACAATGGGTTACAATGGGTCACAATGGGTTACAATGGGTCACAATGGGTCACAATGGGTCACAATGGGTTACAATGGGTCACAATGGGTCACAATGGGTTACAATGGGTCACAATGGGTTACAATGGGTCACAATGGGTTACAATGGGTTACAATGGGTTATAATGGGCCACAATGGGTTACAATGGGTCACAATGGGTCACAATGGGTCACAATGGGTTACAATGGGTCACAATGGGTTACAATGGGTCACAATGGGTCACAATGGGTTACAATGGGTTACAATGGGTTACAATGGGTCACAATGGGTTACAATGGGTTACAATGGGTCACAATGGGTTACAATGGGTCACAATGGGTTACAATGGGTTACAATGGGTTACAATGGGTCACAATGGGTTACAATGGGTCACAATGGGTTACAATGGGTCACAATGGGTTACAGTGGGTTACAATGGGTCACAATGGGTTACAATGGGTTACAATGGGTCACAATGGGTCACAATGGGTTACAATGGGTTACAATGGGTCACAATGGGTTACAATGGGTCACAATGGGTCACAATGGGTCACAATGGGTTACAATGGGTCACAATGGGTCACAATGGGTTACAATGGGTCACAATGGGTTACAATGGGTCACAATGGGTTACAATGGGTTACAATGGGTTACAATGGGTTACAATGGGTCACAATGGGTTACAATGGGTCACAATGGGTTACAATGGGTCACAATGGGTTACAGTGGGTTACAATGGGTCACAATGGGTTACAATGGGTTACAATGGGTCACAATGGGTCACAATGGGTTACAATGGGTTACAATGGGTCACAATGGGTTACAATGGGTCACAATGGGTCACAATGGGTCACAATGGGTTACAATGGGTCACAATGGGTTACAATGGGTCACAATGGGTTACAATGGGTCACAATGGGTTACAATGGGTTACAATGGGTTATAATGGGCCACAATGGGTTACAATGGGTCACAATGGGTCACAATGGGTCACAATGGGTTACAATGGGTCACAATGGGTTACAATGGGTCACAATGGGTCACAATGGGTTACAATGGGTTACAATGGGTTACAATGGGTCACAATGGGTTACAATGGGTCACAATGGGTCACAATGGGTTACAATGGGTTACAATGTGTTACAATGGGTTACAATGGGTCACAATGGGTTATAATGGGCCACAATGGGTTACAATGGGTTACAATGGGTCACAATGGGTTACAATGGGTCACAATGGGTCACAATGGGTTACAATGGGTTACAATGTGTTACAATGTGTTACAATGGGTCACAATGGGTCACAATGGGTCACAATGGGTTACAATGGGTCACAATGGGTCACAATGGGTTACAATGGGTTACAATGGGTTATAATGGGTCACAATGGGTCACAATGGGTTACAATGGGTCACAATGGGTCACAATGGGTCACAATGGGTTACAATGGGTTACAATGGGTTACAATGGGTCACAATGGGTTACAATGGGCCTTGCACCATAATGGACGGCCTTCCTGAAGAGGCCAGCCTCAGATATAGGGCATCGCTGCGGTCCCTGTGTAAAGGACCCCCTGATACTCCCCTAGACAGCACTCCCCTGCCACTCCTCCCTCCATCATAGCCTGGCACCAGGGCCAGGACAAGGGGTGGGGGGGGGGGTCAGCCTTCTGTTTTAGGGCAATGTGGCAGTTTCTGTGTAAAGGGCCCCCTTAAGGACTCCCTGATACTCCCATAGACAGTGCTTCCCTGCCACTCCTCCCTCCATCATCAGGACTGGGACAAGGAGTGGGGGGGGGGAGGGCAGCCTGCTGTTTTAGGGCAATGTGGCGGTTTCAGTGTAAAGGGCCCCCTGAAGGTCCCATTGATATTCACCTAGGCAGTGCTCCCCTGCCACTCCTCCCTCTATCATAGCTGGCACCAGGGCCGGGACAAGGGATGGGCAGCAGGTGGGGGGGCAGCTGCCCTGGCCACTGTAGTATCATGTGAGGTGGGAGGGCTCTGTGAGGTGATTCGAGGGGAAGGGATTTGTGTTGGAAGGGGGACTTTGGGGGGCAGCAGGCGCTAAAAATTGTTCTAAGAGGGGAAACATCTGGGGGGAGGGGTTGCTAGGAGTGGTGATTTAGGGGGATCTGTGTTGGGAGGGGAATGGGGGAAGAGGATTTGTGCTAGGAGGGGGTACTGCGGGGGTTTTGTACTAGAAGAGAGTAAATGGTAGGAGGGGGAATTGTGCTAGATGGGGATTTTTTTTTTGGGGGGGGGGAGTTGTGCTAATAGGGATGATTGGGGGAGGGGCATTTGTGCTAGGAGGGGAAATGTATGGATTGAGGGGGAATTTATACTAGGGGGGACATTTATGGATTGGGGGGGGGGTGTGCTATGAGGGAAAATGTATGGATTGGGGGAGGGGGGGATTTGTGTTAGCAGGGAAAATGTATGAATTGGGGGGGATTTTATGCTAGGGGGGACATTTATGGATTGGGGGAGGGGGGATTTGTGTTAGCAGGGAAAATGTATGGATTGGGGTGGATTTGTTCTGGGAGGGAGAGAGTTTTAGTAGTAGAGAATTTATTAATTATTATTATTATTATTTTTTTTTTGGGGGGGGGGGCATTTGTACTGTGTGGACAAAGATTTGTTCTGGGAGGGGGATTTCAGCAGGGGGTGGATTTGTACTGGGAAGAGGGGGGATTTATGCTCAGAGGGTAATTTTTTTTTGGGGGGAGGGGATTTTTGCTGACACAGGATGCTACAGCCACCATCCCTACAGTCACCATCCCTACAGTCAGGCACGGAGGGGGAAACGATGCTTTGGGGCTGTTGCTCTGATAAAGGTACAGGCCAACTTTGCCGCATTGAGGGGCCAATGGGCGGGGCCATGTGGATGGGGGAGAGGCCAATGGGCGGGGCCATGTATTGTAAAATCTTGGATGAGAACCTTCTTCCCTCAGCCAGAACACTGAAGATGGGTCATGGATGGGTCTTCCAGCATGACAATGACCCAAAACATATCGCCAAGGCAACAAAGGAGAGGCTCAAGAAGAAGCACATTAAGGTCATGGAGTGGCCTAGCCAGTCTCCGGACCTTCATCCCATAGAAAATGTATGGAGGGAGCTGAAACTTCGAGTTGCCAAGAGACAGCCAAGAAACCTTAAGGATTTAGAGAAGATCTGTAAAGAAGAGTGGACCAAAATCCCTCCTGAGATGTGTGCAAACCTGGGGGCCAACTACAAGAAATGTCTGACCTCTGTGCTTCCAACTACAAGAAACGTCTGACCTCTGTGCTTCCACCTACAAGAAACGTCTGACCTCTGTGCTTCCAACAAGGGTTTCTCCACCAACTACTAAGGGGATCAAATACTTATTTTACTCCCTGAACTGCAACTCCATTTATAACATTTGTATCATGTGATTTTTCTGGATTTTTGGTTGATATTCTGTCTCTATCATATAAAATACACCGATGATAAAAATTATACACCCGCCATTTCTTAGTAGGTGGGAAAACAATCTGCAGGGATCCAATCATTATTTTCCCCGCACTGCAGGTCTGACTCAGCAGGAGGGGGGGGGGTGTCGGACCTCTGTAGAGAGACCACTGCTTCCACATAGCGAGAAAGGGTCCTCCTTTGCAGCTTGCTGGCCGGGGACAGGATTTTGGGGAGCACAAAGACTCCGGGGGACCCTGACAGATGCAAGGACTGAATATATAGAGGGTGACCGGTAACCATTGGCATTACAATTGAATGAAAAGCGTTTCCCTTTTCCGATGACCGGTGTATGCGATGATAGGAATTTTTTCACAATGTGACTTCTAATTACATCTCTGTAACGCTTCCTCCATAAACGGCTCCAATTTTCCTCTCAGGGACTAAATGTTCAATTCCCTCTGATGCTCCCCTGCCTGCCAACCTTGGAGTGGCTGCCACATGCCGTCCCCCGGGGGTTCTTCGTTCCTCCAGAGCCATCCTCGCCGCTTCCCTCTGCGCCCATCATTCCCGTTTTGCTCAAACCGCCTCCTGGCACGGAAATTTTTGGAGCTCCGGTGAAAGCAGTAATTAATGCGCCTCTGCCCGTCACGCAGACGCCAGGAGAGCCTGCTGCAAGTTATTAATCGCTGCCACAGAAGTACAGTCATTGTTTTCAGTTTGTACGGAATGAATTACGCTGCAGCCAGGAAGATTACTTCCACCCGTATTACCCAGACGTGTCGCAGCTGCCGGGCAGCGCCTGGCGCAGGAAGTGACAGAGCAGCGGGCATCGATTGGGCATATATCTTAGTCTATATCGCTGCATCGCATTCTTATCCCTGGGACAAATTAAACGAATGCATCTCGGCCGGGTATCAATCATAATCACTTCTCTTCTGTGTTCCTGAGGAGGGAAAGTAAAACATTATTCTGTCTGCGACGCATCAAACTCCACTAAAATCTAATAAAACTTTCCGTAAACTTTCCGGGATAAATTCTTCTGTCTGAAAATCTTCTTCACTTTGCCCACGCCTGCCTACGGAAAAATGACCGCTGAATGTCGCAATTCTGTTTTTAGGGTTTTTTTTCTTGGTTTAACAAATCACTTTCCTATTGACACAACCAGACAGGTGTCCACATTTCTTTCTGAAGGCCAGCATTGTCCTAGGTATCCACACTTACCTTCTAAGTATCAAGACTTTCCTAGGTCTCCACATGCACTCTCCCTTTGGAAAAGATTGTCCCAGGTGTCTACATGTACCTTCTATATCAGGGGTGGGGAACCTTTTATCTGCCAAGGGCCATTTGGGTATTTATAAAATCATTCGGGGGCCGTACAAAATTATCAACTTAAAAATGTGCCTGTTATATTTGGTCAAAAATTGAATTAACTCACCCCTAATGTGATGGCTGCAACTGCTTCTCTTTGGTGAGCTGTGTGATGTTAGCTGGTATTGATGATGTTGCTACTCGCAACTGGTTTTCCAGGTTTGGATCAGTCAGTCTGGAGCGCAGTCGACTTTGTGGTGGTAAGTTTTGAAAAGAACTGCTGGCGGGTAATGCTGGTGGGTATAGCTGGCTGGTACTGCTGTGGGTACTGCTGGCTCAGGCTGGTACTGCTGGCTTGTACTGTGCTGTGGGTACTGCTGGCTGGCTCAGGCTGGTACTGCTGTGGGTATTGCTGATTCAGGCTGGTAATGTGCTGTAAGTAGTGCCTTGGGTACTGCTGGCTCAGGCTGGTACTGCTGGCTGGTACTGTGCTGTGGGTACTGCTGGCTGGTACTGCTGGCTAGTACTGCTGGCTTAGGCTATTACTGCTAGCTGGTACTGCTGGCTGGTATTGCTGTGGGTAATGCTGGCTGGTACTGTTGTGGGTACTGCTGACTCTGGCTGGTACTGCTGTGGGTACTACTGGCTCTAGCTGGTACTGCTGGTTCTGCTGTGGGTACTGCTGGCTCTGGCTGGTACTGCTGTGGGTACTGCTGTCTCTGGCTTATACTGCTGTGAGTACTGCTGGCTCTGGCTGGTACTGCTGGTTCTGGCTGGTACTGCTGTGTGTGCTGCTGGCAGGAAATGCTAGCTAGCAGCGGCGCCGCGCTGGAGGAAGAGGCAATGTTTCCTGTATTGGTCACAGGCGCCTGTGACTTACTCGACTGTCAGAACGGAGCCGGAACTATACAGGAAGCATTGGCTCTGTTCTGATACGGCCCCCGGGACGTAGGTTCCCCACCCCTGTTCTATATGGACAAGATTGCCCTAGGTGTCCACATGTACCTTCTATGTGGACAAGATTGTCCCAGGTGTCCACATGTACCTTCTATAATCTGTATGGACAATACTGTCCTAGGTGTCCACATGTACCTTCTATATGGACCAGATTATCCCAGCAGTTTGTTCAGCACTACAATATACATGGAGATTGGAGACGGTGCAGTTACAAGAGGGTTAGGAGGGCCCTGCTCCTGGGAGCTTGCAATCTAACAGTTGCTAAGGCAATGCATTGTAGAATTAGTGGGAAGGCAGAATTGTTTCTCACCCTCCCAAATGTCCTTCAAAATCTCATATTAAAGTGATTTATGGGCTCATAAGAGCAGGTTTATAGAATACAAGGTTAAATACGAAGCTTTCCCTAATAATTGGTTTAGTATCTGACACTTTAGGGATATATTGGCAGTGAAATCAATAGATTTCTTGTTTGGACTTATAACATGTGTCAGTTAATCTCAGAGCTGCAGCATTGAATTGCTATGGAGGGCACTGGGAGGGACTGGTGAGGACGTGTTCTACTTCTGTGCATGCTGGAGCTCCGCTCTGACCCAGTGCCAGGGCGACAGATGTTGTGTAGCACTTCAGTCATTTAACATCTGGGTCTTGTGATTGTCTTCTTAAGAGAGGGAATAGCAGAGTTCTCAGGCGGAGGAGAGGGGGGGTGGGGGGAGGGGGAACCAAGCCCGGACCGTCTCTCTCAGTCCACTTGTCACAGTCATTGCAGGTAGCGGTCACTATGTCTTGGTGATGGGCTGGACTGCCATGACCTAACATAGCCTAACATCATTTCTGACCCCATCCAATGGTGGCCGAAATAAAGTACAAATTATAATCAGATGTGGAGTCACCTATTCAGCTGGTCATAGGGTACAGCCAAGATTATTTATAAGAAACAGATCCTAAAGTTGAAGCCAAGTGTCAGGCCTGGTTCCCGCTTCTCCTCTAGGGTCAGAGCAGGCAGCCACACTACCAAGGACTATGAGGAACAAATGTTCAGAGACCTCAACTTGTGACACCGAAATTTACTGCTAACACAGGCAAAGTCTCTGGAGGGGGCGCCGTCCAATCCATAGCCTGGCTTTATCATGTCCCCCCAAGTTACCCTATGAGTATAAAGCATGGTGCCCCCCTAAGGCTTTTTCTATCACAGGGTGGACACCGGACACCCCCTGCTGTACAGAGCCCACTTTCATCTCTCCCCCCTCCCCGGCTCACACATGAAGGCCCCAATTGGGTTCAGTTGAAGAAACTTGAACTTTACTCCAAACAAATCTCAACACAAAAGTCATCTCAGCAGCAATCCTTATCTTTTCCCAAACAAGTGATAGAATATCAGTCCATTTTATGGCATTTATGTTTTTTTATTAAGTATTAAGTATAGATCGGGCATCACTAAATGGTGGACCGCGGTCCGGATGCGGACCGAGTGACAGTCCCACCTGGACCACCACAGTCACACCACTTAGGAGCCTGGACTCCAGCTAATGTTTCTTTTGCCCAGCCGCTGCACTATCATCATCGCAGTATGGCATCGCATGGGAGAGGTGGCTGGGAGGTCCTAGGGCAGGAGCTGCAAGCGGGTGAATGGTTGCTAGGACACTGAGCAGTCTTAGTAACCAATCACCAGCTTGTTAACAAGAAAAGTTCGGCAGCTCCCACCCTTCACCCAGACCTGCCCTGTGTAAGGTAGGACTTACCTTACAGTGGAAACACTGCTTTAAAAGGGGAGGAGGGGTGAGGAAACTCTTAGGAAGAGGAGGTGAAGGGGGCTAAGGACACAGCTATGGGGGGGTGGGGGGAAGGGGCTAGGGACACTGTTATGAAAGAGAGACTGTTCCATAACGAGGGGAACTGTGACATAAAGTGGGGGGGGGGATAAAGTAGGGGAACTGTGTTGTAGGGGGGACTGTGACATGGTGGGGGGAATCTATGACCCAAAGGGGGGGTTGTGTAATGTAAAGTGGGGGAATTGTGACATAAAGGGGGGCCTGTGAGTGATGTGAATGGGGACTTTGATGTGAAGAGGGGGAATGAGGACACTGATATAAAGTGTGGGGGGGGGGGGGGGCTGTGATGTGCAGGGGGGACTGAGGATATAAATATGGGGAGCTGTGATGGGAAGGATCCCTGAAACATGCGATTCCGGCCTCTGCCATAAGAAAATGTTATTGCCCTGACCTCATGAATTTGAATTGAATTCTTCTGATTTAGATGCTCCTCTAGTCCCTCCTGGTACCATAACAGGGCACCGTCTCTTGAATCTTTCCCTAGCCAGAGGGTCCTTCCTCCCAGAGAGGTTTTACAATCCATTGCATTGCCCATATTTCCTATCTGCTGCACCCGCCACAGTACACACAACACTAACTGACTCCACCCACCTGTCTACTTATAACCTATCACAAAGGCCTAAAGGGACATGCCCATTGCTTAGTCATCCAAGACCCAGGACCTACACTTAGGGGGATCAGATCGCCCTGTTACAAGGTCAATATTTTATCTCAGGAAATCTGGGAATCTTGGCCACCATGGGTGCTGGACAGATGGTTTGGCCTACAGGCGGTGTTAGCTGCACCTAGAGGGGAACCAGCAGACCCGGCTGGGGTGGCATCGTGGTGCGTAGTGTAGACTTAGGCTGATGTAAGTCCACTGGGTTCAACCAAGAGGCAAAAACAAAATTCATTAAAAACCTACCTCCTTGGAACCCCTAAACCCGCAGCTGATCCACAGGAAGACCTCATAAACAGAAGCATGGTCCAGTGTGATCCAACATGGAAAAAAGTCCCTACTGATCCCCAGAGGTATTCAGACATTCTCTGGATGAACTGTCTACAATGTTACTGCTTATAAATATTAACAGCCAGTTACATTGTGCACATTTACAAATCCATCCATTCTTAAACAATCAAGATGGCTACAAATAGCTCTGTGTAAGTCATCTATTTCAGCATCATCACTGCTCTTTCTGTAAAGAAGCCCTTCCATATTTGGAGGCTAGACCACTTTTTCTCAGTAGCCCCTTGTTATATGTAATAACCTGAAAGCAGACGTCAATAAAAAATGAAAGGACCCCTTTTTTGTTACCCCACCCCAAGAACAGAAATGTCATAAAAAGCCATTGATCAAAAAACCCTCCCAAAAGGAAAAAAACCTGCCTAGGCCTGGATACTTTGAGGAGGCATGGGGGATGGGGGATGTCACCCCATGGGGGATGGGGGATGTCACCAGGTGTGAACCCACCTGCGTTAGAAGGAGCCAAATCAGTGACAGCACTCATAGCCCCCAACCCCACCCACTTCACAGGGTGACAACGTTTTTTTTGTGTCTAGTGAATTCAGTGCAGCGTTGTCACCTTGTGCATTCTGATTTAGGCTACCCTGAGAAGGGGGGGAGGGGGGAGCCACTTGCAGGATCAGTGGATATTTCAATATCAATTTCTTCAGCGCCGCACATGTTATATTTAAATAGTTTGCCCTGAATTTGGTGGTGTGGGTATAGTTGCCCCGCCACCCCTTTACAATCACAGCTCCAGTTGTTGGGGGGGAGGGGTAGCAGGCCGCTATGAGAAGAGATTGCGCACTCACAGATTCCACGCTCCTCTGCGATTCATTCAAACCAATCCAACCTGGACCCAGAACAGACAATTCGCCTTCCTCACGCAGATGTGGCGGCGTTTTCTGAAGTGACCGGCCCCTGGGAGCTCTCTGATAGGGGCCCGGCAGCCGCTCCTGGCTACTTCATCTCATTAGGATGCACAGCGCCGGCCTGCCAGTTTATTTATCATATTTACAATGCAAATCTACATTATATTTAGACTCCTAATGTGCCAGCTGCACAACGAATGACAGCTACTTTACCAAAATACAGTCGCCCGAGGGGACGGAAAATGACATTCGTCTGATTTCCAGAAGTAGCGACACTCGGAGGGATAATGGGCTGCAGCCGGGTGACACTTGGAGATGGAAAAACCATGGAAAAAGAAAACGAGAATCCAAAATATAAAGCTCTGTGCTTCTAATAAGTATACATGGGGGCCCAATACTCCTATAATAATCCAAAGATCCTTATAATAGACCAAAGATCCTTATAATAAAGCAAAGATCCTCATAATAATCCAAAGATCCTTATAATAAACCAAAGATCCTTATAATAAACCAAAGATCCTTATAATAAACCAAAGATCCTCATAATAAACCAAAGATCCTTATAATAAACCAAAGATCCTTATAATAGACCAAAGATCCTTATAATAAACCAAAGATCCTCATAATAAACCAAAGATCCTTATAATAAACCAAAGATCCTTATAATAGACCAAAGATCCTTATAATAAACCAAAGATCCTTATAATAATCCAAAGATCCTTATAATAAAACCCCTCAATGATGAAGAGAAAACAAATCTCAATGCTTTGAACCAAGTTTTATAAATCTTAGAAAAACCAAACAACGACTTATTGTGTCTGGGTGAATTATACAGATACATTATAATCAATATCTCCTCTTTTAAATCAAAGATAAACTGGCCCAAAAAAATAATTTAGCTCTTTATTTCTTACCATCACCAAAGAGCAACCCAAAATAAATTCTCCAACTCCTGACATTGATGGTGATGCCCCATATATGGGCGATATTCGCTGTTTGTACCCATGGTTGGGGCAGCACAGTGGCAGAGTGATTACCACTTACACCTGGCAGCACTGGGGTTGTCAGCTTAAATCCCAACCACAAGGCTACCTACATGGAGTCTGCATGTTCTCCCTGTGCCTGCATGGGTTTCCTCCAACACTCCAAGCACATGCTGGAAAGTCGGTAGGCTCCTGTATATATTGGCCCTAGTATGTATATGAATGTAGGTTAGGGACCTTAGATTGTAAGCTCCTGGGGGCAGGGACTGCTGTGAATGTATACTATATGTAAAGTGCTGTGTAAATTGATGGTGCTATAAAAGTATCAATAATCAATAGCACAGCCAAGAAACAACACTGCACATTGTCCCCAATCTACCTCCTGTAATCTGTCTCTTTTTATTTATTTATTTATTTACAGAGTTCTCCTCCAGAAGGGATACAATGTATCATTTACTCCTGGCAGAGTTCTCCTTTAGAGAGGATACAATGTATCTTTTCTTCTTGCAGAGTTCTCCTCTAGTGATACAATGTATCTTTCCCCCCTTGTGGAGGAGAAGTAGTACAGGGGTGGGTTCCCAGTAATCACATGATGGGGAGTGACAAAGACATGGATGAGCGAGACGCGGCACTCCTAAACCTTGTGGACGGCCTTCCCAGAAGAGTTGAAGCTGTTATAGCTGCAAAGGGCGGAGCCAACCCAATATTGAACCCTACGGACTAAGACTGGGATGCCATTAAAGTTCATGTGTGTGTAAAGGCAGGCGTCCCAATACTTTTGGTAATATAGTGTATATAGAGAGGCGTCCCAATACTTTTGGTAATATAGTGTATATTATATAGTACATAGTGTATCCCTCACATAAATGATACATTACACGTGGAGAGGGGTTCTGTCACCTCCTGGAATTTAGTTTGCACAGCAGTGATGTCCTACAACATGGAACTGATATTTGGAGGACAATGACGCCATCTCTGTAAAATACATAATATTTGGAGAGCAGTGAGGGTCCTGCTGTATAATAAAGCTAATATTTAGTGAATAGTGATGTCACCGGGGTAAAATCTTCTTACATTGTGACAGCTGTAAAATATCCTCCTATGAGAGCCTTTCATTGGACAGCCAGGTGACCCAAATAAAAATGTGTCGGCCTTCCGGGGAGGAACACGGGTCTCACCGCCAGAGATGTAATTTCCCCCCAGTAGTGAGTTATGATGGAGTAACTCTGCTCTCCATAGCAATAATAAGTAGACTTTCCCAATATCGATAATTCACAGCAGGAATAGTAGTGATATAGGAGGTATGGTAGTGATATAGGAGGTATGGTAGTGATATAGGAGGTAAAGTAGTGATATAGGAGGTACAGTAGTGATATAGGAGGTATAGTAGTGATATAGGAGGTATAGTAGTGATATAGGAGGTATGGTAGTGATATAGGAGGTATGGTAGTGATATAGGAGGTATGGTAGTGATATAGGAGGTATAGTAGTGATACAGGAGGGATAGTAGTGATATAGGAGGTATAGTAGTGATATAGCAGGGAATAATAGTGATATAGGAGGTATAGTAGTGATATAGGAGGTATAGTAGTGATATAGGAGGTATAGTAGTGATATAGCAGGGATAGTAGTGATATAGGAGGTATAGTAGTTATATAGGAGGGATAATAGTGATATAGGAGGTATAGTAGTGCTATAGGAGGTATAGTAGTGATGTAGGAGGTATAGTAGTGATATAGGAAGTATGGTAGTGATATAGGAGGTATAGTAATGATGTAGGAGGTACAGTAGTGATATAAGAGGTATGGTAGTGATATAGGAGGTATGTTAGTGATATAGGAGGTATGGTAGTGATATAGGAGGTGTTAGTGATATAGGAGGTATGGTAGTGATATAGGAGGTATAGTAGTGATATAGGAGGTATGGTAGTGATATAGGAGGTATGGTAGTGATATAAGAGGTATGTTAGTGATATAGGAGGTATGGTAGTGATATAGGAGGTGTTAGTGATATAGGAGGTATGGTAGTGATGTAGGAGATACAGTAGTGATATAGGAGGTATAGTAGTGATATAGGAGGTATGGTAGTGATATAGGAGGTATAGTAGTGATATAGGAGGTATGGTAGTGATATAAGATGGATAGTAGTGATATAGGAGGTATAGTAGTGATATAGGAGGTATGGTAGTGATATAGGAGGTATGGTAGTGCTATAGGAGGTACAGTAGTGATATAGAATGTATGGTAGTGATATAGGAGGTATAGTAGTGATATAGGAGGTATGGTAGTGATATAGGAGGTATAGTAGTGATATAGGAGGTATAGTAGTGATATAGGAGGTATGATAGTGATATAGGAGGTATGGTAGTGATATAGGAGGTATGGTAGTGATATAGGAGGTACGGTAGTGATATAGGAGGTACGGTAGTGATATAGGAGGTACGGTAGTGATATAGGAGGTATGGTAGTGATATAGGAGGTATAGTAGTGATATAGGAGGTATGGTAGTGATATAGGAGGTATGGTAGTGATATAGGAGGTACAGTAGTGATATAGGAGGTATGGTAGTGAGGTATAGTAGTGATATAGGAGGTATGGTAGTGATATAGGAGGTATGGTAGTGATATAGGAGGTATAGTAGTGATACAGGAGGGATAGTAGTGATATAGGAGGTATAGTAGTGATACAGGAGGGATAGTAGTGATATAGCAGGGATAGTAGTGATATAGGAGGTATAGTAGTGATATAGGAGGGATAATAGTGATATAGGAGGTATAGAAGTGATATAGGAGGTACAGTAGTGATGTAGGAGGTATAGTAGTGATATAGGAAGTATGGTAGTGATATAGGAGGTATAGTAATGATGTAGGAGGTACAGTAGTGATATAAGAGGTATGGTAGTGATATAGGAGGTATGGTAGTGATATAGGAGGTATAGTAGTGATATAGGAGGTATGGTAGTGATATAGGAGGTGTTAGTGATTTAGGAGGTATGGGAGTGATATAGGAGGTATAGTAGTGATATAGGAGGTATGTTAGTGATATAGGAGGTATGGTAGTGATGTAGGAGATACAGTAGTGATATAGGAGGTATAGTAGTGATATAGGAGGTATGGTAGTGATATAGGAGGTACAGTAGTGATATAGGAGGTATAGAAGTGATATAGCAGGGATAATAGTGATATAGGAGGTATAGTAGTGATATAGGAGGGATAATAGTGATATAGGAGGTATAGAAGTGATATAGGAGGTACAGTAGTGATGTAGGAGGTATAGTAGTGATATAGGAAGTATGGTAGTGATATAGGAGGTATAGTAATGATGTAGGAGGTACAGTAGTGATATAAGAGGTATGGTAGTGATATAGGAGGTATGTTAGTGATATAGGAGGTATAGTAGTGATATAGGAGGTATGGTAGTGATATAGGAGGTGTTAGTGATTTAGGAGGTATGGGAGTGATATAGGAGGTATGTTAGTGATATAGGAGGTATGTTAGTGATATAGGAGGTATGGTAGTGATGTAGGAGATACAGTAGTGATATAGGAGGTATAGTAGTGATATAGGAGGTATGGTAGTGATATAGGAGGTATAGTAGTGATATAGGAGGTATGGTAGTGATATAAGATGGATAGTAGTGATATAGGAGGTATAGTAGTGATATAGGAGGTATGGTAGTGATATAGGAGGTATGGTAGTGCTATAGGAGGTACAGTAGTGATATAGGAGGTATGGTAGTGAGGTATAGTAGTGATATAGGAGGTATGGTAGTGATATAGGAGGTATAGTAGTGATATAGGAGGTATGGTAGTGATATAGGAGGTATGGTAGTGATATAGGAGGTACGGTAGTGATATAGGAGGTATGGTAGTGAGGTATAGTAGTGATATAGGAGGTATGGTAGTGATATAGGAGGTATGGTAGTGATATAAGAGGTATGGTAGTGATATAGGAGGTATGGTAGTGATATAGGAGGTATGGTAGTGATATAGGAGGTACGGTAGTGATATAGGAGGTATGGTAGTGAGGTATGGTAGTGATATAGGAGGTATGGTAGTGATATAGGAGGTATGGTAGTGATATAGGAGGTATGGTAGTGATATAGGAGGTATGGTAGTGATATAGGAGGTATGGTAGTGATATAGGAGGTATGGTAGTGATATAGGAGGTAAAGTAGTGATATAGGAGGTACAGTAGTGATATAGGAGGTATAGTAGTGATATAGGAGGTATAGTAGTGATATAGGAGGTATGGTAGTGATATAGGAGGTATGGTAGTGATATAGGAGGTATGGTAGTGATATAGGAGGTATGGTAGTGATATAGGAGGTATGGTAGTGATATAGGAGGTATGGTAGTGATACAGGAGGGATAGTAGTGATATAGGAGGTATAGTAGTGATATAGCAGGGATAATAGTGATATAGGAGGTATAGTAGTGATATAGGAGGTATAGTAGTGATATAGGAGGTATAGTAGTGATATAGCAGGGATAGTAGTGATATAGGTGGATAGTAGTGATATAGGTGGATAGTAGTGATATAGGAGGTATAGTAGTTATATAGGAGGGATAATAGTGATATAGGAGGTATAGTAGTGATATAGGAGGTATAGTAGTGATGTAGGAGGTATAGTAGTGATATAAGAGGTATGGTAGTGATATAGGAGGTATGTTAGTGATATAGGAGGTATGGTAGTGATATAGGAGGTGTTAGTGATATAGGAGGTATGGTAGTTATATAGGAGGTATAGTAGTGATATAGGAGGTATGGTAGTGATATAGGAGGTATGGTAGTGATATAAGAGGTATGTTAGTGATATAGGAGGTATGGTAGTGATATAGGAGGTGTTAGTGATATAGGAGGTATGGTAGTGATGTAGGAGATACAGTAGTGATATAGGAGGTATAGTAGTGATATAGGAGGTATGGTAGTGATATAGGAGGTATAGTAGTGATATAGGAGGTATGGTAGTGATATAAGATGGATAGTAGTGATATAGGAGGTATAGTAGTGATATAGGAGGTATGGTAGTGATATAGGAGGTATGGTAGTGCTATAGGAGGTACAGTAGTGATATAGAATGTATGGTAGTGATATAGGAGGTATAGTAGTGATATAGGAGGTATAGTAGTGATATAGGAGGTATGGTAGTGATATAGGAGGTATAGTAGTGATATAGGAGGTATAGTAGTGATATAGGAGGTATGATAGTGATATAGGAGGTATGGTAGTGATATAGGAGGTATGGTAGTGATATAGGAGGTACGGTAGTGATATAGGAGGTATGGTAGTGATATAGGAGGTATGGTAGTGATATAGGAGGTATAGTAGTGATATAGGAGGTATGGTAGTGATATAGGAGGTATGGTAGTGATATAGGAGGTACAGTAGTGATATAGGAGGTATGGTAGTGAGGTATAGTAGTGATATAGGAGGTATGGTAGTGATATAGGAGGTATGGTAGTGATATAGGAGGTATAGTAGTGATACAGGAGGGATAGTAGTGATATAGGAGGTATAGTAGTGATACAGGAGGGATAGTAGTGATATAGCAGGGATAGTAGTGATATAGGAGGTATGGTAGTGATATAGGAGGTACGGTAGTGATATAGGAGGTATGGTAGTGATATAGGAGGTATGGTAGTGATATAGGAGGTATAGTAGTGATATAGGAGGTATGGTAGTGATATAGGAGGTATGGTAGTGATATAGGAGGTACAGTAGTGATATAGGAGGTATGGTAGTGAGGTATAGTAGTGATATAGGAGGTATGGTAGTGATATAGGAGGTATGGTAGTGATATAGGAGGTATAGTAGTGATACAGGAGGGATAGTAGTGATATAGGAGGTATAGTAGTGATACAGGAGGGATAGTAGTGATATAGCAGGGATAGTAGTGATATAGGAGGTATAGTAGTGATATAGGAGGGATAATAGTGATATAGGAGGTATAGAAGTGATATAGGAGGTACAGTAGTGATGTAGGAGGTATAGTAGTGATATAGGAAGTATGGTAGTGATATAGGAGGTATAGTAATGATGTAGGAGGTACAGTAGTGATATAAGAGGTATGGTAGTGATATAGGAGGTATGGTAGTGATATAGGAGGTATGGTAGTGATATAAGAGGTATGTTAGTGATATAGGAGGTATGGTAGTGATATAGGAGGTGTTAGTGATATAGGAGGTATGGTAGTGATGTAGGAGATACAGTAGTGATATAGGAGGTATAGTAGTGATATAGGAGGTATGGTAGTGATATAGGAGGTATAGTAGTGATATAGGAGGTATGGTAGTGATATAAGATGGATAGTAGTGATATAGGAGGTATAGTAGTGATATAGGAGGTATGGTAGTGATATAGGAGGTATGGTAGTGCTATAGGAGGTACAGTAGTGATATAGAATGTATGGTAGTGATATAGGAGGTATAGTAGTGATATAGGAGGTATGGTAGTGATATAGGAGGTATAGTAGTGATATAGGAGGTATAGTAGTGATATAGGAGGTATGATAGTGATATAGGAGGTATGGTAGTGATATAGGAGGTATGGTAGTGATATAGGAGGTACGGTAGTGATATAGGAGGTACGGTAGTGATATAGGAGGTACGGTAGTGATATAGGAGGTATGGTAGTGATATAGGAGGTATAGTAGTGATATAGGAGGTATGGTAGTGATATAGGAGGTATGGTAGTGATATAGGAGGTACAGTAGTGATATAGGAGGTATGGTAGTGAGGTATAGTAGTGATATAGGAGGTATGGTAGTGATATAGGAGGTATGGTAGTGATATAGGAGGTATAGTAGTGATACAGGAGGGATAGTAGTGATATAGGAGGTATAGTAGTGATACAGGAGGGATAGTAGTGATATAGCAGGGATAGTAGTGATATAGGAGGTATAGTAGTGATATAGGAGGGATAATAGTGATATAGGAGGTATAGAAGTGATATAGGAGGTACAGTAGTGATGTAGGAGGTATAGTAGTGATATAGGAAGTATGGTAGTGATATAGGAGGTATAGTAATGATGTAGGAGGTACAGTAGTGATATAAGAGGTATGGTAGTGATATAGGAGGTATGGTAGTGATATAGGAGGTATAGTAGTGATATAGGAGGTATGGTAGTGATATAGGAGGTGTTAGTGATTTAGGAGGTATGGGAGTGATATAGGAGGTATAGTAGTGATATAGGAGGTATGTTAGTGATATAGGAGGTATGGTAGTGATGTAGGAGATACAGTAGTGATATAGGAGGTATAGTAGTGATATAGGAGGTATGGTAGTGATATAGGAGGTACAGTAGTGATATAGGAGGTATAGAAGTGATATAGCAGGGATAATAGTGATATAGGAGGTATAGTAGTGATATAGGAGGGATAATAGTGATATAGGAGGTATAGAAGTGATATAGGAGGTACAGTAGTGATGTAGGAGGTATAGTAGTGATATAGGAAGTATGGTAGTGATATAGGAGGTATAGTAATGATGTAGGAGGTACAGTAGTGATATAAGAGGTATGGTAGTGATATAGGAGGTATGTTAGTGATATAGGAGGTATAGTAGTGATATAGGAGGTATGGTAGTGATATAGGAGGTGTTAGTGATTTAGGAGGTATGGGAGTGATATAGGAGGTATGTTAGTGATATAGGAGGTATGTTAGTGATATAGGAGGTATGGTAGTGATGTAGGAGATACAGTAGTGATATAGGAGGTATAGTAGTGATATAGGAGGTATGGTAGTGATATAGGAGGTATAGTAGTGATATAGGAGGTATGGTAGTGATATAAGATGGATAGTAGTGATATAGGAGGTATAGTAGTGATATAGGAGGTATGGTAGTGATATAGGAGGTATGGTAGTGCTATAGGAGGTACAGTAGTGATATAGGAGGTATGGTAGTGAGGTATAGTAGTGATATAGGAGGTATGGTAGTGATATAGGAGGTATAGTAGTGATATAGGAGGTATGGTAGTGATATAGGAGGTATGGTAGTGATATAGGAGGTACGGTAGTGATATAGGAGGTATGGTAGTGAGGTATAGTAGTGATATAGGAGGTATGGTAGTGATATAGGAGGTATGGTAGTGATATAAGAGGTATGGTAGTGATATAGGAGGTATGGTAGTGATATAGGAGGTATGGTAGTGATATAGGAGGTACGGTAGTGATATAGGAGGTATGGTAGTGAGGTATGGTAGTGATATAGGAGGTATGGTAGTGATATAGGAGGTATGGTAGTGATATAGGAGGTATGGTAGTGATATAGGAGGTATGGTAGTGATATAGGAGGTATGGTAGTGATATAGGAGGTATGGTAGTGATATAGGAGGTAAAGTAGTGATATAGGAGGTACAGTAGTGATATAGGAGGTATAGTAGTGATATAGGAGGTATAGTAGTGATATAGGAGGTATGGTAGTGATATAGGAGGTATGGTAGTGATATAGGAGGTATGGTAGTGATATAGGAGGTATGGTAGTGATATAGGAGGTATGGTAGTGATATAGGAGGTATGGTAGTGATACAGGAGGGATAGTAGTGATATAGGAGGTATAGTAGTGATATAGCAGGGATAATAGTGATATAGGAGGTATAGTAGTGATATAGGAGGTATAGTAGTGATATAGGAGGTATAGTAGTGATATAGCAGGGATAGTAGTGATATAGGTGGATAGTAGTGATATAGGTGGATAGTAGTGATATAGGAGGTATAGTAGTTATATAGGAGGGATAATAGTGATATAGGAGGTATAGTAGTGATATAGGAGGTATAGTAGTGATGTAGGAGGTATAGTAGTGATATAAGAGGTATGGTAGTGATATAGGAGGTATGTTAGTGATATAGGAGGTATGGTAGTGATATAGGAGGTGTTAGTGATATAGGAGGTATGGTAGTTATATAGGAGGTATAGTAGTGATATAGGAGGTATGGTAGTGATATAGGAGGTATGGTAGTGATATAAGAGGTATGTTAGTGATATAGGAGGTATGGTAGTGATATAGGAGGTGTTAGTGATATAGGAGGTATGGTAGTGATGTAGGAGATACAGTAGTGATATAGGAGGTATAGTAGTGATATAGGAGGTATGGTAGTGATATAGGAGGTATAGTAGTGATATAGGAGGTATGGTAGTGATATAAGATGGATAGTAGTGATATAGGAGGTATAGTAGTGATATAGGAGGTATGGTAGTGATATAGGAGGTATGGTAGTGCTATAGGAGGTACAGTAGTGATATAGAATGTATGGTAGTGATATAGGAGGTATAGTAGTGATATAGGAGGTATAGTAGTGATATAGGAGGTATGGTAGTGATATAGGAGGTATAGTAGTGATATAGGAGGTATAGTAGTGATATAGGAGGTATGATAGTGATATAGGAGGTATGGTAGTGATATAGGAGGTATGGTAGTGATATAGGAGGTACGGTAGTGATATAGGAGGTATGGTAGTGATATAGGAGGTATGGTAGTGATATAGGAGGTATAGTAGTGATATAGGAGGTATGGTAGTGATATAGGAGGTATGGTAGTGATATAGGAGGTACAGTAGTGATATAGGAGGTATGGTAGTGAGGTATAGTAGTGATATAGGAGGTATGGTAGTGATATAGGAGGTATGGTAGTGATATAGGAGGTATAGTAGTGATACAGGAGGGATAGTAGTGATATAGGAGGTATAGTAGTGATACAGGAGGGATAGTAGTGATATAGCAGGGATAGTAGTGATATAGGAGGTATGGTAGTGATATAGGAGGTACGGTAGTGATATAGGAGGTATGGTAGTGATATAGGAGGTATGGTAGTGATATAGGAGGTATAGTAGTGATATAGGAGGTATGGTAGTGATATAGGAGGTATGGTAGTGATATAGGAGGTACAGTAGTGATATAGGAGGTATGGTAGTGAGGTATAGTAGTGATATAGGAGGTATGGTAGTGATATAGGAGGTATGGTAGTGATATAGGAGGTATAGTAGTGATACAGGAGGGATAGTAGTGATATAGGAGGTATAGTAGTGATACAGGAGGGATAGTAGTGATATAGCAGGGATAGTAGTGATATAGGAGGTATAGTAGTGATATAGGAGGGATAATAGTGATATAGGAGGTATAGAAGTGATATAGGAGGTACAGTAGTGATGTAGGAGGTATAGTAGTGATATAGGAAGTATGGTAGTGATATAGGAGGTATAGTAATGATGTAGGAGGTACAGTAGTGATATAAGAGGTATGGTAGTGATATAGGAGGTATGTTAGTGATATAGGAGGTATAGTAGTGATATAGGAGGTATGGTAGTGATATAGGAGGTGTTAGTGATTTAGGAGGTATGGGAGTGATATAGGAGGTATAGTAGTGATATAGGAGGTATGTTAGTGATATAGGAGGTATGGTAGTGATATAGGAGGGATAATAGTGATATAGGAGGTATAGAAGTGATATAGGAGGTACAGTAGTGATGTAGGAGGTATAGTAGTGATATAGGAAGTATGGTAGTGATATAGGAGGTATAGTAGTGATATAGGAGGTATGGTAGTGATATAAGATGGATAGTAGTGATATAGGAGGTATAGTAGTGATATAGGAGGTATGGTAGTGATATAGGAGGTATAGTAGTGATATAGGAGGTATGGTAGTGATATAAGATGGATAGTAGTGATATAGGAGGTATAGTAGTGATATAGGAGGTATGGTAGTGATATAGGAGGTATGGTAGTGCTATAGGAGGTACAGTAGTGATATAGGAGGTATGGTAGTGAGGTATAGTAGTGATATAGGAGGTATGGTAGTGATATAGGAGGTATAGTAGTGATATAGGAGGTATGGTAGTGATATAGGAGGTATGGTAGTGATATAGGAGGTACGGTAGTGATATAGGAGGTATGGTAGTGAGGTATAGTAGTGATATAGGAGGTATGGTAGTGATATAGGAGGTATGGTAGTGATATAAGAGGTATGGTAGTGATATAGGAGGTATGGTAGTGATATAGGAGGTATGGTAGTGATATAGGAGGTACGGTAGTGATATAGGAGGTATGGTAGTGAGGTATAGTAGTGATATAGGAGGTATGGTAGTGATATAGGAGGTATGGTAGTGATATAAGAGGTATGGTAGTGATATAGGAGGTATGGTAGTGATATAGGAGGTATGGTAGTGATATAGGAGGTACAGCTGATTCATGGCTAATCCCATCATAGAGGATCCTCCAAGAGTTCCTCAAATTATCCATCAGACAGAAACAATAGGTGAATGGGAATCCACACCTAGACAATGCATCGATTAATCAGGATCTCGCTACAGGGCAGACTGCCTGCATTGCGCCCATAAAGTACAATACACATTATTACAAGTATAAACACATCCTCACTGTAGACAATAGGTGAGTTAATTAGCACAATTACCAATGTGTGGAAGACAGACAGCTGAACTGATGATTTTCTCATCTGCTATGAGTCTGATGGTACAGAGCAGTCCTTATTGATAACGTGCCATCCAGGCCTTTAACATGCTTACCGGGCCCAGAGTCCCCGAGTCTGGGTGTCCTGGGGAGACAGGGACTTGAACCCAAAGTAACATTACTCCAAGGCTCCATAGTCAGTAGGGAAGATACTAATGAGGTGTTGAGAGGGGTGATGGAGGTTAACAAGCGGGTGGTCTGTCACAAAATATAACCTCCATTTCCAGACCAATGAACCCCCTCCTGTCTGCATTTATGGAAGTTCTCTAGGAGCCCCAATGAGGCTTGAAAATCTTCAAATTACAGAAAAGCTACTGGCAATTCAGTTGTATGACATCACAGTTGTATGACATCATAGGTATTCAGGGTGGTTGATCCAATGAGGATTTGAGAGATTAGAGGGGTGTAGAGGAGAGAAGCCTTTCCCGGGGTTCACTGTACACCAGAAGGATAGAAGCCGATAGACGCCATGCCTACTTCTCCTGTACTGGAGGCAAATTGATTTTGGTGAGATTTGTAGTTTATCCCTGAGGTTCAAGCCAACGCCCCCCCTCCCCCCTGACAGTCCCCCACCAGTCCCCTGCCAGTCCCCCGCCAGTCCCCTGGCAGTCCTCCGCATTTTCATATTTGCATAACTCCTCCCACTTCATGCATCAGGACTGAGCAGGACTGGGACAAGGGGCTGACAGAAGGGACGGCTGCCCTGGGCCCTGTGGTATCATGTGAGGTAGGGGGACTGTGAGGAGATTGGGGGGGGAGATTTGTGTTGGGAGGGGGAATATCGGTGTGGAAGTGCTGTGATTTAGGGGGATTTGGGAGAAGAGGATTTGTACTAGGAGCCGGGGGGGGGGGGCGGGGGGGAGATTTGGGGGATTGTGCTAGAAGAGGCGATATGGTGGTGGGGGATTTATTGTAGGGGGGATTTGTGCTACGTAAGGGGAGTTATGGGGGAATTTGTGCTAGAATAGGTGATATATTGGGAGGGGGATTTTTTTTTGGGGGGGGTTTATAATGTAATTGGCATGTTGATGGGGGGTGGAGGGCTCGGCCCGGATTGGTCATATACAGTTTGAGGCTGAAAACGTCTCCGGAGGGCTCTGGGCACCAAACTGTTAAGAGAAAGTCCCATGGCGTCGGGCTGGCAGCTCCCATTTATCACCGTCAGCGGCACGCCATGGTCTGGTGACCCCGCAATTCAGAGAAATGATTACTCAGCCCCCCCATTACACCCTGTGCCTGTTCCCCGCAAATCAGGGACTGAGAATCGGTAATGATTCCTGGCAGGACCTCTCCCGGCAGTATAATGATGGCGCCCGGCGTGCCGCAATCACCTGAATCATTCTCTCATTAATGAGGTTTCAGGTGCAGAATGTTCCGGGTCCTCCTATAATAACCATGGCAAACCTCAACGACCATAAGACTGGAGAGGTGCGAGGTGCCAACATACCTCCCAATATACAGCTATGAGGACCTGTCACCCTCCTATAGATCTATATACAGCTATGACGACCCGTCACCCTCCTATAGATCTATATACAGCTATGAGGACCTGTCACCCTCCTATAGATCTATATACAGCTATGAGGACCGGTCACCCTCCTATAGATCTATATACAGCTATGAGGACCTGTCACCCTCCTATAGATCTATATACAGCTATCAGGACCTGTCACCCTCCTATAGATCTATATACAGCTATCAGGACCTGTCACCCTCCTATAGATCTATATACAGCTATGAGGACCGGTCACCCTCCTATAGATCTATATACAGCTATGAGGACCGGTCACCCTCCTATAGATCTATATACAGCTATGAGGACCTGTCACCATCCTATAGATCTATATACAGCTATGAGGACCTGTCACCCTCCTATAGATCTATATACAGCTATGAGGACCTGTCACCCTCCTATAGATCTATATACAGCTATGAGGACCCGTCACCCTCCTATAGATCTATATACAGCTATGAGGACCCGTCACCATCCTATAGATCTATATACAGCTATGAGGACCTGTCACCCTCCTATAGATCTATATACAGCTATAAGGACCTGTCACCATCCTATAGATCTATATACAGCTGTGAGGACCCGTCACCCTCCTATAGATCTATATACAGCTATGAGGACCCGTCACCCTCCTATAGATCTATATACAGCTATAAGGACCTGTCACCATCCTATAGATCTATATACAGCTATGAGGACCGGTCACCATCCTATAGATCTATATACAGCTATAAGGACTTGTCACCCTCCTATAGATCTATATACAGCTATGAGGACCCGTCACCCTCCTATAGATCTATATACAGCTATGAGGACCCGTCACCCTCCTATAGATCTATATACAGCTATGAGGACCTGTCACCATCCTATAGATCTATATACAGCTATGAGGACCCGTCACCCTCCTATAGATCTATATACAGCTATAAGGACCCGTCACCCTCCTATAGATCTATATACAGCTATGAGGACCTGTCACCCTCCTATAGATCTATATACAGCTATGAGGACCTGTCACCCTCCTATAGATCTATATACAGCTATGAGGACCCGTCACCCTCCTATAGATCTATATACAGCTATGAGGACCCGTCACCCTCCTATAGATCTATATACAGCTATGAGGACCTGTCACCCTCCTATAGATCTATATACAGCTATGAGGACCTGTCACCCTCCTATAGATCTATATACAGCTATGAGGACCTGTCACCCTCCTATAGATCTATATACAGCTATGACGACCCGTCACCCTCCTATAGATCTATATACTGCTATGAGGACCCGTCACCCTCCTATAGATCTATATACAGCTATAAGGACCCGTCACCCTCCTATAGATCTATATACAGCTATAAGGACCTGTCACCATCCTATAGATCTATATACAGCTATGAGGACCCGTCACCCTCCTATAGATCTATATACAGCTATGAGGACCTGTCACCCTCCTATAGATCTATATACAGCTATGAGGACCCGTCACCCTCCTATAGATCTATATACAGCTATGAGGACCCGTCACCCTCCTATAGATCTATATACAGCTATGAGGACCCGTCACCCTCCTATAGATCTATATACAGCTATGAGGACCTGTCACCCTCCTATAGATCTATATACAGCTATGAGGATCCGTCACCCTCCTATAGATCTATATACAGCTATGCTGGGGGTCATTGACACTTACTGGTCTTGTTCCTCTCCCAGTCTGTGATTGGACAGTGAGGATGGGGGTAAATCAGACTTACAGGTCTTGTCCCTCCCCCAGTCTGTGATTGGACAGTGAAAAGAGCAGCAGCAGACTGATGAGCTCATCTTTATGTAACTCTGCCCTCTCCTCCTGTCAGCATGTTCCTTGTAAGCACATGAGCAGTGCTGGTGACTGGCTGGTTGTGCTGCTTCTTCCTCCCAGTCTGAGCTCTGCTGTACTATGAATTGGAAAAGAAGAATTGCAAATCAGCATTAGAATGAATAAATTACCAAATATAAATCTGTATTACCCATATAGATATACGTGTCATATATCTGCCTGGAGCTCAGATCTCATTTCTATTTGGCCTTTGCTGCGCTCAGTCCCATCTGCTGGACATCCAATCGCTGGGCAGCGACACGCCGCCAAACCTTCTCTGCGTTTATCACGGGCGGTGAATAGAATCCTTCACACCGCCCCAAGAACAAAACCAGAGCCTTGGCAGAAAGCTGGCACGTCGCTGGGCGAGGGCAGATGACGGGGGGGCGGGTGCCAGCTTGTGACTTTTATTACCAGTCTCCCAGCCAGGCCCATCCCCCCCTCCCCCCCCTCTCCAGTCAGGTTATAAAATCTGCACTTCATAAAAGGGCAGAATAAAGAAGTCCTCATCTCCTTATTTACTGTAAATTATAGAGAGAGAATCTGCAATCTCCAGAACATTAGGAGCCCCCGGGAGAGGATCCAAATGTGACTTAATGGACGGCGTGACGTCAGCCGCTTCACCGCGGTGGATGCATTATGGGGGGCTTCCTGCTGCACACCAGGACTTCCATTAAAGGGATTCAACTCCTCACAGAAGCCCTAATGAACATTAATTACATTCAGCAATAATTAATGAAGAAGTGACGCCAATCAGCAACATTGCAGAGAAGCTTTCACATAAAAACATTTCATTCATCGCAGCCAACCAATCTCTCTATGACGGTTCTTATCCAGGACTTCCTGGTATGAAGTGACAACGCTCTGTCCCCGCCTCCCAATCCTGTTCCTGCGTTGTCACCCTGTCACATGGGCTTCCAGGGAAGACGACTAGCAGTTATTTCAGCACACATTACATAGACAGTCCACTGCTGTCACCATCAGACAAATGTTTATGATAGTTACATAGTTACATAGTTATATAGTTACATATAGTTACATAGTTATATAGTTATATAGTTACATAGTTATATAGTTATATAGTTATATAGTTACATAGTTATATAGTTATATAGTTATATAGTTACATAGTTATATAGTTACATATAGTTATATAGTTACATAGTTATATAGTTATATAGTTATATAGTTATATAGTTACATAGTTATATAGTTATATAGTTATATAGTTACATAGTTATATAGTTATATAGTTATATAGTTACATAGTTATATAGTTATATAGTTATATAGTTATATAGTTACATAGTTATATAGTTACATATAGTTATATAGTTACATAGTTATATAGTTATATAGTTATATAGTTATATAGTTATATAGTTACATATAGTTATATAGTTATATAGTTATATAGTTACATATAGTTATATAGTTACATAGTTATATAGTTATATAGTTATATAGTTATATAGTTACATATAGTTATATAGTTACATAGTTATATAGTTACATAGTTATATAGTTATATAGTTACATAGTTATATAGTTATATAGTTACATATAGTCAGGGCTTTTTTTCAGCGGGAACGCGGGGGAACGCAGTTCCGGCACCTCCAGAACTGAATGTATGTAATGGTAAGGGGTGCTGGGGTGTGCTGGAGGGTCTATTGATGCTGGCTAATAGGGAATCTATTGCTGCAGAGGATGGGGGTCTATTGTTGCTGGGGAGGTCTTCTGTTGCTCATAGGGATTTATTGTTGCTGGGGTGGGTCTTTTGCTGCTGATGGGTCAGTTGTTGCTGGGAGGGATTTATTGTTGAGGGAGGGGTCTTTGTTGCTGGCTGCTGGAGGGTCTATTGATGCTGGCTACTGGGGAATCTAGTGTTGCTGGAGGGGATCTATTTGCTGCTGGAGGGGATCTATTTGCTGCTGGAGGGGATCTATTTGCGCAGAGGGTCTATTGTTGCTGGGGAAGTCTGTTGTTGCTGGTGGGGTATCATGTTGCAGGGAATCAATCATTACTATCATCTACTGTTGAGGGAGGGGCCTAATGCTACTGGAGAGTCTATTGATGCTGGATGTTGGAAGTCCATTGTTGCAGGGGTGGATCTATTGTCGCTGGGGTGTCCATTGTTTCTAGATCTATTATATTGCCTTTCTTGTTATCGTTCATTCTCTAAAAGGGGTGGTTCTGGGAGGTGGGTAGGCGGTGAAACCAAGGAATGGTGCTCGGGGGTGGGTAGGGGGCGGAGTCAAGGGGTGACTCAGAAGGGAGGAGTTCCTGCACCTATTCTCTGAGAAAAAAAGCCCTGCATATAGTTATATAATTACATAGTTACTTATAGTTATATAGTTATATATAGTTCCATAGTTACATATAGTTACATATAATTACATAGTTACATAGTTATATAGTTACATATAGTTATATAGTTATATAGTTACATAATAGTTGAGGTTGAATAAAGACATCAGTCCATCCAGTTCAACCCTGATACATTGGGGGAGATTTACTAAAACTGGAGAGTGCTAAATCTGGTGCAGCTGTGCATGGGAGCCAATCAGCTTCCAGGTTTTATTGTTAAAGCATAAAGCGGAGTTCCACCCATATTTGCAAGTTGCTTTTACTCGCTTAGGCTTCTTTCACTCGGCCGCTCAGTTTATTTCATCCGCTATACCAAAAGTGGAGCATATACCCAAAGGCCCCAGTGGACGGGAGCACCAAAAAATTGGTGAAATCCAAGATTCACAACAGGTGGCCGTTGACAGAGCAGTGCTGTAAATAGCAGGGTATGGAGAGAACAAAAAATCCCCCCAGAGAAGGAGTCAACTAAGGACACCGTTATGCAAATTAAACAAAAATAAACTTTATTAGGCACATGTGCCAATGCAAGGTAGCAAAATCAGTGTAATAAGGTGTGATATAACATGAGTAAAATCCGATTAAAAATATAATATCATCTAAATGAAAAACATCAACCCGGGTTGGATAAATGAGCTTCCAAAGATAATTAGATGATAGTACTGATGATAATAATCATAATAATAATGATGATGATGAGGGATATCAGGTTACATAAACCAGGAGGGAGAATAAGATCAAGCAATCCCAGGGTCATAGAATCAATCACATAAGTGCTGCCCATATACAGTTCAGCCGATGCAATTCCTCAAGTAAGAGCTCACCACCACAGGTGAATGGATGTGAGTAATGTAGGGTCAGGGGCGTAACTACAGGGGTTGCAGGGGTTGCAATCGCAACCGGGCCCCATGCTCAAGGGGGCCCATGTGGCTCCCTTGTACACCTGAATAGGAGGGGCGGCGGGGGCAGCATGTAGAGAAATCACTGTCCTCCTTTTTCCTTCTGTAGCTGCAGGAGGAAAATTGAGGAGATTGGTTCCTCTGTATGCTGCCCCCGCCCCTCCTCCTATCCAGTATACTTGTATTCTGCTGTCTCTGGGCCCCTGTGTGCTCCCCTGGTCCCCCCCCCCTTCTGTGCTTCCCACCCTTCTGAATTCTCCCTTCCCTCACCGTAATAAAGGGCCCTGCAACTAGAGTAAAGGGCGCCAGGGGTCCAGGGGGCCCTTCATGGTTTCTTGCACCGGGGCCCTGAAGGTTCTAGTTACGCCTCTGTGTAGGGTCCTATATGAAGAACCTGGAATCAACAAGAGCCGAGTAGTTGGTAACTGAATGGCAGACTGTTATGGAGGAGATAGTGAGTTACCATCCTGTAAGCCATGGAAGTCTTCACGGGAGATGTTGACCCAAATGACCTGTAGACGGTGAACTCCGGCAGAGGCGTTCCCTGTGTCTGGCTCCCCTCTGCACGCTTCCCTATGGCAGGAACAGGAACGTTAATGGCAGCCCGACATCACGCCAGACGTAGGGGGCGGGGGCACGGATAAGATCCAGCCGTGCGGTGCCTGATGGTCACGATGGTCAAAATTCAGTTGGAGACAAGCTGATGACGTCTACGCTGACATGTTTCACTGGTGCCAAGCCAGTTTCCTCAGAGCTTATTTCATCTGCTGCGGCACTTTTTTCTTGTGTCATCCGGTCCGTATGTCCGCATATCATCCCATCCGTTTGCGGGTTATATTATACGGACATCGATTTTCCGTCCTTTCCATTTTTTAAACGGAAGAAAGAATAGGGTTCTGTTCCATTCCAAAAAACGTAACAGAACTAAAAGGACGCAAATCGGATGTCATTGACATGCATTATGTCCGTATATCACCCGCAAACAGATGGGGGTGAAATACGGACATACGGAAAGCCCGTGTGAAATGGGCCTTACTGGTTTGATAAAGGGCTCAGTCGTGTGAAACGCGTCGTCCTTCTGTCCCCTGCATGATGCCTGTTACATCCGGTGCCTTTTTTTTACTATCAATAAACTCTGATTGCATCCTATGGGAAGTGCGACCATTCCTCTACTCTTCTTATAATTGGGCCCTGCAGCAGTGGCAGGGTTTGCACCCCAGCAGGATTTTGTTCATTTCAGCCTATGAGAATCACCTGGAGCAGCGGTTTCTGTCTTTGCTTTTACTCACTGCCCACCCGCAGTGCGGCCCTAAATGGATATTATTTTATTTATTTATTTTTTATCTCTAATTACCTGTATGTTAAATGTATCACCGGCATTTCCGGTCCCAGCCGCCTAGATGATGTCATCATCAGGCGATTCCCTTGGACTCCTGGGATATCAGCGCCATCGATCTCAGAAGTCCAAGGAAATCGCCTGATTCTCTTTGATTGACAGGTTGCCATACCAACAGGGTGGGAACTACCGCTACCATCGCTATGGCAACCTGCAAACTGCACCACGCAGTGTCATCGCTGCGCAGGCACAAGATCAGGAGGTGCATGCTGGGTACCCAGCTGCAGCAAATCCCGAAAATAGACACGAGGGGGCTTCAGATGCCCAGAACCGCGATGGCCGGTCCTGCTTCCGAGATCAGGCCAATTTTTTTTTTTTAAACACACACATAGTTACATTTATAACAGTATCCAAATGAACAAACCGCAGATGCTGATTGGTTCCTATGCAGACCTGCACCAGATTTTGCACCAGTGGAGGCTGGTGCTCAGTTTTCCTGGGGGGGAGGGGGGTGGCCCGCGGCCCCGCTCCCAGCCAACCACATAACCCACCCCCCCATCGCTCAATCGATCGCCTGTCAGGCCCCCCTCCAACCCCTGCACTTACCCCATGCAGGTGGTGGCTTTTCCAGTTGCGTCTCCTCCCGAGTTTCGGCGGTTGCTTCTTCTCCCGGCCAATCAGGAGTTAGGACTCGCGGCTAATCAGGTCTTAGGACTCCCAGCCAATCGGGACTCAGGACCCGCTTCCTGATTGGCCGTGAGGAGAAACATGAAGAAATCCAAAAAGAGAGAGACCGCACTCAGAGATGTAAAATGAAAATCAATCGAACTCCTTTATTCTCCATAAATACAGCAGACAGACAGTGCAATACACGAACAGACGTGTCGGGTTGACGCGTTTCACGATAAAAATCGCTTAATCATAACCACACATGAGAAACATGAAGACATTAGCAAATAATAATTCCTTAATGTCACACACCTGGGTGGGCTTTGGGCGCAGCGCTCTGTGCCCCAAGCCCACCCTTTTTGAAGCCAATTAGAGCCTCCGGTTCTAATCATGTGCTTCAAAAATTGAAGTAGATTAGGATCTGGGCGCATGGACTTGGGTGGTGGCGCCCCTGTGCTCCAAATGGATGGGCCGCCACTGTTTTGCACTCTCCAGTTTTAGTAAATCCCCCCCACAGAGTGCTTCAGGAAACTCGATGTCTTTCTGATCAGGGGTACATCTGCTTTCTGGGTACATTATACTGACCATTGTCTATGTAGACTTATTCCCTGACATCGACCGCCTGCCCTGCATTGTAGAGGGGCCAGGAGAGCCCAGAGACTTGTATTGGGGACCGCAGAGCTGAGGACTCCCGGCAGTGTGGGATCTACCAGGAATGATAATGTATATACAGCACACACACCTCAACTTATTACTGCAACGTTTCCTAAAAATGATTCTCCATCTACAATTTACAATCTTGCTGTAACATATTTCCACCATATTTCCTAATGTTGACTCATACAGGTTCATAGATCCCTCCTCTGTCACTCATCTCGTCAGATAAAAATCAGCCATACAGAGAGTTCATTACTTTCAATGGGGGGAGATTTACTAAAACTGGAGCACTCAGAATCTGGTGCAGCTCTGCCTAGGAACCAATCAGATTCTAACTTCAGCTTCTTCAATGAAGCTTTGATGACAAAACCTGGAAGCTGATTGGCTGCCATGCACAGCTGCACCAGATTTTGCAATCTCCAGTTTTAGAAAATCCACCCCAATGAGTAAGTCCTGACCCATAGACTTACACTGAGGGGAATGCTAGGCAGGAAGTAAAGCCGGCACATGTGGATCAAATATGGATCCTTCCACGTGCCTAAATAATGGAAAACTACCCTGACATTACAATATACAGAAACCTTTTAAAGCAGGCATGTCCAACCTGCGACCCGGGGGCCACATGCGGCCCGGGACCCCAGGCAATGCGGCCCACTGCCCCCTGCCAATTTTTTTTTTGCTGGGGAGGAAGGAAGTCGGGTCGGGGGCAGGGCCACAGCGGCTTCCAACTAACGGTAGGCAGAGGCTGCCTCAGAGGGGGGAGGGGAGCATGTGCAGTGTTTCTGACTCCTCCCACCATGACCACTTCAAATCACTGATCATGGTGGTTAGAGCATTTCTTTAATATCTCTCAGAAGAAGTAACCCTCTGTATACTGATTTCATTTCATTTCATCATCCTCTAGTTGTGTTAAATTTGTGCGAGGGGTGCGGCGGCGCGGGAAGGGCGCGGTGGCATTTTATTACTTATATACCTTAACTATAGTATATATTTTATATGCGGCCCGAGAAAATTTCTCTACACTCAATGTGACCCAGAGAAGCCAAAAGGTTGGACACCCATGTTTTACAGCTTCACCTTCTATCAATATAAAGCTCCAGGCAGTGACTTTGCCTAGGCTGAGATGATGTCATCAGTCTGGTGCAGGGTGGAGGAAGCATTTCCTCAGTCTCCCCTCCCCCAGCAACCAGACTGTACATTGTAACTTATTGGTAGCAAGTCACAAGGTGGGAGGCTGCAAGTGTAACATGGCACCCTCAGCAAATGTTATAAAATTGCATCCAATGTGAGTGCACCCCGAAAGGGATGCTGGGAATACAGTTTTGTAAACCTAAGGTGCAAACTGCAATATGCCATACTGAACGAGTGCCCCAAGCCTTCTACTAAGTGCCCCAAGCCTTCTACTAAGTGCCCCAGGTCTTCTACTAAGTACCCCAAGTCTTCTACTAAGTGCCCCAAGTCTTCTACTAAGTACCCCAAGTCTTCTACTAAGTACCCCAGGTTTCCTACTAAGTACCCCAAGTCTTCTACTAAGTGTCCCAAGCCTTCTACTAAGTGCCCCAAGCCTTCTACTAAGTGCCCCAGGTCTTCTACTAAGTACCCCAAGTCTTCTACTAAGTGCCCCAAGCCTTCTACTAAGTGCCCCAAGCCTTCTACTAAGTGCCCCAGGTCTTCTACTAAGTACCCCAAGTCTTCTACTAAGTGCCCCAAGCCTTCTACTAAGTGCCCCAGGTCTTCTACTAAGTGCCCCAGGTCTTCTACTAAGTGCCTCAAGTCTTTGACTAAGTGCTCCAAGCCTGCTATTGACTGAGTGCCTCAAGTTTTCTACTCAGTGCCCCGGGTCTTCTATTGAGTAGCTAAAGTCTTCTATGACTGCCCTAAGTCTTCTAATGAGTGCCTCAGGTCTTCTGCTGTGTGCCCTGGGTCTACTATTGTGTGACTCAAATCTTCTATTAGATTCCAAAGTCTTTGAATATGTACTTTGGGTCTTCTATCAAGTGTTGCAAGTCTTCTACTAAGTGCCCTGGTTATACTATTAAGTACCTCAAGTCTTCTAATATGCACCGTGGGTCTTTTACGCAGTGCCCCAGATCTTCTAGTAAGTGCCTCGGGTCTACTAGGTGCCCCTAGCTTTCTACTGTGTGCCCCAGGTCTCCTACTGAGTTACCCAGGTCTTCTATTGAGTGCCCCATGTCTTTTATCGAGTGCTCAAAGTCTTCTCCTGTGTGCCCCAGGTCTTCTACTGATTGCCCCAGGTCTTCTACTGATTGCCCCAGGTCTTCTACTGATTGCCCCTAGATCTTTTAATGAGGACCTCAGATCTACTAAGTGCCTTTAGCTTTCTACTGTGTGCCCCAAGTCTTCTACTGAGTTACCCCAGTCTAATATTGAGTGCTCAAAGTCTTCTTCTGTGTGACCTAAGTCTTCTACTTAGTGCCCCGGGTCTTCTCCTGAGTGGCCCAGATCTTCTAATGAGTGCCTCAGGTCTACTAATTGCCCCTAGCTTTCTACTGAGTGCCCCAAGTCTTCTACTGAGTGCCCTGGATCTTCTTCTGAGTACCCCAGGTTTTCTACTTAGTGCCCCAAGTCTAATGAGGGCTTCAGGTCTTCTAATGATTGTCTCAGGTTTCCTATTGAGTGCCCCAAGTCTACTACTGAGTTCCCCCGGGTCTTCTATTGAACACCCCAAGTTTTTTATTGCAGTGTTTCTCAACCCTTTCTTTTTAGTCAAGGCACCCTACACAGGGGGAACTCCGCCCACACACACCTACACAGGGGGAACTCCGCCCACACACACCTACACAGGGGGAACTCCGCCCACACACACCTACACAGGGGGAACTCCGCCCACACACACCTACACAGGGGGAACTCCGCCCACACACACCTACACAGGGGGAACTGGATGGACTATTGTCTTTATTCAACCTCACCTACTATGTAACTATGTAACTATGTAACTATGTAACCCTTTAAAACTATATGGACAATCTCAAGACACCCTTTAACCACTTGCCGACCGCCCACCGCAGATATACTGAGAGAGCTCCTGGGGACAAATGCGTGTTGCCACCAGCGTGCGCCTGCCCCCACTAGGCAGCGGGGGATGCCGATCTACAGGACCCGTGGCAGCGATTGGCGCTGAGAGAGAACGACGGTCGGATGTTGTCAACACAGCTGACTGTTCTGTCAGGAATGATCACAGAGCTCCTTCTATATAGGATCACAGGTCTCTGTGTTCATTCCACAAGTCCCTCTCACATACAGTTAGAAAACACTCCCCTAGGCTCACACTTAACCCTTTGATCAGCACTGGGTTAACCCCTTCCCTGCCAGTGTCATTATTACAGTAACAGTGGATAATATTTAGCACTGATTACTGTAGTAATGTCACTGGTCCCCCCAAAAGTGTCAAAAATGTCAGTCAGGGGTCCGATCTGTCCAACGCAATGTCGCAGTCCCACTAAAAATTGCAGATCACCGCCATTACTAGTAAAAAAAAAATATAAAAAATAAAAATGACATAAATCATTCCCCTAATTTGTAGACGCTACAACTTCTAACCAATCAAAATACGCTTTTTTGGGATTTTTTTTCACCAAAAAATATGTAGCAGAAAACAATTTGGCCTAAAATGATGAAAAAATAGCTTTTTTTGGGGAATGTTATATAGCAGAAAGTGAAAAATATTGTTTTTTTTTGTAGAATTGTCGCTCTTTTTTTGTTTATAGCGCAAAAAAATAAAAATTGCAGAGGTGATCAAATACCACCAAAAGAAATCTCTATAAAAAAGGACATCAATTTTATTTAGGTACAGCGTCGCACGACCGCACAATTGTCAGTTAAAATAACGCAGTACTGAATCGCAAAAAATGGCCTGGTCATTAAGGGGGAAAATCCTTCCAGTCCAGAAATGGATTCAATTATGGACAGTTTAAGGCACCCCCTTCTAATATGTTCTTTTCTGATAGTTTTACACAACGCAGCAACATCAACACGCAGGACACCCAACGTTAGAGGTGATTTATTCTTCCAAAGCAAATACATTTTTGCACACTGGTACTGACTAGTACTCCAATGTTTCTCTTCTCCCCCATATTCTCTCAATCAGTCAGCTAATGTGACCCCAGTGCTGAGGAAGAGAAGCAGAGGACGGTCAAACAAGGATGATGTGGAGGCAACAGACATCCTCCTTATCTACTGATGACATCATTGGTTGTTAGGAGGCTAGAACAGGGATCCTCAAACTACGGCCCATACGGAACTACACATCCCATGAGGCATTGTAAAACTCTGACATTCACAGACATGACTAGGCATGATGGGAATTGTAGTTCCTGAACAATTGGAGAGCCACAGTTTAAAGATCCTTTGTCTAGAAAGTCATAATGGTGCATAATGAAAACCTGTGGCTTTGTGTACTTAAAAGGCAGGCCTTCACCTACTGGCTTGTATACAATTTTTAGGAATTTTGCCAAGACACCCCTGAAGAGGCCCCAAGGCACCCCTGAAAAGGCCCCAAGGCACCCCTGAAGAGGCCCCATGGTACCCTGAAGAGGCCCCAAGGCAGCCCTGAAGAGGCCCCAAGGCACCCCTGAAGAGGCCCCAAGACACCCCTGTGGAGGCCCCAAGGCACCTCTGAAGAGGCCCGAAGGTGCCCCTGAAGAGGCCCCAAGGCAGCCCTGAAGAGGCCCCAAGGCACCCCTGAAGAGGCCCCAAGGCAGCCCTGAAGAGGCCCCAAGGCACCCCTGAAGAGGCCCGAAGGCGCCCCTGAAGAGGCCCCAAGGCACCCCTGAAGAGGCCCCAAGGCACCCCTGAGGAGGCCCCAAGGCACCCCTCGGTTCCTGGGCACCCTGGTGGGAAAAGGCTGTTTTATTGAGTGCTCCAAGTTCTACTGAGCTCCCCGGGTTTCCTTTGATATATGCAGAGGATACATTCTATACATTATACAGTTTTGGAACATTGTATCAGTTATCCATCGATGATTTATTTTGTCCTCATGTGACATTACAGTTTTTAGACCGATTCATTTTTCTTCAGTTATTCTGATGATATTAGTCTTGGATTTGATCCAAAATGGTCATCATGGCGTTCTACCATCTCCTCGGCATTTCACTCTGTGTGCCCAGAGGGGCCCCTGGTGTATTAGAACCTTGGAGATGCCCGGTATATAGAAATATATATATATACGGTATAGGGAGGGGTTTGTAGAGGAGCGTAGGGCGGGTCCTGCGGGTGGAATGAGCGTTGGACGGGAGACGTTGCAGACTCGGTGAATTTATTACGGGGTATCGGTGTAAATAGGAGCTCAGATAAAAGCTTCTTATAAGCGGCAGAATCTGGAAATCAATGAAAAGGACTAAATTAGTCAGTTAACGCACGATCGCTCCTTTTGTCATGTATATGTCATTTTTAATCCCTTCTCCAGACCCGGTAATTCATACAAAATTAAATTTCTCTGCTCACATATACTGTACACTGCGCCGGCAGCCGAGGTGGAAATTCATCGCTCCAGCGGCCAATCCCCAGGCTTGGATCTGTTTATCACAGAATTGTTTGGTAAATAGATTTAAAGAGACCCTGTCACCAGACCAATCATTTCATCCAAAACCTTCCCATACAGACCCTTCACAGAGGAGCACATGGTCAATTCATGGGCTGATCCAATGACTACCCTATCCTAATTTACTGGAGATCTGGTGACATCGCTGAGGCATTCCATACATTAAAGAGATCCTGTCACCAGGCCAATCATGTCACCAACAATCTTCCATAAGATTCAATATGCATTGAGTGTAAATCCTCCCATCCAAATGCCCTGAGACTGCTGCTAGGTGCCGCCATCTTGGATGTGATGTCAGCAGCCCCAGCGGACACAGAGCTGTCACTCAACTGACTCTCTATAGCAGTGATGGTGAACCTTGGCACCCCAGATGTTGGGGAACTACATTTCCCATGATGCTCAGCTACACTGCAGAGTGGATGAGCATCATGGGAAATGTAGTTCCAAAACATCTTGGGTGCCAAGGTTTGCCATCACTGTTCTACAGTATGTAAAGAGGTGAGAGGAGGGGCAGGAGAGCTGGGCCAGCACAGATGATAATTAGACACTCCAAGAAGAGGAGAGGACAATGATGTGCAATAAGGGAGGGGGCTGTGCTAGGGAACCGACTATTCCTGGAGTGGTCAAATAAGTCTGTCCGTCTGTCCGTCCGTCCGTCCGTCCGTCCGTCCGTCCGTCCGTCCGTCCCTCTCTCTATCTATCTATCTATCTATCTATCTATCTATCTATCTATCTATCTATCTATCTGTCTGTCTGTCTGTCTGTCTGTCTGTCTATCTATCTATCTATCTATCTATCTATCTATCTATCTATCTATCTATCTATCTATCTATCTATCTATCTATCTGTCTGTCTGTCTGTCTGTCTGTCTGTCTATCTATCTATCTATCTATCTATCTATCTATCTATCTATCTATCTATCTATCTATCTATCTATCTATCTATCTATCTATCTATCTATCTATCTATCTATCTATCTATCGGTCTATATTTCTCTATCTCTCCCTGGCTGTCTTGTTAGCCGTAGATCATTTGCTTGCTGCACATCAGGACTGTTTGTTCCAAGTTTATGTTCTACAAATCAGACTTCCTTCCCTCCCATGTTATTGGTTTTGTTGTGCAGTAATTGAAAATTTCCCGGTGACGGCACTGCGTGGATTTGGTGGGGAGAACGCGGTGAATAGAAGAATATTACAGAAGACATATTACTGTTCAGCTCGTAGGCGGCTCACAATCCAGGGGGGCTCTGCAGATTTTTGTCGCCTTGTACATGGTGGTGATTATTGGGTTAACAAAGCTTAGTGCTGGGACCATGGATGAGCATATCTACCTGAGTTCAATTTGTGAATCTTTTCAGCGATTGAAGTCTATAGGGGGGTGAATCTTTTTCTTCAGTTCTGGCCATTTGTAGGGTTAATAGACAAGCTATCGGTTTAGGAGGCCAGGCTAAGCATAGCAGGCCGGGCACAGCCATTGGGGCCAAGCACAGCCATGGGGGTCCGACCATAGCATTAGAAGGCAAGACACAGCATAGGGGGCCGGGTACAGCATAGGGGGCCACGTACAGCATAGGAGGCCAGACACAGCATAGGGGGCCGGGTACAGCATAGGAGGCCAGGCACAGCATAGGAGGCTGGGCACAGCATAGGAGGCCAGGCACAGCATAGGAGGCTGGGCACAGCTATGGGGGGCCGGGCAAAGCATAGGAGGCCGGGCAAAGCTATGGGGGGCCAGGCAAAGCATAGGAGGCTGGGCACAACTATAGGGGGACAGGCAAAGTATAGGAGGCCGGAGACAGCCATGGGGGCTTGGGCACAGCATAGGAGGCCAGGCACAGCTATGGGGGGCCGGGCAAAGCATAGGAGACTGGGAACAGCTATGGGGGTTCAGCAAAGCATAGGAGGCCAGGCACAGCTATGGGGGGCCGGGCCAAGCATAGGAGGCCGGGCACAGCTATGGGGGGCTGGGAATAGCATAGGAGGCCAGGCACAGCTATGGGGGGCCGGGCAAAGCATAGGAGACTGGGAACAGCTATGGGGGTTCAGCAAAGCATAGGAGGCCGGGCACAGCTATGGGTGGCTGGGAATAGCATAGGAGGCCAGGCACAGCTATAGGGGGCTGATCCAAAGGAAGAAAAAAACTCCATCAAAGCATGATCCAATTTGCTCCAGCAGGGGAAAAAAATCCCTTGATGGGTAAACTCACCTAAACACGGGTCCATGATCTGGGCATTACTAGGTATGGGCTGTATCTTGTATTTTGACATTTTACCTTGTTAGGTTGGTCCTAATGTGTTCAATAGAAACCACCGAACGTATCCATAGATGTTCCTCCCTGGACTAAAAAGCACCCCTCATGTGGTCTTGTGGTGGGTCCCCTTTTTCCCCTTGTCCTCCTTGGATGGTCCCAGTGCTCCCCCCTGAGTCATTTGGTAACAGCGTCTTTAGCATTCAATCACATATTCTATGTATGCAGATTAATACACTATGGGGGGTATTTACTAAAACTGGAGGGTGCAAAATCTGATGCAGCTGTGCATAGAAACCAATCAGATCAGCTTCCAGGTTTTAGACCGGGTTCACACATATGCAGCCACGGGTTCATGCCAGGGGTCTGGTGTGTTCCTGTTCATTGGTTCAGGTGCGAATCAGGTCCAAATTATTGCCTAATTTCGCACCTGAATCAGACCAGAAGACGTTAGAACCCTTTTTCAGTGCAGACCGCGGCCGCCCCGGACCTGTGTGAACCGTCTCTATTGACAGCCGGTCATACTCACCTGTAATGCAGATTGGATGTGAGGAAACCCTCATCCAATCTGTGATATATTGGAAACTAGAAGTAGCATGACTTCGTAGCCGCGGCAGTGGAAACGGAGCCTGAAAAAGTAAGGACATAAATCAATCCAAATATAAAATACAGAAGAATATACAAGTCAGCAAAGCTATATTTGTTGATATGGTGATTGTAGCAGACCGTGGAGGAATACCGGAGGGCCAAAAAGATTGACCTAACAGATCTGGGAGACCTTGTTGAGAGTGGTTACCGACTACCCGACATGTTTCGTGGGATAGTCCGCTTCCTCAGGGCTATGGGGATGCACAATCACAGTCAGTGCTATAGCTGTGGAATGATCAGAAAATAAATCCCATCATTTATACAGGATTACAATCAATTATAATAGTCCAGTCAAAGTGAGAGGACAAATACAAAGTATACATTGCAGTTCCATAATAAGCAAACAAATAATAAAGGAGTAGAAGTGACATGGGGGAGCCCCCCTGTATGGCTGCTGGCGGAAAAGAGGCTACTGAATCCAACCAAAGGCAAACCAAGACCCCCCTGGCGGGTATGGACAGCCGGTATATCCATGTGAAGATGGTTGGGGATCCTGATAGCATATACGAAAAAGAAAAGGGATCACTTATAATGTAGCATAACGTACCAGAAATAGAAAACGTGGAATAACATAACAATGTTGGGTAGTAAACAAGGGGGGGGGGGGTCTTGGTTTGCCTTTGGTGGGATTCAGTAGCCTCTTTTCCGCCAGCAGCCATACAGGGGGGCTCCCCCGTGTCACTTCTACTCCTTTATTATTGTTTGCTTATTATGGAACTGCAATGTATACTTTGTATTTGTCCTCTCACTTGGACTGGACTATTATAATCCCTAATACAATGATTGTAATCCTGTATAAATGATGGGATTTATTTTCTGATCATTCCACAGCTATAGCCCTGACTGTGATTGTGCATCCCCATAGCCCTGAGCAGGGGCGTAACTACAGGGGTTGCAGGGGCGGCGGGGGCAGCATGTAGAGAAATCACTGTCCTCCTTTTTCCTCCTGTAGCTGCAGGAGGTAAATGGAGGAGATTGGCTCCTCTGTATGCTGCCCCCCTCCTATCCATATCACTTGTGTTCTGCTGTCTCTGGGCCCCTGTGTTCTCCCCCCCTACTGTGCTGACCCCCCCCCCCCCCCACTTTGCTCCCTCCCCTCTCCTGCCGGCTGCTGCAGGGGATGTGTCACAATAAAGAACCAGAAAGAGGGCGGTAAATATGTAATTTACCAGCTCCTTCCTTTTCTGAATGGACAGAGTCATAGTCAGTCACATTGTAAAAAAAATAAAATAAAATGATAAAAAATAATAATAATCAAAATACCAAAAAATAAAAACTACTGACACCAGTGGGTGAACTTCCAGGATCTCAAAGGTCACACTTGGGACCGGGCCCTGGCATTCCGCCACCGTGGGGAGTCCCCAAGATGGCAGGAAGGGGGCCCACTGCAGAACTTGTGAAAGGGCCCCCGCAACGAGAGTAAAGGGCCCCAGGATCAGTGGGAAGAGCCCCAGGCTTGAAGGGAAGGGCCCCGGCCAGGAATCCGGGGGGCCCTTCATGGTTTCTTGCACCGGGGCCCTGAAGGTTCTAGTTACGCATCTGGCCCTGAGGAAGCGGACTATCCCACGAAACATGTCGGGTAGTCGGTAACCACCCTCAACAAGGTCTCCCAGATCTGTCAGGTCAATCTTTTTGGCCCTCCGGTATTCCTCCACGGTCTGCTACAATCACCATATCCACAAATATAGCTTTGCTGACTTGTATATTCTTCTGTATTTTATATTTGGACTGATTTATGTCCTTACTTTTTCAGTGTATGTTGTTTGTTATCCCTTGTCTGATTTCCTAATAAAATTATTTGTTTTTATAACTTAATGTTATTTTTAACTATGAATGATATTATTGGTCATAGACGGTACCCCACAACGCTTTCCTTTTCCATAGACGATGTGAACGCAGCCTTCAGAGGAATGGCGCTGAGGACTTTCTGGTCTGTGATGGCGATGAGCTCTGAGCAATCATCTTGGCAATGTTACCTGTTGGCTTCAATCGCCCTTTATCAGGATCGATTGTTGCAGAAGTGCGCGGCCGGCGCTCATAAATATCATTCCAGGCCTCTGACAGCTTCAGTCCACAAAGAGGATGTGAGAAAGTTGCTCTAACAGAGTTCTTGATCTTTACGGTAAACAGATCAGAAAATAGACACTTGACAATGAATAAGTTAATAGGTGCAATAGACGCCGAGCGGGGGCAGGGATCTGCGAGGATGCGGTGAGTTTTCATAATGCATTAGAGCGAACGCAGGAATGCGCAGACACTCCAGATGAATAAATCTCCCATGAAGTCCACAACCTCTCCCTGGTCCTCTGCTCGGCCATTATCGCTTCTTCTCTGCAAAACCTGACTGCAGTGTCTTTTACTGAGGCCGTAAACCGCCGCCGCCACGACAACCGCTCCACCAAAATACGTAGAGTCCTAAAATATTAGTCGGTTCTCTTACATCGAATCAGCTCCGGAAACATTCCACCGAAAGAATCGTCACCGGCGAGAAGCTGCGCAGATTTGCAGCAATATGGCGAAAAGACTGCGGCCTGCGTCACATTCCAGAGATCTGGAGGAACCATCACTTTAGGGGTCCCTGAGAGGTTCCATGATAAATCCCATAATATGACTGACTGATTGTCCAATAAATACAACACAGGATGGCTGATCACATTTTTATGTTTCAGTTTGCTTAAATCCTCCCCCCCAGCCCCCCCTCCTTCAGGTGTAGCGGCTCCTCCCCTTCAGTCTTGCACAGATGTAGCGGCTCCTCCCCCTTCAGTCTTGCACAGGTGTAGCGGCTCCTCCCCCTTCAGTCTTGCACAGATGTAGCGGCTCCTCCCCCTTCAGTCTTGCACAGGTGTAGCGACTCCTCCCCCTTTAGTCTTGCACAGGTGTAGCGGCTCCTCCCCCTTCAGTCTTGCACAGGTGTAGCGGCTCCTCCCCCTTCAGTCTTGCACAGGTGTAGCGGCTCCTCCCCCTTCAGTCTTGCACAGATGTAGCGGCTCCTCCCCCTTCAGTCTTGCACAGGTGTAGCGGCTCCTCCCCCTTTAGTCTTGCACAGGTGTAGCGGCTCCTCCCCCTTCAGTCTTGCACAGGTGTAGCGGCTCCTCCCCCTTCAATCTTGCACAGGTGTAGCGGCTCCTCCCCCTTCAATCTTGCACAGGTGTAGCGGCTCCTCCCCCTTCAGTCTTGCACAGGTGTAGCGGCTCCTCCCCCTTCAGTCTTGCACAGGTGTAGCGGCTCCTCTCCAGGACTGAAACGGCTTCCTCTGATATCGCCGCACACTGTGAGCCTCTCACAATGTACATTAGAAGCTGCAGCCAATCAGATAGAGCTCCTCCCCATTTTCTGGCTGTAGGACATTCAGCATCATTTAGTGCTTTCCTCGCAATCCTGACTGTCCCTGGCCCCGCCCCTTTTATTCATTGGATTTCAGATCTTTCAATCATGGAATTTTTATTATTTGCATAACTCCTCCCCAGAGATCACTTTAAGCCTCTTATTTTTCACACCTATATGAGCTTGTTGGGCATCCGATTCTAAAACCATGGGCATTAATATGAAGTCCCTTCCCCCCAAATGGCTATTAATAGGGATTTGCCCCTCTTCCCACATGGTCATTATTATGTAGATGGTCTTTATTGTGGCTCTAACATTCTCCACTCTAATGGGAAAACTTTCCACAAGATTTTGGGAGGGGGCCAGAAGGAATTTATGCTCATTTCTGAGGTCAGGTACTGATGTTGGATGAGAAGACCTGGCTCACATGTTGGGCCTCACTTTGGTCGCCAAAGAAAGACCTGGCTCACCATTGGCATTCCCATCCATCCCAAAGGTGAATATTATGGATGAGGTCAGGGCTTTGTGAAGGACGCTCGATTTCCTCCACACCAAACTGGTCACACCGTGTCAGGGGGGGGTTACAGTCATGCTTTGTTCATGGGGGGGGAGGACAGTTATGCTTTGTACACGGGGGGGGGGGGGGGGGGCACAGTGATGCTGGAACAGAAAAGGGTCTTCACCAGACTGTTAACACAAGGTTGGAAGAGCCCCATGTCTTTGTATGATGGTGGATTACCAACACCCTCCACTGGAGACACCTGAACCCCATCATTTGGGAGGGGGTTCAGATACTTTTGGCCATATAGTATAGGTAAAATGATAGTATGGGGGGGGGGGGGGGGGGACCTAACAATGCACAGCTCTCCTCTTGCCCAGTAATGTCAGAGACGAGTTCTGTCAAACTCCAATTTTAGCCTGGAACAAAAGGCTGCACAGATCATAAATGTCACATATTTAATTTTCTTTACAAGTAAGAGGAGTTTGGAAAGCTCGGTTGTGAATGTTGACAGCGGCTCATTCACGCGCTGCAACATTTTAATTTCAGGTTTCCTGGACTTTCAAATGGCATTGACTGAATGGACTGTGACAGGCTGAATACACAATGTTACCAAATGATTTCTATCTGGCAGGGAATGTCAACATAATGCCAAGAACGAATAGTGATTGTATAGAAACATTGGAAGGAAAAGAAAGAAAAGCATTTAACTCGTTTACTGCAAATCGTTGAAGATCTCTAAACCAGGAAAAAACTCAGAATGAACGGGCTGCATGGAATCTGAGTCTAGAGCAGCTGAATACACTTACACTGCAGTGCCTATGACAATCTCCCTGTTCTCTCTGTCATTGTGTGTTACTCTCTTAAGCCCCGTACACACGATCAGATTATCAATCGATCTGTCGTCCATTTTTTGTTGCATGCTAGTCTGATGTGGAAAGTGAAGAGGTTTTTTTCATACGAATTTTCCCGTAGGACAGAATTCTACTTCAGAAGTGATGTCATGTGATAGGAGTGATGTCATGTGTTGGATTGCTCTCTATGTGTTCTTTAGTCTCTGGGCATGCCTAGTCTTGCTCTTAAGATTTTTTTCCGTGGAAATCTCTACTAATGAGATGAAAATTGGGCGTTTTATTACGGAGGACAAAAATTATATAGCCTGAACATCAGGATTTTATCAGCCGAAAAGTCGGAGTCGGCTGTCGAAAGCACCATACTAACAATCCAAAAATCGGCAGATCGGTCGTCGGACGAATTTTCCCTTCAGATTTTCTTATCGTTTGTATGGGCCTTTAGGCAGGAATGTTGGGATTTGAGCCCTACAACTGACACGTGTAGGAATAAAAAAAAAAAAAAATGTAGCAAAGCAAACTCCTACTTTTTTTTTAAAGAGCAATCAAAACTGTTTTCTGTATGCAGTCTTGCAAAAATAAACTTTTTATTATGCAATCCTTAGACCACAAAAAAAGTAACAAAATGATATGTCTAAAAAAAAAAAAAAAAAAATTGGATTGACCAGTGTTCATTTATAAAAAAAAAAAAAAAAAAGTGTTACAATAGAATAAACATTTTGAAAAAGTTTTTTCTTTCATTTTTCTGCTTAAAATGACGCTAAAATATTAACTCTAGTACAAAGCATTGAAAAATTATTTACAATTTTGCACTTGAATGTGATACAAAAAAAAAAAAGACCAAATAAAACAAATAAAAATGTTTTTAAAAAGTTTAAAATATTATTATATTACTAATTAACAGAATAGCAAAATGGCAGAAATAATTGTAATTGTAATAATTGAATGAGTAGAATAATAAGAAAGAGGTCATTAGGGCTGATAGGATAATAAAGGTTAATAATGGGTTAAATAGAAAAAATGTATAAAACTTGAAAATAAAAACTTTTTTTTTTTACTTTTCAGATTGCTTTAACTGTATATTCAGATAAAGCTCAACTCTTTCATCTGCATAGGAATGCAACGTAGATACGAAAATGTTACTTTGTATCTCTCTATCTCCCGTCTGATCAATGTTTATAAACAATGTTACTTTGTATCTCTCTATCTCCTGTCTGATCAATGTTTATAAACAATGTTACTTTGTATCTCTCTATCTCCCGTCTGATCAATGTTTATAAACAATGTTACTTTGTATCTCTCTATCTCCCGTCTGATCAATGTTTATAAACAATGTTACTTTGTATCTCTCTATCTCCCGTCTGATCAATGTTTATAAACAATGTTACTTTGTATCTCTCTATCTCCCGTCTGATCAATGTTTATAAACAATGTTACTTTGTATCTTTCTATCTCCTGTCTGGCCAATGTTTATAAACAATGTTACTTTGTATCTCTCTATCTCCTGTCTGGTCAATGTTTATAAACAATGTTACTTTGTATCTCTCTATCTCCCGTCTGGCCAATGTTTATAAACAATGTTACTTTGTATCTCTCTATCTCCCGTCTGATCAATGTTTATAAACAATGTTACTTTGTATCTCTCTATCTCCCGTCTGATCAATGCTTATAAACAATGTAAAGCCTCGTACACACGCACCGAATGTTGGCCGTAAATTTTTGGCCAACGTCCGATCGGCCGATTGTCGGCTTGTTAGTATGATGCTTCCGACAACCAACTGCGACTTTTTGGCCGAACAAAATCTGGTGTGCATGCTATAAAATTTTTGTTGGCCGTCAACAGAACGGCCGATTGTTCGTCAGTTAGTACAGATTTCGGCTGACAAAAAGCAGATGAGCAAGACTGGGCATGCTCAGAGAAGAAAAAACACACGGAAAGTAAACCATCATGACATCACTTCTGAAGTTGGTTGTTGTTGGCCGAAAAAATTTGTGTGCAGTCAAGAGCACATTTCAACCAACAAAACAACACTGGACAAAAGTCGGCCGATCGGACGGCCAACAATCGGTGCGTGTGTACGAGTCTTTACTTTGTATTTCTCCATCTCCTGTCTGATCAATGTTTATAAACAATGTTACTTTGTATCTCTCTATCTCCCGTCTGATCTATGTTTATAAACAATGTTACTTTGTATCTCTCTATCTCCCGTCTGATCTATGTTTATAAACAATGTTACTTTGTATCTCTCTATCTCCCGTCTGATCAATGTTTATAAACAATGTTACTTTGTATCTCTCTATCTCCTGTCTGATCTATGTTTATAAACAATGTTACTTTGTATCTCTCTATCTCCCATCTGATCTATGTTTATAAACAATGTTACTTTGTATCTCTCTATCTCCCGTCTGATCAATGTTTATAAACAATGTTACTTTGCATCTCTCTATCTCCCCTCTGATCAATGTTTATAAACAATGTTACTTTGTATCTCTCTATCTCCCGTCTGATCAATGTTTATAAACAATGTTACTTTGTATCTCTCTATCTCCGGTATGATCAATGTTTATAAACAATGTTACTTTGTATCTCTCTATCTCCCGTCTGATCAATGTTTATAAACAATGTTACTTTGTATCTCTCTATCTCCCGTCTGATCAATGTTTATAAACAATGTTACTTTGTATCTCTCTATCTCCTGTCTGATCAATGTTTATAAACAATGTTACTTTGTATCTCTCTATCTCCCGTCTGATCAATGTTTATAAACAATGTTACTTTGTATCTCTCTATCTCCCGTCTGATCTATGTTTATAAACAATGTTACATTGTATCTCTCTATCTCCTGTCTGATCAATGTTTATAAACAATGTTACTTTGTATCTCTCTATCTCCCCTCTGATCAATGTTTATAAACAATGTTACTTTGTATCTCTCTATCTCCCGTCTGATCAATGTTTATAAACAATGTTACTTTGTATCTCTCTATCTCCCGTCTGATCAATGTTTATAAACAATGTTACTTTGTATCTCTCTATCTCCTGTCTGATCAATGTTTATAAACAATGTTACTTTGTATCTCTCTATCTCCTTTCTGATCAATGTTTATAAACAATGTTACTTTGTATCTCTCTATCTCCCGTCTGATCAATGTTTATAAACAATGTTACATTGTATCTCTCTATCTCCTGTCTGATCAATGTTTATAAACAATGTTACTTTGTATCTCTCTATCTCCCGTCTGATCAATGTTTATAAACAATGTTACTTTGTATCTCTCTATCTCCAGTCTGATCGATGTTTATAAACAATGTTACTTTGTATCTCTCTATCTCCCGTCTGATCAATGTTTATAAACAATGTTACTTTGTATCTCTCTATCTCCCATCTGATCTATGTTTATAAACAATGTTACATTGTATCTCTCTATCTCCTGTCTGATCAATGTTTATAAACAATGTTACTTTGTATCTCTCTATCTCCCCTCTGATCAATGTTTATAAACAATGTTACTTTGTATCTCTCTATCTCCCGTCTGATCAATGTTTATAAACAATGTTACTTTGTATCTCTCTATCTCCCGTCTGATCAATGTTTATAAACAATGTTACTTTGTATCTCTCTATCTCCTGTCTGATCAATGTTTATAAACAATGTTACTTTGTATCTCTCTATCTCCTGTCTGATCAATGTTTATAAACAATGTTACTTTGTATCTCTCTATCTCCCGTCTGATCAATGTTTATAAACAATGTTACATTGTATCTCTCTATCTCCTGTCTGATCAATGTTTATAAACAATGTTACTTTGTATCTCTCTATCTCCTGTCTGATCAATGTTTATAAACAATGTTACTTTGTATCTCTCTATCTCCAGTCTGATCGATGTTTATAAACAATGTTACTTTGTATCTCTCTATCTACTGTCTGATCAATGTTTATAAACAATGTTACTGTGGAAGGGACAGAAGGAGTTATGATGGGTTTCTTTGGCCATGTGTAGCACATTGAGTGTCCTGTAATGAGCAGATTTTGGGGTACATTGATCACAATGGATATTCTATAGATGATATATGAGTATGTGCTGCTGTTTTATGATGTTTTGTTGTGAATGAATGTCATCATTATTGGATTATGGATGGATTCCATCCCCCCCCTTTCCAGTTTAGGGGTACCCTATGTAGCCTGGAGCCCCTGAACCCCATTAGACTTTGATTCACCTCCTCCACCCATTCCCCAATGATGAGCTGTGTCCAGCGCCTCACTCATGGTCGATCGAATGTTCTTTGACCTTTTAAATGCAGTCAATAAAAAAAAAAAGTATCGGATGTATTTTGTTATCTATTCCAGAGATATCCAGCAGCTTCTCTTTATGATTTTGGCTGCTCCTCCTTATTATCAGTCGAACGGATTGCCGCTCAGGTGCCTGACCTACTTGAGCTTGGAAAGTACATTGTGGAGCCAATTCCATTCCTTGCCAATATTAAAGCAGCAGAGGACTAATTAACACCATATTAGCAGCAATCTCCAAAAAAAAAAAAAATGCCACTGATTATGATGTATTCTTTCATTAACTGTGACATTTACCAATGACCGTTCTAATTGTGTGTTAAGAAGTAATGAGGAAATGTCGCTCATTTCACAGACATTTCTTACATTTATTTAATGTATTACTCCTGACTCAGATCACATAAACTAACAATGCCAACTGGATAAAATACATCTCCAAGTCTAATGTTACACTTTGATTGATTAGTAGATTCTTTCATATCATTGATTTCCCCTAGCAGGGCTGAACCGCTATCATTTTACTGGAATGGAAAGCAAACCGCTGGATGTTCCTCAGGGGCGGGGCTTGGGATTTTCCAATATAATAACAGAAAAATCTCTTGTTCTACCCCTTACCTCTTAGACACAACCACGGAATCCTCTGCACTCTATTTGGCCATAAGGCTTGGGACACTCAAATTAATGAGAATGGGAGTTTCCAGAAAAAGATAACGGAATTATTACAGCATAGAAAGATTCCGCAGACATTTCCTTCTCACCTTCTGCTAAAGGTTTGAGGAAGACGAAGACCCTTTTCTGTAAACAAAGCCAACTCCAGACATGAACGAAGGGTTAAAGACTGCGCTCTATATCTAGTGATTGCACACACAATTACTGATCAAAATGTAACTTCATTTATAATTACTCCTCCTTTACAAATCAATATAACAAAAAGAGTGAAAAACAAGTCCATGTGTGATAAATGGCAAATTCTCCTTCAAAGACTGGATCCACCACCCGGGCTTGTGAAATAGGTAAGTCCTCCATAAAGACATGGGGTGACCAGTTTGGTGTGGAGGTACTGAGAGCCCTGACCTCATCCCTACTGATCACCTGACCTCATCCCTACTGATCACCTGACCTCATCCCTACTGATCACCTGACCTCATCCCTACTGATCACCTGACCTCATCCCTACCGATCACCTAACCTCACCCCTACTGATCACCTGACCTCATCCCTACTGATCACCTGACCTCATCCCTACCGATCACCTAACCTCATCCCTACCGATCACCTAACCTCACCCCTACTGATCACCTGACCTCATCCCTACCGATCACCTGACCTCACCCCTACTGATCACCTGACCTCATCCCTACTGATTACCTGACCTCATCCCTACTGATCACCTGACCTCATCCCTACTGATCACCTGACCTCACCCCTACTGATCACCTGACCTCATCCCTACTGATTACCTGACCTCATCCCTACTGATCACCTGATCTCATCCCTACTGATCACCTGACCTCATCCCTACTGATCACCTGACCTCATCCCTACTGATCGCCTGACCTCACCCCTACTGATCGCCTGACCTCATCCCTACTGATCGCCTGACCTCATCCCTACTGATCGCCTGACCTCACCCCTACTGATCGCCTGACCTCACCCCTACTGATCACCTGACCTCATCCCTACTGATCGCCTGAACTCATCCCTACTGAACACCTTTGGGGTAAATTGGAATGCCAACTGCAAACCAGATTTTTTTTTTCTGCCCAACGTGCAAGTCAAGTCTTCTCATCCAATGTCAGAACCTCACAAATCTATACAAATTCCCACAAACTCCTTCCAACATCTTTAGGAAATCCTTCCCAGATGAGAGGAGGCTTCATATCCACAAAGAAGGCAACTCCATATTATTGGCCGTGCTTTTCAAATGGGATGTCCAGCAAACTCATACTGGTGTGATGGTCAGAAGTCACTCACATTTGGCCTTATAGAGTGGATCTTTATATTCCAGACTAGTAGTGCTGTCAGTATGTTGGGTATACTGTTGGCATGGCTATGACTCCTTGAAATGGATCTTCATGGTAACTGAGCACCACAAACCAAAAACACAATTTCAATTATAAAATCAAACTTCTCCATCCATCCATCCATCCATTCTTCCACTCCCCCATCCATCCATCCATCCATCCATCCATCCATTCTTCCACTCCCCCATCCATTCATCCATTCTTCCATCCCCCCCCCCATCTATCGATCCATCCATCCATGTACCCATCTATCCATTCATCCACTCCCCCATCCATCCATGTGTCCATCCATCCATCTTTCCACTCCCCCATCTACCGATTGATCCATCCATTCATGTGTCCATCTATCCATCCTTCCACTTCCCCCATCCATCCGTTTCTCCATCCATCCACTTCCCCCATATATCTTTTCTTCCACTCCTCCATCCATCCATCTATCTATCTATCTATCTATCTATCTATCTATCTATCTATCTATCTATCTATCTATCTATCTATCTATCTATCTATCTATCTATCTATCTATCTATCTATCTATCTATCTATCTATCTATCTATCTATCTATCCTTCCACTCCCCCATCCATCCATTCATGTCTCCATCCATTCTTCCACTCCCCCATCCATCTATTCATCCATGTATCCATCCTTCCACTTCCCCATCCATCTTTTCCATCATTATTTATCCATGTATCCATACTTTATTTTGTTGAGAAATCACTTTAAACAACAACCTCCAAACTTTTCTGGTTGTGCCAATCTTGAGTAAGGGCAGATGATTCATGTAGCATTTACTCCCTCAAATCCATCTGCCCTTAGCTCAGGCATGCATGCAGGAGAGTGTGCTTAGCTGAGAAAACCCCTCCTCCCCTCCTGAAGACTCCTGGGATGGATGACACAATTTGCCTAGGCAGGAAACCAGGAAGTAAGTAAAGAAATGTAGAAAAATAAAGTTTTAAACAAGATTTACCTTCCTATCTAATTACTCTGTTAGCTGCATGAGTATTGAAAATAATGAATGTTGATTGGAAGAGTGAAGTTCCACTTTAAATATGACTGGAGTCCATAGTCTATGGTCCATACTCTATAGTCCATAGTGCCATAGTCCATAGACCCTTAGTCCATGGTCTATGGTCCATATCCCATAGTCCATACTCCAGAGTCCTATAGACCATATGGTATACTCCATAGTCTATGGTCCGTACTCCATAGTCCATACTCTATACTCTATGGTCTGTACTCCACTCTATACTCTATGGTCTGTTCTCCATAGTTCCATAGTTCGTACTCCATAATTCATACTCCACAGTCTATGGTCCATACTTCATAGTTCCATAGTCTATACTCCGTAGTCTACAGTCTGTACTCCATAGTCTATGATCAATACTCCATAGTCTATAGTCTGTACTCCATAGTCTATAGTCTGTACTCCATAGTCTATAGTCTGTACTCCATAGTCTATAGTCTGTACTCCATAGTCTATGATTAATACTCCATAGTCTACAGTCTGTACTCCATAGTCTATAGTCTGTACTCCATAGTCTATAGTCTGTACTCCATAGTCTATGATCAATACTCCATAGTCCACCCCAGGAATGAACTAGAGAGCCCACCTCTAACAGTAAGAAAGATCAACGCAGCAAATAAAAAGAAAAAAAAGTAATCTGTAGATCTGGAGGAGACTGAGAGGAACCGAGGGGACTTTTCTGAGTGAAGATTGCATACACCACCCGGCACGGAGCCCCGAGGAAGATGAGGCCCATATTCATATGTCTATAAGCATGGGCCGGTGTGATGGTCTGGTCAGGTGGGAGAGGTCGATTTTCAGGGAAACCATTCTGATAGTCGGTAGATGTATCCTACATTGACACACAGGTCACCTGGACTGACCCCGCGGGCCTCAGAGGTCATGGAAGTGACGCTACTGGAACCCTGACAATTATAGGCGGTTTTTATCTTCCACCAGAGCCTGAAATGAAAGGGTTAACCCATTATCCTCCACTGTATCTGAGCAACAGTTGCCTGTGGTACATCCGCCGGTATGGAGACAGCGAGCGCGGCGCAAAGCGTGAAATTCACCCGGCCAGGGAAATGAATCCCGCGGAAGGAATTGGATTTATCAATAAGTGAAAAGCTGTAATGGATCAGCAGCAGTAGGCGGGGGGAAAATTAACAGTATTTTCTCCAGTCTTCAGACCACGGGGAGGACTCCTTATTGCTGGAAGCTCAGTGTGAGGTGATTAATGGTGGAAGGTTTACTGACTGCAAGATAGTGCTAAGGAATGAGGAGAGGGGAGAGGAGGATGAGTGAAATACAGCAATGGAGGATGACATGATGGGGGGGGGGGAGAGAAAGGAGAGGAGAGAGAGGAGAGGAGAGGAGAGAGAGGAGAGGAGAGGAGAGGAGAGAGGAGAGGAGAGAGAAAGGAGAGGGGAGGGGAGAGAGAGAGAGAGAGAGAGGAGAGAAAGGAGAGGAGAGGGAAAGGAGGAGAGGAGAGGGGAGAGGAGGATGAGTGAAATACAGCAATGTAGGATGACATGATGGGGCGGGAGAGAAAGGAGAGGAGAGAGAGGAGAGGAGAGAGAGGAGAGGAGAGGAGAGAGAGAGAGAGAGAGAGAGAGGAAAGGAGAGGAGAGAGAGAGAGAGAGAGAGAGAGAGAGAGAGAGAGAGAGAGAGAGAGGAGAAAGAGGAGAGAGGAGAGGAGAGGAGAGGAGAGAGGAGAGGAGAGGAGAGGAGAGAGAGAGAGGAGAGGAGAGAGGAGAGGAGAGGAGAGGAGAGGAGAGAGAAAGGAGAGGGGGGGGGAGGAGAGGAGAGGATGGGTGAAATACAGCAATGGAGGATGACATGATGGGGGGGGGGGGGAGAGAAAGGAGAGGAGAGAGAGAAGAAGAGAGGAGAGAGAGGAGAGAAGAGAGAAAGGAGAGGAGAAGAAATGGGATAGAGAGAGAGAGGGGGGAGGGGAGAGGAGAGGAGAGGAGAGATAGAGGGGAGGGGAGGGGAGGGGAGGGGAGAGGAGAGGGGAGGGGAGGAGAGAGAGAGACCTGAGGGGAGGGGAGAGAGAGGAGAGGAGAGGAGAAGAAATGGGAGAGAGAGAGGGGAGTGAGGGGAGGGGAGGTGAGAGAGGCAAGGGGAGAAGAGAGGAGAGGGGAGGGGGGGGAGAGGGGAGGGGAGGGAGGTAGAGAATGATGAAAGGTGGACAAGACAGCAATAGACAAATAGTGAGCTTAAAGCTGAAGTGTAATCTGCTTATATTCTTCCTTCCTCCTCCCCCTCCCCCTCCCCTCCCCCTCCCCCTCCCCTCCCCCATCATCATGCAAAAAAATAAAAAAGTAAATAAAACCTGGTAATTTTACCACCTTGTCCCTGTGCTTCTCTATGCACTGCATGCAGATCATGGCTGGTGGGAGGGGCCAGCAGGGGGTTGTACCTAGCTTCCTGAGTACTCCTCCCAGGAGCTTGAGGCTGATTTTTCTATTAAATCACTTTCATTTTTATGAAATAAATTCATGGATAGATTTGTGTGCCTCATAGAATGCAGCGCCTGTTTTTATTACTAATGGGGGGGAGGGGATTATGAGGACCCCACATTGGATGTCGGTTCCAAATAAAATCTTGACCTTTCACCCCCACAGAAGCTCCCTTAATTGACTCTCCCTGAGCGCTGCCCCTCCGGCTTCCCCCAATAGAAGGGGTTTTCAGCGTTGTTGGCGGCTCCTCTGCAGTGTGAATATCGCATGTTTCACACCACTGCGATCTGTCATGCGATTCGACAGTTCAAAATCACATGACAAGTCGCAACCCATTGCCAGAATGGAACCGTTCAAATTGTTGCGATTCAAGTGGCAGCGACTTTGAAAGAGGTTCCCGCCCCGTTTATTGCACTGGTAAATGAAGCCACAATGAAATCCGAGGTGCGAATCGCACTGATCTGAGGGGTGAAGTCAGGCAGAATTTGGGGTGCACACGGCGTTCCGCCTGATTTCAGGAAATGTTTGTTATAAATATTTACAGTTGAAGAATTTAAAGCGTAACATTGTTACCACCAACAGCCAATCACGTATTTTCTTTCAAGGAAAACGAGAGAGGAATGGTGGTGGCAGCTACATTCTAATTGGCTGCTCTCAGCGACCAGCGCACTTTCCTTTTTTGTGATAAATGAGGCCCATTGTTAGACTGTTCAGCCCCCCCCCAATAAATGAAAGTCCAACCATCACCTCTCGCCTATTAAAACCGTTCTTTTTTTCCCAGAATCCTAATTAGGCGTTCGCATATAATAGGACCAACCGAGACTTCAGATATTCTGTAATTAATGAGCATGTCTGGAGCCCAAAGCTCGAAACGCATCCATTCTTCACTCCAGGAATAATTTAAGTCCCCGATAAAGATTCCGATCGGCAAATGGGGCTCAGTGGCTGGAGAGTGCGATGATAACGGGAGATTCCCAGACAGGTAAGGGGATCGAAGGTGGGTGCTGGAGAAAGACCGACCAATAAATGGCGGCAGAGAGGATGATCCCCGCTGAGGTTATGAGGCCATTTACTGCACAGCGAGAGGCGATAATGAATGTCCAGTGCAATCCAAGGCGCTTGTCATTCCTATAGAGAAGTGCTCTCCAAACTGTGGCCCTGGGGCCAGATGCGGCCCTTTGCTTGCCTTTATCCGGCCCTCAGGGAATTTTTCTCCCACTGTTACAAGACATTATTCTGCCAACTGACACCAATGATGGGGCACTATTCCTGCCAATGGTACCAAAATGGCGCACTAAATCTCCCAATGGTACCAACACTGAGGCACTATGCCTTCTAAGGGTGCCAACAATGGAGCACTGCTACTCCCAATAGTACCAACAATGGGGCACTATTCCCCCCACTGACACCAATGATGGGGTACTATTCCTCCCAATGGTACCAACAATGAGACACTGCTACTCCCAATGGTACCAATGATGGTGCACTATTCCCCCCGCTGACACCAATGATGGGGTACTATTCCTCCCACTGACACCAATGATGGAGTACTATTCCTCCCACTGACACCAATGATGGGGCACTATTCCTCCCACTGACACCAATGATGGGGCACTATTCCTCCCACTGACACCAATGATAGGGCACTATTCCCCCCACTGACACCAATGATGGGACACTATTCCCCCCACTGACACCAATGATGGGACACTATTCCTCCCACTGACACCAATGATGGAGCACTATTCCTCCCACTGACACCATTGATGGGGTACTATTCCTCCCACTGACACCACTGATGGGACACTATTCCTCCCACTGACACCAATGATGGGACACTATTCCTCCCACTGACACCAATGATGGGACACTATTCCTCCCACTGACACCAATGATGGGACACTATTCCTCCCACTGACACCATTGATGGGGTACTATTCCTCCCACTGACACCAATGATGGGACACTATTCCTCCCACTGACACCAATGATGGGACACTATTCCTCCCACTGACACCAATGATGGGACACTATTCCTTCCATTGATACCAATGATGGGACACTATTCCTCCCACTGACACCATTGATGGGGTACTATTCCTCCCACTGACCACCAATGATGGGACACTATTCCTCCCACTGACACCAATGATGGGACACTATTCCTCCCACTGACACCAATGAAGGGGTACTATTCCCCCCACTGATACCAATGATGGGGTACTATTCCTTCCACTGATACCAATGATGGGGTACTATTCCTTCCACTGATACCAATGATGGGGTACTATTCCTCCCACTGACACCAATGTAAGGGACATTCTTCCCACTGACCACCAATGTAAGGGACATTCTTCCCACTGACCACCAATGTAAGGGACATTCTTCCCACTGACCACCAATGTAAGGGACATTCTTCTCACTGACCACCAATGTAAGGGACATTCTTACCACAAGCTGTGGAAAAGTAATTATTGGTATTGAGTTCTGTAAGACCTGAAAGTTATTTGAAGGGTTCCTCCATGTTACAAATGTTGGGAAAGTCTGAGATGAGATGAAGAATGTATTTATGAAGGAACATTCCTGTGATTCTGTCTCTGTTTAGATGTTACATTCGGAGGTCATGTGACCTTGTGCAGTATTTGTGTTTAGATACATTTGTAACAATCACTTCCAGTAAACTCTGACAGGATGTTTTTGTCTTTTCACACAACATATCTTCATGATCATACATATGGTATAGAGAGTTGTAGCTACGCCCTCTAGTGGTTATCTGTATTACACAAAGTTCAGTCAGCATCCTTGCTGAATGGATGCTGCAGTGCAATCAATTAAAGGCAAGGCATGCAGAACTAGACAATTAAAGTTTACAGATAAGGATCTGTAACCACAGAGTTGCACTGCGATAGGAAGCAGCAAAGCGCATGCACTGTGCTGCAATATTAAGGAAAACTCATGTAAAGATCGAGAGAGAAATAACTGCATCAATGTTACAAAATATGATGGGAAACAAAGACTATAAATCTTCTATCAGATAGACAGACAGACAGACAGACAGACAGACAGATAGATAACATATTAAGTAATAAAATGACATCACTGTTGACTTCTGTCTTTATGATGTCACCAGTCCCTAGTGCCCTGATTGGCTGCCTCTTCCTGAGCTTTGGCCTATCACATCTAGACAATTGCATGACAAACAAAAATTTGTTTCATTTTGTTTTGTTTACATTCGTTAATCTAGTTATTTTGTTTCGATAAATTTGGTTGAATCGTTCAATTCATATTTAGGATTCGTATTCAGAATTAATTTTATCTTTTTTGAATTTTCTTCAAATTTACCAATTTTTTCGATTCTAAACATTCGAATCGAAAAATTTATATATTTCTTTTTTCGATTTGAATGCGGCAAAGTGAACAAACAATAGAAAAATCTTCATCTAATGATTACAATGACTCGTTAAATCATCTTTGGCTTAAATAAAACAGAATTATTTCCAAATGGTTCTCCAATAACACGCAGTCTCTGATTTCAGAAATATTTTTACAGTTCCAATTCGACTGGAATTCGATGTAAAACTTTGATTCAAATTTAAATTTTAATTTCTGAGATTTGCACTAATTTTGTTTTGTTATTCGGAGCAATCAAGAAACTTTGGGAATTCAGGTATTCGAATATATGCGAATCTCCAAATAACAAAAACTGGGTGTGAATATTTATTCGGAAGGAAATGAACCGCAGGTGTCGAATCGTATCCAAGGCTTGCAATGGATTGATCAGCAGCCACATGTGAAATCTCCAGAAGGAGAGAAGTCGCAGCGTCGTATCCACACTGCGCTATTCCTCAACAATGCGAGTTCAGTGTGTGCGTGTGAGGAAGAGATGTATACATTGTAACTGCTAATTAGCTGCACAAATATATCAATTTCTCTTAGAGATGAGGGATGAGGGGGTGAATTTATATTTATAGATATATCTTTGTGGTTGGATAAGCACCGTAATTAACGACATCTGTTGGCAGACACACATAAACTACAGAACCGGATCAATGAGAAGCATTTATCAGTACTGTATATAAAGACATAGCATGATGGAGAACAACCAATCAGAAACCATTTTAGTGCAGCGTATGCATTGTAAACTGATCTGGGATTGGTTGTGTTGGGTTTTGTACATTATAATGTATCAGGACTGTAACTGCACTGGATCAATTCATCTTTATTCACTTTTAAAGGGCCAGCAAATCTCAGTTGCTGATGCTGGACCATTGACAGCTTCTTATTTTCTGACTCTGCAGGTAAGACCTCTGCAGCTGATTACTCAGGTCCTGCACACCTGCCTTGCCCAATACCTGAGGGCTGCACCTGCCTTGCCCAATACCTGAGGGCTGCACCTGCCTTGTCCAATACCTGAGGACTGCACCTGCCTTGTCCAATACCTGAGGGCTGCACCTGCCTTGCCCAATACCTGAGGACTGCACCTGCCTTGTCCAATACCTGAGGGCTGCACCTGCCTTGCCCAATACCTGAGGGCTGCACCTGCCTTGTCCAATACCTGAGGGCTTCACCTGCCTTGTCCAATACCTGAGGGCTGCACATGCCTTGTCCAATACCTGAGGACTGCACCTGCCTTGTCCAATACCTGAGGGCTGCACCTGCCTTGTCCAATACGTGAGGACTGCACCTGCCTTGTCCAATACCTGAGGGCTGCACCTGTCTTGTCCAATACCTGAGGGCTGCATATGTCTTGTCCAATACCTGAGGGCTGCACCTGCCTTGTCCAATACCTGAGGGCTGCATATGTCTTGTCCAATACCTGAGGGCTGCACATGTCTTGTCCAATACCTGAGGGCTGCACCTGCCTTGTCCAATACCTGAGGGCTGCATATGTCTTGTCCAATACCGGAGGACTACACCTGCCTTGATCAATACAGAAGGACTTCACCTGCCTTGTCCAATACCTGAGGGCTTCACCTGCCTTGTCCAATACCTGAGGGCTTCACCTGTCTTGTCCAATACCTGAGGGCTTCACCTGCCTTGTCCAATACCTGAGGGCTGCACCTGCCTTGTCCAATACCTGAGGGCTGCACCTGCCTTGTCCAATACCTGAGGGCTGCAATTGTCTTGTCCAATACCTGAGGGCTGCACCTGCCTTGTCCAATACCTGAGGGCTGCACCTGCCTTGTCCAACACCTGAGGGCTGCACCTGCCTTGTCCAATACCTGAGGGCTGCACATGCCTTGTCCAATACCTGAGGGCTGCAGTCTTCCTGATTCATTTTTAGTTGATATTATTGATGAAGCAATAGGAGGATTGGGAACACCCCAGGAAAGGGGGGGGGAACAAAGCCAGGAGCTAAGGAGTGAGGATCTCTTTAATTGACTCCCCAAGAGATAAAAGAGCCGAGTGGTGACTCTGCCCCCACCAGACTAAACCAAAAACTGCCACTTTTGGGGTGAACTGACCCAAAACTGCCAATCCTGAATACTGAGACTAATTCTTGCTGCGTGTTACTGTTTGCCTAGAAATCCTGCAAGACTCTGAGCACTGAAATGTGATCCTGGACTCTGCATCCTCTCCAGGGACCACACAGGGACCACACAGGTGACCACACAGGTGACCACACAGGGACCACACAGGTGACCACACAGGGACCACACAGGGACCACACAGGTGAAGTCCTTCCTATGGGAAGCGGAATGCTAAGCTTACAATTTATATTACATGACATTCCAAATGTGACCATTTCCAATTCTCATCTTCCCACACAAAGTACAAGAAAGCTTTTCCCACACATATAAAATCTGTTCTAGAAATCTATAAACATTGATAGATCACCAAACTCTACACAAAGATCTCTGACTCCCTGCAATCGTGACATCCCCCCCCCCCCCAACGTTTCTTGGGATCTCATGAAAGCCTACTGTACAGAACAGACCCCCCCCCCCCAACCCCATCATCCCCTCCACACACACAGGCTAAGATTTGCATTGGAGAAGATAAAAGGAGCCGTATAGGAGGGGATGATCACAGAGAGTGTGGGCTGGATGTAGCAGTGTGCGTCCAATGCTGCTCCCAGATGTGTGCTGGGTGCAGGTGTTATGCTGGAAATAGCAGGCAGAGGGAAGCTGGTTATTGCATGGGAGTAAAAGGATGGAAGTTAGCAGCAGTGTAATGAGAATCAGCCTAGAGGTGTATGTACCCCCCTCCCCATATATAGAACCCCCTCTCCTCCACCATGTGTATGTACCCCCCCTCCCCATATATATAGAACCCCCTCTCCTCCACCATGTGTATGTACCCCCTCTCCCCCATATATAGAACCCCCTCTCCTCCACCATGTGTATGTACCCCCCCTCCCCATATATATAGAACCCCCTCTCCTCCACCATGTGTATGTACCCCCTCTCCCCCATATATAGAACCCCCTCTCCTCCACCATGTGTATGTACCCCCCCCTCCCCCATATATAGAACCCCCTCTCCTCCACCATGTGTATGTACCCCCCTCCCCCATATATATAGAACCCCCTCTCCTCCACCATGTGTATGTACCCCCTCTCCCCCATATATATAGAACCCCCTCTCCTCCACCATGTGTATGTACCCCCCCTCCCCATATATATAGAACCCCCTCTCCTCCACCATGTGTATGTACCCCCTCTCCCCCATATATATAGAACCCCCTCTCCTCCACCATGTGTATGTACCCCCTCTCCCCCATATATATAGAACCCCCTCTCCTCCACCATGTGTATGTACCCCCCCTCCCCCATATATAGAATCCTTTCTCCTCCACCATGTCTATGTGCCCCCCTCTACTCCACTGTTTTTATGAACCCCCCTCTCCTCCACCATGTGTATGTACCCCTCCACCATACTTATGTGCCCCCCTCCTCCACTATGTGTATGTACCCCCTCTCCTCCACCATGTGTATGTACCCCCCTCTCCTCTACTTTTTGTATGTACCCCCCTCTCCTCTACTATTTGTATATACCCCCCTCCTCCACCATGTGTATGTGCCCCCCTCCTCCACTATGTGTATGAACCCCCCCTCTCCTCTACTATTTGTATGTACCCCTCTCTCCTCTACTATTTGTATAAACCCCCTTCTACTCCACTATTTATATGCACCCCCCCCCCTCCACCATTCGAACACAGCCGCAGCTTGTTAATCTTGCTGAAGTTCAGCACCATGGACAGTGCCCTCTCCAGCACTACCATAGGGAGCCCTATGAGGGAGGGGATGGGGGGGGGGGGGGGGGGTTCTGCGGATCTGCATTGACATCTTTGTGTATCACAAACCGTTTGCAGCATTCAATACAACAATATAACAATATAACAATATAACATCCCATAAATCAGAGATAATAGGAAATAATCTCCTCTCCATTGTAATTCCCAGCACGGATCAGCTGTCAATCATCCTCCTCACTCCTCCATGCAGCTACAAGTGTCTCCTTTGGCCCCCATCCAAGTGGCTTCCAGTGCATCCCCCCCATCCCCCCATCCTTTACCCTCCAATTATACATATGGTGTTGTGATTGCTCGTCTATTAACACCTTATTATCCAATTTAAGGGATTTGCAGTGATGAGACAAGCTGCAGGCTTGGGAGGAAACAAAGCGAAGTGTCTCCAATGGAGGAGGAGAAGAGCTGCCAAAATCACCCCCAGAAAGGGTTAAATCTCAGCACCCATTCTATGCCATGAGAGCTGGTGTACCGGGCATAGCCTGAGAGCCATGCATACACCCCCATCACCCGACACCCCCATCACCCGACACCCAACTCTACCCCATATATATAGCATCCAATGAAGACCAATAAAGACCATGGATGGGCATCATCATCATCATCCATGGATGGGCATCATCATCATCATCCATGGATGGGCATCATCATCATCATCCATGGATGGGCATCAGGCAGCAAAAATTAGAGACAGGGTTGGCACCATCCATTCCCAGCATTTCATCTCTGCACATTAACTCTTCCCATGCCAGACTCTCATCTTCCTATATACTCTCCATATACATATATACTCTACATAGACTCCGTATCTTCCTATATACTCTCCACATACATATATACTCTACATAGACTCCGTATCTTCCTATATACTCTCCACATACATATATACTCTACATAGACTCCGTATCTTCCTATATACTCTCCATATACATATATACTATACATAGTATATACTTATCCTCCTATATACTCTCCATATACATATATACTCTCCATAGGCTTCTTATCCTCCTATATACTCTCCATATAAATACATACTCTCCATAGGCTTCTTATCTTCCTATATACTCTCCATATACTTATATACTATACATAGATTCCTCATCTTCCTATATACTCTACATATACTTATATACTCTACATAGACTCTCATCTTCCTATATACTCTACATATACTTATATACTCTACATAGACTCCTTATCTTCCTATATACTCTCTATATACATATATACTATACATAGACTCCTTATCTTCCTATATACTCTACATATACTTATATACTATACATAGACTCCTTATCTTCCTATATACTCTACATATACTTATATACTATACATAGACTCCTTATCTTCCTATATACTCTCCATATACATATATACTATACATAGACTCCTCATCCTCCTATATACTCTCCGTATACAGACATTCCATAATTATATATACCCCTCATCTCCATACAGACAGGGGTAACACACACTCTCCATATACAGAGAGAATCTTCATATTCAGATTCCAGAAAATAAGCCGCAAAATCCTTCCAATGAAGACAAGTGCCAACAGCGAGACCACCGGGGCCAGCAAATGTAGCAGAAGGGCAGCCACAGGGGGTGAGTGTGTACTTAACTGCACAACAATTGCAGCACAGACAGGGAAGGAAGGAAGGAAGGAAGGAAGGAAGGAAGGAAGGAAGGAAGGAAGGAAGGAAGGAAGGAAAGAAGGAAGGAAGGAAGGAAGGAAGGAAGGAAGGAAGGAAGGAAGGAAGGAAGGAAGGAAGGAAGGATGGATGGATGGATGGATGGATGGTTCAGCAGGTAGCAAGCGGTGTGCATGGCATGTCTGGAAGTGGAAGGGGGTTATAGAGAAGGGAGTGAAGGAAAGTGGCACCCACAGAGGCTGTAGCGGAGAATTGCTGGTCGGTAGAGGAAGACAATGGAAGGTAATGGAGAGGAGAGGAAGGCGATGAGCCCAGAAGGAAGAAACCCTCAAAACTGCACCTTCCACATACAGCAACCCAATGCAACATGTGAGCCTGGGGCTCCTACCTGGAAGATCAGAGCACAGGTGTGTTCCTGCACTGGTGTTGTCCTGCACAGGTGTGTTCCTGCACTGGTGTTGTCCTGCACAGGTGTGTTCCTGCACTGGTGTTGTCCTGCACAGGTGTGTTCCTGCACTGGTGTTGTCCTGCACAGGTGTGTTCCTGCACTGGTGTTGTCCTGCAGAGGTGTGTTTCTGCACTGGTGTTGTCCTGCACAGGTGTGTTCCTGCACTGGTGTTGTCCTGCATATGTGTGTTCCTGCACAGGTTTGTTCCTGCAGAGGCATGTTCTTGCACAGGTGTGTTCCTGTATAGGTATGTTCCTGCACAGGTGTGTTCCTGTAGGTATGTTCCTGTATGTGTGTTCCTGTATAGGTGTGTTCCTGTATAGGTATGTTCCTGTATAGGTGTGTTCCTGCACAGGTGTGTTCCTGCACAGGTGTGTTCCTGTATAAGTATGTTCCTGCACAGGTGTGTTCCTGTATAAGTATGTTCCTGCACAGGTGTGTTCCTGCACAGATATGTTCCTGCACAGGTGTGTTCCTGCAGAGTTATGTTCCTGCACAGGTATGTCCCTGCACATGTATGTCCCTGCACATGTATGTCCCTGCACAGGTGTGTTCCTGTATAGGTGTGTTCCTGCACATGTATGTCCCTGCACAGGTGTGTCCCTTACCTGGAAGAGGCGCAGGATGTTGGCCACCATGATGGATACAGAACTTTCCGAAGCCCCGATGACCCCCACCACTTTCTCGGGGCGCACATAGACGGGGGGCTCCCCATTGGTACATCGGGCATCCGAGGCATCCTTCTGGATGAGCGCCTGGACGAAGGTAAGTGACTGTTCCAGGGCGTAGGTGTCCCGGGAGCAGGTGTCCAGGATGCGGCCCCCCAGGGTGACGTTGGGTAGAATTTCGGGGTCACTGTTGATCTGATCGATGGCATAGAGCATCGCTTCCAATCGGTGGATCCCCTTCTCCTTCCTGATGTCCCCGCATGGTACCCCGGATACCCCCCGGGCATGGACGGGGAAGAGGCCCCCCAGGGTGATATCTCCTTCCAGGCGGATAGAATGGGGGGCAAAGGGCTCCTGCCCGGACACCAGAACCACCCAGCACGGCAGCCAGAGGGGGAATTGCAGCAGGTGTGCACCCCCCGGACTCAGCATGACTGCCCCTGGAGGGGGTGGGGGGGGAGTCCTCCTTTATATGGGGAGGGGGGGAGGTAGAAGGAGAAGCCCCTGTGCTCCCTCCAGCAGCTGACAGCTCAATGCCTGGCTCCCTACATCCAGCATCTCCTATAATCTGCCTGCACCGCCCCTCACTCCCATCACTGCGCCTGCGCCTGACACTGCTGGGGGGGGACCATACATGTCACCTGCAGGAGCTGGAGGGGGGCACTGAAGGGGGAGAGGGACTCTGATAGGGGGGGCACTGATAAGGGGGAGAGGGACACTGATAGGGGGGGCACTGATAGGGGGGAGGGACACTGATAGGGGGACACTAAGGGGGAGAGGGACTCTGATAGGGGGGGGCACTGATAGGGAGGGGGGAGGGACACTGCTGGGGGGGGGCCATACATGTCACCTGCAGGAGCTTGAGGGGGGCACTGAAGGGGGAGAGGGACTCTGATAGGGGGGGCACTGATAAGGGGGAGAGGGACACTGATAGGGGGGGCACTGATAGGGGGGAGGGACACTGATAGGGGGACACTAAGGGGGAGAGGGACTCTGATAGGGGGGGGCACTGATAGGGAGGGGGGAGGGACACTGCTGGGGGGGGGGCATACATGTCACCTGCAGGAGCTGGAGGGGGGCACTGAAGGGGGAGAGGGACTCTGATAGGGGGGGCACTGATAAGGGGGAGAGGGACAATGATAGGGGGGGCACTGATAGGGAGGGGGAGGGACACTGATGGGGGGCACTTATAGGGGGAGGCACTGAAGGGGGAGAGGGACTCTGATAGGGGGGGCACTGATAGGGAGGGGGGAGGGACACTGCTGGGGGGGGGGGACCATACATGTCACCTGCAGGAGCTGGAGGGGGGCACTGAAGGGGGAGAGGGACTCTGATAGGGGGGGCACTGATAAGGGGGAGAGAGACTCTGATAGGGGGGGCACTGATAGGGAGGGGGGAGGGACACTGCTGGGGGGGGGGGGGCATACATGTCACCTGCAGGAGCTGGAGGGGGGCACTGAAGGGGGAGAGGGACTCTGATAGGGGGGGCACTGATAAGGGGGAGAAGGACTCTGATAGGGGGGGCACTGATAGGGAGGGGGGAGAGACACTGCTGGGGGGGGCCATACATGTCACCTGCAGGAGCTGGAGGGGGGCACTGAAGGGGGAGAGGGACTCTGATAGGGGGGGCACTGATAAGGGGGAGAAGGACTCTGATAGGGGGGGCACTGATAGGGAGGGGGGAGGGACACTGCTGGGGGGGGGCCATACATGTCACCTGCAGGAGCTGGAGGGGGGCACTGAAGGGGGAGAGGGACTCTGATAGGGGGGGCACTGATAAGGGGGAGAGAGACTCTGATAGGGGGGGCACTGATAAGGGGGAGAGGGACACTGATAGGGGGGGCACTGATAGGGGGGAGGGACTCTGATAGGGGGGGCACTGATAGGGGGGAGAGGGACACTGATTAGGGGGGGGGCACTGATAGGGGGAGGGACACTGATAGGGGGACACTAAGGGGGAGAGGGACTCTGATAGGGGGGAGAGGGACACTGATAGGGGGACACTAAGGGGGAGAGGGACTCTGATAAGGGGGAGAGGGACACTGATAGGGGGGGGGGCACTGATAGGGGGGAGGAACACTGATAGGGGGACACTAAGGGGGAGAGGGACTCTGATAGGGGGGGCACTGATAGGGAGGGGGGAGGGACACTGCTGGGGGGGACCATACATGTCACCTGCAGGAGCTGGAGGGGGGCACTGAAGGGGGAGAGGGACTCTGATAGGGGGGGCACTGATAAGGGGGAGAGGGACTCTGATAGGGGGGGGGCACTGATAAGGGGGAGAGGGACACTGATAGGGGGGGGGCACTGATAGGGGGGAGGGACACTGATAGGGGGACACTAAGGGGGAGAGGGACACTGATAGGGGGGAGAGGGACACTGATGGGGGGCACTTATAGGGGGAGGCACTGAAGGGGGAGAGGGACTCTGATAGGGGGGGGGCACTGATGGGGGAAAGTGACACTGCTTGGGGGGGATATATGTCACCTGCAGGAGCTGGAGGGGGGCTGACTGACAAGAGGGGGGCACTGAAGGGGGAGAGGGACTCTGATAGGGGGGGCACTGAAGGGGGAGAAGGACTATGATAGGGGGGAAGTGACACTGATAGGAGGGACATTAGGGGGGAGAGGGACACTGATAGGGGGACTCTAAGGGGGAGAGGGACACTGATAGGGGGACACTAAGGGGGAGAGGGATACTGATAGGGGGTCATTAAGGGGGGAGAGGGACACTGAGGGGGGGCACTGGGGGGGGTAAAGGGACACTGATAGGAGGGAGAGTGACACTGATAGGGGGGAAGTGACACTGATAGGGGGGACACTAAGGGGGGGTAGTGACACAGATAGAGGATGGCACTGAGGGGCGAAGCAGGAGACTGATAGGGGGAGAGTGAGACTGATAGGGGGAGAGTGACACTGATAGGGGGCACTGAGGGGGAGAGGGACACCGTTAGGGGGGCACTAAAGGGGGAGAGGGAGACTGATAGGGGGACGCTAAGGGGGGAGAGGGACACTAATAGGGGGACACTGAGGGGGGGAGGGAAACTTATAGGGGAGCAGAGGGGCACTGATAGGGGGACATTGAGCGGGGAGAGGGACACTGATGGGGGCACTGATATAGGGGGGCATTGAGGGGGGAGAGGGAAACTGATAGGGGGCACTAAAAGGGGGGTACTCAGGGGGAGAGGAAAACTGATAGGGAGCAGAGGGGCACTGATAGGGGGATACTGAGGGGAGAGAGGGAGACTGATAGGGGCCACTGAGGGGGGGGGGAGAGACACTGATATTGGGGAATTAAGGTGGAGAGAGACACTGATAGGGGGGCAATGAGGTGGGGAAGAGACAATGATAGGGGGGATTGAGGGGGAGAGAGACACTGATAGGGGGCACTTAGGGAGGAGAGACACTGATAGGGAGGCATTGAGGGGGGGAGAGACACTGATAGGGGGGCACTGAGGGGGAAAGCGACAATGATAGGGGGGACTGAGGGGGGGAGAGAGACACTGATAAGGGGGCACTGAGGGGGGAGAGAGACACTGATAGGGGGGGCACTGAGGGGGGAGAGAGACACTGATAGGGGGGCACTGAGGGGTGGAGACACTGATAGGGGAGCACTGAGGGGAGAGACACTGATAGGGGCACTAAGGGGGAAGAGAGACACTGATAGGAGGGCACTGAGGGGGGACACTGATAGGAGGGCACTGAGGGGGGACACTGATAGGAGGGCACTGAGTGGGGAAAGAGACACTGATAGGGGGACATTGAGGGGGAGAGAGACACTGATGGGGGGCACTGAGGGGGGGAGACACTGATAGGGAAGCACTGAGGAGGAGAGACACTGATAGGGGGCACTAAGGAGGGAAGAGAGACACTGATAGGAGGGCACTGAGGGGGGACACTGATTGGAGGGCACTGAGGGGGGGGACACGGATAGGAGGGCACTGAGTGGGGAAATGAGAGGGGACACTGATAGGAGGACACACTGATTAGAGGACACTGAGGGGACACTGATAGGAGGGCACTGATTGGAGGGCACTGAGGGGACACTGATAGGAGGGCACTGATTGGAGGGCACTGAGGGGACACTGATAGGAGGGCACTGATTGGAGGGCACTGAGGGGACACTGATAGGAGGCACACTGATTGGAGGGCACTGAGGGGACACTGATCGGAGGGCACTGATTGGAGGGCACTGATAGGAGGGCACTGATAGGAGGACACTGATTGGAGAGCACTGATAGGAGGACACAGAGAGTTTGCTTATATTTCCAGGGAATTACTATCTAATTCCCTTCATAACCTCATCCCTTCCCCCACTCACCCACAGAAGCCCCGATACAGATATGGGGGGAGGGGGGGATTCTATAGACTGGGGTCTTTGTTTTTTTATAATGCTGATATTTTAGGCGGTGCTTCATATATTGTACATTCACATTAGTCCCTGTCCTCAGGAGCTTACTATCTAATATCCCCATCTCACATCTCTACATACAGTAGGATGAGTTGGTGATACACACAGTGATTACGATGTGCCTAGGCACACCTGGCACACCCTGTGCACATGCCTATAGACGTCTTCCTTCCCTGGTGCTTCATCCAGTTCTATCCAATGCTCTCATCTTTGTCTGATTTTACCAACTGACCCCCTCAGGAACCTTCTCTACAATCTGCCCAACACAACCAGCAGATTGCTGGCTGCCACCCGGTGGTAACGCATGATAACACACATAACATGCGTTACTGGCTGCCACCTGGTGGTAACGCATGATAACACACATAACATGCGTTACTGGCTGCCACCTGGTGGTAACGCATGATAACACACATAACATGCGTTACTGGCTGCCACCTGGTGGTAACGCACATTCACCCCAATGCATGATAACATGCATAACATGCGTTACTGGCTGCCACCTGGTGGTAACGCATGATAACACACATAATATGCGTTACTGGCTGCCACCTGGTGGTAACGCATGATAACACACATAACATGCGTTACTGGCTGCCGCCTGGTGGTAACGCACATTCCCCCCAATGCATGATAACACACATAACATGCGTTACTGGCTGCCGCCCAGTGGTGACGCACATTCCCCCAATGCATGATAACACGCATAACATGCGTTACTGGCTGCCGCCCAGTGGTAACGCTCATTCCCCCAACGCATGATAACACGCATAACATGCGTTACTGGCTGCCGCCCGGTGGTAACGCACATTCCCCCAATGCATGATAACACACATAACATGCGTTACTGGCTGCCGCCCAGTGGTAACGCACATTCCCCCAATGCATGATAACACACATAACATGCGTTACTGGCTGCCCAACCCTTCAAGGGTAACCTAATAATATATCATCTATAATCACCACACGAGTCACATTGTAGTTCAATGTTTCCTTTTCAATCTGCAGCTGCTGCAATTTTCTGTAAAATACAATATGGCCACCTGGAGGCGCTGTGTACACAGATGGTGTCCTGAGCCCCACCCCCCAGAAACATCATTTCCTGCTTGTGTGATTGGCTCACTAATTTTCAGTCAGATTGTGGGCATCCCCTGCAACAAAAATGTCATTTTTGGTGAGATACTCCCAAAGGAAAATCGCATCTAAAGAGATGCAGACTCTTCCATTCGCCTCATTAGAGCCCCGCAGATGCAGCAGCTGATTGCTAATTATAAAGTCCCTCCCACTTCCATTCACTTGGACACAGAGAAACAAACATATTTCTTCAGAATAACAAAAGGAAGGAATCTGCTACAAAGTTTGTTACAATCCCTGCAATGTACAGAGAGGAGGGGGGATGGGGTGTTCTCAGAAGAGGTGGAGTTTAAATCTCAATGGAGCCCCAATGCACGCAGACAGTAAATTGCGCTACAAAAAAAAAAGTGATTTTTACCTCACAAAAGAAAAAACTGAAACAAAGACACCCCAACATTTCACAATTCTAATATTAAAAAAAATCTAAATCCCCCAAAATGTCCCTCATTATTAATCCGCCATCAACCGCGATACCCGCCGAAAAAAAGACACGCGACCGACACTGCCGGAACATATAGACGAATGACAGCTCCCTGAGATGCCATCAGCTATATAATGGGAGGGGAGGGACAGTGGTGACATATAAGGGAAGGGGCGGGGACGGTGGTGACATACAAGGGAAGGGGCGGGACGGTGGTGACATATAATAAAAGGGGCGGGGATGGTGGTGACATATAAGGGAAGGGCGGGACGGTGGTGACATATAATGAAAGGGGCGGGGATGGTGGTGACATATAAGGGAAGGGCGGGACAGTGGTGACATATAATGAAAGGGGCGGGGATGGTGGTGACATATAAGGGAAGGGGCGGGACGGTGGTGACATATAATGAAAGGGGCGGGGATGGTGGTGACATATAAGGGAAGGGGCGGGACGGTGGTGACATATAATGAAAGGGGCGGGGATGGTGGTGACATACAAGGGAAGGGGCGGGACGGTGGTGACATATAATGAAAGGGGCGGGGATGGTGGTGACATATAAGGGAAGGGGCGGGGATGGTGGTGACATATAAGGGAAGGGGCGGGGATGGTGGTGACATATAAGGGAAGGGGGGGTGGCGCTGACATATAAGGGAAGGGCGGGACGGTGGTGACATATAATGAAAGCGGCGGGGACGGTGGTGACATATAAGGGAAGGGGCGGGACAGTGGTGACATACAAGGGAAGGGTCGGGACGGTGGTGACATATAATGAAAGGGGCGGGGATGGTGGTGACATACAAGGGAAGGGGCGGGACGGTGGTGACATATAAGGGAAGGGGGGGTGGCGCTGACATATAAGGGAAGGGCGGGACGGTGGTGACATATAATGAAAGCGGCGGGGACGGTGGTGACATATAAGGGAAGGGGCGGGACGGTGGTGACATATAATGAAAGGGGCGGGGATGGTGGTGACATATAAGGGAAGGGGCGGGACGGTGGTGACATATAATGAAAGGGGCGGGGATGGTAGTGACATACAAGGGAAGGGGCGGGACGGTGGTGACATATAATGAAAGGGGCGGGGATGGTGGTGACATATAAGGGAAGGGGCGGGGATGGTGGTGACATATAAGGGAAGGGGCGGGGATGGTGGTGACATATAAGGGAAGGGGGGGTGGCGCTGACATATAAGGGAAGGGCGGGACGGTGGTGACATATAATGAAAGCGGCGGGGACGGTGGTGACATATAAGGGAAGGGGCGGGACAGTGGTGACATACAAGGGAAGGGTCGGGACGGTGGTGACATATAATGAAAGGGGCGGGGATGGTGGTGACATACAAGGGAAGGGGCGGGACGGTGGTGACATATAAGGGAAGGGGGGGTGGCGCTGACATATAAGGGAAGGGCGGGACGGTGGTGACATATAATGAAAGCGGCGGGGACGGTGGTGACATATAAGGGAAGGGGCGGGACAGTGGTGACATACAAGGGAAGGGTCGGGACGGTGGTGACATATAATGAAAGGGGCGGGGATGGTGGTGACATACAAGGGAAGGGGCGGGACGGTGGTGACATATAATGAAAGGGGCGGGATGGTGGTGACATATACGGAAAGGGGCGGGGACACTGGTGAAATATAATAGAACGGGCGGGAACAGTGGTGACATATAAGGGAAGGGGTGGGACGGTGGTGGCATATAATGGAAGGGGCGGGGATGGTGGTGACATATAAGGGAAGGGGCGGGGATGGTGGTGACATATAATGAAAGCGGCGGGGACGGTGGTGACATATAAGGGAAGGGGCGGGACAGTGGTGACATACAAGGGAAGGGTCGGGACGGTGGTGACATATAATGAAAGGGGCGGGGATGGTGGTGACATACAAGGGAAGGGGCGGGACGGTGGTGACATATAATGAAAGGGGCGGGATGGTGGTGACATATAATGAAAGGGGCGGGATGGTGGTGACATATACGGAAAGGGGCGGGGACACTGGTGAAATATAATAGAACGGGCGGGAACAGTGGTGACATATAAGGGAAGGGGTGGGACGGTGGTGGCATATAATGGAAGGGGCGGGGATGGTGGTGACATATAAGGGAAGGGGCGGGGACACTGGTGAAATATAAGGGAAGGGGCGGGGATGGCGCTGACATATAAGGGAAGGGGCGGGGATGGCGCTGACATATAAGGGAAGGGCGGGTATGGTGGTGACATATAAGGGAAGGGGCAGGGACCGTGGTGACATATAAGGGAAGGGGCGGGGACGGCACTGACATATAAGGGAAGGGGCGGGGATGGTGGTGACATATAAGGGAAGAGGCGGGGACGGTGCTGACATATAAGGGAAGGGGCGGGGACAGTGGTGACATCATTGGCCTGTGGCCATGGTTGGGCAGTGATGTCACTGCTATCTCCGCCCCTTGCTCCCAGTGATAGTTCAGAGGGACGCCGTAGGTGCGGTAGTCGGTCACAGCGAGAAGCCGGAGAACGATGAGGTGTGGCTCCTCCCTAACAGGGGGATAAAGATTGGGGGATTCTGAATTCCCCAACAGCCAAAGTTTGGTCAGAACCCTCAGCTCACCCCTAGAGGGCAGTAATGAGGTGGGGGAGTCGGGGACCGACCTGCAGTTTGTTTTCATTTCAAATTGAATTTCGGACACATTTTTCATTTTTCGGACATTCTGGTGTATCCGAATTACCGAATTACAAAAGCAGCAAATTTAAACAAATCCAAAATAACAAATAAAAATTCAGAAGAAACTTGATTCAAATTTGAAAACAAAATCAAATCAAATTTAAAAAATTAGAAATCGATTTTCGAAAAAAAGAATACAATGAAATAGAATATAAAATAATAAAGCAATAAAACAAAAATAAAATAATAGGATAGAATTTAATAGAATAAAATAAAGTAAAAAATAAAAATATGAAAGTCTTCTGAAATTCGAATTTAGAATAGAATAAATTTGAATCTGAATAGAAAAGATGGGAATAGAATACAAAACAATGAAATTCAAAATAATAGAAAATAATAGAATAGAGAGAAAAGAATAGATTAGGATAGAAAAACAATAGAACAGAATAGAACAAAATATAAAGAATATAAACATCTTCAGAAATGTGAATTTCGAATAGAAAGGATTAGAATAGAAAATAATAGAAAGAAATAGAAAATAAGAGAATAGAATAGAAAAGAATATAAAAACAATTAATATAGAATAGAAACAAAATAAAACTGTTATATTCTTTCTGTTTTATTTTTTTCTACTCTATTGTTTTTTTTTTTTATTCCATTCTTTTCTATTTTATTCTCTTATTTTCTATTATATTCTTTTCTAATCTTTTCTATTCTATTCTAATCTTTTTTATTCAAAATTCGAATTTCAGAAGATAGTTATATGTTCTTTCTATTTTATTCTATTCTGTTCTATTGTTTTTCTATTCAATTTTTTTTATTCTATTCTTTTATACGCGATTTTGAGTTCATTCTACTTGAAAGTTGAATTTTGGAAGATGGTTCTATATTGTATTCTTTCTATTCTATTCTATTCTATTGTTTTTCTATTCTTATCTTTTCTATTCTCTTATTTTTTTCTTCTATTCTTTTCTATTATTTTCTATTATGCTTCTGTTTTTTATTTGAAATTTGAATTTCAGAAGATATTTATATATGTTTTTCTATCTTATTCTATTCTGTTTTAATTTTTGAATTGTCAGACAGTCAGTATCAATAGTCTAAAACAACGGCTGCATTTAAATGGAAAAAAATCTAATTGGAATGCGTTTTCATAGTCAAATACCGTTTCAATAAATTCTCAAATTTGAATAAGAAACTAAACAAAATTAATTCCGATAACGGATGAAATGAATTTGACAAGACTAATTATTTAAATAACGAATTGAAATGAAACAAAACAAATTTTTTCATTCTGTGTAGAGCTGTGATGTTTTCAGGAAGCTCTGTACCGCCCCCTGCAGGCCCCTCCCACCAGCCATGATCTGCCGGCATTGCATAGAGGAGTGCAGAGACCCAGTGATGATGTCATCGGGTATAAAATAAGGTGTGTACAAGCTCCTCCCACCAGCTATGATCTGCTGGAATTGCATAGAGGAGCACAGAGACCCAGTGATAATGTCACCGGGTATAAAATAAGGTGTGTACAGCCCCTCCCACCAGCCATGATCTGCCGGCATTGCATAGAGAAGCACAGAGACCCAGTGATGATGTCACCGGGTATACTAAGGTGTGTACAGGCTCCTCCCACCAGCCATGATCTGGCGGCATTGCATAGAGGAGCACAGAGACCCAGTGATGATGAGGGGGGAGGGATGAACGAAGAAATGATAAGAATCAGCAAACCTCAGGTTTTTCCTTCATTGCAGGCTGGGGGCGGTGACCTTGCCATTGCACACAATGCACTTCTATTGGTGAGCTCCGCCCTCAGCTGATTTGTGGGAGGAGATTCACGGTCGGTATGAAATGGCATTGTGTGTAATGGACGGTCAGGTAGGAGGATCTTCTCCATGACAGAGTTTCATACCCTCTTCAGGACGATGATCTTCTCTTCCAATCGGTGAGGGGGAAAAGCTGACATTCGGAATCTGAAGTTTACGTTTTGCCCGGAGTTCCTCCCTAAGGAAAGGAGGGGTTCAGACAGATGGCGTGTCGGAGGAGCAACAGCACAGCCAATCAGGTGGAAGAAGGAGGAGGGCGAGATGAAACACAAAAAAAATCTCTGAGCTCCTCCTTCAAAGTTACAATGTACAGTCTGATCTCCGGGCTCCTCCTACAAAGTTACAATGTACAGTCTGATCTCCAGACTCCTCCTACAAAGTTACAATGTACAGTCTGATCCCCAAGCTCCTCCTACAAAGTTACAATGCATGGTTGTGGAATGGGAGGTCCCAGAAGAGTGGGGGTTGGTGTAACTACAAATAGGGGCGGGGCCATAATAATGTCCATTATCCAGGAATAGGAAATCTCAGAGGCCACAAAATGTGGAATATGGAGTGGAAGCGACCACAGATAAATGATGAATCCGTCCGGACCGGAGCCGTCTATTCTTCTATCCAAAGTCCAATCTTCTAATCTTCCTCCTTCCATCATACCAGATATAAAGCCTCACCCCTCCCCCCTCCCCCACCCCCACCCACATTTATTCTCACTTCAGTGTTGGAACTACCCAAGAGTTCAGCGTCAGCCCAAATCCATCCCCCTCCCGGCTATTATAATATGAATAATATATCGGAGTAATCACACAATACTCAGTATAGGGGAGATGGTCGCCCACCGAATACAAATCTGATAATAGTCAGTAAATGGGTCCCACCACTCCCAACATGGTGCCCAATACTCCCAGCATGGTGCCTAATACTCCCAGCATGGTGCCCAATACTCCCAACATGGTGCCCAATACTCCCAGCATGGTGCCCAATACTCCCAACATGGTGCCCAATACTCCCAGCATGGTGCCCAATACTCCCAACATGGTGCCCAATACTCCCAACATGGTGCCCAATACTCCCAGCATGGTGCCCAATACTCCCAACATGGTGCCCAATACTCCCAACATGGTGCCCAATACTCCCAGCATGGCGCCCAATACTCCCAACATGGTGCCCAATACTCCCAGCATGGCGCCCAATACTCCCAACATGGTGCCCAATACTCCCAGCATGGCACCCAATACTCCCAACATGGTGCCCAATACTCCCAACATGGTGCCCAATACTCCCAGCATGGCGCCCAATACTCCCAGCATGGTGCCCAATACTCCCAACATGGTGCCCAATACTCCCAGCATGGCGCCCAATACTCCCAACATGGTGCCCAATACTCATATGACCCCCCATATTCCCTCCATTCCCCTCCCCCATATTCCCTCCATTCCCCCTCCCCCATATTCCCTCCATTTCCACTCTCCCATATTCCCTCCATTCCCCCTCCCCCATATTCCCATCATTCCCCCTCCCCCATATTCCCTCCATTCCCCCTCCTTAATATTCCCTCCATTCCCCCTCCCCCATATTCCCTCCATTCCCCCCTCCCCCATAGTCCCTCCATTCCCCCTCCTTAATATTCCCATCAGTCCCCCTCCCCCATATTCCATCCATTCCCCATCCCCCATATTCCCTCCATTCCTCCTCCCCCATATTCCCTCCATTCCCCCTCCCCCATATTCCCTCCATTCCCCCTCCCCCATATTCCCTCCATTCCCCCTCCCCCATATTCCCATCAGTCCCCCTCCCCCATATTCCATCCATTCCCCATCCCCCATATTCCCTCCATTCCTCCTCCCCCATATTCCCTCCATTCCCCCTCCCCCATATTTCCTCCATTCCCCCTCCCTCATATTCCCTCTATTCCCCCTCCCCCATATTCCCTCCATTCCCCTTCCCCCATATTCCCATCATTCCCCCTCCCCCATATTCCCTCCATTCCCCCTCCTTAATATTCCCTCCATTCCCCCTCCTTAATATTCCCTCCATTCCCCCTCCCCCATATTCCCATCATTCCCCCTCCCCCATATTCCCTCCATTCCCCCTCCTTAATATTCCCTCCATTCCTCCTCCCCCATATTCCCTCCATTCCCCCTCCCCCCATATTCCCTCCATTCCCCCTCCCCCATATTCCCTCCATTCCCCCTCCTTAATATTCCCTCCATTCCCCCTCCCCCATATTCCCATAATTCCCCCTCCCCCATATTCCTATCATTCCCCATCCCCCATATTCCATCCATTCCCCATCCCCCATATTCCCTCCATTCCTCCTCCCCCATATTCCCTCCATTCCCCCTCCCCCATATTCCCTCCATTCCCCCTCCCCCATATTCCCTCCATTCCCCCTCCTTAATATTCCCTCCATTCCTCCTCCCCCATATTCCATCCATTCCCCCTCCCCCATATTCCATCCATTCCCCCTCCCCCATATTCCCTCCATTCCCCCTCCTTAATATTCCCTCCATTCCCCCTCCCCCATATTCCCTCCATTCCCCCTCCCCCATATTCCTATCATTCCCCCTCCCCCATATTCCCTCCATTCCCCCTCCCCCATATTCCCTCCATTCCCCCTCCCCCATATTCCCTCCATTACCCCCTCCCCCCATATTCCCTCCATTACCCCCTCCCCCATATTCCCTCCATTCCCCCTCCCCCCATATTCCCTCCATTCCCCTCCCCCATATTTCCTCCATTCCCCCTCCCTCATATTCCCTCCATTCCCCCTCCTTAATATTCCCTCCATTCCCCTCCCCCATATTCCCTCCATTCCCCATCCCCCATATTCCCATCATTCCCCCTCCCCCATATTCCCATCATCCCCCCTCCCCCATATTCCCTCCATTCCCCCTCCTTAATATTCCCATCAGTCCCCCTCCCCCATATTCCATCCATTCCCCATCCCCCATATTCCCTCCATTCCCCATCCCCCATATTCCCTCCATTCCCCCTCCTTATTCCCTCTATTTCTTCTCCATATTCCATTCCTTACCCCTTCCTCCATACTCCCATGACATACTGTACCCCCCTTGATTCTCCAAACATACCCCCTCCATTCCCCTCCATATTCCCTCCATTCTCTTGACATACCCCCTTTATTCCCCCAACATCCCTTCCCCATTACCCCATCATACCCCCTCAATATTTCCCCCATCCTGCTGACATCCCCCCTCCATTCCCCCTCCATTCCCCCTCCATACCCCCTCCATACCCCCTCCATTCCCCCTCCATACCCCCTCCATCCCCCCTCCATACCCCCTCCATACCCCCTCCATACCCCCTCCATTCCCCCTCCATTCCCCCTCCATACCCCGTGCATTTGAAGAAACCCTTCTCTACAATAAGACTTGGAATTCCAAAATTAAATCCGTTAACAACTCAATGGATTGAAAAGGCAGCGCTGATTTCCAGCTTGGCCATTGCACTTTGTCACCAATCCCGGAGAGACACCTCGTGTCCTGACTAATTATCCCCCCCTTCATTGATCTCACTTTCCAGAGCAAGCAAGACGTTAATGTCCCTTCTCCCCAATAAATGATGTGGCCTTTCCTGGAGCAGGTCATCAGCTCTACAAGCCTTATATACCTCGTAAATCAAGAGCCTGCATACAAGGCGCCAGACAAATCACCTTATTTACAACAAGCAAATTAAACACAATTTTATTAATGTTCCCCGGAAACCGATAATCCCGGCCAAAAAAAGAGAGAAAGCTTGGAATGGTTAATGAGTTCTATGCTGTGGTCAATAGGGGACAGTGAGGCCTCACTGACCAATCAAGAGCCAATATTAGGGGACAGTGAGGCCTCACTGACCAATCAGGGGCCATTAATAGGGGACAGTGAGACCTCACTGACCAATCAGGAGCCATTAATAGGGGACAGGGAGACCTCGCTGACCAATCAGGAGCCATTAATAGGGGACAGTGAGACCTCACTGACCAATCAGGAGCCATTAATAGGGGACAGGGAGACCTTGCTGACCAATCAGGAGCCATTAATGGGGTCTCTCTGACCAATCAGAAGCCATTATTAGGGGACAGTGAGGCCTCACTGACCAATCAGGAGCCATTAATAGGGAACAGTGAGACCTCGCTGACCAATCAGGAGCCAATATGAGATCTCATTGACCAATCAGAAGCCATTATTAGGGGACAGTGAGGCCTCACTGACCAATCAGGAGCCATTAATAGGGAAATGTGAGACCTCACTGACCAATCAGGGGCCATTAATAGGGAAATGTGAGACCTCACTGACCAATCAGGGGCCATTAATAGGGGACAGTGAGACCTCACTGACCAATCAGGAGCCATTAATAGGGGAAAGTGAGGCCTCACTGACCAATCAGGAGCCATTAATAGGGAAATGTGAGACCTCACTGACCAATCAGGGGCCATTAATAGGGGACAGTGAGACCTCACTGACCAATCAGGAGCCATTAATGGGGTCTCACTGGCCAATCAGAAGCCATTATTAGGGGACAGTGAGGCCTCACTGACCAATCAGGAGCCATTAATGGGGTCTCACAGACCAATCATAAGCCATTATTAGGGGACAGTGAGGCCTCACTGACCAATCAGGAGCCATTAATAGGGAACAGTGAGACCTCGCTGACCAATCAGGAGCCAATATGAGGTCTCACTGACCAATCAGAAGCCATTATTAGGGGACAGTGAGGCCTCACTGACCATTTAGGAGCCAATAATAGGGGGAAATGAGGCCTCACTGACCATTTAGGAGCCAATAATAGGGGGAAATGAGGCCTCACTGACCAATCAGGAGCCAATATGAGGAGCCATCTCCCTTCTCATACATTAGAGGCATTGTATCCATTCCTTGCACCTTGAAGAAGACAGATCTAATGATGACATTGGACAATAGGGACAGAGGTGGATGCACCAATCTAAAGCCAATCATTCAAGTCTTGCCCAATTTCTTGTATTTGGTGTTTGTTTGGTGGAGCGTTATTTTGTTTTATTTTGTTTTATTTTGTTTGTCTTTGTTTCATATAATTGATTTCTCTGTCCCAAAATAATCAATATGTAGAAAATACTCAAACATTTCTGGTCCTGAATGCCTGAAGATTAAAGTGGATTGAAAGCGCCAACTTTTTTTCTCGTGGTATTTCCTGGCCCCTCCTCGTCATCAGGGGCCCCCACTGAAAGCCGCTTACCATGGGCTCAGGTAACAAAAAGGGGGGGGGGGGGTTGGGGGCAGCTAAAGCACAAAAGGGTTTTAACCTTAAAGCATAGAATGCAAACCTTGAGACTTTAGAAATCATTTAAGGGGTTTAGGGTCCTTCACACGGGCTTTCCGCCCGGCGGACTCCGTTCTGCGGTTCGATCGCCTCTGAGCAGGTGGATGACAGCTCCATCCCCGCTTACTTTGCAGACAGACCTGTCAGATGCCCGCTCTCTTCAATGGGAGATCAGATGAAAATGGACCGCCTGTCCCCATCCGATTCGATCCGGGGATAGGGATTCCATCCTTCTGGACTTCACAGACCACATCGGATCGGATAGCAGCCGGGTGTCAGAGGAGATGTCACCACTGAAATCCGCTGCTCCATAGAGGTGAATGGAGCATCCGATCAGTCCGTGTGAAAGGGGCCTTGAGCAAGCTGCTAGCAATCTTCAGCAAGCTTTCAGAAGAAGTACTGAATCCTGCTAGCAGCTTGCTTAAAGTGGCAATCAGCACTGCTATTAGGATCTGCGTTCAACATTTACAAACTGGAGCTGAATGGTACTTTTAAAAGCTTCAACAAAGCTTGGGGAAAGCTCTGAAATTGCTTTGTCAAAGCTCGCTGTTCACACATTGCTCTCATACAAGCTGAAGCTCGGATTAAACAGGCCGATTTCTCTACAAAGATTTCCTATAAGAGAGGAATTAATGAAGAATCTTCGGCATCTGAACCTGCGACCTCTGCTGTGTCTGGCAGTAGATCTTCCTGCTGAGCCACCTGAGATGCCGGACATCTTCCTTCCCTGAATCCTTCAATGGGACAGAAGGCAAAAAACTGAACAAAATACAAAAAATGAAAAACTATTGTACATTTAAAGGACATTATTTCTTATAAAGAGTAACTCCACTTTTGAGAACCCATGTTTTTTTTTTTTTTGTGAGTGGTAAAAATTACCTTTTTTGTAGCGCAATTTACTGCCTTGCATTGTCTGTGTGTGTTGGGGCTACATTCAGATTTGGATATTAACTCCACTTTTCCTGAGAACTGCCCCCCTCCCCCTCTCTCCGGTGATCTCTGTACATTGCAGGGATTGTAACAATCTTTGTAGAAGATTCCTCCCTTTTGTTATTCGAAAGAAATATCTGTTTGTTTGCCATAAGTAAAGTGTATCTAATGGGCGTGGTTTCATAATCATCAACCAGCTGCTGCACCAGCAGGGCTCTGATGAGGAAAGTGGCAGGGTCTGCATCCCTTTAGACGTGATTTTCTATTGGGAGTATCTCACCAAAAATGACATTTTTGTTGCAGGGGATGCCTGAAATCAGATTCTGGGAAAATCAGTGAGCCAATCACACAGCAGGAAATGACAGTTCCTGAGACGGACCATACACCATCTGTGTACAGAATACCTCCAGGCGACCATTTTGCATTTTACAAAAAATGACAGCGGCTGCAAATTGAAAAGAAAAGTTAATTTTTAACTACTTTACCACCGGAGGATTTTCCTGCTAAAAGACCAGGGTTTTTTTTGCGATTTTTTACTGCGTGACTTTAACGGACAATTGCGTGGTCGTGCGACGCTGTACCTAAACGAATTTCACGTCCTTTTTTTCCCACAAACAGAGCTTTCTTTTGGTGGTATTTGATCACCTGTGCGATTTTTTGATCACGCGCTATAAACAAAAAAAGAGCGTAATTTTTGCAAAAATAACAATATTTTTTACTTTTTTTTATATGAAACCCCCCCCCCCCCCAAAAAAATGTAAAAATCAAAATTTTTTAACATTTTCGGCCAATTTGTTTTATGCTACATATGTTTGGTAAAAAAAATCGCAAAAAGCGTATTTTGATTGGTTTGCGCAAAAGTTATCGCGTTTACTAACAAAGGGAAAGATTTTTGTCATTTTTGGTGTTTTTTTTTTAACGAGTAATGGCGGCGATCTGCGATTTTTTTTGCGGTACTGCGACATTGTGGCGGACAGATCGGACCCTTGACTGACATTTTTGATACTTTTGGGGGTACCAGTGACATTACTGCAGTAATCAGTGCTATATATATATGCACTGTTACTGCAAAAATGACACTGGCATGGAAGGGGTTAACTGTATTGGACAGGGAGGGGTTAAGTGTGTTCTAGGGGCGTGCTTCTAACTGTAGTGGGACATTCCTATTGGTGTAAAAAAAAAAGATCAACGGTTCTACATAGTAGAACCGTCTGATCTTCATTTTTACACAGGGAGAACTGACAGGCGGCTTGTTTACATAAGCCGCTCTGTCTTTCTCCCGTTCTACCGGCGATCGTAGTGTGACCGGCGGACATCGGGTCCGCCAGTCACACTCCCGCACTCCTCCGTGAACGAGCCGAGGCGGGCGCGCGCTCGCCCGCTATTGGCTCTAGAAGGAGTGACAGGCGAGCGACGTAGACCTACGTCACTCTGCCTGGCCGGGGCCGACTGCCGCAGTAAATATACTGTGCGCAGTCGGCAAGTGGTTAATAACGACGACATCAAATGAATGACGAAACGCATTGGGTGGGACATGATGTCACCATGCTCTTCAGCCACTTGTTGCTGTCCTTTGTATGGCTGTTCCTGCAGCGTTATTACGACGTGTTCTTTTCTATTTGGATCATGTGAGTGAACTCTTTTGTTTTTAATGAATTGTTTTACAAACAGTACCATGCTATGAGCCAATATATTTTATACATATCTCTATCGGGAGTGCTCTGCTTCAGTATGTCACAGTACATGTTGGCATTCATGGTTCCCTCAATGATCTGTAGCTCCCCAGTGCCGGCAGCACTCATGCAGCCCCAGACCATGACACTCCCACCACCATGCTTGACTGTAGGAAGACACACTTGTCTTTGTACTCCTCACCTGGTTGCCCCCACACACGCCTGACACCATCTGACACCAAATAAGTTTATCTTGGTCTCATCAGAGCACAGGAGACGGTTCCAGTAATCCATGTCCTTAGTCTGCTTGTCTTCAGCAAACTGTTTGCAGGCTTTCTTGTCCATCATCTTTAGAAGAGGCTTCCTTCTAGAATGACAGCCATGCAGACCAATTTGATGTAGTGTGCTGCGTATGGTCTGAGCACTGACAGGCTGACCCCTCCCCCCACCCCTTCAACCTCTGCAGCAATGCTGGCAGCACTCATACGTCTATTTCCCAAAGACAACCTCTGGATATGACGCTGCGCACTGCACTCAATTTCTTTGGTGGACCATGGCGAGGCCTGTTCTGAGTGGAACCTGTCCTGTTATACCGCTGTATGGTCTTGGCCACTGTGCTGCAGCTCAGTCTCAGGGTCTTGGCAATCTTCTTATAGCCTAGGCCATCTTTATGTAGAGCAACAATTCTTTTTTCAGATCCTCAGAGAGTTCTTTGCCATGAGGTGCCATGTTGAACTTCCAGTTACCAGTATGAGAGAGTGAGAGCGATAACACCAAATGTAACACACCTCCCCCCATTCACACCTGAGACCTTGTAACACTAACGAGTCACATGACACCAGGGGAGGGAAAATGGCTAATTGGGCCCAATTTGGACATTGTCACTTAGGGGTGTACTCACTTTTGTTGCCAGCGGTTTAGACATTAATGGCTGTGTGTTGTCACTTAGGGGTGTACTGACTTTTGTTGCCAGCGGTTTAGACATTAATGGCTGTGTGTGTGAGTTATTTTGAGGGGACAGTAAATTTACACTGTTATACAAGCTGTACACTCACTACTTTACATTGTAGCAAAGTCTCATTTCTTCAGTGTTGTCACATGAAAAGATAGAATGGGAGGGGTGTACTTACTTTTGTCAGATACTTTATATATGGCCCTTGTGTATATAGTATATATATATATAAAATGTGAGGGGTGTACTTACTTTTGTCAGATACTGTATGTTAACGACCAGAGGAAGCGGTGTACTGATGGAAGCACTCTGTGGGTCGCGGTTCCGTCACACATATTTATTTGTTGCGCGGTTTCTGTAATGTTGTGTCCAGTCATTATTTATTGCAGTGTTGGTATTTGGAGGATTTATATTTTTATGCAGTTTTAGTTGTCTGTAGATTGGCGCTGCACTTTCTTCTCAGTAACATTTAATTACTTTGTGTCACATTTGTATCTGTTATGTTATTTTATTTTGTCCATGAAAGTGGAGTTCCCTTATAACAGCCAAGGCTCTCCCCCAGCTGTAACAATACAACCTAATTGCCTTTTTTTGGCCATCACAAGCCAAGGCTGGAGTAAATATTGATCGTTTTCTATTGATCTGTCTGCAGGCCGCACTCATCAATGATAAGACGCACAGAGCTGCCTGTTTGTTTTTTTTTTTTGTCTTCAGGGGAAGAAGCAATAAATGGTGACGTCTTTGCTGCGCTGCGCTGCACCTGCGTAGTCACAGAAGACACAGATCACAAACTCCAATATGAAGTGACGTCGGCAACCAGGTGGAAAAAAAAAAAGGATTTTTTATTTCATCAAAAGGTTCCAAACTCCATGAGTAACCCCCCGATAGGCTGAAACGCGTCAGTATTGGCTCATGTTTGGAACCTTTGGACTCCTTTTGATGAAAGAGTCATTTTATTTATGCCCACCTGGTTGCAGACATCACTTCATATTGGAGGACGTACTGTGGTATCTGGCACTGAGCCACCACTAGCAGATCCTGTAAGTTGGGAGGTGGGGCCTCCATGGATCAGCACATCCCACAGATGCTTGATTGGATTGAGATCTGGAGAATTTGGAGGCCAAGTCAACATCTCAATCTCGTTGTTGTGTTCATCAGAGCAGGAAACCTTCTTCCGTTGCTCCATGCTCAAGTTCTGATTCTCACATGCCCATTGTAGGGGCTTTTGGCTGTGGAGACGGGTCAACATGGACACGCTACACAGCCTCATACATTTCCAAAAGTAATGGGACACCGGCCTTTACACACACATGAACTTTAATGACCTCCCAGTCTTAGTCTGTAGGGTTCAATATTGAGTTGGCTCCGCCCTTTGCAGCTATAACAGCTTCAACTCTTCTGGGAAGGCTGTCCACAAGGTTTAGGAGTGTCTATGGGAATGTTTCACCATTCTTCCAGAAGAGCATTTGTGAGGTCAGGCACAGATGTTGGACGAGAAGTCCTGGATCGCAGTCTCCGCTCTAATTCATCCCAAAGGTGCTCTATGGGGTTGAGGTCAGGACTCTGTGCAGGCCAGTTAGGTTCCTCCACCCCAAACTCACTCATCCATGTCTTTATGGACCTTGCTTGTGGGAACAGAAAGGCGCCTTCCCCAAACTCCTCCCACAATGTTGGGAGCATGAAATTCTCCAAAATGTCTTGGTATGCTGACTCCTTAATAGTTCCCTTCACTAGAACTAAGGGGCCAAGCCCAACCCCTGACAAACAACCCCACATCATAATACCCCCTCCCCCAAACCACAATCCCCCCTCCACACCATAATCCCCCCTCCACCAAATGATTTGGACCAGTGCACAAAGCAAGGTCCATAAAGACATGGATGAGAGAGTTTGGGGTGGAGGAACCTGACTGACCTGCACAGAGTCCTGACCTCAACCCCATAGAACACCTTTGGGATGAAGTAGAGCGGAGCCTTCTCATCCAACATCAGTGCCTGACCTCACAAATGGTCTTCTGGAAGAATGGTGAAACATTCCCATAGACACTCCTAAACCTTGTGGACGGCCTTCCCAGAAGAGTTGAAGCTGTTATAGCTGCAAAGGGCGGAGCCAACTCAATATTGATCCCTACGGACTAAGACTGGGATGCCATTAAAGTTCATGTGTGTGTAAAGGCCGGCGTCCCAATACTTTTGGTAATATAGTGTATATAGAGAGGTGTCCCAATACTTTTGGTAACATAGTGTATATAGAGAGGGGTACCAATACTTTTGGTAATATAGAGTATATAGAGAGGTGTCCCAATACTTTTGGTAATATAGTGTATATAGAGAGGGGTACCAATACTTTTGGTAATATAGAGTATATAGAGAGGTGTCCCAATACTTTTGGTAATATAGAGTATATAGAGAGGTGTCCCAATACTTTTGGTAATATAGTGTATATAGAGAGGGGTACCAATACTTTTGGTAATATAGTGTATATAGAGAGGCGTCCCAATACTTTTGGTAATATAGAGTATATAGAGAGGTGTCCCAATACTTTTGGTAATATGGTGTATATAGAGAGGCGTCCCAATACTTTTGGTAATATAGTGTATATAGAGAGGCGTCCCAATACTTTTGGTAATATAGTGTATATAGAGAGGGGTACCAATACTTTTGGTAATATAGTGTATATAGAGAGGGGTACCAATACTTTTGGTAATATAGTGTATATAGAGAGGGGTCCCAATACTTTTGGTAATATAGTGTATATAGAGAGGCGTCCCAATACTTTTGGTAATATAGAGTATATAGAGAGGTGTCCCAATACTTTTGGTAATATGGTGTATATAGAGAGGCGTCCCAATACTTTTGGTAATATAGTGTATATAGAGAGGCGTCCCAATACTTTTGGTAATATAGTGTATATAGAGAGGGATACCAATACTTTTGGTAATATAGTGTATATAGAGAGGGGTACCAATACTTTTGGTAATATAGTGTATATAGAGAGGGGTCCCAATACTTTTGGTAATATAGTGTATATAGAGAGGCGTCCCAATACTTTTGGTAATATAGAGTATATAGAGAGGTGTCCCAATACTTTTGGTAATATGGTGTATATAGAGAGGCGTCCCAATACTTTTGGTAATATAGTGTATATAGAGAGGCGTCCCAATACTTTTGGTAATATAGTGTATATAGAGAGGGGTACCAATACTTTTGGTAATATAGTGTATATAGAGAGGGGTACCAATACTTTTGGTAATATAGTGTATATAGAGAGGGGTACCAATACTTTTGGTAATATAGTGTATATAGAGAGGGGTACCAATACTTTTGGTAATATAGTGTATATAGAGAGGGGTCCCAATACTTTTGGTAATATAGTGTATGAGGTATCGCTGCGATCGTCGTGAGCAGGGGGATTTATTTGGTGGTAGGTTTTGGTAGTAACAAGAAATATACAGCTAAAATTTTAAAAATGATTTTTTTGTTACTATTTTTGGCCAGTTTTCCTTTGATGATAAAAAATAATAAAATCAGGAGATATTCGTCACCATTTACCACCAAATGAAAGCATGATTTGTCCTGAAATAAACGCAGTACAATCCCCCTGGACGCACACAGTAGCTGTGATAATATCCACGCTTTTACTAAGAAATGTCAAAGTTGCAAACTTGTGCTCAGGCATTAGGATTTGTTTTGCCCCGGGGGGGGGGGGATCTTCAGTGATAACAATGGACTGTAAGTTTCCTATTCCACCCGCCAGTAAATATCCCATTCCGGGGAAGATAAAACATAAAATCAAATGCCGGCCGCTTATGACAATTCCGATCTCTCGGAAGGACGATCGGATTCCGCGCACGCAGAAATGAAGATGCGGAATTTGCGCTTATTGTCCATCAGGTAAAACAAAGGAGACTTTTATCATCTCCAACCAATCTCCGGAGTCCTGGAATATCTGTGCGGCCGAACTCAGGAGCTGCAATGAGAGATAAAAACGCATTCAATCAAAGAGAGTGAGAATAAAAGAGTTTAAAGTAAGTGCCCCCCCGGCAGGCCGTCCATAGACACTGCGACTTCAAATAATCGCCCCCCTTCCCCCCCCCACTACAAGAGGAGGCCGGCCTTCCAGATGTCAGAGCCCTGATAGGAAATGGAAGAAAAATATAACAACAATCACCATAAAATGTACATAAATAACATAAATATGCGTCATGCGTTGTGCGCCATCATTGTCTACGCACTACACGTGAGAGTTTTGCCCAGGGCTGGATCCAGAATGGTTAGGAAGCCATAGAAGACAATGGGAGGGAAATCGATCGATGCTCTGCGGGGGCTCCATGAAGTGTAACTTTTCAGATTTAATAATGTGGGGGAGGGGCTAAACAATGGAGGTTCAGGAACCTTCATGTGTCCAAAGTTGCATGTTAGAGTTGGGGTTAAGGATTAGGGTTAGAATTCTATCCCTAACAATTACCACTAACCTGAACTCTAACCCTTAATGATAACCCTAACCTTTAACCCTAACCCTTAACGGTAACCCTAACCCTTGACCCTAACCCTTAATGGTAACCCTAACCCTTAATGGTAACCCTAACCCTTGACCCTAACCCTTAATGGTAACCCTAACCTTTAACCCTAACCCTTGACCCTAACCCTTAATGGTAACCCTAACCCTTCACCCTAACCCTTAATGGTAACCCTAACAGTCACCCTAACTCTTAACCCTAGCCCTAATGATAACCCTAACCTTTAACCCTAGCCCTTAATGGTAACCCTAACCCTTAATGGTAACCCTAACCCTTGACCCTAACCCTTAATGGTAACCCTAACCCTTGACCCTAACCCTTGACCCTAACCCTAATGGTAACCCTTAACCATAAAGGTAACCCTAAGCCCTAACAGTAACCCTAACCTTTAATCCTAACCCTTAACAGTAACTCTAACCCTTTACCCTAACCCTAATGGTAACCTTAACCCTTAATGGTAATCCTAACCCTTGACCCTAACAGTAACCCTAACTCTTAACGATAACCCTAACCCTTAACAGTAACCCTAACCCCTAACCCTTAATGGTAACCCTAACCCTTAATCCTCACCCTTAATGGAAACCCTAATCCTTAATGGTAACCCTAACCCTTAACGGTAACTCTAACCCTTGACCCTAACCCTTATTGGTAACCCTAACCCAAACAGTAACCTTAACCCTTGACCCTAACCCTTAACGGCAACCCTAATCCTTAATGGTAACCCTAACCCTTAAGAGTAACACTAACCCCTAACCCTAACCCTTAACCCTAACACTTAATTCTAACCCTTACCCTTAACAGTAACCCTAACCCTTAATGGTAACCCTATCCCTTAATGGTAACACTAACCCTAACCCTTAGAGCAACCCTTACCCTTAACCCTAACCTTAAACTCTAACCCTAACCCTTAATGGTAACCCTAACCCATACCCCAGCTCCTAATGGTAACCCTTAATGGAAACCTCTGATGTAGGACATTTATGCACCTCCCAAACTCTGTTTGAAAACTCCCAAAGGTGGCATCATCCCATCCTGCCTTGTTGCTAGGACGTTGCTAAGACACTCCCAGTTGTTACTCCTCACCCCTCCATCACAGGAGCTCCCAACCCCCCACATGTGGGGTCCACTATCTCCACCAGCTTTGGGGACCTCAGAGCTTCTATGACTGGGGGAGAGACAGCACATGGAAGGGGGTTTGAATCGGCTGGGAGTTCCCCAGCAACGTCCTAGCAACAAGGCGAGATGAGACGACGCCACCTCTGGGAGTTTTTGAGGCAGGTTTCGGGAGGTGCAATGATGGCCTTCACTTATAGCAAAGGCAATACCCAACTTTGGTCAAAGCTGCCCCCTGTGATTTTATCTCCAGGTGACCCTCACCTTTGTAGGATCCGTTAACCCCTTGCAGGGCGGGCAGTCAGCGGGGAACATCAGAGCTCCAGGTAGATGCTGAATGTCTCCTCCACCAAAAAACGTCTTAGTAGGATCTTACAGTACACTGCCTGTGACGGATGTGCGGGAAGTGTATACTCCTGATATCAGGGTCAGGTGACCTCAGCACACATGTGAAGGAGTCGGAGCCGGGACAAGGGGTGGGCAGGAGGGATGGCTGCCCTGGGCGCAATGGTTTATTGCAAGGATGGGGGCACCTTGACCCTAACCCTAAGGGAAGGGGTGGGGGGGGGCGTGGTTTGGCATCTTTGCCCTGGGCGCTGGATGACCTTGTCCTGGCACTGGAAGGAGTGACACCATTAGTGACCCCTTCATGTCCAAATACAGAAGAGGCTGGAACTGGAAAACGCGGCAGAGACGATGGCGGCGGTGGTTGCGGATCGAAGAGCAGCGCCGGAGGAGACCTGACAATGGCAGTTGAAGTTCCCCAGCGCTGTGATCTCACTTCACATGTGACTGATCTGCCGGAATGTCGTCGTGTCATTTCCATGACAGATTATAATTGTGTTCTCTGTAAGACGGGAATAACCTACTGCACTTGTCTCCTCCATCTATCCATCTGTCAGTGACATGGAGGAGAGCAGCTGTGCCAGCATTGCCGTCTCCCTGGCCTTATGTTCTGCTGAGGAAGGAAAGTAGATGAACCAATCAGAGACCTCCAAATAATCCAACTTTATATGATGAAATATCCCCCCTCCCCCCTCCTGGACATGGGGGCCAAGTCCATCAGGGAGGAGGTAAGTGAGAGCTGAGCACTGACCTGTGTGGGCCGAAATCTTTCCGATCGACCAGCATGAGGATTGTCAGGTTCTCCTTCTTCTATAATATCTCTTCTATTGCCCCCCCCCCTAATACCTCTCCACCTCTCTCTCCTCCCTTCCCCACCCCGATTTCTCTCCACCCCTCTACTTCCACCCCCTTCTCTCCCTCTATAATATCTCTTCTATGCCCCCCCCATACCTCTCCACCCCCCTCTCCTTATACCCCCCCAATTTCCCTCCACCCCCTCTTCTCCCACCCCCTTCTCTCCCTCTATAATATCACTTCTATCGCCCCCCCCCCCAATACCTCTCCACACCATCTCCTCCCCCCCCCCCGATTTCCCTCCACCCCCTCTTCTCCCACCCCCTTCTCTCCCTCTATAATATCACTTCTATCGCCCCCCCCCCCCAATACCTCTCCACACCATCTCCTCACCCCCCCCCGATTTCCCTCCACCCCCTCTTCTCCCACCCCCTTCTCTCCCTCTATAATATCACTTCTATCGCCCCCCCCCCCCAATACCTCTCCACACCATCTCCTCACCCCCCCCCCCCGATTTCCCTCCACCCCCTCTTCTCCCACCCCCTTCTCTCCCTCTATAATATCACTTCTATCGCCCCCCCCACGCCTCTCCACCTCTCTCTCCTCACCCCCCCCCAATACCTCTCCACCTCCCTCTCCTCTCCCCCACCCTCCTCAATACCGCTTCACCTCCCTCCTCCTACGCCAACCTACCCCCCAGTACCTCTCTGCCTCCCTCTCCTCACCCCCAATACCCCCCACCCCCTTTCTCCCTCCTTCTTTTCCTCTATAATATCTCCACTAACACCTCTCTGTCCTGCCCCCCAATACCCCTCCACCCTAACTCTCCTCACCCCCACCCTCCTCAATACCCCTTCACCTCCCTCCTCCCACGCCGGCCCCCTCCCAATACCTCCCCGTTTCCCTCTCCTCACCCCCCAATACCCCCGACACCCTCTCTCCCCACACCTTCTTTCTCTCTATAATATCTCCACTAACAGCTCTCTGTCTTGCCTCCCCCCCCCCTCTCTCTCCCTCTCCCTCTCCCCTCTCTCTCTTTCTCTCTCCCTCTCCCCCCTTCCTCCCTCCCTCTTTCTCTCTCTCTCCCTCCATCTCTCTCTCTCCCCCTCCCCCTCTCTCCCCCTCTCCCTCTCCCCCCCCCCCTTCTCTCTCCTGTCATCCAGTTTGTTAGACAGGGGCCACTAATATTTCCTAATCTTATACCTTCTGCATAGAACTGATTGCACTGCAAATTACATGCAAATGATACAATGCAGGAAGGAGTGTGTTATGCAGATTTGCAGGTTCTCCCCAACGCAGTAATTAACTCAAAGGCTTAGTAAATAAAGAACAAGTTAATTAGTTTGTTACAAGTTGCCCGGCTTTTGGCTGTCAAATTGAAGTCAGTGATTGGAGCTGTTCTGTGTGCTGGGGGCTCCGCCGGAGATGATCAGAATATAGAGAGGTGACAATCCAGAAACATGTAAAGAAACAAATGTCTACAGGCAGCCCAGATAAAAGTGGATCTGCTGTGCAGGGGGGAGATTGCTGTACGGGGGGGGGGGGGGGAGATGGCTGTGCGGGGGGGTGATGGCTGTACAGGGTGAGATGGTTGTACGGGTGGAGATGGCTGTATGGGGGGGGGGGGGAGATGGCTGTACGGGGAGGGAGATGGCTGTACGGGGAGGGAGATGGCTGTATGGGGGGGGGGGGAGATGGCTGTACGGGGAGGGAGATGGCTGTACGGGGGGAGATGGCTGTACGGGGGGGAGATGGCTGTATGGGGGGACATGGTTGTACGGGGGGGGGTGGCTGTATGGGGGGGAGATGGCTGTACGGGGGGAGATGGCTGTACGGGGGGGGGGGGGATGGCTGTACATGGGGAGATGGCTTTACGGGGGGAGATGGCTGTACGGGGGGAGATGGCTGTATGGGGAGAGATGGTTGTATGGGGGGGGGGATGACTGTTCGAGGGGGAGATGGTTGTACGGGGGGAGATGGCTGTATGGGGGAGGAGATGGTTGTACGGGGGGGGGGGAGATGGCTGTATGGGGGGGAGATGGTTGTACGGGGGGAGATGGCTGTACGGGGGGGGAGATGGCTGTACATGGGGAGATGGCTTTACGGGGGGAGATGGCTGTACGGGGGGAGATGGCTGTACGGGGGGAGATGGCTGTATGGGGAGAGATGGTTGTATGGGGGGGGATGACTGTTCGAGGGGGAGATGGTTGTACGAGGGGGGGTGGCTGTATGGGGGAGGAGATGGTTGTACGGGGGGGGGAGATGGCTGTACAGGGGGGGGGGGGGAGATGGCTGTACGGGGGGGGAGATGGCTGTATGGGGGAGGATGGTTTTGTACAGGGGGGGGGAGATGACAGGACTTCAGAGTAGAGGGAGACAACAGAGACATTACATTTCATGCAGCTGTTTAAAGGGTCACTCCACCCAAAACTGATAATCTGACAGAAGGCTTTTTATCTTAATGCATAGATTGCAACTTCTGCCTTTACAATCCCTTTAACAAGCAGTAAAACAAGTCATCACTAACCTCTGTATCTGCAGTCACTGTGGAGTAATTGATTTTGAAAGAAAAGCAGCAAAGTCATTCAAGTCCAACCTCAGCATTTTGTTCCCCTCTTCCTGCACACCCTGATGTGTGTTTATTGTAGAGATTAGGGGCTGGCAGACTGGTAAGTCACTGCTGGGAGGGAGGGACAGGGGAGCTGATTTGCTGAGCTACAGCTGGGAGGGAGGAGCAGGGGGAGCTGAGCTGCTGAGTTATTGATGGGACTGGGAGGTGGTGCTTAGCTGCTGAGTCACTGTGTTGAGTTGCTGAATCTCTGTTCAGAGGGAGGAGCTGAGCTGCAGAGTCTTTGCTGGGAGCAGAGAGCAGGGAGAGCTGAGCTGCTGAGAGGGAGGAGCAGGGAGCTGATGGAATATTGTTGGGATCAGAGAGCAAAGGGAGCTGATTTGCTGAGTCATTGCTGGGAGGGAGGACCAAGGGGAACTAAGCTGATGAGTCATTGTTGGGAGCAGAGAACAGGGAGAGCTGAGCTGTCAAGTCACTGCTGGGAGGGAGGATGTCAGGACCTGGACTTGAACCTGGGATCTCCAGTGTGTCTGGCAATGACTCAACTTGCTGAGCCACCTGGAATGCTGGACAGCTCCTTGGACAGCTCCTTGGACAAATCCTTGAATGATCTTGCCATGAATCTTAATTTCCTTGAACCTTGAACTCTTTGCTCCTCCCATGAACTTCCTGATGAATCCATGTCTTTTGCACTTCCTGGTTGCCAGAATATTGTGCCTCACCAGCCAATATCTCGCTTGTCTCTCCTGCTGCCGTCCCTATCTTCGCAACCGTTCGTTATCGACACTTGACTTGTTCCTCAACTACGCTTTTGCCTAATACCGACCTGCAACTACTTGTTACCGACCTTTGGCTATTCCTAGACTACGCTTCTGCTTGATCCTGACCTGCTCTATCTGCTACTGGACCCTGGCTTGCTCACCTCCTGGTGGGGCGATCCTGAGGACCGCGACCTGGTACTAACATGCAGCAAAATCAATCTCCACCATCAGGAGCGCTGGTGAACACCGGTTAGTACTTAGATTCCGCACCTCAGATGAGCCTGCGTCATCTGCCAGTGTGACCTGCCTGTGTTCCTACCCAGCTGGTTCCTGTGTAAGCTGCTATAGCTATTGGTCTTCGAGCCTGACTCCAGATCGTGACAGAGGAGCAAGGGGAGCTAAGCTGCTGAGTCATTGCTGGGAGGGAGGACCAGGGGGAGCTGAGCTGAGGAGTCATTGTTGGGAGCAGAGAACAGGGAGAGCTGAGCTGCTGAGTCATTGCTGGGAGGAAAGATCTGGGGCAGCTTAGCTGCTGAGTCATTGCTGGGAGGGAGGACCAGGGGTAGCTGAGCTGCTGAGTTATTGTTGGGAGCAGAGAACAGGGAGAGCTGAGCTGCTGAGTCATTGCTGGGAGGGAGGAGCAAGGGGAGCTGAGCTGCTGTGTTATTGCTAGGAGGGAGGAGCAGGGGGAGCTGAGCTGCTGAATCATTGGTGGGAGGTGGTGCTTAGCTGCAGGGTTGAGTTGATAAATCACTGGAGGGAGGAGCCAAGAGAGCTGATTTGCTGAGTCACTGTTCACAAGGGGGAGCAGGGGAGCCAATTTGCTGAGTTGGTGCTCCTAAGGAGGAGAAAGGAGAATTGAGCTGCTGGGAGGAGGGACAGGGGGAGCTGAGCTTCTGTAAGGAAACTAAAAGTTATGCTGTACACTTTAACAGTTAATGACTTCACCTGCAACTATAGCTCCCCCTGCTCCCCCTCCCAGCAGTGAATGAACAGCACCGCTTGGGGCCCTGCCAGCTATAGTTCTGCCACTTTTAAGGCTCCAAAATAAGCCATGACTAATTAAACTTGGGCCTTACTTCTCAAGTCGTCTGAAATAAGAACAGTGTGTGTTGTCCCTCAGGATCCAATCAAATTCAGGTTCTTAGTTTTAACTGATAAGGAGCACCCCTCCCCCTTCCTTCCATATCAGGACAGTCTTCCTGTAACATTAGCAGGCGATTTATTCCCACTTCTCTCCTTAGCTGCGGATGTCGGCAGCTCGCTGCCTTTTATTTTTCTCCAGACATTTTTCCTGTAGAATTTTTTGAGTTGTTTGCACATCAAGCAGACATGAAATAGACAGAGGCTGACACTCCAGAGACGAGGCCAGATTTATTCATATCAAGTCGGAATAGGAAATGGCGGAATCAACCATCTACAGAAGGAAAGGCTTCTCTCTCCGGGATGAACTCTGACCCGCAGCTGACTCACCGTGCCGCTGTGTGCGTCCCAGGGATTGCCAGACCTGCACGTCATCCGACTCAGCGCGGCACGCCAGGAACCTCAGATGGATCTTCCAATTAGCATTGGAAATAATTGAATAGGAGCTGGAAATATCGCTGTAATAGGTTGTATGTAGAAGGAAGTTAGCATTGGGGGCAGTTTAAAGGTGTGTTATACAGAAACATGCAACTCATGCTACAATACTCACCTCCTCTGCAGTGCTGACCCCTGCAGTAATTCCCTTTCACCACTAGATGAAAATACAAAATGACAACATTTTGAAATTGGATGAAAGGTTTAGCACTAGGAAATACTTTTTGAATACTTTTTGAAAGATAAGTAGTGCATTTTATATACAATTATAAAGATCAGACCAAAATGAGGGACAAATAAGGAGGAAAGAGGGACAGAGGGACTTTGGTATCAGGGACAGTTGGGGGCCATGGGGGTGTCACCCTGCACACACAGTGTATTGGTGCAGAGAGTGGCGCTGAGATCCGCATTATTGAGGACCCCTCACTGCCAGGAAAAGGTCCAAATAGGAAGAGGAGCCTCTGTGTCACATGACCGGCCCAAGGACAGATGGCAAGTATAAAACCAAAAAAAAATCAAACCTTCTGAAAACTCTTAGTAGAAGAGTGGAGGTTGTCTGTGGGAATGTGTGTCCATTTGGGAGTTCAGGTACTGATGTTGGATAAGAAGACCTAGTTCACATGTTAAGCCCCACATTGGGCACCAAAAAGAAGACCTTGGTCATTATTAGCATTCCTATTCATTCCAAAGGTGATCAGTAGGGATGAGGTCAGGGTTTTGTATAAGACATTCAAGTTCCTCCACACCAAACTGGTCACACCATGTCTTTATGGAGCTGGCTTTGTGGACACCAGACCATCACACCTTAGTGAGCTTGTAGGACATCCCATTCCAAAACCATGACCATTAATATGGAGTTTCCCCCTTTGTGGCTATACCATCTTCCACTTATATGGGACGATTTTCCACAAGATTTTGGAGGGTGTCTGTGGGAATTTGTGAGGTCAGGTACTGATGTTTGATGGGTTGACCTGGCTGACATGCTGGGTCCCATGCTGGGTAACAAAATAGTTGGTGTTCCAGACTATCCCAAAGGTGATCAGTAGGGATGAGGTCAGGGCTCTGTTCAGGACATTGAAGTTCCCTCACACCAAACTGATCACACAATGTCTTTATGGAGTTGCCCCTCTCTCTGTGCTCTTTAGTATGGAGTTGCCCCCTCTCTCTGTGCTCTTTAGTATGGAGTTGCCCCCTCTCTCTGTGCTCTTTAGCATGGAGTTGCCCCCTTTTAAGGCTATACCATCCTCCCAAATCTTCTTAACACTCTTAGTAGAAGAGTGGAGG